>NC_081231.1:8126913-8811913 GCF_902713425.1 Acipenser ruthenus | reverse complement strand
TAGAGACACACAGCACAGACACACTGACACACATACAGTACAGACACACAGCACAGACACACTGACACACATACAGTACATACACACAGCACAGACACACTGACACACATACAGTACAGACACACAGCACAGACACACTGACACACATACAGTACAGACACACAGCACAGACACACTGACACACATACAGTAGAGACACACAGCACAGACACACTGACACACATACAGTACAGACACACAGCACAGACACACTGACACACATACAGTACATACACACAGCACAGACACACTGACACACATACAGTACAGACACACAGCACAGACACACTGACACACATACAGCACAGACACACAGCACAGACACACAGCACAGACACACTGACACACATACAGTACAGACACACAGCACAGACACACTGACACACACACAGTACAGACACACTGCACAGACACACACACAGCACAGACACACAGCACAGACATACTGACACACACACAGCACAGACACACAGCACAGACACACTGACACACATACAGTACAGATACACAGCACAGACACACTGACACACACACAGTACAGACACACAGCACAGACACACACACAGCACAGACACACAGCACAGACATTCTGACACACACACAGCACAGACACACAGCACAGACACACTGACACACATACAGTACAGATACACAGCACAGACACACTGACACACATACAGTACAGACACACAGCACAGACACACTGACTCACATACAGTACAGACACACACCCAGTACAGACACACAGCACAGACACACTGACACACACCCAGTACAGACACACAGCACAGACACACTGACACACATACAGTACAGATACACAGCACAGACACACTGACACACACACAGTACAGACACACAGCACAGACACACTGGCAAACATACAGTACAGACACACAGCACAGACACACTGACACACATACAGTACAGAAACACAGCACAGACACACTGACACACATACAGTACAGACACACAGCACAGACACACTGACACACATACAGTACAGACACACAGCACAGACACACTGACACACATACAGTACAGACACACAGCAGACACACTGACACACACAAACAGTACAGAAACATACACTACAGACACACACAAACAGTACATACACATATACACACACACAGTACAGACACACACAGTACAGACACACTCAGTACAGACACACACACAATACACACACACAATACAGACAGTACAGACACATACACACACACAAAGACAGACAATACACACACACACACACAGTACAGACACACATACACGTCTATATTACTAAGTGGGAACTATGATTCTCCACCAACCAAGTGGGGTCCATAGATTCCCAACATTTCCATGAAGCGACTCAGACATAGAAAATTATGTTTTAAGCTGTATATTGATAATATTTGTGCAAATATTTTTTTTAATGTTTTTTTTAAAAAAAATCAGCCAAGTGGGGACTTGAACCACATCTACCCTACAAAGTGGGGACCTGCCCAGACTGCAGTGGGACTGTGTCTGAGCCTGCAGCCACTCAGAGCCCTGCTCTTCACACCCATTGGGTTTCTTACAATTAGCATTTAGCAGGTTTAAAGTCCTGCATTCTAGATAACTATCCTTGGAACTGATTAGAACATTTACAAATGGCAGTTTCTTAAGGGTTTTTTTTGTAATTGTTCAATTGTAACTAGAAGATTATTTCTAAGATTTTAATCATACTAAATATCTGAATGTGTACCAAATATTCTTATAATTTTTAATAAATAAATGATAATTATTACTATAAATATACAGTATAATTTTTTAATATATTAATAGAATTATGTCCCAATATACAAAATAACATATTCAAATGTATAAATAGCATTTACAAAATCGTGCGTCATTCTGTCCTATCCATGTAGGAACTCCATTCCAATCTACAAAGAATTATGAACCCAATAAGGCATGGAACTAACACTACTATCACAAAATCATTATTTCTCTAATTAGCAGCTTTCCTTTATTAATTAACAAGGCTGATTAATACAATATGTATACACACACTGGTGTGTGAGAGTTGCTCTGCACCATCTAAGTGGGGACTCGCGTCGTTCTGTACCATCTAAGTGGGGACTATATTGTAAGTATATAAAGGTTTATGAATCTGCCAGCAACTCACAGACAACTCGCAGGCGTCCGGCCTCCACAGGAGTTGCTGATGCGCGGTGAGACAAGGATTACCCTGCCGAACTAAGCCCTCCCAACCCAGACGGCGCTCGGCTAATTGTGCGCCACCCTCTCGGGACTCCCGGCCACGGTTGGATATAACATAGCCTGGATTCGAACCAGCGATCTCCAGGGGCCGGTCTTTCAAAATTTTTAATCCAGACAAAATGAATCTGGATTTTGTAATGGACATCTTTTCAAAGCTTTTAAGCCAGTCTTTAATTAACTCCTATTTATTTTAAAGAGGTAAACCACCTGTTCATTTTACAAAACTAGAACCACACAGCTGAGTAATACACTGTATTTCAAGCCCTCTTCAGCACTCTCGGTGTGTTTAGTTTTTCATGTTGTAACATAAACATGATGTCTTGTCCTTTTTTGAATCAATAGCAGTTAATTAAAGGCTGGAGGAAGCGCTTTGATAACGCGTCCCCTCGAGTCTCACAGAGCAGCGCACTCCTTGGCGTGTCTCATTGCTGGTGACTCTTCTGCTGCTGTGGACGCGGCTCTGTTGCCTGGTTTAGTTCGCAGCGCAGTCTGAGGAAGAGTCTAAATCTGTGCCGCTGGACAGCAGGGAGGAATACTGTCCTGGATAAAGAATAGGAGACAAGAATACAGTTTAAGAGACACTAAATAAAAGCATGGGGTAGAAATAGCAGAGGTTACTGCCTGGAAGTTTACTCGTAAAGAATGACCTTTCTGCGACCCTGTGCTGTATTTACCAAAAACAAGTTCACACGCCCTGAACCTGCAAGACTAGCGAAGAGAAAGCTATGAAACTGCGAGCATGCCTGCGCCATTGTGGATCTGTTTGTGACAACGGCGCTCAACTTGAATTAACCTGATATACTTCTAAAAAACATTATCAGGGGTATCGCGTTAGTGTTTGAACATCTCGCTCTGAAGAAGAGGACGGGGAATTTCAATATCAGTATACAAAACATAGACTATACAGGGCCGCCGAGAGTCTTCATGGGCCCCGGGGAAGGATTGGTATGTCCCGCCCGGTACTATATTCATCTAACTTTGTAGTATACTGTAGTCTAAACCAAGCTTCTAAACCAAGCAATGATCTAGCAGTGTCTAAGGAAGATCATTTCAACCGATACAGTATTCTGATAATGTGTTTGAAGGAAACTGTCAACGACGCGTAGAGGTTTCAATATCTCAATTAAAATCTGCAGCAGGATAGTTTACTTTTTCTCAAAGTAGTTATGTTTAAGTTATTTACAGTATTCAAACTTTTTTTTAGGTAAGTGAATACATTTTTTTTGTACAAACTCCACGTGTAATAGTCACTAATCGGAAGCTTACTTAATTATTATTATTATTATGTGTTTATTTAGCAGACCACTTTATCCAAGGCGACTTACAGAGACTAGGGTGTGTGAACTATGCATCAGCTGCAGAGTCACTTACAACTACTCTCACCCGAAAGACGGAGCACAAGGAGGTTAAGTGACTTGCTCAGGGTCACACAATGAGTCAGTGGCTGAGGTGGGATTTGAACCGGGGACCTCCTGGTTACAAGCCCTTTTCTTTAACCACTGGACAACACAGCCTTAACATCAAATAACATACGTTTTTAGCATAAACTACATTTTAATGGTGCTGCTATACACTATTTTATTTATCCCGTGCCAAAAATAAACCACTCATCTCTGCTCTTAACTAATAGCCAGTATTGGTCAATATATTTCTATTTTAAGCAATATAACCGATCATTCTCTAATTGTGTTTACCACCAGCTGAAGAAAGTACTTTATTTATTTTACACGATACCATTTTTCTAACAAACTGCTGCACCACGATGTTTTGAGCAAATTATAGAACTTAATAATAGAATAATTCATACTGTGGTATATATTGTGCAACTTTAGGGTTATTTTAAAGTTTTTAAAAGTCTTTGAAAAAATACATAAAACTGCTGTGCCTTTTTTTCATTGTTGGTGTAGTAAAATATGAAATGCGAAAGCTCAAATCATTGTGTGAAAGGAAGTGTTTGACAGCGCCTGGATACACAATCATTACACCACAGAAGCACATCGGCTCGGTGTGCAGTACGGCAGTTTTTCTTTTTAATGTGGTGGTGGGAACACAAAAGGTCTTGTGCAGGGCTAGTTGTTTTAAAATACTTTATATATATATTTTTTAAAAAGTTCCCCCTTCATCAGGGCCCCCCTTCGAGGCGTTGGGCCCCAGGGAAATCTCCCCGCCCTCTCGGTGGGCCAGGCAGTGCGGGAAGAGTTCCAAACGAGCCGGGACCCTGACCAAGCACCGCAGACTTCACACAGGAGAGAAGCCGTATCGGTGCGGTCACTGCGGGGGCAGCTCATAGGTGCCAACAGGAAACTGCGTTGAGGCAGCGGCAAAATGATCTTTTGTCTTTTTTTATGGTGGTCCAGTGGTTAGAGAAAGGGGCTTGTTACCAGGAGGTTCCCAGTCCAATCCCAGCTCAGTGTAACGGATGTGTAATGGATGTAGTGTTTATTTTTTTGAATGTAATAAGACTGAGTTTTATTGTGTGATTTTTATCATTTTTACTGTTGTACTGTCCCTTTAAACCCCAGGGAAACTATTGGTCTCCATAGTAATTGCAGTGCTAATTCGTAATGGGGCCAGCTGTATAAAAACAGGTGGGGTTAATCAGCCAGGGAGCGACCGGGTTTGAGAGATTTGTGAGCTGAGAGCACGTGTCGGGGAACTACTGTTTGGTAAGGATTGTAACTTTTCAAGTGTAATAATGAGGCGCTGTTAATTGGCTGAAGCGCTAGAAGTTAATGGTAAACTATTCATATTGAATAGTTTGGTCCGCTCTATATTGGAGTGGTTTCAGTGAAGTATCCCCCGTGCTCTTAGACGTCGGTCGCAATTGTATGGGGTTGATTACAAAAGAGAATGTGCATTGTCTGTATTCTGAGTTGGTAATTACAATCCTTTGAATTTTGATGTAATTATCTGAGCGCTACATACGAACTTTTTTTTTCTGTGTTACTGGTTGTTTTAGATTTTTAGAGTCGCGTCTTTGTCCTGATTATCCTAACTGTAATTGTGTATGTGTTTACAATGTATAGTTATAAAAGGCCTGTTAACTGTTGATTGCACACCTGCACTTTATCAACTTGTGTATGAACTAAAATAGCGGCTATTGGAGGGTTTAAGCATTAGGCATTTTTTAGGTTGCATGAAGTTCTGTTCTTTTTCTATGAAAATCACTGATTATTAGTTTTTTTTAAAGTGTGTTATTTTAAGGTTTGTTATTTTATCGTTTGGGATTGTGTTTGTGGAAACCACTATTTGCTTTGAAGGCTGTTATTTAAGTGTTATTGTGCTGTGATATTTTGTTTAAATAAAATTCTTGTTGTTTTTTATACCTTGTTGTCCTCACTTTACACACTGTGCTGTCTTGATTTTTAAAGAACCTGTTATTTATTTGGAGTTATTGGCTTCAAATTGGCGTAGTCATTAATTCTACTTAATTGGTTATTTATGATAGTCAATTTAATTATAGGGATAACCGAGGGGGTTATCCTTGGTTGACTATTGAACGGTGTTTTGGAGGGGGGCGCTACATTATGCATGGACAAATGTGATCGCACAGTTCCGTTTTTCCAAAGCTGGTAAAGGATTTACACTTCACAGTCCACTCACTGTTTTCTGTAGAAGTCTAACCCTGTATAATATGCAGAGTCTTAGACAAGGTAATCACACACAATAAACACCACGGGTGTATACACACAGAAGCAGCTATGAGAAAGCAAAACATGAACGTGTTCTTTACATTCAATATACTGGTTAATTGTGGGCTCTTGGTTTTTATTTAACATCACTGAGTCCCTTGTCCCTGTGGATTGCAACCACAATGTAGAAACATCTAGAGAATGGATGGGAATGGGGCAATAAACATCACTGCTGTTTCTCTTAAAGCGTGTTTATTTATTTATAATACTGATATCTTTAATACTGGTTTACATTATGAATATGGCTGAATTATTAATTGTAGGTAATACTTAGAATACCAGATACATATTTAGCATTAAAAAGCAATCCATGTGATTTCTTTACCAGTCGTTCATTATTTTGTGTATCAGCCTCCACACAAAGCCGAGCGCAGTGTGGTATACTGTAATGATGCTGCAGTCAGTCTGCCCAGACTGCACCTGAACCATCTTAAAAACACGAAGCCTCCAATAAGCTCATTTGTAAAAGTTAGTAAAGAATGGCGCTATATAATCTAAGGAAGCTGAATGTGAACTCCTAGCTGGAGCAACGAGAGAGGGAGAGAGGGGGCGGGGCAGAGAAGGAGGCGGAGACGCTGCTAGGCAACCGGCTCCTGAACATTCCACTCCGCTGAGCAGAGACCGTTAGGATTTAAAAATGCCAAAGTTCCGAGCGGCGTCAGGCGCTTCGTTTAATTAACACACCGTTGCTGACATTTTAATTTTGAAGATAACCATATTTTAAATACTCAAATAGCAGTGTATTAAAAAAAATACTTTACTTCAGTTCCAGACCGTTTTCCAACAAATAAAAGAAGGTACGTATTTATAATAAGTATGTTTGTTATGATATTAAGAGTAAACGAATGTGGTACAGTTTGGTGTATCATGTATTTATTTATAAAATGTTAGTAATGTAGTGTTTCTTTTTTTTAAAATACTAATATTTTATTGTTTTCACAAAATAACATCCCTACATTATCAGTTGATCTGCTAGTGTAATCAAATCTCAATATTACTCGTCAGTAATTCATACATAGACACGCTGTGGTAACTTCAAGAAGTTAAAATGTAAGGCTGGATTACAATTTAACCGAAATAAATAAATACATTAATAACGACATGCAACAAAAATACATTTTGGTAGCTCATACGTATTTAAATTACAAAATGCGACCCGTTTTAGAAATGGATTTATATACTAACTGCCGTATTAATGTAAAATGATATTTCAGACTGTTTGAGGTGCAGACTCGCATAGATGGTTTCTAAAATCCATTCATGTTAAGAAACTATAACGCCACATTACTTGGCAATATAGAAATGATTCATTTGTAAATAATTAGCTGTGAAATTATTAAGATAAATAATCAGAATTATGGTTGCATGGATTTTTGTTTAAATATGCCAACATGTATTTTTGCTTCATGTATTTATTTAAACTTTAACTGTCTCTTTCATTTGAACCTCTTGCTGGTGCCACGGCTTGTCTCTGTATCTATTCACTGATATTTGAGATTGTGTTTAGCACACACTAGCAGCTGAGCTGATAATCTTATTGATGTTATTTTGTGAAAACAATAAAGCGTTAATACTGTATTAATACTATATTACTGTAATACAGTGTGGAGTAGTGGTTAGGGCTATGGACTCGACCGGAGGGTCGTTGGTTCAATCCCAGGTGGGGGACACTGCTGCTGTACCCTTGAGCAAGGTACTTTACCTAGATTGCTCCAGTAAAAACCCAGCTGTATAAATGGGGAATTGTATGTGAAAATAATGTGAGATCTTGTGTAACAATTGTAAGTCGCCCTAAGAAATAAATAATAATAAAAAATAATTTTAGAAAATGACTCGTCGTGTTGTGTCTTGTGCAGGTGATGTCATAGGTTGTCATGGCAGCGGCGATCATCACGGGAGGGGTTATCCGGGACAAACGCTTCCTTCACTGGGTCGGAGAAACGCTGGAGTTCCGCTGGCTTCTCAATAAGGATCCCGAGGTATCCAACCTGAATATCTAAATCAATACAGTGTGACATCTAAACCTAATGACTGCATATATATATGTGTGTGTGTGTGTTTAAAATGAGTTATAACAATGGTTGTGTTAATAGAAAATAGCCATGGTCCTGGAAGTGAAACCGAGTATTAATTATTAAACACATAATCAGAATGATTAAACAAGTAATCTATGAATGTCTCTCTCTATATTTGTTCTATAATAAATGACTGTGCTGTCACTTGCTGAGCACACCGCTACAGTTTAGTACTTATAAAAATGTGAATAAAACAATAGCAGAACCGGGACGAGTTAACAATTTTACTGTTTGTGACCGGGACGAAAAATGAAGTCTGAGAACAATCCCAAACCCAAAGTACCAGGCACGACAAGCCAGCGGATTCGTGTGCTCGCCCAACTACTGAACTGTGGGGGGGGGTTCTGACTGAAAGAGGAAGAACACTTTCAGTTTCGATTTGAATCACAAGTCGTTCAGCGAGCCAGTCATACAGGAGCACAGGAAGCGCTTTCCAAACCCGCCCGTGTTGTGTCCCGATGTGAGGAGCGCTGAGACAGGCTCGCTTTTCTAAAGGTAAGCAGGACATTAGAGCACGCTGTTGTGTTCAAGGAATGGAGTAGAAAGTGAACATGTGGTTCAGAGCAGACACGCACTCTGACAGGCTGGGTGGGGTTTAACATGGCTACTGCGACAGGATCACTGTTACTGCAGCTGCGGGCACCCACTCTGCATTTTATAATGGAGCGAAACTAACCACACACCATTTCTGAGGATGTGTACTAGCTATGTAACAGTGGAAATGACATCGTCCTGTCACACAAAACACGGTGTAATTGCACTTGAGAGAGAAAACGCTGAGAACTGAGATGTATGAATTCTGTTCATGTAACTTGTACTGTGATCGTGTCGCTTGTGAATATAGAACACAAAGCTACCTAATGATTCGCTGGCTGCAGAGTCATTTGCTGCTAGGGAAGAGTGATCTGACTCGCTTCGTGCTGGCAGGAAAGAGAAGTCAAACACAGACACAGACGCTGTGTGTTCATGAATCTTGAATAGAAAGTTCTTAACTCTCGTATTTGAATAAACGAGATATTTAGTAAGCAAAGGTGCTGGGTGGGGTTCAGCCCTGGCAGGGTGCAAATCGTTTTGCAAACGCGTTCAATAAGCCGAGCGCTTTTTTGTGGCGCTGCGAGGCGGAAGTTAGGTCTTATTGATCGGTATGTTAAAGTTGCAATGGGGTTAGTTTTGCAGGAGTTACTGGAAGACAGACAGCATCATGCCTGCATGACAGTATACTGAGCAGCGAATATTGCAGCGTTAGCGGCTGTGACAGCAGTAACTCAAACAGTCCAGTGAGGGTGGAAGATGACGTTGATAATGTTGTGATAGAGCCGGCTACACCGATGCTGCATTTAAAACCCACTTTCGGATGGAGCGAGCATCATTCGAGGTAGTCTATGTCATGTTTTATTTTAATAATACTAATAGTAATTGTAATATTTATAATAATAATTAAGTTAATGTCACTCCCCCCCCCCCCCCCCCCCCCCCCCCTTTTGTTAAAGAAACGTTATAACTGTGCAGGGGTAGCAAAACTATGAGAATAACAGTGTTTAACATTGCTAACGTAATAAAAATACTACAGTATGTGACCATAAGTTTATTTTTATTGACAATAACATTTATAAATGTGTGCCGCCATTACAAAACATAAGACTGTTTACTTCTTGTACGTGTGGAAACGTACGAAAAACGTCGCTTTTTAAAGCAATCAAGATTTACACATTAACAATGATACAAGCCTAGACAATCATGTCCTTAACACTGATATTTTGTTCAGATGTGAGCGCGCTTTGCACCCTGCTCGTTCACCTCCGTCATTTTGACACGCCCACAGAGCCAGCGGCTGCGTGTTAGCTGACGTCACAGAGCGCTTTTTTGTAACGGGGCGTTCAATAGAAAACGTTACGGGACGTTCTGTACCGCTCTGGCTATTGAACGCATCCCTGCAGCTAAACCGAGAGGACGGGGACATTTCCACGGGGCTCAACGACTAGAGGGGGGCCCTGGATAAGGGGAAAACAAATTATATATATATATATATAGAGAGAGATAGATAGATATTAGGGGTGAGTCAAAATATTCGAATATTCTACATACAATTAACATTCGAATTCATTGATATTGGTTCGAATACTTGAAAAGATGTTTATACAATAATTGTGTTTAAATGAATACATTATTATTGTTTTAACAAATGTAAAAATGCGCCAACGACAGTCGTAAAACTCTCACCTCACTGGCCACTGCAGATACTGACAGGTAGGCGGGCGCACTTCATCATGCAGCTCTGCTATTGGCTAAGGGAGTAGAGGCCAGTGACGTATTGTTTCCTGTAGTCTCGCGTCTGCAATACGAACAGCAGCTTCGAAAAAGAGTAACGCCTGGAATTATCTTGAGAAATGAAATGAGACCCCTGAACAAAAGCATATCTTTGAGAGCCATTTCAACCAGCTTCTCTCTATAACCCTAACCCTAACCCATGCACTGCAACACACACTGAGAGCCATTTCAACCAGCTTCTCTCTCTGAATTGGTTTATTCTTGTATTTGTATCATTGTGACTCATACTGCAGGTACTGCAAAGCTACCTGGTAAACAAATAACAACACACAATAATGATCAGATCACTAGTCGTCCCCCCCACCCACCCACCCACACACCCACACACATGCCTGGCAGGGCTTTTGCATTTCCACACTGCCACACAAGTATACAATTGTAGACAAATGCACTGAATCAAATACCCAGATCAGTAGTTTTGTAATAGCTGCTAAAGGCTCAATTAATAGAGAAGATACACACCTCTATAGCACCAATATCATGTATATAAATATTCACAATTAATTGCCAAGGCAGTTCTCATACAATATAACAGCAATCATATAGATCACATATCTAAATGGTATTTTAGTAAACCACTTGGTTAAGGTCAGCAACACAAACAGTAAGAGATGAATCATCAAACAAGATCTGCAACCAGCAAACATCTATCCCAGTGTAGCACCAACCCCCCTTTCTCTATCCTTACTGAGGATACCGTAAAGCAGTCACTGTCACTCAAACACTTGTGTTGTTTTCCAGGGAAATGAAGATGGGATTCCTGGGGAGGACCTGTCTCATTGTCTTGAGTTTGCTACCAGCTGTTTCTACACAGAGAGGTGAGAGGGACTGTAGAAATGAAACTGATGAAGAGACACATCACTAATGCTACCCTGAAGATCTTTGAACAGGACAGATCCACTGAGATGCAAAATCACAAGTTCAGAGATGTCCTGTTTTTATAGGAAGGGGAATTGTAGTTCAGTTTGCCTGTTCAGTTTCCTAACCTACTAACACTGTGCTGGGGCTTTGGTTGAGTTCCAGACCAGTGGGTCTAATGCACCAGCGTTCACAGCTGGATGTTTAGTGTAGAGCTGCCAGGGTCACAGCTTATAGCTCATATCTCATAGCTGGATGTTTAGTGTAGAAGTCCCAGGGTCACAGCTTATAGCTCATATCTCATAGCTGGATGTTTAGTGTAGAGCTCCCAGGGTCACAGCTTATAGCTCATATCTCATAGCTGGATGTTTAGTGTAGAGCTCCCAGGGTCACAGCTTATAGCTCATATCTCATAGCTGGATGTTTAGTGTAGAAGTCCCAGGGTCACAGCTTATAGCTCATATCTCATAGCTGGGTGTTTAGTGTAGAGCTCCCAGGGTCACAGCTTATAGCTCATATCTCATAGCTGGATGTTTAGTGTAGAAGTCCCAGGGTCACAGCTTATAGCTCATATCTCATAGCTGGGTGTTTAGTGTAGAGCTCCCAGGGTCACAGCTTATAGCTCATATCTCATAGCTGGATGTTTAGTGTAGAAGTCCCAGGGTCACAGCTTATAGCTCATATCTCATAGCTGGGTGTTTAGTGTAGAGCTCCCAGGGTCACAGCTTATAGCTCATATCTCATAGCTGGATGTTTAGTGTAGAGGTGTCAGGGTCACAGCTTATAGCTCATATCTCATAGCTGGATGTTTAGTGTAGAAGTCCCAGGGTCACAGCTTATAGCTCATATCTCATAGCTGGATGTTTAGTGTAGAAGTCCCAGGGTCACAGCTTATAGCTCATATCTCATAGCTGGGTGTTTAGTGTAGAGCTCCCAGGGTCACAGCTTATAGCTCATATCTCATAGCTGGATGTTTAGTGTAGAAGTCCCAGGGTCACAGCTTATAGCTCATATCTCATAGCTGGGTGTTTAGTGTAGAGCTCCCAGGGTCACAGCTTATAGCTCATATCTCATAGCTGGATGTTTAGTGTAGAGCTCCCAGGGTCACAGCTTATAGCTCATATCTCATAGCTGGATGTTTAGTGTAGAGCTCCCAGGGTCACAGCTTATAGCTCATATCTCATAGCTGTGTGCTTCTTCTTCTACTAGGGTACTGTTTGAGCAAATGCTTGTTTGTTTCTAATTGCCAGTGTTTTGTTTTTCAGATGGCAGCTCTGTTGTTGGCTCTGATCAGCCCCTCATCGCCTCTCCTGGTGAAGATGTCATCCTGCCCTGTCACATCACCCCCAGTCTTAGTGCTGTGGACATGGATGTGAGGTGGTTCAGACAGAAATTCAGGATCCCAGTTCATTTATATGAAGATCGAAGGGATCGCACAGATGTTCAGGACAGTGACTATCGGGGCCGCACTGCTCTCTCTAGAGTGGGGCTGAAGGAAGGCATTCTCTCTCTTAACCTGAGAAACCTCCGTCACACTGATAGCGGGGTCTATTCCTGCTATGCCACTGATGGAGTCTGGAATGGACAAGGAAAGACTGAACTGATAGTTAGAGGTCAGTGCTGAATTGCAATGTGTTTTCATCTGAAATAGCACCTCCATATCCTGGAGACCTGGCTGGAGTGTCTTCTGTGTGTGTCTCACTGTCTGTATTCCCTGACAGCTCTGGGGACCCAGCCCTCAATCTCTATGGACTCTACACAAGGAGAGCAGACCCGGCTGGTGTGCAGATCAGAGGGGTGGAGCCCTGAACCTGAAGTGATCTGGAGAGACAGGGATGGAAACAATGTGACATCACTGTCCAACACAACAGTGCAGAGGGACAGTAAGGGGCTCCTCAGTGTCAGCAGCTACATCAAAATCAAACAGCAGTCCAACATGTTCTCCTGTCTGGTTAGAAGTAAAACACCCAAACCAGACTGGGAATCCAAACTCCACATATCCAGTGAGTATCACATGTTTGTGGATTGAGCCTGACTGACACTGACCATAGATTACAGTCATCATGATGGGGCATCAACATCTGAATCAAACACATGAACTAGTGGACCAGTCAATATCTGAATCAAACACATGAACTAGTGGACCAGTCAATATCTGAATCAAACACAAGAACTAGTGGACCAGTCAATATCTGAATCAAACACAAGAACTAGTGGACCAGTCAATATCTGAATCAAACACAAAAACTAGTGGACCAGTCAATATCTGAATCAAACACAAGAACTAGTGGACCAGTCAATATCTGAATCAAACACATGAACTAGTGGGCCAGTCAATATCTGAATCAAACATATTTGTGTGTGTGTGTGTGTGTGTGTGTGGGGAGTGTAGTCAGTGTTGGGAGGGGTGTGATCAGTGTTGGGAGGGGTGTGTGGAATGCTCACTATGAGGGGGTGTGGTCAGTGTTGGGAGGGGTGTGTGGAATGCTCACTATGAGGGGTGTGGCTCAGTGTTGGGAGGGGTGTGTGGAATGCTCACTATGAGGGAGTGTGGCTCAGTGTTGGGAGGGGTGTGTGGAATGCTCACTATGAGGGGGTGTGGTCAGTGTTGGGAGGGGTGTGATCAGTGTTGGGAGGGGTGTGTGGAATGCTCACTATGAGGGGGTGTGGTCAGTGTTGGGAGGGGTGTGTGGAATGCTCACTATGAGGGGTGTGGCTCAGTGTTGGGAGGGGTGTGTGGAATGCTCACTATGAGGGAGTGTGGCTCAGTGTTGGGAGGGGTGTGTGGAATGCTCACTATGAGGGGGTGTGGTCAGTGTTGGGAGGGGTGTGTGGAATGCTCACTATGAGGGGTGTGGCTCAGTGTTGGGAGGGGTGTGTGGAATGCTCACTATGAGGGGTGTGGCTCAGTGTTGGGAGGGGTGTGTCGAATGCTCACTATGAGGGCTGTGTCTCAGTGGTGGGAGGGGTGTGTGGAATGCTCACTATGAGGGGTGTGGTCAGTGTTGGGAGGGGTGTATGGAATGCTCACTATGAGGGGTGTGTGGAATGCTCACTATGAGGGGTGTGGTCAGTGTTGGGAGGGGTGTGTGGAATGCTCACTATGAGGGGTGTGGCTCAGTGTTGGGAGGGGTGTGTGGAATGCTCACTATGAGGGGTGTGGCCAGTGTTGGGAGGGGTGTGTGGAATGCTCACTATGAGGGGTGTGGTCAGTGTTGGGAGGGGTGTATGGAATGCTCACTATGAGGGGTGTGGTCAGTGTTGGGAGGGGTGTGTGGAATGCTCACTATGAGGGGGTGTGGTCAGTGTTGGGAGGGGTGTGTGGAATGCTCACTATGAGGGCTGTGTCTCAGTGTTGGGAGGGGTGTGTGGAATGCTCACTATGAGGGGTGTGGTCAGTGTTGGGAGGGGTGTATGGAATGCTCACTATGAGGGGTGTGGTCAGTGTTGGGAGGGGTGTGTGGAATGCTCACTATGAGGGGTGTGATCAGTGTTGGGAGGGGTGTGTGGAATGCTCACTATGAGGGGTGTGGTCAGTGTTGGGAGGGGTGTGTGGAATGCTCACTATGAGGGAGTGTGGCTCAGTGTTGGGAGGGGTGTGTGGAATGCTCACTATGAGGGGGTGTGGTCAGTGTTGGGAGGGGTGTGTGGAATGCTCACTATGAGGGGTGTGGCTCAGTGTTGGGAGGGGTGTGTGGAATGCTCACTATGAGGGGTGTGGCTCAGTGTTGGGAGGGGTGTGTGGAATGCTCACTATGAGGGGGTGTGGTCAGTGTTGGGAGGGGTGTGTGGAATGCTCACTATGAGGGGTGTGGCCAGTGTTGGGAGGGGTGTGTGGAATGCTCACTATGAGGGGTGTGGTCAGTGTTGGGAGGGGTGTGTGGAATGCTCACTATGAGGGGGTGTGGTCAGTGTTGGGTGGGGTGTGTGGAATGCTCACTATGAGGGGTGTGTGGAATGCTCACTGAGGGGGTGTGGCTCAGTGTTGGGAGGGGTGTGTGGAATGCTCACTATGAGGGGGTGTGGCTCAGTGTTGGGAGGGGTGTGTGGAATGCTCACTATGAGGGGGTGTGGCTCAGTGGTGGGAGGGGTGTGTGGAATGCTCACTATGAGGGGGTGTGGCTCAGCGGTGGGAGGGGTGTGTGGAATGCTCACTATGAGGGGTGTGGTCAGTGTTGGGAGGGGTGTGTGGAATGCTCACTATGAGGGGGTGTGGTCAGTGTTGGGAGGGGTGTGTGGAATGCTCACTATGAGGGGGTGTGGTCAGTGTTGGGAGGGGTGTGTGGAATGCTCACTGAGGGGTGTGGTCAGTGTTGGGAGGGGTGTGTGGAATGCTCACTATGAGGTGTGTGGTTCAGTGTTGGGAGGGGTGTGTGGAATGCTCACTATGAGGGGTGTGGCTCAGTGTTGGGAGGGGTGTGCAGAATGCTCACTATGAGGGGGTGTGGTTCAGTGTTGGGAGGGGTGTGTAGAATGCTCACTATGAGGGGTGTGGCTCAGTGTTGGGAGGGGTGTGTGGAATGCTCACTATGAGGGGTGTGGTTCAGTGTTGGGAGGGGTGTGTGGAATGCTCACTATGAGGGGTGTGGTCAGTGTTGGGAGGGGTGTGTGGAATGCTCACTATGAGGGGTGTGGTTCAGTGTTGGGAGGGGTGTGTGGAATGCTCACTATGAGGGGTGTGGTCAGTGTTGGGAGGGGTGTGTGGAATGCTCACTATGAGGGCTGTGGTCAGTGTTGGGAGGGGTGTGTGGAATGCTTACTATGAGGGGTGTGGTCAGTGTTGGGAGGGGTGTGTGGAATGCTCACTATGAGGGGTGTGGTCAGTGTTGGGAGGGGTGTGTGGAATGCTCACTATGAGGGGTGTGGTCAGTGTTGGGAGGGGTGTGTGGAATGCTCACTATGAGGGGTGTGGCTCAGTGTTGGGAGGGGTGTGTAGAATGCTCACTATGAGGGGTGTGGTTCAGTGTTGGGAGGGGTGTGTGGAATGCTCACTATGAGGGGTGTGGTTCAGTGTTGGGAGGGGTGTGTGGAATGCTCACTATGAGGGGTGTGGTCAGTGTTGGGAGGGGTGTGTGGAATGCTCACTATGAGGGCTGTGGTCAGTGTTGGGAGGGGTGTGTGGAATGCTTACTATGAGGGGTGTGGTCAGTGTTGGGAGGGGTGTGTGGAATGCTCACTATGAGGGCTGTGGTCAGTGTTGGGAGGGGTGTGTGGAATGCTCACTATGAGGGGTGTGGTTCAGTGTTGGGAGGGGTGTGTGGAATGCTCACTATGAGGGGGTGTGGTCAGTGTTGGGAGGGGTGTGTGGAATGCTCACTATGAGGGGTGTGGTCAGTGTTGGGAGGGGTGTGTGGAATGCTCACTATGAGGGGTGTGGTTCAGTGTTGGGAGGGGTGTGTGGAATGCTCACTATGAGGGGTGTGGTCAGTGTTGGGAGGGGTGTGTGGAATGCTCACTATGAGGGGTGTGGTCAGTGTTGGGAGGGGTGTGTGGAATGCTCACTATGAGGGGTGTGGTCAGTGTTGGGAGGGGTGTGTGGAATGCTCACTATGGGGTGTGGCTCAGTGTTGGGAGGGGTGTGTGTGTTCCAGTGTGTTGAGCTGCTGTGTTGTTTTCCAGGTGATTTTTTCCCAGGAGTCTCTGGATGGATGGTGGCTTTCTTCTTGACTTTAGCTCTCAGTATTGGAGCCATTCCTCTGCTGGTGATCCAATGGAGAAAAATGGATGGTATGAACTTTATCATTATCATGAAACATTTCATATAGCTCTGTGCATTTTAAACATGTCAAACAGGTTTACAGTAATATTGACTGTACTGTTTTTCTTCTAGCCATGGAGAGAAAGCTTGAGCCTATGGGTAAGTAAAGCACTTAATGAAGAGATGCTGAAAACCCATTCCAGGTTTCTGCAGCAGTATCTTAAACTACCACACCCATAAATAAGGACATCCCTGGACCGGAAATCCAGCTCACTAGAAATCATTATAAATAATAAGTAAATAATAATAAATATAATTGTTTTTATACATTGCAATTGTTATTTTATTGTTTCCAGGACCCTTTTGTAAACAAGACCTGATTAAATAAATTAATAAATTAAATCTCCTGGTTAAATAAATTAATCTATTCAAATTTAAATTTAAAAAAAGTTGTTTTCTTTATTGGACATAAAGGTTTAGGAATATAAATGTTTCCTTTTAGAGGGATGTTGAAAATTGTAACAATTTTAGTTTGTATGTTTCATATACTTCTCAGATAGCAGATTCATTTTCACATGGACATCCTGTTCTTTTAACTGGGTGTGTTTTTCATACTGCAATTTAATCTGTACTGGAGCTGAAATAACCACACACTGTTCTGTCTGATTCATTTTAATCTGTACTGGAGCTGAAATAACCACACACTGTTCTGTCTGATTCATTTTAATCTGTACTGGAGCTGAAATAACCACACACTGTTCTGTCTGATTCATTTTTTTAGCTGCTAAGTGCCTTCGTAAGGAACTTGGTAAGAATTGGTTTTTATTTTCAAAATTACCACAAAGGTTTCTATCCTTCTATCTGTCTGTGTGTCTGTGTTAGCTTTCTATCCTTCTATCTGTCAGTGTGTCTGTGTTAGCTTTCTATCCTTCTATCTGTCTGTGTGTCTGTGTTAGCTTTCTATCCTTCTATCTGTCTGTGTGTCTGTGTTAGCTTTCTATCCTTCTATCTGTCTGTGTGCCTGTGTTAGCTTTCTATCCTTCTATCTGTCTGTGTGCCTGTGTTAGCTTTCTATCCTTCTATCTGTCAGTGTGTCTGTGTTAGCTTTCTATCCTTCTATCTGTCTGTGTGCCTGTGTTAGCTTTCTATCCTTCTATCTGTCTGTGTCTGTGTTAGCTTTCTATCCTTCTATCTGTCTGTGTGCCTGTGTTAGCTTTCTATCCTTCTATCTGTCTGTGTGTCTGTGTTAGCTTTCTATCCTTCTATCTGTCTGTGTGTCTGTGTTAGCTTTCTATCCTTCTATCTGTCTGTGTGTCTGTGTTAGCTTTCTATCCTTCTATCTGTCTGTGTGCCTGTGTTAGCTTTCTATCCTTCTATCTGTCTGTGTGCCTGTGTTAGCTTTCTATCCTTCTATCTGTCTGTGTGTCTGTGTTAGCTTTCTATCCTTCTATCTGTCTGTGTGTCTGTTAGCTTTCTATCCTTCTATCTGTCTGTGTGCCTGTGTTAGCTTTCTATCCTTCTATCTGTCTGTGTGCCTGTGTTAGCTTTCTATCCTTCTATCTGTCTGTGTTAGCTTTCTATCCTTCTATCTGTCTGTGTGCCTGTGTTAGCTTTCTATCCTTCTATCTGTCTGTGTCTGTGTTAGCTTTCTATCCTTCTATCTGTCTGTGTGTCTGTGTTAGCTTTCTATCCTTCTATCTGTCTGTGTGCCTGTGTTAGCTTTCTATCCTTCTATCTGTCTGTGTGTCTGTTAGCTTTCTATCCTTCTATCTGTCTGTGTGCCTGTGTTAGCTTTCTATCCTTCTATCTGTCTGTGTGTCTGTTAGCTTTCTATCCTTCTATCTGTCTGTGTGCCTGTGTTAGCTTTCTATCCTTCTATCTGTCTGTGTGTCTGTGTTAGCTTTATATCCTTCTATCTGTCTGTGTGCCTGTGTTAGCTTTCTATCCTTCTATCTGTCTGTGTGTCTGTTAGCTTTCTATCCTTCTATCTGTCTGTGTGCCTGTGTTAGCTTTCTATCCTTCTATCTGTGTGCCTGTGTTAGCTTTCTATCCTATGTGTCTGTGTGCCTGTGTTAGCTTTCTATTCTTCTGTCGAGTCCAGTGCACTACTCCATGTGTGCATGCAGACCATTTCTCTACTAGACCTGCTCAAGGATATCTCATGTCAGTCACAGTTAGACTAGCTGTTTAATACACAGTGTGATTTGTTATTCAAAGTTATTCAATAGATGATTTTACACCTCACTGTTCAGAATGTAATCCAGCTCTCTTCTTTGACAGAGTCTATGAGCCGTGAGGTCCCTAAATCAGGTATGTAGAGTGTGTGTAAATCCACAGCCTGACTCACCCCAGCTCAGCCCTGCCAGTTAGTGTGTGCTACACATCTTCTGAACTGTAGAAAGTACAGGAGGAGTGATTGTAAAATAATGCTCTCTTTATTTCTGTGTTCTAGAATGGAAGTGGATCCTCAGCTCAGCAGGTATGTGTCTCTTCAATGGATTCCTTTCACAGTGGAGGGTAAAAGAATAGCGAGGAGCCCCGTCTCACTCACTGTGTTTACATCTATATTTACATTCTGCCTCATTTAAACCTCTGTGCACTCCCAGCTCAGCTAATGCCAGCCTCGTGTGCCTCCCAAAGGTAACACATATAGGTAAAGTACCTTGCTCAAAGGTACAACAGCAGTGTCCCCCACCTGGGATTGAACCCACGACCCTCCGGTCAAGAGTCCAGAGCCCTAACCACTACTCCACACTGCTGCCCCGTGCTGTGTGTGTGTGTGTCTGTGTGTGTGTGAGTGTCTGTGTCTCTGTGTGTCAGTGTGTGTGTGTGTCAGTGTGTGTGTCTCTGTGTCAGTGTGTGTGTGTCAGTGAGTGTGTCAGTGTGTGTGTCTCTGTGTGTCAGTGTGTGTGTCTTTGTCAGTGTGTGTCAATGTGTGTGTCAGTGTGTGTCTGTGTGTCAGTGTGTGTGTGTGTGTCTCTGTGTGTCATTGTGTGTGTGTGTGTCCGTGCGTGTGTGTGTGTCAGTGTGTGTGTCTATGTGTGTCAGTGTGTGTGTGTCAGTGTGTGCGTGTGTGTGTGTCAGTGTGTGTGTCTGTGTCAGTGTGTGTGTGTGTCAGTGTGTGTGTGTGTGTGTGTCTGTGTCAGTGTGTGTGTGTCTGTGTGTGTGTGTCAGTGTGTGTGTTTGATTGCGTGCAGCTGCAGGGCAGGAGATGACGATTGAGACAAGATACTGAACAGACATCTGAGATCCCTCTTTTTCTACTGTTATTCTATACTTTTTTATTTTGTGTCCTGTTTTGAAAATGTTTTCCGGATGGAGATGGACGGAGGTGTAAGTAATCTAAATGACCTGCCCGCATCGGATACATATATACACATATATACACATATATACACATATATACACATATATACACATATATACACATATATACACATATATACACATATATACACATATATATATAGTACTGTGCAAAAGTTTTAGGCAGGTGTGAAAAAATGCTGTAAAGTAAGAATGCTTTCAAAAATAGACATGTTAATAGATTATATTTATCAATTAACTAAATGCAAAGTGAGTGAACAGAAGAAAAATCTAAATCAAATCCATATTTGGTGTGACCACCCTTTGCCTTCAAAACAGCATCAATTCTTCTAGGTACACTTGCACAAAGTCAGGGATTTTGTAGGCATATAGTCAGGTGTATGATTAAACAATTATACCAAACAGGTGCTAATGATCATCAATTCAATATGTAGGTTGAAACACAATCATTAACTGAAACAGAAACAGCTGTGTAGGAGGAATAAAACTGGGTGAGGAACAGCCAAACTCAGCTAACAAGGTGAGGTTGCTGAAGACAGTTTACTGTCAAAAGTCATACACCATGGCAAGACTGAGCACAGCAACAAGACACAAGGTATTTATACTGCATCAGCAAGGTCTCTCCCAGGCAGAAATTTCAAGGCAGACAGGGGTTTCCAGATGTGCTGTCCAAGCTCTTTTGAAGAAGCACAAAGAAACAGGCAACATTGAGGACCGTAGATGCAGTGGTCGGCCAAGGAAACTTACTGCAGCAGATGAAAGACACATCATGCTTACTTCCCTTCGCAATCGGAAGATGTCCAGCAGTGCCATCAGCTCAGAATTGGCAGAAAACAGTGGGACCCTGGTACACCCATCTACTGTCCGGAGAAGTCTGGTCAGAAGTGGCCTTCATGGAAGACTTGCGGCCAAAAAGCCATACCTCTGACGTGGAAACAAGGCCAAGCGACTCAACTATGCACGAAAACACAGGAACTGGGGTGCAGAAAAATGGCAGCAGGTGCTCTGGACTGATGAGTCAAAATTTGAAATATTTGGCTGTAGCAGAAGGCAGTTTGTTCGCCGAAGGGCTGGAGAGCGGTACACGAATGAGTGTCTGCAGGAAACAGTGAAACATGGTGGAGGTTCCTTGCATGTTTGGGGCTGCATTTCTGCAAATGGAGTTGGGGATTTGGTCAGAATCAATGGTCTCCTCAATGCTGAGAAGTACAGGCAGATACTTATCCATCATGCAATACCATCAGGGAGGCATCTGATTGGCCCCAAATTTATTCTGCAGCATGACAACGACCCCAAACATACAGCGAAAGTCATTAAGAACTATCTTCAGTGTAAAGAAGAACAAGGAGTCCTGGAAGTGATGGTATGGCCCCCACAGAGCCCTGATCTCAACATCATCGAGTCTGTCTGGGATTACATGAAGAGAGAGAAGCAACTGAGGCTGCCTAAATCCACAGAAGAACTGTGGTTAGTTCTCCAAGATGTTTGGGCCAACCTACCTGCCGAGTTCCTTCAAAAACTGTGTGCAAGTGTACCTAGAAGAATTGATGCTGTTTTGAAGGCAAAGGGTGGTCACACCAAATATGGATTTGATTTAGATTTTTCTTCTGTTCACTCACTTTGCATTTTGTTAATTGATAAATATAAACTATTAACATGTCTATTTTTGAAAGCATTCTTTACAGCATTTTTTCACACCTGCCTAAAACTTTTGCACAGTACTGTATATATATATATATATATATATATATATATATACAGTATATATATATCCAGTCAGCGCTCTGGTATATGTTACGTGACTCGGTCTGCTCCAGTGAAACGATCAGTAAAATGGACACTACGACAGCCAAAATATAAGCATTTATATTGAAGGCTATGGTTTTTTTTAAGCTACACACTTTAATTACAAGCTACTGTACTCTGCTCACCAACATTCACATTTTGTTATCTTGTTGTTAACTTTATTAAAACTCGAATACAATAGTTATTATCACTGACTCAGATTAAACGTAGCATGTTAACATCGCTTTTTTCATTTCTTTTAATGTGATTAATAACATGTTCCGGTAATTTTATTTTAAATGTGTGGTGCAGCAGCAGTCTCGGGTCCACACCGTCAGCCGAGTGTAGATATACTGTTTACATCCTCGCTATGGCCTTCATTATACGATTAAATAGTGATTTTAAAAACTCAAACTGATGCTCATGTTGGCTCGTACAGCTCTATGCAACCGGCACGGCAAAAAAACAAAAACATTGACGTGTGTTTTTAATAAGGAACCAAGATTTAAATGAACATTTGCAAATGAAACAAAACTGAAACTTTGATGTGCTTTTTTATGGTAGTAGTGACAAATACTGTAATAACAAAGAAAATGAAAAAATAAAAACAGTACTAATATTATTAATAATTTAGCTAATGCCTTTACCCAGGGTGACTTCCTTAACTTACTCCAGCAGCTTGTTCGTTTTGGGTTGTCCTTTTACTATAGCGAACAAAAGGCTTTGGATCCAGACAGGGTTGTTATAGCGAGGCTGTGCTGTATTCAGTGTTTGACATGTATGTTTAATATACCACACTCGCACATTTGTTATTTCATTTCTGTTGTTTTTCACCTCCCATAGTGTTCAACATTTAACAGAGGATAGAAAGAAGTTTGGATCAGAATCCAATATCATCCCTTACAGAAAAGTACTATACTGCAAGTATACTTGTGTCTGGTTTTAGTATACTATTGGTACCATTATACTATCCTATTTTGGCACAAGTTTACTTGCAGTATCCACTTTTTATATTCTCTTTGTAAATAATGCAACATAGTTCTCAAATATTGGACATTTCTTAGATTGTATCTTACTTCTCTTTTGCATACCTGCATTGCCTCTTGCTAGATATGCACCTCCAGATTCTAACAAATACTTTTAGAAAACCAGGAGCAACTTCTGCTCTGAATCAAAAAGCTATAATGCTCTGCGGCTGCTCGTCTATGTGGATAACTATTGAAAAACTAGTAGAAACTAAAACACAAGTCTGGGAAAGCAAATGGAAGTCTAGAAAAAAGTATGGAATTTTGATGTTGAAAAAGTGTATGAACCCTGTGTTTAGTTATAATGCCCCAGATTGTGAACTCACTGTGAAGTGAAGATCACATGTAGACACTGCAGGGCTCCATATGTTACACTTTGACATGCATCTAGAGAACTGCTGATCTGATTGTGATGAAACTTGGTACAGACATTCTTTCTACACATTATTAAGAGTATTACAATTTGGAGCCTGTCTGCACCTCTCCTCTCATGAGTGTACCCCTCCCTCTATCCTTCTCTCCTCTCCTCTCCTCTTCTCCTCAGTGGGGATGCATATCCCAGTGTATACTCGAGGCTGGGCTTCTGATTGTCAGTGTTTTACCCGACTTTTCTACTCTACTTTAAGAATTCATCTGATCCCTGTGAAGCAGTTTGTGTCTCTCAATCACAACTGAGAAACGTGTTCATAGTAAACTTGATTCATTCTGTGAAACAACTAAATGGGCTTTTCAACCAGCCAAGCCTTCATTTTCATTACAAGCAGGACGTGCAAACGAGATCTCGACATGTTAATAAGAGACTCCTCTTTATTAAAGCTAGAATGAACAATACAGTATTTTATTCTGGACACACTTTATTACAATCGCTGTGCGTGACTGTATTGACATTAATAAAGAGGAGTCGCTTCTGCTTTGCAATGAAAAAGTAAGACTTACGATTTAAAAGCCCATTTAGTAGAAAAAGAAACGTAAATTCAATCAGTTGTACAGTTGTGATTGAGAAGCACGAATTGCTTAAATTGTTAAGGAGATGAGAAAACTCAGGATAAAAAAACAGAAATCCGAAGCCCTAATTATGTTTATGTGCAAATACCCCTCCTCTCCCTCCCTTATACCTCCCTCTCTCCTCTCCCTCCCTCTGCTCTCCCTCCCCTCTCTCCTCTCCTATCCCCCTCCTTCTCTCTCTCTCCTCTTCTCTCCCTCTCCCCTCTACCTCCTCTCCTTCCCCTCTCTCCTGTCCCCCCTCTCCCCATCCCTCTCTCCTCGCCTCCCCCTCTCACCTCTACCTCTCCCCTCTCAAAACCTCTCTCTCCTCTCCCTCCCCTCCCCTCTCCCTCCCTCCCTCCGTCCCCTCTCTCCTGTCCCTCCCCTCTCTCCTGTCCCCCTCTCCCTCCCCCCTCCCCTCTCCTCTCCCTCTCTCCCCTCTCTCTACCTCTCTCTCCTCTCCATCCCCTCTCTCCTGTCCCCCCTCTCCCTCCCTCTCCCCTCTAGCTCCCTCTCTTCTCTCCTCCCCTCTCCCTCCCCTCTCCCTCCCCTCTCCCTCCCTCTCTACATCCCCTCTCCCTCCCTCTCTACCTCCCTTTCTCCCCTCTATCTCACTCTCTCTCCTCCCTCCCCTCCTCTCTCATCTCTTCTCCCTCCCCTTCTACCCTCTCCCTTCCTCTCCTCTCCCTCCCCTCTCTCCCTCCCTCCCTCCCTCTCCCCTCCCCTCTACCTCTGTCCCTCCCCTCTCCTCTTCCCCTCTCCCTCCCTTCTCTCCTGTCCCCCCTCTCCTCTCCTCTCCTCTCCCTCCCTCTCTCTCCTCTCCCTCCCCTCGCTCCTCTCCCTCCCCCCAACCTACCTCTCCTCTCCCTCAGTCTCCTCTCCCTCCCCTCTCTCCTGTCCCCCCCTCTCCTCTGCTATCCCCCTCCTTCTCTCTCTCATCTTCTCCTCTCCCTCCCTCTTCCTCCCCTCTCCCTCCCCTCTCCTCTCCCTCCCCTCTCTCCTCTCCTCTCCCTCCCTCCCCTCTCTCCTGTTCCCCTCTCCTCTGCTATCCCCCTCCTTCTCTCTCTCTTCTTCTCCCCTCTACCTCTCTCCCCTCCCTCCCTCTCTCCCCTCTTTCTCCTGTCCCCCCTCTCCCTCCTCTCTCTCTCCTCTCTCCTCTCCCCTCTACCTCTCCTCTCTCCTCTCCCTCCCCTCTCTCCTCTCCCTCCCCTCTCTCCTCTCCTCTCCCTCCCTCCCCTCTCTCCTGTCCCCCTCTCCTCTGCTATCCCCCCTCCTTCTCTCTCTCTCTCTTCTTCTCCCCTCTACCTCTCTCCCCTCCCTCCCTCTTTCTCCTGTCCCCCCTCTCCCTCCCCTCTCTCCTCTCCCATCTACCTCCCTCTCTCTCCTCTCCCTCCCCCCTCTCCTGTCCCTCCCTCCCTCCCCTCTTTCTTCGCCTCTCGCTCGCTCTCCCCTCTATCTCCCTCTCTCCCCTCTCCCTCCCTATCTCTCCTTCTCCCCGTCTCTCTCTACCTCCCTCTCTCCCCTCTCCCTCCCTCTTTCTCCTCTCCCTCCCCTCTCTCTCCTCTCCTCTCTCCTCCCCTCTACCTCCCTCTCTCTCCTCTCCCTCCCCTCTCCCTGTCCCTCCTGTTGTGTCCTATGATAATTCATTATTTAGTTTCAACAGTAGATGGCAATGTTATAAGGAGCAGATTTTCCGGCTAAGCAAAACCGCCTTTCCTGCTATCGCTGCGGTTCTTCGACTCACCTGGCAAATGCTTCCACCTGCCCTGCTTCAAAAGTTAAATGCAACAACTGCGGACATTTTGCGAAAGTGTGTCGCTCTGCCAACACACATGTGGTAAGTGAAATTGTTGTTCCCGAACTTACAGTACTATACATGAATGATGCTGTCTCATACAAAGACAAACTTGTCTGTACTGTGCAAATTGGAGTGTCAGATACTCATAGCTACAATATTGACCTCATTGTGGATACAGGTTCGTCAGTCTCTATACTGACTTATATAAGCAATACTTTACCGACTGTCCTTTAAATGAACCCAAAGTGAGACTGGTAACATACTCCACAGAGGACTTATGGGGACTTCACTTTACACTGAGGACTGACCACCAAGCACTGACCACACTGCTGGCTACTAAAGGCATTGGTCGTGCTGGAATGCGGATTGCTAGATGGTCGGCTTGTTTGCTCTGTTTCACTTATGATGTCACATACTGACCTGGATCACAAAATTGTACTGCTGATTGCTTGTCCAGACTGCCTCTGCCTAATTTCAATGACTCTGTGCAAGACACCGAACCTGAACTGATTGCTGCTGTTTCAACTGCACTTGCTGCTTTGCCCACATCGGATTTTACTGCTGCTTGTGAAGCTTGCCCCGAACTCTCAAAACTGCGAGCCCAAATAGATAAAGGCTGGTCTAACTCAGCTAAACAAGTTCCTCCTGAAATCATGGCTTACTTCCCTCTCCGTCACGAGTTGGCTGTATAAGATGCGTATATCCTGAGAGGTAGCCATCGTCTGATCGTGCCTATAACGCTGAGAACTTGGCTTGCTCATTTAGCTCATGAAAGTCACCAGGGCATGCTGCGCACTAAACAACGCCTCCGCGATTTGTACTGGTGGCCAAAGATGGACATGCTTGTACAGTCGGTTATATCGTCCTGACTGTCCTGCCAGCAAAAACATCTGCTGCTCCGCTTCAGCCGGTCCAACTACCAGATGGACCTTAATGGCATAAAGTTGCTATCGATATAGTGGGACCTTTTGAATGTGAAACCTGGGATCCCCGCTATGCAATAACCTTAGTGGATTATTATACTAAATGTCCTGAGGTAGCATTTACTTCACGCATTACCACTGATGTTATTACTTCGTTCCTGACTTCAGTTTTTAGCCAAAAAGGAAATCCTCACCACATTGTTACTGATAACGGTCCGCAATTCACTTCTGCTGACTTCTCTGTTTTTCTGAAAGTGTTTACTACCCACAATCGAACGGCGCTGTGGAGAGATTTAATAGGGTACTTAAGGAATGCATACTGAATGCAGAGAGAGCACGTAAACCTTGGAAGCCAGTTGTGACTGAATTTCTACACAATTACAGAGCTACACCGCACGCAACGACTGCTACATCTCCTTTTGAACTACTATACGGTCGGAAAATGCGAACCAAGTTAAACATCTTGCCGACTGTGAATGATTCCGACATGAATCAGCGCGTACAAGACACTGTACTCAGGAAACAAGAAAAAAGTAAGAAGGAGAGCTAAAGTTCCAATCTTCAAGCAGGGTGATTATGTACGAGTTAGGAAACCTGAACAAGTCAAGAAAGGATCCTGTGAGAGTACAGAGAAAGATCGGACCAAGCACTTACGTCTTGGGTGATGTCAAAACATGGAACGCATCGCACTTGACTCTGTACCCGGAGACGGCTCTGGATTCGCAAACAGAGGTACCCAGAGCAACAGAACAATGTGACACCTCTCCTACTAGTCCAGTTAGAAGCCAGTGCATACGGAGACCACCGGCGTGGCAAGAGGACATTCCACCACTGCGGAGCGAGGGTGGAGAAGGAGCGGGCTCTGGAGGCAGGGGAGCGTAGAGGAGGTAGAGCCAGTCTTCTAGTGCAGGCGGAGCGGAGAGGTCGAGTGGGGGTGTAGGGAGAGATGAGGGTCTGGAGGTAGCTGGGTGCAGTCTGGTCAAGGCATCTGTAGGCTAGTACAAGAGTCTTGAACTGGATGCGAGCGGTGATCGGGAGCCAGTGGAGTTGCGTGGGAGAAGCGAGGCAGTGAGAACACCAGGCGAGCAGCGGAGTTCTGGATGAGCTGGAGCGGACGGGTGGCGGACACAGGGAGGCCAGCCAGGAGGGAGAGTACCAAGGCCTGGACCAGGAGCTGGGTAGCGTAGTTGGTGAGGAAGGGTTGGATTCTTCGGATGTTGCTCAGGAAGAATCGGCAAGTGCGTGCCAGAGTGGAGATGTGCTGGGAATAAGAGAGGCAGGGGTCCAGGGTGACTCCGAGGTTCTTAGCGGAGGAAGAGGAAGAGAGTGTGGAGGAGGAGGGAAAGAAAAGGAGGTCAGATTTGAGAGGTTGATTTAGAGAGATTAAATATTATGTCTTAATGGACGCAGTTCTTGGTCACAGACCTGCAGCGACCGGCGCCGATGTGTTGAATTCAGAGACTTGTCTTCTGGAAAGTGTTTCTCCTTTAAATTGTTTAACGCTGACAGGGATCATTTCAAACAGAGACAAATCAAACCTTACAGTGTGTGAACTGCAAGGTCTGCTGCTGCTTCATGAATTGAGTTCCATGTATTTATCAGCAACGCTTTATATTGCGTGGCATAAATTAATATTAAATAGATATGCAATAGATATTAAATGAATGTTAAATTAATATTTAATAAATGTGCACATGCTGGTTTCTTGCTAAATGTTAACCAAATATTGATTGAAAATGTAATGGCACGTCACGGCCATTTATATCACGTTTTGTTACCGTTGAAAATATGTAATAATTTCCCCTTATTGAAAATACAGTTAATCTGACTTGAATGTCAATGGAAAGTAACAAGGAATAATTGAACGTAAATTTAATATGCAATTTAACATTCATTTAATATCAGTTTAATATTAATTTATGCCACGTAATATAAAGCGTTGCTGATAAATACATGGAACTCAATTCATGAAGCAGCAGCAGACCTTGCAGTTCACACACTGTAAGGTTTGATTTGTCTCTGTTTGAAATGATCCCTGTCAGCGTTAAACAATTTAAAGGAGAAATACTTTCCAGAAGACAAGTCTCTGAATTCAACACATCGGCGCCATTTTTTCTAATGAATAAAGTGATCAGTAATCGCGCATATTATTTTGTGGTTACTTTATAAACCAGCCCTTAACAGAAAATAAAGAAATAAAGAAATAAGCTCCGTATATTGGAAATGTGAAAGTATCTGAAAATCACATTCAATTCGGTCATTTTAAAAAATCCCATCTATTAACATTGCATGTATAAAAACAAGCTGTACAGAAAAATCTCTTTAATGTTTCGTTTAGATTGTGTTTTTAATAGGCCTGCTTTAAATCTATTTTTCTGACATTTTTAAATACTATCTGTAACTTTGTAAAGTTATTATTAGTCGTAGTTAATCTAACTTTAATAATATGAAATGAAATTATTCGGTTTGTATTTGCAGTCAGCAGCATGTGAAACACAAACCCATATTTGTGTATTCGTGTGTAATCTTTTGGTACTTTATCGTTTGGGACAGTCCGGCCTCGGGATCCATTCTCAAAACAAATCCACAGCACTCCTCTGTGCACGCGTGTCCGTGGAATCTGACGTCACGTTCCACAGTGCAGCTTCTTCTTTGAGCAGCAGTGTGAACACACCCGCGCTGGGGGGGCTCGGCTCGGCTCGGCTCGGCTCGGCTCGGCTCGGGTGTGCTGCTCTGAAAAGGCTAAGATGTTTGGGCTCCAGATCTTGTTCACTCGCCGGTCACGGAAGAGCCTCCGTCAGGGTTTTCTCTCACACTTTCAGTTTGTGTTGTTCTTCTCCCCTCTTCAGGATCGTGTATCTCGCGGCTCATTGCGTTCACTGCGGTTTCCATGACAACCGAACACTGCTACAGTTCGAAATTCGAAGAACTGCTACAATTCCAACTGCGATTCCAAACTGCAGCTTGAGTTCATCCTGTCGATTTAAGAGACTTTACTGTACGAGGCGATCTTGGGGTTTAGTTAATATTTATATCTAGAAAATATTATTATTTCAAGATTCATTTTAATTGAGGTAAGAGGCTCACCTTCTGCCTTTGTCACCTTCCCCTTTCTTTCCTTCTTTCTTTCTTTTTCTTTCGTTCCTCTTTTCTCTTTTATATTATTTTATAATAATAATACTGCTCATAATAATAATAATAATAATAATAATAATAATAATAATAATCTGTCTGAGACGTCATTTTAAGGTTATTTTAGGTTGTGGTTTGGCTGGTTAAGAAAATGTCCTGTTAGGCCAGTTATTTTTTTTTAAAACCCTTTTTGTGTAAATAATAATGATAATAATAATAATGATGATGATGTCTCCTCTCTGCTCCACAGTTGATGTGACTCTGAACCCTGATACAGCGTACCCCGCGCTCATCCTGTCTGCGGAGGGGAAACGAGTGAGAGAGGGAGAGACACTGCAGGATCTCCCTGACACTCCAGAGAGATTTGATTACTGGGAGTGTGTGCTGGGCAGGGAGGGCTTCACCTCGGAGAGACGCTACTGGCAGGTGCAGGTGGGGGGGAATACATGGTGGGGATTAGGAGTCAGCAGAGAGACTGCCAAGAGGAAGGGGTGGTTCATCACGACCCCCCAGCAGGGTTACTGGACTGTGGAGTGGTATGGATATAAAGATGAGTTCATTGCTCTCACTGACCCCCAGACCCCCCTCCCCCGGAGCCTGAAGCCCCAGAAGCTGGGGGTGTATCTGGATTATGAGGAAGGGCAGCTCTCCTTTTACAATGTGGAGACCAGATCTCACATCTACACTTTCACTGACATGGAGTTCAAGCCCAATGAGAAACTCTATCCACTCTTCTATACTGAGGACAGTGATACAGACCTTGTGCTGGAGTCCCCTGATCCTGACCCTGTCAGCACTGCAGATTGAACACACATTGCTGTCTGAACCAGGAAACTATTCAAACAGCTCAGACAATCTCCTCTTCACTTCCACTGACACTCTCTCTGCACTCTTCTGGGTTGATGAGAAGAAATCCTCTCTCTTCCACCCTCTTACCTTGAGCCCCTCCTCTTTATTTCTCTACACCCCCTTTCCTACTCTCCCTTCCTGTCTCCCTCTCTCTTTACCTCCACCTCTCTCCATCTCCTCTCTTTCTCTCCTCTCCCCTTCTCCTCTCTGCCTCCCCTATGGCTCTCCCCTCCTCTTTCTCTCTTCCTTCCCTCTGATATGCTAATCCCCTCCCTTTCCCACTCTCCCTCTCCTCCATCCTCTCTACTCTCCCTCTCTCCACCCTGCCCTCTCTCCTCTCCCTCTCTCCTTCCTGTCCTCTACTCTCCCTCTCTCCTCTCCCTCTCTCCTCTCTCCTCCCTGCCCCCTCTAATTTTGTACTGTGATATTTTGTAACAGCTGTAAGTCTCCCTGGATAAGGGTGTCTGATAATAAATAAATAATGATAATAGACTTTCTAGACAATAGATGAATGCATTATTTTCCATGTAATCAATATTTACACTGAAGCTGAGATGCTCCCTGAATATTATTCATTGCTAAACTCAGTGAACTGATTTCTGCTATTTTGATATGAATCTTCTGTTCTGTTTTTGTAGCGCATCTATTTTCTATCTTTCTTGATAAAATGTATAAAAGATATAACGGTGTTGTGTGATTTACTGCTCAATTGTTTACCTCGGCAATCTTGAACTTGTAAAAAGAAAGACATTCATGACAGCAGAGTGCTGATTAAATGAGACCATTACACATATGAATGAATTGTATCCTTAAACTGGACATTTTAATTGTGATTCTTCACACATAACTCTCAACAATAACAAGCCTGTTGGGTTCATGAGCAGATTCTTCACAGAGACAGCTGGGGCTGTACTACAGATACACACCGCTGGTGAGCGAGGGGAGGGAGGGAGGGGGAGACAGCTGGGGCAGTACTACAGATCCACACCGCTGAGGAGAGGGGAGGGAGGGGGAGACAGCTGGGGCTGTACTACAGATCCACACCACTGGTGAGAGAGGGGAGGGGGAGAGGGATGGAGGGGGAGACAGCTGGGGCTGTACTACAGATCCACACCGCTGGTGAGAGAGGGGAGGGGGAGAGGGAGGGAGGGGGAGACAGCTGGGGCTGCACTACAGATCCACACTGCTGAGGAGAGAGGGGAGGGGGAGAGGGAGGGAGGGGGAGACAGCTGGGGCTGTACTACAGATCCACACCGCTGAGGGGAGGGGGAGAGGGAGGGAGGGGGAGACAGCTGGGGCTGTACTACAGATCCACACCGCTGGTGAGAGAGGGGAGGGGGAGAGGGAGGGAGGGGGAGACAGCTGGGGCTGCACTACAGATCCACACCGCTGGTGAGAGAGGGGAGGGGGAGAGGGAGGGAGGGGGAGACAGCTGGGGCTGTACTACAGATCCACACTGCTGAGGAGAGAGGGGAGGGGGAGAGGGAGGGAGGGGGAGACAGCTGGGGCTGTACTACAGATCCACACCGCTGAGGGGAGGGGGAGAGGGAGGGAGGGGGAGACAGCTGGGGCTGTACTACAGATCCACACCGCTGGTGAGAGAGGGGAGGGGGAGAGGGAGGGAGGGGGAGACAGCTGGGGCTGCACTACAGATCCACACCGCTGGTGAGAGAGGGGAGGGGAGGGGGAGGGAGGGGGAGACAGCTGGGGCTCCACTACAGATCCACACCGCTGGGGAGAGAGGGGAGGGGGAGACAGCTGGGGCTGCACTACAGATCCACACCGCTGGTGAGAGAGGGGGAGACAGCTGGGGCTGTACTACAGATCCACACTGCTGAGGAGAGAGGGGAGGGGGAGAGGGAGGGAGGGGGAGACAGCTGGGGCTGTACTAGAGATCCACACCGCTGGTGAGAGAGGGGAGGGGGAGAGGGAGGCAGGGGAAGACAGCTGGGGCTGTACTAGAGATCCACACCGCTGGTGAGAGAGGGGAGGGGGAGAGGGAGGGAGGGGGAGACAGCTGGGGCTGCACTACAGAGTATGTCTAAGCTTGCCTGTTTAATAGTAATGGATGATATCTCTACTTTGTTTGAAACTCAGAGTGGGGATCTGCGGAGGATTGCAGGCTCTGTACACACTCCAGTTAGTTTACATATCCCCACCTCCTCCTCAAAGCACAGTTACTTCCAGTCTGATTTAGAAATACTGAAACATAACAGATTCAGTTCAGATGTGTTTAAATTGTCATTTTTATTCAGCATACATGGTAAATATGTTCGCCTTATATTTAAAACATCCAGGAGATTTTACAAAAAAAAAAAAAAAAACTCAAAATATAATCCATTTGTGCCCGTTGTTTTTGATTTCATTTTAGTTTCTATGATGAGGGTTACACAGACCACTGAAACCAATTTCAGTTCTTATTAAAATGATTCTACTGCAGCTCATAAAAGAATTCCCTCAGTGTTACCGGTGCATCACTTCCATTCGCTCCACAGCTCTCACATGTGCAGCTTTTGAAAGATGTTGCAGCAAAACATGGATTCTCATTTGAACACCTCTGGTTCTACCCTGGGGTAATCTCTGTTTGCACAAGCCAGGCTTTCAAAAGCTTACTAGAATGGAAACTTTTCATTTTACAACGCGATATGTGCTACAGTGCTACACCCGGTTAAAGAAATCTCCGTTTGCAAGCCATGGTTTCAGTTAGGGTTGCACTTCCTTGTTCACCTGGAGGGTGAAATTGTCCCCTCCCCTTCGCTGGCTTCTTTCCTGTCATTAACCAATCAGCTGCTGCTCCCCCTGCTGACTGGCATGCCGTCAGCCAGTAACATGAACCAGAAGACACTGCAGAGGTGAAGTGAGGCGGGGAGTCCAGCAGCCTTCCCGAGTGCGAGGCACAGAAACAGAACTTCCTTTAATCCAGTTATCATGTCAAATCCAGGTCTGCGAGAACATCTTTCAAAAACTGGACATCTGAGAGCTAATGCAACTTCCAAGCAGGTCATCTTTATGACATTAATTTGTTAAGCTATAAATCACTTAAAGAAAAAAGAAAAATCATGAATTTCCACACACTTTAATTTTCCAACAGTGTAGATTTTTATTTAAAGCTATTTAAAGACGTCTTCAATATTTTTAACCTCAGTGTGTGAGGTTTACTGGTCCCAGTTTAATGAGCGCACTGGTCTAGTAGACGTAACTGGCAGTGAAGAGAGACTGGGAGGCAGCCTTGTCTTTCTGTCCGCTCTGAACGTAAGATCCAGTTGACGCCAATCCGTTAATCTGAAGAAAAAAATAACAAACCAATCAGTAACACACACAGAAAGACAGACAGACACTGACAGGGTGATAAACCCTCATCTGTAAAGAAGGGTTTATTTTTGTGATGGATTTTGTGTCCAGGACTTGTTTTGTACCGGTGTCACAGAATATCTGTTCCCCCTGCAAACAAATATTAACTCCTCCCTAGGACCCAATATTTCACCTTGTGAATATTTGTTTCCCCCTTATTTTTTTGTAACAGGTCTTTGCTAAATCGATGTTAATAATGTGACTGCGCCACCTTGTGTTTATGGAGGACAAGGACCTCGAGTGGTTGGTTCCCGCGCAAACTCTTTTATCCGGGAGAAACCAAGCAATCATATACCAAAAATAATCTTTACAAGTTTTTTTATCAGTAATAATTGATTTTAAAAAATCTCAAGCACATTAACAATAATGTAAACTATATGACAATGCCACCTTCACTTCACAGTCTATAACAATTAGTATATATAGGGATGATACAATAAAACAAACTCTAAATCTATCAGTTTCTTATAGTAAAGTTAATTAAACTAGTTACCACAGATTATATTATTGCAGTTTATATAAAATACTCGGATCTATCAGTTTCATAAAGTCTCTCCGCGTTCCAGCTCCAGTCTGCAGCGCGGAATCTCCTTCACAAGTCCGGCTCTCCCTCTCACAATATTCCTCCGCATTTATAAAGGCAGGAGATGATTGGCAGGGCGGGGAGATCAAGCAGCGAGCCGCTGGCAAGCAGAGCCGTGGAACGGGAGACGCGGTTGCTAAGCAACAGGGGGGGCGTGCATTGGGCAGACAGTCCTTCAGCCAATCGGAGTTTCGCTCGTATCGTTCCATAGATGAAAGAGAGAAAGTAGTTTGGGGGGGGGGGGGGGGGGTCCAGTTATTATTATTATTTATTTCTTAGCAGACGCCCTTATCCAGGGCGACTTACAATTGTTACAAGATATCACATTATACATTATTTTTACATACAATTACCCTTTTATACAGTTGGGTTTTTACTGGAGCAATCTAGGTAAAGTACCTTGCTCAAGGGTACAACAGCAGTGTCCCCCACTGGGGATTGAACCCACAACCCTCAACCCTCAACCCTCAACCCTCAACCCTCCGGTCAAGAGTCCAGAGCCCTAACCACTACTCCACACTGCTGCCCAGTGAAGCAAATACATCAAACCACCCACACTCGAGATGAGAAATAATAATAAAGAGCTGTACAACAAAACACACATTTATATAAATAAATCAATACACACACACACACAATACACATTTATCAAATAATAATATGAGAAACACAATCCACACGTGAATAATAATAATAATAATAATAATAATAATAATAATAATAATAATAATAATAATAATAATAATAATAATAATAAGACCCTACTACAATCGCACAGTTTCGTTTTTCAAAGCTGGTAAAGGATTTACTCGTGAGTCAGGGCAGTACATGTGCTTATTAGAGTGACTGTATCCGATTGGGGAGCTCCGATTGGCTAGCTGGGTGACAAGAGGGGAGCTCCAATTGGCTGGCTGGGAGACAAGAGGTGAGCTCCGATTGGCTGGCTGGGTGACAAGAGGGGAGCTCCGATTGGCTGGCTGGGTGACAAGTAGGGAGCTCCGATTGGCTGGCTGGGTGACAAGAGGGGAGCTCCGATTGGATGGCTGGGTGACAAGTGGGGAGCTCCGATTGGATGGCTGGGTGACAAGTGGGGAGCTCCGATTGGCTGGCTGGGTGACAAGTGGGGAGCTCCGATTGGCTGGCTGGGTGAGAAGAGGGGAGCTTTGATTGGCTGGCTGGGTGAGAAGTGTGGAGCTCCGATTGGCTGGCTGGGTGACAAGAGGGGAGCTCCGATTGGCTGGCTGGGTGCAGCGGGAAGGAGAGAGCTTGCTGGGCGGACATTTTGAAGAGGAGAGCGAGAATCATATCTGATAAATTTTCTTTACACTGAGGTGTGTAAAATGTTCCGAACATGCGTCTAGAGCTATCGGCAGTGCAGCCTGAACCTTATAGTAATGATCTACCGGTATACTTGGAAGAATAGATATTTGTAGATATTTCGTTCTTGTGTCGATAGATCTACTCGTGATAGTTTTCATGGGTCCGGTTTCTGCTCATGAGAGACGAACACAATGCTTGTGTGAACGCACATTTTAATTTAGGCGCACGGATGCGACTAGAAATCCATAAAGGGTGACTATAAACAATAAACGAGATTTATTTATAAAGCTGAAAAGTATAAAAACAAAAGAGAGAAAAAAAACCCTCAAAGTCGGATCTAAACTCAAAGCTCAATCGCAATGCACTCTGGGAATGTAGTTTATTGGTGTCCACTGTTAATTACACATTAAAAACTACAAATCCCATACCCGCCAGTTTCACTGAATTATCAACCGACAGTTCAACCGACAGTGGATAAAAGATTTCCTCTGGCTTCAGTTTGACAGTGTTAAAAAAAAAATGCATGTTGTGCCCGTTTGATCAGGATGCAGGGGAACTGATGGCAGCCAGACTGCATTTTAACAGGGAGCCAGGAGTTGAAACATGAAAATATCTTAAACACAGCGCTTCAAAACGACACGCAGTGTGCGGAGAGGCAGCTCAGCGCGCTGCCATGAACAGAGGTATGACTGGTCCGTGTCTGTCACATGAATATGTCGTCACACGAGCGGAAAAGCTTGCAGGCATTTTTAACATTGCAATCAGAGACAGAGAGAGAGATCGAGAGATCCGCTTTCCACAACCTTACCGTTAAAATATAATGTGGTATTACGCTGTACTGATATTACAAACTATGGGTGATTACTTTATATGAATTATCATGTTATGCACGAATGTAAGAATTGACTTTCTGTGGTGGTGTACTTTTTTCTTTCAAGTAGCATATATCTATAATCGTTTTTGCGATATATTTTAATATCAAATGTATACACTATTGCAGTTTTGTTAGAGGATACATTAGTTTATCTCTAATGTAATCACAGTTTTACATATAGACTGCCCCTGTTTTCATTTACGTCGCAAATTCTTTGCCGCTTTGGTTTTTAGATAACGTCCCAAATTCTGGGCCGCTTTGGTTTTTAGATAACCTCCCAAATTCTGGTCCGCTTTGCATTTTCGAATTCAGCCCCGTTTTGGGGACTCAGCTGACAGCCGAGTTTCTAAGTCATGCATGCACAGTTTACCATAAACTGGATCGTGAATTCATTTGAGAGTAACCCTTAGTACATGAATCAAAGTTAATGTATTTTTTACTCTCCCCAGAAATCTTTCTTTTTTTGTTTTTAATGAAAAAACAAATAAAATGTAAATGTTAAAAAAAACGTATTTCTTATTACATGAAGAAACTACATTGCACTGAAATAGATACATGAAAATTAATTAAAGCAGTCGTTTCCTTTATTAAAGGCTAATATTAAAACACATTTTTGGGAAGGAACATGGTATTCCGAAAAAAGGACATCTCATTTTCTTATGTAACGTCCATCAATATATTGTAGTGTTTCAGGTTCTTTTTGGACAGAAATGAGACTGCAACTGTGAGTAGATGAAGGCCGTTTATTTTGACAATAATTAAATAATCACAAAATAAAATCATAAAGTGAGGGTAAGGAGACTGGGAGTCGACAGTGAAAATAAATGCTTGTAGTAATTTTTCTTTTCCCCGCCCATCTAATGCGCAAAACCTGCACTCCAATTCCCCTCCACACACGTGTACCACCATGCAACCCTGGCACACACACTGCACCATGCAACCCCTGCACGCATACACCCACCATGCAACCCCTGCACGCATACACCCACCATGTGACCCCTACATGCACACACCACCATGCAACCCCTGCACGCATACACCCACCATGCAACCCCTGCACGCACACACCACCATGCAACCCCTGCACGCACACACCACCATGCAACCCCTGCACGCATACACCCACCATGCAACCCCTGCACGCATACACCCACCATGTGACCCCTACATGCACACACCACCATGCAACCCCTACATGCACACACCAATATGCAACCCCTGCACACACACACCACCATGCAAGCCCTGCACGCATACACCCACCATGCAACCCCTGCACGCATACACCCACCATGTGACCCCTACATGCACACACCACCATGCAACCCCTACATGCACACACCAATATGCAACCCCTGCACACACACACCACCATGCAAGCCCTGCACGCATACACCCACCATGCAACCCCTGCACGCATACACCACCATAACACCCCTGAACACGCACACCACCATGCAACCCCTACATGTATACACCCACCATGTGACCCCTGCACGCATACACCACCATGCAACCCCTACATGTATACACCCACCATGTGACCCCTGCACGCATACACCACCATGCAACCCCTACATGCACACACCACCATGCAACCCCTGCACGCACACACCACCATGTAACCCCTGCACGCACACACCACCATGCAACCCCTGCATGCACACACCACCATGCAACCCCTACATGCACACACCACCATGCAAGCCCTGCACGCACACACCACCATGCAACCCCTACATGCACACACCACCATGCTACCCCTGCACACACACACCACCATGCAACCCCTGCACACATACACCCTCCGTAGCAATTCTTTGCAAAATATATTTTCGGGTATTCAGCCCCATTCATGTCTATGGCAGTGTTAAAAAACACATTTTCAGTCATATCTCTCAAACCAGAGCACCTACAACCACCATTCGAAGGGTTCTATACCAGCCTGAATGTAATATGCCCAGTTTCGTAGCAATTCTGTGCAAAAAATATTTTCAGGGCGTTCAGAGTGTTCAGCCTCACTCATGTCTATGGCAGGGTTGAAAAACACATTTCAGGCATATCTCTTGAACCCGAGCACGTAGAACCACCATTCAAAGTGATATAGACTCAGGGGAGCACCCCAAACCACACCCTAAACGGTGTGGTGGTTCACCCAAAAAACTCATGTCATGACGAAAAAATTCACTTTGCCAAGCCGTCCTGGCATCTGAACCATGAAAATGGTGACTCCTTGTGCGGGGCCCCATGGGGCCCCGCCGCAAAAAAAAATCAAGTTCCTAACCCCCACAGAACCCGAGATACGCCCTGTCAAAAATGTCCAAAAACTACCCTTTTCGGGGTCATATCTCCATGACCCCAGGGCCTAGAAACCGGGTTGAACTTCCTAGGGTCATATCTGGGGACCCTCTTTCACAGGGAGCCACCCGTTTTCAAATGCTATATTTTCAACAAATTTACACATTTTCAGCATGATGGCATGTCAAGGTTGCATTTCCAATAGCTTTTGAGCTCCAGGTTGGCAAAAAAAGTCTAAACTGGTGTCCTTTCTAGCTGGGGACACGTCGCTTGGAGGAATCGACAGGGGCCCCGAGATGGAACTCCGTACCGATTTTCAAGTCTCGGGGACCCCCGCAACCCGAGATATAGCACCCTGAAAAATGTCTATGGGAAATCCCATTATAAAACCCCTTTGGGGCAACGCCCACCATCTGGCGGTGGGGTGGCGTATGAACCCGTGGCCGACGTCTTTCTTTAGCTAAGACTCTTGTGCACACAAAGAGTGTCCTTCTGAGTTCGTTGGCCCAGGGGTCGTGGAGATACAGGTACGATAAGAGACCACCCCCTTCCCTAAGGCAAATCCCATTATAAAAACACCATCGGGGGATGGCTCGGCCAATGGCGGTCGTGGGTCGTACGAACTCGAAGGAACCCATTTTCTTTAGCTAAGACTGTTGTGCATCTAAAGAGAGTACTAGCGAGTTTGTTGGCCCAGGATTTGTGGACTCATGGGGTACGAAAGGAGGACCCACCCCCCGACCGCGATTTCCTATAGCAAAATACATACAAAAAATGTCCATTATATATAAGACCTGAAATGTGCACATTTTGTAGTGTATTTATGCAACAGAAGCACCAATTTAAGTCCATTCCAAGTGTTTTGTGATCACAGTATCAGCTTGAGTGTATCGGAGCATAGTTTTGCACCAAAAGCGAGCAGTAACACAATGTAACACAATTTTTGTTCCTGGGTAGTAAGTGTTATTTCCTAATTGCTTATGCCTCAAAAGTATAGAAAATGGCTATTATTCCCCACAGACTTTGCTTTTGTGACCAGGATAGTGATATTTTGAAATTTACCTATTTCCAATGAGAAAACGTTCACATAAAGTCAGAAAAAAACAACATATGAATCCAAATTAACATGTATTTATACTAAAGTAATACAAAAATGACTACAAAAGATTTAGAAGTGAGTAGTTTTTCGAGATTTACGATTATATTGTAAATCACTTTCACGAATCAGCCCCCAAATGTAGTCTCCCATCATGTTCTCGTTATACTGTCCTTGGTAGCGGCGTTCAAAGTCCAGTATATCCTGGTGGAAGCGCTCGCCTTGCTCCTCCGAGTACGCTCCCATGTTCTCCTTGAATTTATCAAGATGAGCATCAAGGATATGGACTTTGAGGGACATCCTACAGCCCATTGTGCCGTAGTTCTTCACCAGAGTCTCAACCAGCTCCACATAGTTTTCGGCCTTGTGATTGCCCAGGAAGCCCCAAACCACTGCGACAAAGCTGTTCCAAGCCGCTTTCTCCTTACTAGTGAGCTTCTTGGGGAATTCATTGCACTCCAGGATCTTCTTTATCTGTGGTCCGACGAAGACACCGGCTTTGACCTTTGCCTCAGACAGCTTAGGGAAGAAGTCTTGAAGGTACTTGAAGGCTGCCGACTCCTTATCTAGAGCTCTGACAAATTGTTTCATAATTTGATGTGCAGTGGTGGCATCAGCACCTTCCAGGGGTCCACCAGTGGCTCCCACTTGACGTTGTTCCTCCCCACAGAGAACTCGGTCCGCTGTGGCCAGTCCCGCCTGTGGTAGTGCGCCTTGGTGTCCCTGCTGTCCCAAAGGCAAAGATAGCAGGGGAAATTGGTAAAACTGCCTTGGAGACCCATCAGGAATGCCACCATTTTGAAGTCTCAAAATGCGTCTGCCGGATGCTTGCAGCCTCTTGATGCCATCTCAGAAAAATGCAGATATGTATCCACTTAGGCAGCTGGAACTAAACTGAACTGGTCGGCTTAAGGCCCCTGTATTTATACTACTATTTATATTACTGGAAAGTTCTAGAAAGTTCTAGAAGTTACTCCAAGTTTACTCAGCACTGAATCTATCTGGAATGTTCTGGAAAATAGGTAAATTTCAAAATATCACTGTCCTGGTCACAAAAGCAAAGTTTGTGGGGAATAATAGCCATTTTCTATACTTTTGAGGCATAAGCAATTAGGAAATAACACTTACTACCCAGGAACCAAAAAAAAAAAAAATCTGTTACACGGTGTACTTTGCCCTGTGTTAATATCTGTGCCATGTGCAAATGCTAAAAACATCTGTCAAAGGGCACATATATATTAACACAGGGCAAAGTATAATGAAGTATAATGAATTGACAGCTGGTACACATTCAGTTGTTTCTCTCTTGACTGTATTGTCGTTGTTTTTTAGGGAATGCTGAAATCTCAGAATATTGGTGAGTACGGCAAACCTGCAACATGTTATAATTCATCTCTGACCGTCCAAACACAAGATTGTCTTGATGACAGAGAACTCAGAATTTGTTACACGGTGTTATTCTCCATTTTATTGTAACTGAGGTACCGTTCAGTTGAGCGAAAATTGTAAAGGGGTACTCGAGCTGAAACCTCCAGATAGAAGGGGTACAGTTTCAAAAAAAGGTTGAAAACCCCTGACCTACAGTATAAACTATCAGGAATAGATAAGGGAAATGTTGACTAATACAATACAATAGGATTTATTTGAAGTTGTTGAAGGGCACTGGTCTCTTAAACCGAGAAGTTCGGATAAACCCCTATGTCTCACTATATATTGATGGACATTACATAAGCAAATGAGATGTCCTTTTTTTTTTTTTGGTATACCATGTTCCTAAATGTTTTCTGGGGAGAGTAAAAAATACATTAACTTTGATTCACGTACTAAGGGTTACTCTTAAATGAATTAACGGTCCAGTTTATGGTAAACTGTGCATGCATGACTTAGAAACTCGGCTGTCAGCTAAGCAGAATATCTCAAAAACTGGCCTGAATTCGAAAATGCAGAATTCGGGACGTTATCTAAAAGCCAGAGCAGCACAGAAATTGGGATGTTATCAGAGCAGCCCAGAATTTGGGACGTTATATCTGCAAACCAAATCGGCCCAGAATTTGGGACATTATCTGAAAAGCAAAGCGGCCCAGAATTTGCGACGTAAATGAAAACAGGGGCAGTCTATATGTAAAACTGTGATTACATTAGAGATAAACTAATGTATCCTCTAACAAAACTGCAATAGTGTATACATTTTATATTAAAATATATCGCAAAAACGATTATAGATATATGCTGCTTGAAACCCATAGTTTGTTATATCAGTACAGCGTAATACCACATTATATTTTAATGGTAAGGTTGTGGAAAGCAGATCTCTCTCTCTCTCTCTCTCTGATCACAATGTTAAAAATGCCTGCAAGCTTTTTCACTCGTGTGACGACATATTCATGTGACAGACATGGACCAATCAAAACGCGAGACTGTGGTTCCATCCCAGAAACCGGGCCTGTGTCATACCTCGAGGGCACTCCTCTGTGCGCGCGTGTCTGCTGAATCTGACGTCACGTTCCACAGGGCAGCTTCTACTTTGAACAGCAGTGTGAGGGAGCAATGATGTTGCGTGTATTTTTTTTCTATTAATAGTGAAAGGCTTGGGCCGGCGGCAGCTGAAACTGTAGAAAAACAAAGTGTAGCGTGGCAGTATTGGCGGACTGTCAATCAAAGCAGAAATTCACAAATCAGAGCGACCAGATTGCCTTTCTGTAGGCGGGATGTGGGGCAGTGTTATGGTCAGGGACGGATCAATAGCAGGTGCGGCAGGTGCAGCTGCACACGGGCCCACGCACTCAGAGACCCGGAGCGGCTCGAAAGCTTTGATTTATTTATTTATTAACAATGATAATGTCCTTCGCGTTTATATTTGCAGATGTTACACATTTGTGTCACTGTAGCTACCAGTGTGCGGGGCCAGTAATCAGATTGTATCCTCCCTCATTTCAACAGGTATCGCTATTGTCTTCATTATCCTCACTTTTTCCCCCGGGGGTGCTGGTACGAGGCTCGTCTTCATGGAAGGTTTTGGGGTGCTATTCAGCACAGACATGCGCAGTTATATTCTGCGTGCGCGATTCAACCTGTAGTGTAGACGGAAGCTGTCAGGTGCTGCTGCGGCACCAAAATAAACTCAGCAAATCAACATGCATGCATTTCTGATTTACTAATAATAACAACAATAATAATAAAAAACAGTTTACTATGCGAGACAATTTCTGCAAATGTCTGTGCAGAATTGTGAATTCTGTAATCATTTCTGTGAAAAATTGGGGATTCCTGGTAGGATTGGTGATTAAACCTGTTAGTTTATGATTAAAAATAGTGTAGTGTTGGATGTTAAGATGTATGTGTTACACACTTGAAATAAAGACGACTCAAGCGTGTTGTAGAAAAGAAACCTCTTTGTTTATTTCTGAAAATCATAAAATGCATTACTTTAGTACAGCACCATATTATCAGTATCTCTCCTATTACAGGCAGCCTACACTACTGATCGGAGCAGTAGTTGTTACGCTTTACTTTCAGTTTCAACACGAACGTCTTAGTTCTAATCGGCGAACATTCTAGATAACCACAAATTCTATAATGCTGCAACTAATCACATTAGAACATGTTCATCAAGGATTTAAAATAAACTGGCAAAACAAACACAGACAAGACAACGAAAAGGAAGGCCTTTTATCATTCATGCAATCTAAGTGCAGGCTAATAAGAACCATGTGGTCTTCCATGCGGTAAGAATATTGTGTGTGTGTAAACATTTATTTATTCAAATAAACCGAATTTCTATTACTTCACATGTTCCTAACAACTTCAACGATAACAGCGATTAATTAGGGCCGGTTTGCTTACCTGAAAATCATAAAATGCATTGCTTTAGTACAGCGCCATATTATCAGTATCTCTCCTATTACAGGCAGCCTACACTACTGATTGGAGCAGTAGTTGTTACGCAATCCTGTAGCTCCCTCTACTGATGCAGTTGCACTGTCCTCCAGCAAACCACACTCTCATAAAAGCTTTTGCAATTCACCCAACATAACTTGAATGCCTAAATAAATGCACTGTTTTAACAAAAAAAATATCGGGGTGGGTATTTTACATACCTCCCACATATGCAGAATAAAATAAAGTAGGTGAGTAGAACACGTTCTTATGACGTGCTGTTTCATACGTGCTGACATTCTGACAATTAAATATAGTTCAATATTGAACACTTGATTCTGTGTGTTTGATGTTTATAAATAAGGGTTAAATTAACGTTTGGGGAGGGGGGCTCATCTTCTTCTTCCTCCGCCACTGGTTAAGGTCATGTGATCGCTCTGTGTTCAGTGTTAATAAAATTACAATATGTCGAGTCCGCTTCCAAAGAATACGTTTTGCAAAGTATAAAGAACACAACAGGCAGCTTTGAGGAGCTGGAATGGGTTTGTACCGCGGGCTCAGCTTTGAGGAGCTGGAATGGGTTTGTTCTTTTGTAGAAACGTTTTCATACTAACTCCTGTACTTGAGAACATTCATTTAAAAATTCAATTGATGCCTCTGATTAATACGTTTTTGTGACTAATTAGCTATTAACATTTAAAACATTGAGTACTCTGATGTGTGTTTCAATATTAACTAAATCAAGTTATTAATCAAACTCATACATCTCGTTACATACCGGTAACTGATTTATTAAAATGTTTGGATATCCTGCTATTTTATTGATTTCTGGCTCGTTCACAGTTTTTCAGATTTAGCTGCAGATTGATTTATTTTCTGGATTTAAGTGTCACAGCTTCGCTCCGCAGGTTTGTTTTTTTTTTTGGAGGGGGGGGGGGGATGTTGCAAGTTGTATTTCGTTGTACAGAATAGTGGTGGAAAAAGTAACTTGTGCGTGGCTCGCGTTTCCCTCTCTTTTGAGAGCATTCCTCTTTTTTGTGCGTTACAGTTCAGCGTGAGAGGTAACGGCTGGACGTTTTAGTTACACAGTGTTCAGAAATTAGGATTTCAGAGTCATGTTTTTGTGCGCGTTGTACTGGTTTTACTCAAAGTGATTCCTGTTCTGGTATTTATGAATGGGAATAATAAGAGACATGCTCTTCTTTCGTGTTTGATGACCAAGAAAAATAACTGCATTTCTAAAATGTTCAATTATACAAAGGTACCTAATTTAAAGGGTTAATAAAAAAAAGTCTGTTTAGTTTTTGCAATTCGTTTTCTTTATTAAATGAATTTCCCTCAGTGCATATTCTATGTGATTTCCATCTTTCACAATATGTATTCAGATGAGTAAAGGACAGTTTAGATTGGGTTTATTTATAGTGTTACAGGTTTAAACATATCAAATGTTTTTAATTTGACATTTTCGCAAGGAGTGCGGAACCCCTGGTGTTTCTCACGGCTCATTGCGTTCACTGCGGTTTCCATGACAACAGAACACTGCCGCAATTCCAACTGCAATTCCAAACTGACTTGAGATCAGCCTGTCGATTTAAGAGACTTTACTGTACGTGGCGATCTTGGGGTTTAGTTAATATTTATATCTAGCAAATATTATTTTAAGGTTCATTTTAATTGATCTTCATACCCTCCTTCATACCCTTCCTCACTCATACCCTCCATCCTTCATACCCTCATTCATACCCTCCTTCATACCCTTCCTTCCTCAATTCTACTACTAATAATATGAATACTATTACTACTGCTAATAATAATAATAATAATAATAATAATAATGTCTCCTCTCTGCTCCACAGTTGATGTGACTCTGGACCCTGATACAGCACACCCCGAGCTCACCCTGTCTGCGGATGGGAAACGAGTGAGACTGGGAGAGACACGGCAGTATCTCCCTCACAATCCAGAGAGATTTGATGACTGGTGCTGTGTGCTGGGCAGGGAGAGCTTCGCCTCTGGGAGACGCTACTGGCAGGTGCAAGTGGGGGGGAATACATACTGGAGATTAGGAGTCAGCAGAGAGTCTGCCGAGAGGAAGGGGGGGTTCAGCATGACCCCCCAGCAGGGTTACTGGAATGTGAGGTGGAGTAGAGATGGGTTCACTGCTCTCACTGACCCCCAGACCCCCCTCCCCCGGAGCCTGAAGCCTCAGAAGCTGGGGGTGTATCTGGATTATGAGGAAGGGCAGCTCTCCTTTTACAATGTGGAGACCAGATCTCACATCTACACTTTCACTGACATGGATTTCAATCCCAATGAGAAACTCTATCCACTCTTCTGGACTTGGGACAGGAATACAGACCTTGTGCTGGAGTCCCCTGAACCTGACCCTGTCAGCGCTGCAGATTAATCACACATTGCTGTCTGAACCAGGAAACTATTCAAACAGCTCAGACAATCTCCTCTTCACTTTCACTGACACTCTCTCTGCACTCTTCTGGGCTGATGAGAAGAAATCCTTTCTCTTCCACCCTCTTACCCTGAGCCCCTCCTCTTTATTTCTCTACACCCCCTTTCCTACTCCCTTCCTGTCTCCCTCTCTTTACCTCCACCTCTCTCCATCTCCTTCTCTCTCTTTCTCTCCTCTCCCCTTCTCCTCTCTGCCTCCCCTATGGCTCTCCCCTCCTCTTTCTCTCTCCCTTCCCTCTGATATGTTAATCCCCTCCCTTTCAAACTCTCCCTCTCTCCTCCCTGCCTTCTCTACTCTCCCTCTCTCCACCCTGCCTTCCCTCCACCCTGCTTTCTCCACTCTCCCTCTCTCCTCTCTGCCTTCTCTACTCTCCCTCTCTCCTCCATCCTCTCTACTCTCCCACTCTCCATCCTATCTTCTCTACTCTCCCTCTCTCCACCCTGCCTTCTCTACTCTCCCTCTCTCCACCATCCTCTCTACTCTCCCTCTCTCCACCCTGCCTTCTCTACTCTCCCTCTCTCCTCCATCCTCTCTACTCTCCCTCTCTCCACCCTGCCTTCTCTACTCTCCCTCTCTCCTCCATCCTCTCTACTCTCCCTCTCTCCACCCTGCCTTCTCTACTCTCCCTCTCTCCTCCATCCTCTCTACTCTCCCTCTCTCCACCCTGCCTTCTCTACTCTCCCTCTCTCCTCCATCCTCTCTACTCTCCCTCTCTCCACCCTGCCTTCTCTACTCTCCCTCTCTCCACCCTGCCTTCTCTACTCTCCCTCTCTCCTCCATCCTCTCTACTATCCCTCTCTCCTCCATCCTCTCTACTCTCACTCTCTCCACCCTGCCTTCTCTACTCTCCCTCTCTCCACCCTGCCTTCTCTACTCTCCCTCTCTCCTCTATCCTCTCTACTCCCTCTCTCCACCCTGCCTTCTCTACTCTCCCTCTCTCCTCCATCCTCTCTCCTCTCCCTCTCTCCACCCTGCCTTCTCTACTCTCCCTCTGTCCTCTATCCTCTCTACTCTCCCTCTCTCCACCCTGCCCTCTCTACTCTCCCTCTCCTCCATCCTCTCTACTCTCCCTCTCTCCACCCTGCCTTCTCTACTCTCCCTCTCTCCACCCTGCCCTCTCTACTCTCCCTCTCCTCCATCCTCTCTACTCTCCCTCTCTCCACCCTGCCTTCTCTACTCTCCCTCTCTCCTCTCTCCTCCCTCTCCCTCTCTCCTCCCTGCCCCCTCTAATTTTGTACTGTGATACTTGAAATGTATTTGCTTACGATTGTAAGTCGCCCTGGATAAGCCTTCCCGAGTGCGAGGCACAGAAACAGAACTTCCTTTAATCCAGTGATCATGTCAAATCCAGGTCTGCGAGAACATCTTTCAAAAACTGGACATCTGAGAGCTAATGCAACTTCCAAGCAGGTCATCTTTATCAAATTATTTTGTTAAGCTATAAATCACTTAAAGAAAAATCATGAATTTCCACACACTTTAATTTTCCAACAGTGTAGATTTTTATTTAAAGCTATTTAAAGACATCTTCAATTTTTTTTTTTTTTTTTAATTTGTAAAAATCATCTTTTGGAATGTAAAATTCAGATTGCAAAAGCAGTGGCTCAGTGTGTGAGGTTTACTGGTCCCAATTTAATGAGCGCACTGGTCTAAATAAATAATGATAATAGACTTTCTAGACAATAGATGAATGCATTATTTTCCATGTAATCAATATTTACCCTGAAGCTGAGATGCTCCCTGAATATTATTCATTGCTAAACTCAGTGAACTGATTTCTGCTATTTTGATATGAATCTTCTGTTCTGTTTTTGTAGCGCATCTATTTTCTCTCTTTCTTGATAAAATGTATAAAAGATATAACGGTGTTGTGTGATTTACTGCTCAATTGTTTACCTCGGCAATCTTGAACTCGTAAAAAGAAAGACATTCGTGACAGCAGAGTGCTGATTAAATGAGACCATTACACATATGAATGAATTGTATCCTTAAACTGGACATTTTAATTGTGATTCTTCACACATAACTCTCAACAATAACAAGCCTGTTGGGTCCATGAGCAGATTCTTCACAGAGACACTGTGCTCTAGTCTAGCTGCTATAGTCAATCAAACACTGTGCTCTAGTCTAGCTGCTATAGTCAATCAAACACTGTGCTCTAGTCTAGCTGCTATAGTTAATCAAACACTGTGCTCTAGTCTAGCTGCTATAGTCAATCAAACACTGTGCTCTAGTTTAGCTGCTATAGTCAATCAAACACTGTGCTCTAGTCTAGCTGCTACAGTCTCAATCAAACACTGTGCTCTAGTCTAGCTGCTATAGTCAAACACTGCTCTAGTCTAGCTGCTATAGTCAGTAATCAAACACTGTGCTCTAGTCTAGCTGCTATAGTCAATCAAACACTGTGCTCTAGTCTAGCTGCTATAGTCAAACACTGTGCTCTAGTCTAGCTGCTATAGTCAATCAAACACTGTGCTCTAGTCTAGCTGCTATAGTCAGCAATCAAACACTGTGCTCTAGTCTAGCTGCTATAGTCAGCAATCAAACATTATTATTATTATTATTATTTATTTCTTAGCAGACACCCTTATCCAGGGCGACTTACAATTGTTACAAGATATCACATTATACATTATTTCACATTATACAGATATCACATTATTTTACATACAATTACCCATTTATACAGTTGGGTTTTTACTGGAGCAATCTAGGTAAAGTACCTTGCTCAAGGGTACAACAGCAGTGTCCCCCACTGGGGATTGAACCCACAACCCTCCGGTCAAGAGTCCAGAGCCCTAACCACTACTCCACACTGCTGCCCCGCTACAGTGTGCTACAGTGCTACACCCGGTTAAAGAAATCTCTGTTTGCAAGCCATGGTTTCAGTTAGGGTTGCACTTCCTTGTTCACCTGGAGGGTGAAATTGTCCCCTCCCCTTCGCTGGCTTCTTTCCTGTCATTAACCAATCAGCTGCTGCTCCCCCTGCTGACTGGCATGCTGTCAGCCAGTAACATGACCCAGAAGACACTGCAGAGGTGAAGTGAGGCGGGGAGTCCAGCAGCCTTCCCGAGTGCGAGGCACAGAAACAGAACTTCCTTTAATCCAGTGATCATGTCAAATCCAGGTCTGCGAGAACATCTTTCAAAAACTGGACATCTGAGAGCTAATGCAACTTCCAAGCAGGTCATCTTTATCAAATTATTTTGTTAAGCTATAAATCACTTAAAGAAAAATCATGAATTTCCACACACTTTAATTTTACAACAGTGTAGATTTTTATTTAAAGCTATTTAAAGACATCTTCAAAAAAAAATTTCTTTTTTTTTAATTTGTAAAAATCATCTTTTGGAATGTAAAATTCAGATTGCAAAAGCAGTGGCTCAGTGTGTGAGGTTTACTGGTCCCAATTTAATGAGCGCACTGGTCTAGTAGACGTAACTGGCAGTGAAGAGAGACTGGGAGGCAGCCTTGTCTTTCTGTCCGCTCTGAACGTAAGATCCAGTTGACGCCAATCCGTTAATCTGAAGAAAAAAATAATAAACCAATCAGTAACACACACAGAAAGACAGACAGACACTGACAGGGTGAAGAACCCTCCTCTGTAAAGAAGGGTTTATTTTTGTGATGGAGTTTGTGTCCAGGACTTGTTTTGTACTGGTGTCACAGAATATCTGTTCCCCCAGCAAACAAATATTAACTCCTCCCTAGGACCCAATATTTCACCTTGTGAATATTTGTTCCCCCCTTATTTTTTTGTAACAGGTCTTTGCTAAATCGATGTTAATAATTTGACTGCGCCACCTTGTGTTTATGGAGGACAAGGACGTCGAGTGGTTGGTTCCGCACAAACTCTTTTATCCAGGAGAAACCAAGCAATCATGCACCAAAAATAATCTTTACAAGTTTTTTTATTAGTAATAATTGATTTTAAAAAATCTCAAACACATTAACAATAATGTAAACCATATGACAACTCCACCTTCAGTTCACAGTCTATAACAATTGTCTAGTATATATAGGGATGATACAATAAAACAAACTCTAAATCTATCAGTTTCTTATAAAGTTAATTAAACTAGTTACCACAGATTATATTATTGCAGTTTATATAAAATACTCGGATCTATCAGTTTCATAAAGTCTCTCCGCGTTCCAGCTCCAGTCTGCAGCGCGGAATCTCCTTCACAAGTCCGGCTCTCCCTCTCACAATATTCCTCCGCATTTATAAAGGCAGTAGATGATTGGCAGGGCGGGGAGATCAAGCAGCGAGCCGCTGGCAAGCAGAGCCGTGGAACGGGAGACGCGGTTGCTAAGCAACGGGGGGACGGGGGGGGGGGGGGGGGACGGGGACGGGACGGGACGTGCAGTGCATTGGGCAGACAGTCCTTTAGCCAATCGGAGTTTCGCTCGTATAGTTCCATAGAGGAAAGAGAGAAAGTAGTTTAGGGGGGGTCCAGTGAAGCAAATACATCAAACCACACTCGAGATGAGAAATAATAATAAAGAGCTGAACAACAAAACACACATTTATATAAATAAATCAACACACACACACACAATACACATTTATCAAATAATAATATGAGAAACACAATCCACACGTGAATAATAATAATAATAATAATAATAATAATAATAATAATAATAATAATAATAGTAATAGTAAGACCCTACTACAATCGCACAGTTTCGTTTTTCAAAGCTGGTAAAGGATTTACTCGTGAGTCAGGGCAGTACACGTGCTTATTAGAGTGACTGTATCCTACTTACAGCGCATCCACTCAAACAACACGGGGGTAAAAAAAAACACATACATTATAAAACTTAGTTACGTGATAATTTCATTTCTCGTAATTACGTGTTACTTTGTCACATATTTACGTGATCATTTTTAACATGTAGTTCCGTGATAGTTCTCAATATACGTGTTTTTTTTAAATTATTTATTCATGTAAAGTAGCAATGTGCTTCCTTAATATCTGTAATTACAGAACCGCTTCTGAATTAACTGCGCTGAACCGGGCATCTGTGAAAGGGAGACATTAACGGTGCGTTCACGGAGATCATTATGCGCAGATTCTGTGCAGAATCTGACCAGTTCATAGAAGATCATTGGATAAACTGGTCAGATTCTGCACAGAATTATCTCCGTGAACGCACTCTGTCTTGATAGGCGTGGTGATATTACCTCATGATAACACACACACACACACACCCTGTCCTACGACATAAAACAAACATACATGTGGCTATGTTTTAATCCAAAATCCATGCATCCATAATTCTGATTATTTATCCAAATAATTTCACAGCTAATTCTTTACAAATGAATCGTTTCTACATTTCTCGGAGTGCTAAGTAGTGTGGTGTTATTATTATTATTATTATTATTTATTTTCTTAGCAGACGCCCTTATCCAGGGCGACTTACAATCGTAAGCAAATACATTTCAAGTGTTACAGTACAAGTAATACAATAAGAGCAAGATAAATACAATGACTTTGGTTCAAGCAAGTACAAGTGTGACAAAATACAATTCAATACTACAGCAGATAACAGTGACAGTGATAGTTACATCAAGATATGATTAACTACAAAATACTACAGATTAAACACTTAGCAGATTACAGTACTCTGAAGTACAGGATTAAAGTAAAATAGGGGGCAGATAAGAGCAAATAAAGCACATTTAAGGAAGGGTGATAGTGTCCCAGGGGAAAAACAGAGGAGTTCTACAGGTGCTGTCTGAAGAGGTGAGTCTTAAGGAGGTGCCGGAATGTGGTCAGGGACTGGGCTGTCCTGATATCTGTAGGAAGGTCATTCCACCACTGCGGAGCAAGGGTGGAGAAGGAGCGGGCTCTGGAGGCAAGGGAGCGTAGAGGAGGTAGAGCCAGTCTTCTAGTGCAGGCGGAGCGGAGAGGTCGAGTGGGAGTGTAGGGAGAGATGAGGGTCTGGAGGTAGCTGGGTGCAGTCTGGTCAAGGCATCTGTAGGCTAGTACAAGAGTCTTAAACTGGATGCGAGCGGTGATCGGGAGCCAGTGGAGTGAGCGGAGAAGTGGAGTTGTGTGGGAGAAGCGAGGCAGAGAGAACACCTGGCGGGCAGCAGAGTTGTGGATGAGCTGGAGCGGATGGGTGGCGGACGCAGGGAGGCCAGCCAGGAGGGAGTTGCAGTAGTCTAGGCGGGAGAGTACCAAGGCCTGGACCAGGAGCTGGGTGGCGTAGTTGGTGAGGAAGGGTCGGATTCTTTGGATGTTGCTCAGGAAGAATCGGCAAGTGCGTGCCAGAGTGGAGATGTGCTGGGAATAAGAGATGCAGGGGTCTAGGGTGACTCTGAGGTTCTTAGCGGAGGAAGATGGAGAGAGTGTGGTAGATTCCAGAGGAACAGAGATAGAGAGATCAGAGGAGGGGGAGGAGGAGGGAAAGAAAAGGAGGTCAGATTTAGAGAGGATGAGTTTGAGGTGATGCGAGTGCATCCAGGAGGAAATAGCAGACAGACAGGTAGAGATACGGGAGGATATGGTGGAGTCAGAGGTGGGGAAGTAGAGGAAAATCTGAGCATTATCAGCATAGAAATGGTATGAGAAAACATAGGATGCAATGAGGGGGCCCAGGGAGCGGGTGTAGAGAGAGAACAGGAGAGGACCCAAGACTGACCCTTGGGGGACTCCTGTTAAGAGAGGGTGAGGTGTGGAGATTGCTCCACGCCAGGTTACCTGGTAAGTGCGGTTGGAGAGGTAGGAGGAGAACCAGGCCAGAGCAGTGCCAGAGATCCCCAGGTCAACGAGAGATGATAGTAGAATAGAGTGATCAACAGTGTCAAAGGCAGCAGAGAGGTCAAAGAGAATTAGGACAGAGGAGAGAGAGGCAGCTCGGGCAGACTTAAGTGAGTTGGTGACAGACAGGAGATCAGATTGGAGAGGGTCGAGCAGAGAGTGGTTGGACAGGAAAGCAGAGAGCTGGCGGTGTACAGTCCGCTCGAGGGTTTTGGAGAGGAAGGGTAGGAGGGAGACAGGACGGTAGCTCTGGAGGGAGGTGGGGTCGAGGGTAGGTTTCTTGAGGAGGGGAGTGATAGAGGCTTTTTTGAAGGCAGAGGGAAAGAGACCAGAAAGTAGAGAGATGTTGAGAAGGGAGGAGATGAAGGGAAGTAGAGCAGGAGCAGCAGCTTGAAAGAGGTGAGTGGGGAGGGGGTCCAGGGCACACGTGGTGGTTTTGTGACCCTGGAGCAGGGAGGAGAGTTCAGAGTCTGAGAGGGGCAAGAAGGTGGAGAAGGAGGGTGAGTTAGTAGGGGATGCAGTGGGTGTAGGGGTTGGAGCAGGAGGGGGAGAGGTGTTAAAGAGTTTGCAGATATCTGAGATTTTAGAAGAGAAGAAGGAGGCAAAGTCATCAGGGGAGATAGAGGAGGGAGGAGGAGGTAGAGAATAGTTTACGTGGGTTGTTAGTGGATGCTTGGATTACAGATTGGAAATAAGTACATTTAGCAGAGGAGAGAGTAGAGGAGAAGGAGGAGAGGAGAGTTCGGTTAAGGTCTAGGGCAGCAGGGAGTTTGGTTCTCTTCCATTTCATTTCAGCAGATCGCAATGTGATTCTTGCTGAGTGGAGCGCAGAGGAGAGCCAGGGATTGGGAGGGGAGGGGCGAGCAGGTCGGGAGGTGAGGGGACAGAGGGAGTCGAGGGAGGAGGTGAGGGAGGAGAAGAGGGTGGAGGTAGCAGAGTCTACGGAGAGTTGTGAAAACGAGTCGATAGGAGGGAGGTGGGAGAGAGCAGTGGAGGCAAGGACAGAGGGGGAGAGAGAGCGGAGGTTAAATCTAAATTCTATTTAAAACTGTTTGAGGGGCAGACTAGGACAGCCAGAAAGCTGATGTAATGTACATTGCTGACAGACACCAATTGGAGGGCGTGTGCAAGAACAGAGATTTTCTTTCAAGCATAAAGAAGGTAAATCACATGAACACTGTATTTACGTATCTTCTGGTGGATTGATTTGGAGCAGTGATTAAACAGTTTGAAAGATAACATCCAAAGTCCTTTACTGGAGATTAAGGCCCTCATAATGATCAAACTATTCCGTTTTGTTAGCGCTCCAAAACCAGAGGATTTATTTTAGTTTTATATTGTTTATTAAAAGAAGCCGTGTTCCATTGGAAAAGAGACATGTGGAACAAATAAACATACAGGTACCGTCCTGTTTAAACCCCTCCTTTTATCCACCAAAGATGTGTTAGGAACCCAGAACTGTGTTCAGTTGTACTTAATGCTCCACATTTTCCATTTTTATCTTAACACATTTTTCACAGGAATTTTTTGGAGTTTATTTTACATATATTAAAATAGGGATAAAATCAGTAAAGATTTGTTTTTAATTGAAACATCAGGAAAATAATCTCAGTATACACACTGCATCAGCTGAGGATCCAGTAACGTGGTGCGTAGGTCAGACAAGTCCAGTGCATAGTAGGAGGGGATCAAGAGATCTGCAAGTGCAGTCTAAGCAGGGGGGTGTTGTCTCCCAAGCACTGAAAATCATGTGCCACAATCTTCACCTCTGTACTGTGTACCGTTTTCTCAGTGAAGACACTGCATAGTGGCCCAAGCACTGACTTTTAGTGATCAAAGCCATTTGAATTACAGGAGGTGTATCTGTCAGTCTATCTGTGACCTGTGAGTGAGAGGATTGAGAGGCGTGTGACTGAGCCTGCTGTCAGTGCCACCTTGCCCCTAGCTTTGGAGTTGAAACAGAGAAAGTTAACATTCAGGTCTTTCAGGATTACTTGCCATTAGTTCACCTGTATGGATTTTGCTTTCAGTTTCTACAGTCGCAGCAGAGAGACACCCCGCATTGAAAACAAGACCCTGACACTCAGAAGCTGTGTGGGACTCACACCTTTTAAAAGGTAAGTTACAATGTTGTTTTATTAAGGAAATGTGTAGAAAGGACCTTAAAATGTAACAACTTCTTAGAGCTGATTGATTTGAAACCTGTTCCCTGTAGAGGAACAACAGGGCATATTGTGAAGCCAGAGCAAAAGCAAAGGCCCATTTTCAGATAGGATTAAAATCGTATGAACATTATAAAACTAACAGGAAACTAGATTGTGTGAATAAAAACAAAGCACAACAATGATCATGTTGAAACCACAGAATCTAAACCCTGTATCGACAAAGGCTGCATTCTGTCATTTTAATGTTATTTTATGTTGCTGTAACATGACCCATATGTTGATTTCTGGCACGTCTGGTGAGGAGGAGTCAGAAAACAGTGTGTGAGACGTGATGGTGATAATCGTAATGAAACAGTAGGGTTCATGTATAAGTTAATACAGTGTGTGTCGGGTGTATCTTATTGTATAAGACATCTCATTTCATGCAGTTAGTGAGACAGGACCACAAAGCACAGCTAATGAAGAATCTCCACAAAAACACAATCACATAAAACAAGGGGGTTCACTTTTGAATTGTGTGAATGTTCTGTACACAGGATGGCATCTGTATAAGGGATAGCCTGTCACAGGGATGTGTTGTATAAGGGAGAGCCTGTCACAGTGATGTGTTGTATAAGGGATAGCCTGTCACAGTGATGTGTTGTACAAGGGATAGCCTGTCACAGGGATGTGTTGTATAAGGGATAGCCTGTCACAGTGATGTGTTGTACAAGGGAGAGCCTGTCACAGGGGTGTGCTGTACAAGGGATAGCCTGTCACAGGGATGTGTTGTATAAGGGAGAGCCTGTCACAGGGATGTGTTGTATAAGGGATAGCCTGTCACAGTGATGTGTTGTACAAGGGAGAGCCTGTCACAGGGGTGTGCTGTACAAGGGATAGCCTGTCACAGGGATGTGTTGATTTTGTAGATGTGATTTATAATTTCTTGTGCAATACCAATGATTACAGTTGAGCTAGAGAAACATACAATACAGTTGTATACCACGTATGTGTTATGCTTTTATCATCTTAAAACCAAAAAGCTGCATTCAGTCACTGGTCAAAGTGAAGGCTACTGTTAGATTTAATTACAGACAACACCCTGACCCTTGAATTACTCTAAAATAACATAAAAAATACACAAATACATGCGCATTGCCTGGTATGTTTTCATCATCTGCTCAGAGGTAGCAACTGCCCATGTTTTTGTTGTACTCCCCAACACATGCCAGTGACTTTTACCAGTTTCCTTTAGTGAAGAATGATGCATTGTGGTTAGCATAAAAGTATCCCTTTTGCATTTGCATTTTCTTTATCACTTGCCCACGACTCAACTTCAACCTTTCTTATTTTGTTCTTCAGTAAATCATGAGGCATATTTTATTTTTCTGTTGGGCATAACTGTGCCACACATTTCAAACTGAAGGTGCTATAATTCACTGAAGAGGTCGGGGTGGCAGTAAAACTGATCCATCCAAAGGCAGTAACTCTTGCCTTCCAAGCTTGCCAGACCCTTTGCCACTTGGTGAGTTGCTGGAGTTTTATCTTGTGCAGTAACGGTGGTGCCCTTGCTTTGGTACACTAGAAAATTCCAGATATAGCCACTTCTCCTCACACCAGATTCACAATGTATAGAATTGTATGCTGAACCTGTCCCTGTTGATGGGTATGTACTTCTTGAATGCCAGGCTACCTTATATATAGCCTCAGTGATTCATCAATGCTAATGTTTTGTACTGTGTAAACCTGTTTGAATGTAGTGTGAATGTGATCCAAAACTGACTGAATCTTCCATAACTCTCCATGTGAATATTGGGCACGATCACTGTTATCTACATAATGCAGGAATCAAAGAATTTCAAAGAATTGATTAAAAGGCACAAGGTGTCTAAAAGCTGGTTTCTGCACAAGTCTCATGGCAAGGAAAACCCAGAGCTCATTCAGTGTTGCACTCTGAAATCCTTCTGATTGGCCAGGTGCATGTAATCATGTACAGACAAGTGGTCACAAATGGAGATTAGATAGTGGGGCATTCAGAACAGAAAATAGGAGGCACTTTTTTACACAGAGAATTGTGAGGGTCTGGAACCAACTCCCCAGTAATGTTGTTGAAGCTGACACCCTGGGATCCTTAAAGAAGCTGCTTGATGAGATTCTGGGATCAATAAGCTACTAACAACCAAACGAGCAAGATGGGTTGAATGGCCTCCTCTCGTTTGTAAACTTTCTTATGTTCTTTCTTATGTAAAATACACTTACCACTTTATTTTCCTTTGTCATAAAGCCCAGAGTCATTTGAAATGAAGTTATTTATAACAGTTAACATTTTAAATGTAATTCAAGTGGACAAACATTTTGACTGGTGTCTTCTACAACACACAAAGAAAACCACGGTGAACAGAATCAAATAACAGGCCTGTACATCTCCCCTATAGCAGCTCTCTTTCAAAACGCCTCTCATTAAACCCCTGCTCTATCAGTGACACTGCAGTCAGGAGACTTCACCCCAGTGGATGTTAGCTCTATCAGTGACACTGCAGTGAGGAGACTGCACCCCAGTGGATGTTAGCTCTATCAGTGACACTGCAGTCAGGAGACTTCACCCCAGTGGATGTTAGCTCTATCAGTGACACTGCAGTCAGGAGACTGCGGCCCAGTGGATTTTAGCTCTATCAGTGACACTGCAGTCAGGAGACTTCACCCCAGTGGATGTTAGCTCAGTAACAGACTCTGAAATGGGATGAAGCACAGAGGAGTGTTTCTGTAAGGCTACTCAGATCAGGTGGGGCTGAGACAGTTTGCAGCATCCTATCATGTTTCCTTATTTGTGCATATTGCTTCATTCTATTACTTACTCTGGACACACGCTCACTGCATTAAACTCTGTTTAATAAACAGTGACACTTTTATCAATGCATCACACACACATTTGTCTTTTTTGTTCTGCTGGCTTTTAGTTATCAAAGCTATTTGAATTACAGGAGGTGTATCTGTCAGTCTATCTGTTACCTCTTCTGATTCGTGAGAGGATTGAGAGGCATGTGACTGAGCCTGCTGTCAGTGCCACCTTGCCCTGGTAGCTTTGGTGCAAAACAGTAGAAACTAAGCATTCAGGTATTTGGGTATATATGTGATGAGTTCAAGTATGTATCGTTAAAGGATTCTGAGGTTCTGTATGGTGGGATCATGAAGCATATCTGAAGTATGTATCGTTAAAGGATTCTGAGGTTCTGTATGGTGGGATCATGAAGCAGATCTGAAGTATGTATCGTTAAAGGATTCTGAGGTTCTGTATGGTGCGATCATGAAGCAGATCTGAAGTATGTATCGTTAAAGGATTCTGAGGTTCTGTATGGTGGGATCATGAAGCAGATCTGAAGTATGTATCGTTAAAGGATTCTGAGGATCTGTATGATGGGATCATGAAGCAGATCTGAAGTATGTATCATTAAAGGATTCTGAGGTTCTGTATGGTGGGATCATGAAGCAGATCTGAAGTATGTATCGTTAGAGGATTCTGAGGTTCTGTATGGTGGGATCATGAAGCAGATCTGAAGTATGTATCGTTAAAGGATTCTGAGGTTCTGTATGGTGGGATCATGAAGCAGATCTGAAGTATGTATCGTTAAAGGATTCTGAGGTTCTGTATGGTGGGATCATGAAGCAGATCTGAAGTATGTATCTTTAAAGGATTCTGAGGTTCTGTATGGTGGGATCGTGAAGCAGATCTGAAGTATGTATCGTTAAAGGATTCTGAGGTTCTGTATGGTGGGATCCTGAAGCAGATCTGAAGTATGTATCGTTAAAGGATTCTGAGGATCTGTATGGTGGGATCATGAAGCAGATCTGAAGTATGTATCGTTAAAGGATTCTGAGGTTCTGTATGGTGGGATCATGAAGCAGATCTGAAGTATGTATCATTAAAGGATTCTGAGGTTCTGTATGGTGGGATCATGAAGCAGATCTGAAGTATGTATCGTTAAAGGATTCTGAGGTTCTGTATGGTGGGATCATGAAGCAGATCTGAAGTATGTATCTTTAAAGGATTCTGAGGTTCTGTATGGTGGGATCATGAAGCAGATCTGAAGTATGTATCGTTAAAGGATTCTGAGGATCTGTATGGTGGGATCATGAAGCAGATCTGAAGTATGTATCTTTAAAGGATTCTGAGGATCTGTATGGTGGGATCATGAAGCAGATCTGAAGTATGTATCGTTAAAGGATTCTGAGGTTCTGTATGGTGGGATCATGAAGCAGATCTGAAGTATGTATCATTAAAGGATTCTGAGGTTCTGTATGGTGGGATCATGAAGCAGATCTGAAGTATGTATCGTTAAAGGATTCTGAGGTTCTGTATGGTGGGATCATGAAGCAGATCTGAAGTATGTATCGTTAAAGGATTCTGAGGTTCTGTATGGTGGGATCATGAAGCAGATCTGAAGTATGTATCGTTAAAGGATTCTGAGGTTCTGTATGGTGGGATCATGAAGCAGATCTGAAGTATGTATCGTTAAAGGATTCTGAGGTTCTGTATGGTGGGATCATGAAGCAGATCTGAAGTATGTATCGTTAAAGGATTCTGAGGTTCTGTATGGTGGGATCATGAAGCAGATCTGAAGTATGTATCATTAAAGGATTCTGAGGTTCTGTACGGTGGGATCATGAAGCAGATCTGAAGTATGTATCATTAAAGGATTCTGAGGTTCTGTACGGTGGGATCATGAAGCAGATCTGAAGTATGTATCATTAAAGGATTCTGAGGTTCTGTATGGTGGGATCATGAAGCAGATCTGAAGTATGTATCATTAAAGGATTCTGAGGTTCTGTATGGTGGGATCATGAAGCAGATCTGAAGTATGTATCGTTAAAGGATTCTGAGGTTCTGTATGGTGGGATCATGAAGCAGATCTGAAGTATGTATCATTAAAGGATTCTGAGGTTCTGTATGGTGGGATCATGAAGCAGATCTGAAGTATGTATCATTAAAGGATTCTGAGGTTCTGTACGGTGGGATCATGAAGCAGATCTGAAGTATGTATCATTAAAGGATTCTGAGGTTCTGTATGGTGGGATCATGAAGCAGATCTGAAGTATGTATCATTAAAGGATTCTGAGGTTCTGTATGGTGGGATCATGAAGCAGATCTGAAGTATGTATCGTTAAAGGATTCTGAGGTTCTGTATGGTGGGATCATGAAGCAGATCTGAAGTATGTATCATTAAAGGGTTCTGAGGTTCTGTATGGTGGGATCATGAAGCAGATCTGAAGTATGTATCGTTAGAGGATTCTGAGGTTCTGTATGGTGGGATCATGAAGCAGATCTGAAGTATGTATCGTTAAAGGATTCTGAGGTTCTGTACGGTGGGATCATGAAGCAGATCTGAAGTATGTATCATTAAAGGATTCTGAGGTTCTGTATGGTGGGATCATGAAGCAGATCTGAAGTATGTATCGTTAAAGGATTCTGAGGTTCTGTATGGTGGGATCATGAAGCAGATCTGAAGTATGTATCGTTAAAGGATTCTGAGGTTCTGTATGGTGGGATCGTGAAGCAGATCTGAAGTATGTATCGTTAAAGGATTCTGAGGTTCTGTATGGTGGGATCATGAAGCAGATCTGAAGTATGTATCATTAAAGGATTCTGAGGATCTGTATGGTGGGATCATGAAGCAGATCTGAAGTATGTATCTTTAAAGGATTCTGAGGATCTGTATGGTGGGATCATGAAGCAGATCTGAAGTATGTATCTTTAAAGGATTCTGAGGTTCTGTATGGTGGGATCATGAAGCAGATCTGAAGTATGTATCGTTAAAGGATTCTGAGGTTCTGTATGGTGGGATCATGAAGCAGATCTGAAGTATGTATCATTAAAGGATTCTGAGGATCTGTATGGTGGGATCATGAAGCAGATCTGAAGTATGTATCTTTAAAGGATTCTGAGGATCTGTATGGTGGGATCATGAAGCAGATCTGAAGTATGTATCATTAAAGGATTCTGAGGATCTGTATGGTGGGATCATGAAGCAGATCTGAAGTATGTATCGTTAAAGGATTCTGAGGTTCTGTATGGTGGGATCATGAAGCAGATCTGAAGTATGTATCGTTAAAGGATTCTGAGGTTCTGTATGGTGGGATCATGAAGCAGATCTGAAGTATGTATCATTAAAGGATTCTGAGGATCTGTATGGTGGGATCATGAAGCAGATCTGAAGTATGTATCTTTAAAGGATTCTGAGGATCTGTATGGTGGGATCATGAAGCAGATCTGAAGTATGTATCATTAAAGGATTCTGAGGATCTGTATGGTGGGATCATGAAGCAGATCTGAAGTATGTATCGTTAAAGGATTCTGAGGATCTGTATGGTGGGATCATGAAGCAGATCTGAAGTATGTATCGTTAAAGGATTCTGAGGTTCTGTATGGTGGGATCATGAAGCAGATCTGAAGTATGTATCATTAAAGGATTCTGAGGTTCTGTGTGGTGGGATCATGAAGCAGATCTGAAGTATGTATCGTTAAAGGATTCTGAGGTTCTGTATGGTGGGATCATGAAGCAGATCTGAAGTATGTATCATTAAAGGATTCTGAGGTTCTGTATGGTGGGATCATGAAGCAGATCTGAAGTATGTATCATTAAAGGATTCTGAGGTTCTGTATGGTGGGATCATGAAGCAGATCTGAAGTATGTATCGTTAAAGGATTCTGAGGTTCTGTATGGTGGGAGGTAACACCAAATGCATCTGGAAAAGAATGATCATGTTTGAAACCACACCATCTACACCCTGCATTGACAAAGGCTGCATTCTGTCATTTTAATGTTATTTTATATTCCTGTAACATGACCCGTAAGTTTGTTTGTGTCACTTCTGGTGAGGTGTGTGTTTGTTTCTGTGTGTTTAAAGAACATGAACCGGTTTGAGCTTCAGTGCTGAAGTATTCAGGCATGTCTGCCCAACCCACTGCCTGCATCTGGGCAGGACGCCAGGAACATGTTACAGCTTAAGTCGAACAATACAAGAATATCTGAGATTGGTATCTCCAGGTTTATTTATTTATTACAAAGCCGATAAGGTTCAGTGTTATTAACATGATGGGAAGGTATCATTTTAAAAAGTAAGTTAGATCTTTTCAGTCTTTTCCTCAGAACCCTGTTGGTTTAAAGTTAAAGGAGAGGGAGGGTTGGACGGGGCTGGATGCTTTGCTAAATTAATTGCTGGTGTCAAATTAATTTGCAACATGTTACAGCTTCAACAAAAGGGAGAAACGGGGCCGCACACCGAAGTAAACGAGGTGCAAGTTCACAAGGATGAAGCCGTAAGTCAGTATAGAAAACCATTGAACTGCACTCCAAAAATGTGTATCTAAGTCAGTCCCAGTGTGGCTCTATGCCCTATTGACAGTGCTATGACAGGGGTTCCTATTCTTTCCTCTGTCCATAGAGACAGACAGACACACACACAGTGTCCGTGCTATAACACAGTGTCTGGGTATTACTAGCTTCAGTACCCCAGGATTTTCAATTAGGTTTAAAGTATGTGGCACCTACAAGGAGGGGGAGAGTGGGAGAGGGGTGTCCCTGTCCCACTTGGACATTTTTGAAAAAGGGATTAAAATGGTATTTAATCCCAACACAGTGTGTTACGGGACTCCAGTATACAGAAAGAAAACACAAGCAGTTTATTTTACACAGTTACATTGACTTTAAATGCATCAGCAATCAAGTACAGAGAGAACAAAATACAGTTCCATTAGTCTCTGTGAGGGCAGAGACATTATATTGTGTTACAACATGGAATCAAAATGGATTTAATTAGGAGTTTTTGCCACTGATCAACACAAAAAAAGTCCATAATGTCAAAGTGAAAAATAAAATCTACAAATTGTTCTAAATTAATTCCATTCCAAAAAACAGAAACATTTTATTACTATTAATTTAATTTTCCAGAATAGACATGAGCTCCAGTTCTGTGAAAAGGATCATGTGTTGGTTTGTTTTATGAGACGTGTCTGAACCAGGTACACATTCTTTCACTGGCAGACAGTGTGTGGTCGTCTTCCTCAAGGGCTGTTTCTTAGGTAACGGTGCACTAAAACCAGGAATTGTACTTTGACGTACGTTAGCTTTAGACAGGCTACTTCAGGCTAGAAAGCTGATCAAACAGATGGGAAGTTCTTTACAGAGTGTGTAAATCTTTAGAATACACTTCTCATATCTAAACTCAGCTGTACTGAAGCGGTTTAAAAAGCTGCTTCTATTTATTCTTAAAGAGCTGAACTGAAGCACAAGGACAGAGTGCAGGTGAAAGTGAAAGCAGGTAAGCAGACTCTAAATCTGTGTGTTTAAAGTTACAATAGCTAATAGAACAGCTCTCTTCAACAGTAAGTAGCGTGGTTCTGAAAAATCTAGCGTTACCCGTCCCACGTGCTGCTACAGCTGTTTAACTATGTACCTGTAATTATTCTTTTCATTAACATCCTGACAGCTTTTTACACTTATAACTTTAAAGTGTGTTTCAAAGCTCTTTTCAAAATGGCCTCTCTAGTGCACTGATAGTGGAAGGAGTAGTGGAGTACCATGATGTGGTATGGAACAGAAAAGCCAGAGCACTTACAGACTTGGTTTGTTAATGAGCAATGTAATGAGGAAGACACAGTCTGTGATTGAGATGAGAAGTGATACTGGTCAATGGTATGTGGTTTACAGTGAGAAAGAGCAATGCAATGAAGACACAGTCTGTGATTGAGATGAGAAGTGATACTGGTCAATGGTATGTGGTTTACAGTGAGAAAGAGCAATGCAATGAAGACACAGTCTGTGATTGAGATGAGAAGTGATACTGGTCAATGGTATGTGGTTTACAGTGAGAAAGAGCAATGCAATGAAGACACAGTCTGTGATTGAGATGAGAAGTGATACTGGTCAATGGTATGTGGTTTACAGTGAGAAAGAGCAATGTAATGAAGACACAGTCTGTGATTGAGATGAGAAGTGATACTGGTCAATGGTATGTGGTTTACAGTGAGAAAGAGCAATGCAATGAAGACACAGTCTGTGATTGAGATGAGAAGTGATACTGGTCAATGGTATGTGGTTTACAGTGAGAAAGAGCAATGCAATGAAGACACAGTCTGTGATTGAGATGAGAAGTGACACTGGTCAATGGTATGTGGTTTACAGTGAGAAAGAGCAATGCAATGAAGACACAGTCTGTGATTGAGATGAGAAGTGATACTGGTCAATGGTATGTGGTTTACAGTGAGAAAGAGCAATGCAATGAAGACACAGTCTATGATTGAGATGAGAAGTGATACTGGTCAATGGTATGTGGTTTACAGTGAGAAAGAGCAATGCAATGAAGACACAGTCTGTGATTGAGATTATTATTATTATTATTATTATTATTATTATTTATTTCTTAGCAGACGCCAATGGTATGTGGTTTACAGTGAATAAGAGCAATGCAATGAAGACACAGTCTGTGATTGAGATGAGAAGTGATACTGGTCAATGGGATGTGGTTTACAGTGAGAAAGAGCAATGCAATGAAGACACAGTCTGTGATTGAGATGAGAAGTGATACTGGTCAATGGGATGTGGTTTACAGTGAGAAAGAGCAATGCAATGAAGACACAGTCTGTGATTGACATGAGAAGTGATACTGGTCAATGGGATGTGGTTTACAGTGAGAAAGAGCAATGCAATGAAGACACAGTCTGTGATTGAGATGAGAAGTGATACTGGTCAATGGTATGTGGTTTACAGTGAGAAAGAGCAATGCAATGAAGACACAGTCTGTGATTGAGATGAGAAGTGATACTGGTCAATGGTATGTGGTTTACAGTGAGAAAGAGCAATGCAATGAAGACACAGTCTGACAGAGTGCAGGTGAAAGTGAAAGCAGGTAAGCAGACTCTAAATCTGTGTGTTTAAAGTTACAATAGCTAATAGAACAGCTCTCTTCAACAGTAAGTAGCGTGGTTCTGAAAAATCTAGTGTTACCCGTCCCCGCGTGCTGCTACAGCTCTTTAAATACATACCTGTAATTCAGTGATTTCAGAAAATTGGGACTTTTTGGCTTTTTTTTCCTTTTTTTTTCAATGCAGTGTCTAGTGTCTGGTCCCAAAATGTTTTACTACCCCTAGAGTACATGGAACTGAAGTTGCCAAGCTCCTGTGTTGCTATGGCAACAAGATAAACATTGTGGTCCCTCAAGAAATGTCAACTTGGTCACGCAAAAACATTTTAAAAAAATGTAAATACAAATTATTATTCAAACCATTTTTATAGTGTTTGTGAAGACTTTACCATCTGATCTTGTTAATGATGCAAAAAAAATATTATATTTTTTTCTATTTTCTGCCTAGAAAAGTACACAATTAAATGGACACGAGTATAATACATTGGTATTTTTTGTTTGATTTTACAAAAATAATATATTTTTCAAGATATTTTTTTTAAAACTATGCTACTGATGATCTTTAGTATAGTGGATAAACAGAACATTGAACAATTTAAAAAAATGTTGAGCAGTTTTATTTTTATTTTGCAATTTAATCTTGTGGCAATACCGTGACCAAGATGACAAGAATACAACTGACTAGTGACTAGTATTCTTTGAAATTGTTTAATGATTTTTAAATAAACAATATAGAATTAAAAAAACATGAAAATATCTATTTATCAAATAGAATATTTAAAATGTAACGGTATGAACAAGTGCAATATTTCAACAAGAACAAAAATAAAACATCATCAAGTGCAATATGTCAACAAGAAACATATAAAACAATCTAATACATATTGATATTTTATCAAAATCAAAACTGTTAACAATAATTACACAATGCAAAAAAGAATTTAACTTTTCAAGTTTAATTTAAAATTAACATTAAAATATTATTGGGTAATACCTTTCATAATGTAATAAAACTGATTAATGTGGGCTCCCGAGTGGCGCATCCAGTAAAGGCGCTCCGTGTGGAGTGCAGGATGTGCCCTATAGTCTGGACGTCGCAAGTTCGAGTCCAGGCTATTCCTTTGCCGACCGAGGACTGGAGCTTCCAGGGGGCGGTGCTCAATTGGCCGAGCGCCGCCCGGGGAGAGGGGAGGGAGGGTTAGGTCGGACAGGATGTCCTCGGCTCACCGCACACCAGCGACCCCTATAGTCTGGCCGTGCGCCTGCGGGCTCGTCTGTAAGCTGACCGAGAGCTGCGTTGTCCTCCGACGCTGTAGCTCTTGGGTGGCTGCATGGTGAGTCCGCAGTGTGAAAAAAAGCGGTCGGCTGATGGCACACGCTTCGGAGGACAGCGTGTGTTCGTCTTCGCCCTCCCGAGTCAGCGCAGGGGTGGTAGCGCTGAGCTAAGCCTAAAAATAATTGGCCATTCCAAATTATTTTCTCCCAATCAAAAATAATTGGCAACGGCTACATTTTTATAAAAAAAAAAAAAAGATTAATGTATTATATAATGTTAGACCAAAATATACAAATAACCTTTGCCTTTTCTGTACAGTTTGAATATTTTAAACAACTTTTGTCAAATTGAGACCAAGGACCAAGTTGACATGTTATGGTTATCAATTCTACATACGTTACATAGATATGAAAAAAAGAAATACAAGAAAAATTTACCAAGCCTCTCTTACCATCTTCCTATCAGCAGTGAGGTGTGACCCCTCTGAGGACCCCAACATTATAGCTGTCTTTTTAAATTCCTTACTTAAATTGGCGAAATCCATAAACTGTGACCAAGGTGACATTTTTGCGTGACATGATATTTTCAGAATTAAAATGCATTCATTTCTAATTTGACATTTATTTTTATGTTTTGATTATTTGTTATTTAAATAGATTCAACTGTTTATTATCAGGCTGAGGTGCTTTACAACTTGCAGAAATATTTGTTGTTGGTGAGATTTTGAAATTTTGGGACTTTAGCTTGGGACACTCTATTTTAACCATGTTACTGACTTAAATGTACATTTCTATGAATTACAATTGTTTTCTTTTTTCAAAATATTGTTGATAATTTGTAGTAAATTGATCCTACTTTAAAATATAAACATTTAATTAAATGTCAATTTAGGATGTAATTGAAAAAAAAATACTTAAATGCTGAGGACAGCAAAAGCCCAGATTTTCTGAAATCACTGAATTATTCTTTTCATTGTTAACATCCTGACAACCTTTTGTTTCAAAGGTCTTTTCAAAATGGCCTCTCTAGTACACTGATACTGGAAGGATTATTGCCCACATTGTCAAACAGGGAACACAGAGATAACGATCCATGATGTGGTACGGAACAGAAAAGCCAGAGCACTTACAGACTTGGTTTGTTAATGAGCAATGTAATGAGGAAGACACAGTCTGTGATTGAGATGAGAAGTGATACTGGTCAATGGTATGTGGTTTACAGTGAGAAAGAGCAATGCAATGAAGACACAGTCTGTGATTGAGATGAGAAGTGATACTGGTCAATGGTATGTGGTTTACAGTGAGAAAGGTAAATCAGTAGCTATGTAGTCCAAGGAGCTGGAATCAATTCATTAAATGATGTGACTCCACATAGTGTGAAACACTGCAATGGAAAAAAGGTGTGTGAGTGTTTTTTATCTATTTTTTACCAGGAGCTCAAATTATCATTGAGGAGTGGAGCCTGTTTCTGAACGCTATCGAGTCAAACCCCATAGATTATCATTGAGGATAGGAGCCTGTTTGTGAACACTATCGAGTCAAACCCCATAGATTATCATTGAGGAGAGGAGCCTGTTTGTGAATGCTATCGTGTCAAAACCCATAGATTATCATTTAGGAGAGGAGCCTGTTTGTGAATGCTATTGAGTCAAACCCCATAGATTATCATTGAACTGGAGAGGAGCCTGTTTGTGAACCCTATCGAGTCAAACCCCATAGATTATCATTTAGGAGAGGAGCCTGTTTGTGAACGCTATCGAGTCAAACCCCATAGATTATCATTGAGGAGAGGAGCCTGTTTGTGAACGCTATCGAGTCAAACCCCATAGATTATCATTGAGGAGAGGAGCCTGTTTGTGAACGCTATCCAGTCAAACCTCATAGATTATCATTGAGCTGGAGAGGAGCCTGTTTGTGAACGCTATCGAGTCAAACCCCATAGATTATCATTGAGGAGAGGAGTCTGTTTGTGAACACTATCGAGTCAAACCCCATAGATTATCATTGAGGAGAGGAGCCTGTTTGTGAACGCTATCGAGTCAAACCCCATAGATTATCATTGAGGAGAGGAGCCTGTTTGTGAACGCTATCCAGTCAAACCTCATAGATTATCATTGAGCTGGAGAGGAGCCTGTTTGTGAACGCTATCGAGTCAAACCCCATAGATTATCATTGAGGAGAGGAGTCTGTTTGTGAACACTATCGAGTCAAACCCCATAGATTATCATTGAGGAGAGGAGCCTGTTTGTGAACGCTATCGAGTCAAACCCCATAGATTATCATTGAGGAGAGGAGTCTGTTTATGAACGCTATCGAGTCAAACCCCATAGATTATCATTGAGGAGAGGAGTCTGTTTGTGAACGCTATCGAGTCAAACCCCATAGATTATCATTGAGGAGAGGAGTCTGTTTGTGAACACTATCGAGTCAAACCCCATAGATTATCATTGAAGAGAGGAGTCTGTTTGTGAATGCTATCGAGTCAAACCCCATAGATTATCATTGAAGAGAGGAGTCTGTTTGTGAATGCTATCGAGTCAAACCCCATAGATTATCATTGAGGAGTGGAGCCTGTTTGTGAACGCTATCGAGTCAAACCCCATAGATTATCATTGAGGAGAGGAGTCTGTTTGTGAACGCTATCGAGTCAAACCCCATAGATTATCATTGAGGAGAGGAGTCTGTTTGTGAACGCTATCGAGTCAAACCTCATAGATTATCATTGAGGAGAGGAGCCTGTTTGTGAACACTATCGAGTCAAACCCCATAGATTATCATTGAGGAGAGGAGTCTGTTTGTGAACGCTATCAAGCTTCTCAGGTTAAGACTCAAGCCTGTTCACAGGTCCAGCACTAAACACCCTGTGCAGCTCTAATATTTATGACAAACTAGTATCTTTAATAATTACAATCAGCACTTTAAACTAGTAGAGCTGAATAACTCTGAGCACTCTGTCAAGCTGCTTGCCTCTCTCTATGTAACAAAGACAGAATCACTGCTGTCTCCGCCCCTCATCTCCACTCATATTGGCTGGGCAGCTATAGAGCGTTCAGCATAAATACAATGATGTTAATGTAAACATGTAAATCCAAAACTAAATGAGAAAATGTTACACTTTCTGGCTGCGGTTTTGGAAATACTAAACCCCCATTTTCAGTGATGTTTCAGTTTTCAGCATTTGTTTTGGACACGCCCCTGATTTCTATTGGCTGCTCTGTATGTCAGTGCCACATGTCCGGTATATTGAGTGGGGCGGGAGTAACATCTGCCCTTGATGGCCCAGTAACGTCGCCCTCTCGGTCACACTGCGTTCCGACCCCCTTCGACTGACGTTTTTCACTGTTATAACAGGCTCCCACCAGCTCCCAGCCTTGTCTCATTAACGCTCCCTCCCATTTCCGCAGCCTTCTCTCTTTGTTTGTTTTTTTCGGCCGGAACAGGGAAGAGAACATTTCCGCTTGAAAGGGAAAAACATTACCAATTATTTCCCCTTCTACTTTTTCTGCCACATTTGCGTGTATGGCCGGGACTGCTCTTAATTTCAATAAATCTTTATAGTTGGGCCAGTCCCGACCCAGAATAATGGGATGTGGTAACCTTTCCGCTACCCCAACTACCAGGGAACGTTTCATCGGACCGACCGATAAATATACTTTTACTGTGGGGTATGTTGCCGTGTCTCCATGGATACAGGAGATCGCCACCTGACCTTGTGGCTGCCACACCATACCACCCAAGAGAGATGCTCTAATTAAGGTCTGACCACACCCTGTGTCCACTAATGCATGGGTCTTCACATTTCCAAAAATCACCTTAACAATACAAGACCCCTCCCGACCATTTTTCCCTCGCTTACCTGCTTCAGATGCCAGATTACAGACGGCCACGTCACACTCCATCGCAGATGGGCATGATGTCCCGGCTGGCGGCACCTAAAACAGGTAGGGGGAAAGGAGGGCACAGTATTAAATGGTCTGTCCCGCTGCTGGTATGGCAACGGGGCAGGGGCAGCACCTCTACCCCAGCTGGGGGCCAACCTTGGTCTCCATGAAGAGGAGGCAAGGTCGCCCATTGGGGTTGGTGCTCTCGGAGGTCGTTGACCCGGTCCTGGTGGTGGGGCTGATGGAGCAGAGAGAGGAGGTGGGGCTCGGCTGCTCCGTTGAGGTAGCGGGGTGAGTAGCCCGGTCTGGGCGGATACCAGGGAGTCCTCAAAGTCCTCAGCGAGCTTGACTGCCTGTTCCAGGGTGTCGGGGTTGTGGCGCCGTATCCATCCTTGGGTCTCGGCGCCGACCACATGACAAAACTGCTCAATAACGATGGCCTCCCCCATCTGGGCAGTTGTTTTTAGCGCCGGGGTGAGCCAGTGTATCATGTGGTCACAGAGCTTCTGCGCGACCACCCTGGGGCATACATTCGGGGACCTCCTGTACTCCCTGAACCTCACTCGGTGCGTTTCCTCCATAATATTCAGACGGCGGAGAATAGCCAGCTTTACCAGGTCATATTGAGCGGCGTCGTCATCCCCCATTGCCTGGTATGCTGCCTGCGCTTCCCCAATCAGGCAGGGTCCCAGCTGGCTTGCCCAGAACTGTCGGGGCCATGACGCGGTGGTAGCCAGCCGCTCAAATGCCACCAGGTATGCCTCTGGATCATCATCCGCCGTCATTTTATGCGTCCTGGCTTTGGGCGCTATGAAGCCGCGTTCCGCTGATGCTGTGGGAGGTATTGCCAGCCCGACCCTCTCGATCAGCGCGGTGTACCTCTCCTCTCTCCGTCTTTCCTCCCCCTCCCGTCTGCTGTCCAGCTGCTCCAGCAGCGCCGACAGTGTTGCGTAGTCCATCTCCTACTTCTGACGACCACGTGTGGCAAAGTGGTAATGACTTGCAGGTGAGTGCAGTGCAGAATAATTACACAGACAGACGTTGGTACAGGTGCAAGGGTGTTTATTTATTTTAGTAAATGTCCAGAGCCTCAAGGCAAAACCTGTAAATAATAATAGTGCTGGAAGTGATACAGCGGCGTGTATCACTTCTAATTTATAATCCCTCGGGTTTGACCCGCAACCCCAAAGTCCCGTTCCGACACCCACACTAAACACGAACACAAAGACAGTGCGTGATTCAAGTGCTAAAAGGTGCAAACACAAAGACAGTTGGTAGTGAAAGGTGAGTGGTGAAGTCCGGGTTTTTCGCTGGCCTGCGGCTGCAGCTCCGGATCGTGCTCAGTAATCTTCTGTGACAAATAACACACAGTGTTAATACACAGACACAGAACACTCACGGTTTACTCACAGTACGGGCTCCTTCTCGGTTAGTTAACTTAACCATATGCAAAGGAACAGATCACTCAAGCCATGCTTCCTATTTATACCCTCGCCCATGACCCCGAGGTTAACGAGCGCATCCGCTCCTCCAGTCCTCGGATGCCACGCCGCTTACCGTCTGGGTCACTGAGCTCGGGTGCCATGGCTCCGCCCCCTTCCGAACTGACCGACTTCCATCTACCCTACGGAATAAATTGTCGTGCCATTTCATTAAGGGTACTCTGTTCCTCGTATACCGTGCTCTCACAGGTCGAGAGGGAGATCTAACACTAAGACTCATTCGATCTTTGTCACAGTCAGTCACACTGGCTACTCTTCAGAGGTGTGGAGTGATACACAGCAAACTTCATAACCTTGATAATGTCTGAATTATTATTATTATTATTATTATTATTATTATTATTATTATTATTATTATTATTATTATTATTATTATTCTGCAGTAGGCTATAGTAATCCTGTGCTGCACAGTTCATATGTGGTGATACTACAATGGAAACTGCAATCTAATTTAAAAAACAAGCATACAGTCAGAAATCCAGTTAAGGGATTGTTTTGTACTCGGACAGAGGAATTCTGAAATTCAAAAGTCGTTCAGCTTTCATTTATACAGTGGCCTTCATGCTATGGGGCTAAATCCATGTTGTGGAAGATCTGAAATTTACACTGGCTTACCTACAGATGAAGTGAAGGGTTATTATTATTATTATTATTATTATTATTATTATTATTATTATTATTATTATTATTATTATAGAGCCATTTCCACCAGCTTCTCTCTATAACCCTAACCCTAACCCATGCACTGCAAAACACACTGAGAGCCATTTCAACCAGTTTCTCTCTATAACCCTAACCCTAACCCATGCACTGCTCCACACACTGAGAGCCATTTCAACCAGCTTCTCTCTATAACCCTAACCCTAACCCATGCACTGCTCCACACACTGAGAGCCATTTCAACCAGCTTCTCTCTATAAACCTAACCCTAACCCATGCACTGCAACACACACTGAGAGCCATTTCAACCAGCTTCTCTCTATAACCCTAACCCTAACCCATGCACTGCAACACACACTGAGAGCCATTTCAACCAGCTTCTCTCTATAACCCTAACCCTAACCCATGCACTGCAACACACACTGAGAGCCATTTCAACCAGCTTCTCTCTATAACCCTAACCCTAACCCATGCACTGCAACACACACTGAGAGCCATTTCAACCAGCTTCTCTCTATAACCCTAACCCTAACCCATGCACTGCAACACACACTGAGAGCCATTTCAACCAGCTTCTCTCTATAACCCTAACCCATGCACTGCAACACACACTGACAGCCATTTCAACCAGCTTCTCTCTATAACCCTAACCCTAACCCATGCACTGCAACACACACTGAGAGCCATTTCAACCAGCTTCTCTCTATAACCCTAACCCATGCACTGCTCCACACACTGACAGCCATTTCAACCAGCTTCTCTCTCTGAATTGGTTTATTCTTGTATTTGTATCATTATGACTCATACTGCAGGTACTGGAAAGCTACCTGGTAACCAATAACAACAAGAAATAATAACCAGATCACTAGTTCTAACTGTGATACACAGGCAGGTTGCTGATAATCAGATCACTAGTTCTAACTGTGATACACAGGCAGGCTGCTGATAATCAGATCACTAGTTCTAACTGTGATACACAGACAGGCTGCTGATAATCAGATCACTAGTTCTAACTGTGATACACAGGCAGGCTGCTGATAATCAAATCACTAGTTCTAACTGTGATACACAGGCAGGCTGCTGATAATCAGATCACTAGTTCTAACTGTGATACACAGGCAGGCTGCTGATAATCAGATCACTAGTTCTAACTGTGATACACAGGCAGGCTGCTGATAATCAGATCACTAGTTCTAACTGTGATACACAGGCAGGCTGCTCAGATCACTAGTTCTAACTGTGATACACAGGCAGGCTGCTCAGATCACTAGTTCTAACTGTGATACACAGGCAGGCTGCTGCTACACTGGTGACACTGAAGTGATTGTGATGAAATGTAAATGAGATCCTTTTTATTCTCATGATGTTTTTCATCTACAAAGCTGCTATGATTTCTATATAAACCCATATGAGGCAGTCCGTGTTTAAGATGCAGTTCAGAAGTGTGACTTTGTGCTTGATATTGTCACAGTTTAACATGGAAAGTGACTAAGCAATCAGAGTGCATCTTTTAGGACTGCCTGTATATTTGTTTCAGTCTTAATAGCTCTATTACACTATAAAGTGGGGTATGTTTAGCAGTGCTGGTTCAATGTACAGTACAAAGTGCAGCATTGCTGAAAGTGTTCAGGATTATTCCCTTCTTAGAGAAGCTCAATCATTCAACAGACAGGTAAATATGTATTCATATTTCTTGGTATTATTTACGTTATGTCAGTCAGTTTCATGTGTAATATATTTCAGAAAGGAGACAGCCACCAATGGAATAAAGTGAATGATTTATTGAATTGTGTGGCAGGATGGCTCGCAGTGGTGAGGTGTGGTGACATCACGGACCAGGAAGTAACTGAATCAAAACAGTGGATGGGCTGGTGAAGCTGAATGCTACTGCACTCAGCGTGTTTAATAAATAAATAAACAAAACAAAAGATTTAAACAATCAACCAAACACAAAACAAAAAGGCACAAGGGCCAAACGAATAAACAAATACTGTTTAGCAGTCGTTTTTAAATGTCGTTATTTCTCCTCTCTCTCTCTGCTCCCCGTACTCTCCTCTGTACACTCCACCCTCCAGCACGGACAGCTGCAGGTTCTTATACTCTAGCCGAGGGGTTAACTAGTTGTTAATTATCTGCACGCGTTTGGTAAGGATGCATGACTGTCAGCTAGTTAAATAATCAGTAGCTGGTCAGTCATGCATCCTCACAGTGTTTTTAAATATAAATAATAAAAGACGCAGTGCTTTTAACTGCGCCGCAAACAAAAATACAAATAATAATAAATAGGGGGCGGGACACTCCGCCACAAATTGACAGACAGACCTGCTTGTAAATGATTATTATTTAGACTGATGGCTTTAATTGTAAATATCTTTATTTTTTTAGTTCTACCAAAATATGAGAAATCTAATATCTATACAAGTCCTTTAGAGTTATGCATATAACTAGATAACATCTTTACTGTAGGGCAGCAGTATGGAGTAGTGGTTAGGGCTCTGGACTCTTGACCGGAGGGTCGTGGGTTCAATCCCAGGTGGGGGACACTGCTGTTGTACCCTTGAGCAAGGTACTTTACCTAGATTGCTCCAGTAAAAACCCAACTGTATAAATGGGTAATTGTATGTAAAAATAATTTGTAAAAAATAATATAATTGTATGTAAAAATAAATATGATATCTTGTAACAATTGTAAGAAATCTGCTAAGAAATAAATAATAATAATACTGTTGTGTTGAAACTCACTCAAGACCTTCTTTAGCACAGCAGGTTATTGATTGTATCATAATGTCTCTGCAAGTAGAGACTGTTTATCTGTCTGTCTGTCTGTCAAGTCGGTTGCTATCATATTCGACTGCTTAAAATACAACTTGTTAAGACACTAAAGTGATACTAAAACAGTAATTTAATGGCTGTACTCACTTGTTTGTTGTCTCATGCTGTTGAATATGTGAACTATGCAGCTGGTGACTGCAGTGAACTAAGCATTTTATATTTGAGATGTTTTGTGTATATGTTGTGTATGGATTTGGTGATGGCCTCTCTAATTGTGTCCAGTTGTAATATGGTGAATAGCTGCAGCTCGCATGCTCAGTGTTAGTTAGTGGAGTCCTGGTCTGAGACCATGTAACACAGACAGCTCCAATGTTTTTAATGAATGGCAGTTTTTCTACTGCAATCCAGCTGCAGTACATTTCATTTTTAATTTGCTTAATGTTGTTTTTTTTTTGAGGAGGAGTGCACTTCTTAATTACAGTCCCAAGTATGTAATTGCGCTCTGCTGTTAATGTTCTTAAAATGGTCAGTTCCGGAGAAATTCCGGGTTGCGGTTCACTTAACTCACACACTCAAAAATAGAAAAATCTGGGGTAGAGGTTAGGTTTAGGGGTAGGTTTAGGGTTAGGGGTAGAGGTTAGGTTTAGGGGTAGAGCTTAGATTTAGGGGTAGGGGTAGAGCTTAGGTTTATGGGTAGGGGTAGAGGTTAGGTTTAGGGGTAGGGGTAGGTTTAGGGGTAGAGTTTAGGTTTAGGGGTAGGGATAGAGGTTAAATTTATGGGTAGGTTTAGGGCTAGGTTTAGCGGTTGGGGTAGAGGTTAAGTTTAGGGGTAGAGGTTAGGTTTAGGGGTAGGGGTAGAGGTTAGGTTTAGGGGTTGGGGTAGAGGTTAGGTCTTGGGGTAGAGGTTAGGTTTAGGGATAGAGGTTAGGTTAAGGGGTAGAGGTTAGGTTTAGGGGTAGGTGTAGAGGTTAGGTTTAGGGGTAGGGGTAGAGGTTAGGTTAGGTTTAGGGTTAGGGGTCGGTGTAGAGGTTAGGTTTAGGGGTTGGGGTAGAGGTTAGGTCTTGGGGTAGAGGTTAGGTTTAGGGATAGAGGTTAGGTTAAGGGGTAGAGGTTAGGTTTAGGGGTAGGTGTAGAGGTTAGGTTTAGGGGTAGGGGTAGAGGTTAGGTTAGGTTTAGGGTTAGGGGTAGGTGTAGAGGTTAGGTTTAGGGGTTGGGGTAGAGGTTAGGTCTTGGGGTAGAGGTTAGGTTTAGGGATAGAGGTTAGGTTTAGGGGTAGGTGTAGAGGTTTGGTTTAGGGGTAGGGGTAGAGGTTAGGTTAGGTTTAGGGTTAGGGGTAGGTGTAGAGGTTAGGTTTAGGGGTTGGGGTAGAGGTTAGGTATTGGGGTAGAGGTTAGGTTTAGGGATAGAGGTTAGGTTAAGGGGTAGAGGTTAGGTTTAGGGGTAGGTGTAGAGGTTAGGTTTAGGGGTAGAGGTTAGGTTAGGTTTAGGGTTAGGGGTAGGTGTAGAGGTTAGGTTTAGGGGTTGGGGTAGAGGTTATGTTTAGGGTTATGTTTAGGGGTAGAGGTTAGGTTTAGGGAAGGTGTAGAGGTTAGGTTTGGGGGAAGAGGTTAGGTTTAGGGTTAGTTTCATGGGGCAGTGGCTAATTTTAGGGGTTAGATGTAAGTCACATATGATGTGGCGTGGACTGTAGTTGCAGCTTCATTTTTTTTATTATATTTTTTATAAATAACTTTAGATTTTTTTATTTTCCGTATTTTTTTTTCTTTAATTTAATACAGTGCTCCCTCGCTTTAACTCTCGGTTACAATGTGCCTACAGCATGTCCCCCAATTCCCTACACTAGGAACTACACTTTATAACACAGACCTCTTATTCAGCATTTGTTTCATAACTAAATAAATATTAGGCCCATTATGTGGTTATCTTTCCTAATGTATTTTTTGCTGCGAGAGGAGCTGCAGCTTTTTCCAGGAGGCGAGACGCTCTAAGTTCGCTTCAGCCCCGCTCCGGCAGCCGAACCTGGAGCGAGCCCATTCCCTCTTCCCCTCTCCCGACCTGCTTCTCACACTTGGTTTGCTCTTCTCACACTTGGTTTGCTTGTCTGTCTCTTCGAACTGAAGTCCCGACTGCCGTTTAGCCAGGCTATTTATAGTTTAAAAACTGCTATAATTGTTTTCTTTCTTCTAAGTTTGCAGGGCATTTTGTTAATGGCACATGTCCAACACACAAACCTTAAGTGTATTTTGATTTTAGTGTTTAGTTGTTATTGTTCTAAATTGCTTGAATACAGCGTTTCATTTTAAGCAACATTTTTACACAGCAGTACTCACACACCTTTGATCACCATCACAGCTGCTGCATGAACCTGTGGTTCCCGTATTCTGCTGGTGTTAATACAGCACCTATGGACTTCCAGGCATTTGTGTTTGATCAGATTGTTATCGTCCCTCTAGCGCTTCAGTTTAAAACATGCGACATGCCGGCTTTTTTCCCTTTACAGACCGGCGTCATCGCGCATTCATAAATATCGACACAAGTGTTGTGTATGGAATCTGTGCGACTTAACCACGCAAATCACATAGTCATGTTATTGGACACAAACCAATCCTAACACGGCGTCTCTCTAGTTGCTGTAGCTGAAGCTGAATGGGCACTGCGGCCGTAGTTGCCGTGGATAGACATACATTTTGAGGGCACTCGCAGCAATAGCCGCCGAGTCCTATGTCGAGCCCTGTAACCGAGAACACTAATTTCATACAGTATATAAAACACAAGCCCTAATTAAAATATCTCTTATAAGCTTTGCGCAGTTGGCTGGACATTATTCCTGATATCACTGTCTTTGTGTCTAATCAGCTGTGTGGATGATCAGTTCAGAAGATGGAAAAGAAAACTGCAGACGTGGAAACAGGTAAGAATGAAAACATCCAAATCTTAAAAGCAAGCACTTACCTGTGATTAGCAAAACAACTTTCTCACCAGTCCCTTTCTTGTAGGTTGTTTGGTTTGTTTTTGACTGTGATAGCAGCTCATTTCTCCTGCCTCCACACTGTAGATTCACTCTCCCTGTGCAGCAGGTATCAGGACATCACCACCATATTAACCACTGGCTCTCACTTCACTACAGTAAAACCTCCACACTGTAGATTCACTCTCCCTGTGCAGCAGGTATCAGGACATCACCAGCCATCACCACCATATTAACCACTGGCTCTCACTTCACTACAGTAAAACCTTCACACTGTAGATTCACTCTCCCTGTGCAGCAGGTATCAGGACATCACCAGCCATCACCACCATATTAACCACTGGCTCTCACTTCACTACAGTAAAACCTCCACACTGTAGATTCACTCTCCCTGTGCAGCAGGTATCAGGACCTCACCAGCCATCACCACCATGTTAACCACTGGCTCTCACTTCACTACAGTAAAACCTCCACACTGTAGATTCACTCTCCCTGTGCAGCAGGTATCAGGACATCATCACCATATTAACCACTGGCTCTCACTTCACTACAGTAAAACCTCCACACTGTAGATTCACTCTCCCTGTGCAGCAAGTATCAGGACATCACCACCATATTAACCACTGGCTCTCACTTCACTACAGTAAAACCTCCACACTGTAGATTCACTCTCCCTGTGCAGCAGGTATCAGGACATCACCAGCCATCACCACCATATTAACCACTGGCTCTCACTTCACTACAGTAAAACCTTCACACTGTAGATTCACTCTCCCTGTGCAGCAGGTATCAGGACATCACCAGCCATCACCACCATATTAACCACTGGCTCTCACTTCACTACAGTAAAACCTCCACACTGTAGATTCACTCTCCCTGTGCAGCAGGTATCAGGACCTCACCAGCCATCACCACCATGTTAACCACTGGCTCTCACTTCACTACAGTAAAACCTCCACACTGTAGATTCACTCTCCCTGTGCAGCAGGTATCAGGACATCATCACCATATTAACCACTGGCTCTCACTTCACTACAGTAAAACCTCCACACTGTAGATTCACTCTCCCTGTGCAGCAAGTATCAGGACATCACCACCATATTAACCACTGGCTCTCACTTCACTACAGTAAAACCTCCACACTGTAGATTCACTCTCCCTGTGCAGCAGGTATCAGGACATCACCAGCCATCACCACCATATTAACCACTGGCTCTTTTTCACAGTTCAATATTCATTCACAGATACACGATGCAGTTCGGTCTCTGAGTTAAAGCTGACAGGAATGTTGATAAAGTAATTCCACCCCCTAAACTATTCTGACAGGGCATGTGTGCTGAAACTATCTAGACAGATACACTGGCTTGGAGTGATTGTTCCACAGCGACTGATCTGGGGTCAGTTAAACACACGACAGTAACACTGATATTTACAATTCTGAACTCCACAAACCTGCAATCTGAAACACACGACAGTAACACTGATATTTACAATTCTGAACTCCACAAACCTGCAATCTGAAACTCACGACAGTAACACTGATATTTACAATTCTGAACTCCACAAACCTGCAATCTGAAACACACGACAGTAACACTGATATTTACAATTCTGAACTCCACAAACCTGCAATCTGAATCACACGACAGTAACACTGATATTTACAATTCTGAACTCCACAAACCTGCAATCTGAAACACACGACAGTAACACTGATATTTACAATTCTGAACTCCACAAACCTGCAATCTGAAACTCACGACAGTAACACTGATATTTACAATTCTGAACTCCACAAACCTGCAATCTGAAACACACGACAGTAACACTGATATTTACAATTCTGAACTCCACAAACCTGCAATCTGAAACTCACGACAGTAACACTGATATTTACAATTCTGAACTCCACAAACCTGCAATCTGAAACGCACGACAGTAACACTGATATTTACAATTCTGAACTCCACAAACCTGCAATCTGAAACACACGACAGTAACACTGATATTTACAATTCTGAACTCCACAAACCTGCAATCTGAAACACACGACAGTGACACTGATATTTACAATTCTGAACTCCACAAACCTGCAATCTGAAAGGATTCAAATATAAATCAAATCCATTTCTATGCATTATCTATACTTGTTTCTATTGGAATGTATTACTGTGCTTGTGATGCCATGTTCTAGATAGTTAATGATGCAACACTCTACTATTCCTTTCAATTTAAACCTATATTTGAAAGCGTGTATCAGACGGGATATGAACCTGCAGCTTCAGGGGAGCGGGCACACCGCTGGCTACGAACGCAGCCCTCAGTGAACAATCAACCCGAGGGACCGCTGCCCTGTCAAATAGCAACATTGAATAGCAAGATTCACTGTAATCCTCACTGTGTCCCCAGCCTGTGTCATATACAATGTGTGATTGATAGAGAATCGTGCATATTAATGTACTAGTGGAATATTTAAAATATTTGGTCATGGTTTTTTTTTGTTTGTTGTTGAATTTAAGTTATTCTTAGACTTAAGTTTATGATATGAAGTTTTAAAAAGTTATTAATATAATATTACATTTGAAGTGCTTATTTAAACTATAATGAAGCTGTCACTAAGTATTTGTTTTCACTCATAAAGAGCTGAAGATGAAGACTCAAACAAGCCCTGCCCTTGTTTAACACATTCTATCTTGGTCAGCTGCATCTAAAATGAAGAGCAGATCTGGATGCATGTAGAGATCAACATGCTTCATGAATGTGACGGAAAATAACCACTTGTTTTAAGCACAGCTCAGTATTTCACAAGCACCTGATGAATACAGCCCTGTTTCTAATATGAATGTTACCTCTCCTACACTGTCTCTACCTACATCACTGCCTCTGTCTCCACAGTTACTGTTTCTAATATGAATGTTACCTCTCCTGCACTGTCTCTACCTACATCACTGCCTCTGTCTCCACAGTTACTGTTTCTAATATGAATGTTACCTCTCCTACACTGTCTCTACCTACATCACTGCCTCTGTCTCCACAGTTACTGTTTCTAATATGAATGTTACCTCTCCTGCACTGTCTCTACCTACATCACTGCCTCTGTCTCCACAGTTACTGTTTCTAATATGAATGTTACCTCTCCTACACTGTCTCTACCTACATCACTGCCTCTGTCTCCACAGTTACTGTTTCTAATATGAATGTTACCTCTCCTACACTGTCTCTACCTACATCACTGCCTCTGTCTCCACAGTTACTGTTTCTAATATGAATGTTACCTCTCCTGCACTGTCTCTACCTACATCACTGCCTCTGTCTCCACAGTTACTGTTTCTAATATGAATGTTACCTCTCCTACACTGTCTCTACCTACATCACTGCATCTCTCTTCTCTCTCTCTGACAGTCAGTCCCTTCCTCCATTTCTCCCTCCTCTCTGACAGTCCCTCACTCCCTCCATTTCTCTCTTCTCTCTCAGACAATCCCTCACTCCCTTGCATTCTCTCTGACAATCCCTCCCTCCCTCCCTTTCTCTCTACTCTCTTTCTGAGACAGTCCCTCACTCCTTTTCTCTCATCTCTCTCTGAGACAGTCCCTCACTCCCTCTCTGTCTCCACAGTTACAGGTGCCTCAGGAATCCTCAGTCCCTCACTCCCTCTCTGTCTCCACAGTTACAGGTTCCTCAGGAATCATCAGTCCCTCACTCCGTCTCTGTCTCCACAGTTACAGGTTCCTCAGGAATCATCAGTCCCTCACTCCCTCTCTGTCTTCACAGTTACAGGTGCATCAGGAATCCTCAGTCCCTCACTCCCTCTCTGTCTCCACAGTTACAGGTGCATCAGGAATCCTCAGTCTCTCACTCCCTCTCTGTCTCCACAGTTACAGATGCATCAGGAATCCTCAGTCTCTCACTCCCTCTCTGTCTCCACAGTTACAGGTGCATCAGGAATCCTCAGTCCCTCACTCCCTCTCTGTCTCCACAGTTACAGGTGCATCAGGAATCCTCAGTCTCTCACTCCCTCTCTGTCTCCACAGTTACAGATGCATCAGGAATCCTCAGTCTCTCACTCCCTCTCTGTCTCCACAGTTACAGGTGCATCAGGAATCCTCAGTCCCTCACTCCCTCTCTGTCTCCACAGTTACAGGTGCATCAGGAATCCTCAGTCTCTCACTCCCTCTCTGTCTCCACAGTTACAGGTGCATCAGGAATCGTCAGTGTTTCTCAGAGTTTTGGCAGTTTCGACCGTGACTACAAGGGTATAATCCCTGCACGTGATGCCAAGTCTCTCAGTTGGAGTAGACCTACTTTCAGCAACCCTAAGGTATGGTGACACTAATCATTAGAATAGATTCTAGTTTTCCATGGTAAAAAAGTCTATGATTTAAACATTTTAAAATCCACACTGTATGCAAAAATCCAGTTTTCCAATCACACTATTTAAAGAACAATGTAATCATCAAATTCTGGTTGACTGTGACCACATATCATTTGTATTCAGACACGGACAGACTGCTGTTTCAGAGAAAGCTTAGGGCCGTATTCATAAAGTGTTTACCAGGCATTTAACTTTAAACAGTGAAATCATTCGAACATTTGGCTCACTGATGCTCACTCACTTTGGTGCCAAGCTTGAATCCTGTCTAAATCTCTTTGTATTATTAAAGTTGCTGATTGGGAATTGGCTACCCCTCCCAATTTTGTGTCGTCTGCAAATTTGCATAGTTTACTGATTATGTCTTGGTCCAGTTCATTTATATAGATTGGGATTAGCAATGGTCCCAGTACTGATCCCTGTGGTGCCCCACTTGTTACGTTACTCCAGTTTGATGCCTGTCCTCTCATTATAACTCTCTGCTTTCTATCTTGTAACTAGTTATGAATCCATGCTGCTATTTTACCGTTTATTCCTACTGAAAATCTAAGTAGATGATGTCATACGCACTGTCCTTGTCCACTCTGGTAGTCTCCTGCTGAAAGAAATTAGTTAAATAAGATCTAACCTTCCTAAAGCCATGCTGGCTGTCTCCTATAATGTTGATACTATATAAATATTCCTGCATTTTGGTCCTTATTATAGTTTCCATGATTTTACATATGATTGATGTTAAACTTATAGGTCTGTAGTTCCCAGGGTCAAATTTATCTCCCTTTTTTAAATATAGGATCAACATTCTCAATTTCAGTCCCTTGGGATGGCTCCTTTATTTTTAGAGTTGTTGACTGGGTTCAAACATACATGAGTTGACAGAAACAAGCAAATAATAAAACAAAAGTGAAAACATAGAAACTAAATCTATATTAACTATGTGTACCAATCAATTTTACTTTAACACATTTAAGAGGTAAACATGCTTTATGAATACGTCCCTTCATCTTTAATCAACAGCAGTTTCTTTCATCTCCCTCTTTGCGAGATGAGGAGCAGCTGTGTGAGGTCAGGAGCAGCTGTGTGAGATCTCTAGAACAAAGTCAAACTAAACCAGAATGCTGTTCCGTGAATTTCTATCTAAAATGTATTTTTCTGCGTACAATAGAGTTAAATGCCCATTCGATGTTGAACCAGAGTACAGCTCCCCATGAAACTGATTTTATGATTGATAATAGTCTGGTCCCAAGTGAATGTTAAAATCAGACTTTTAATGTACTGTATGCACTTGTTTTCATATTATAGTAACTCAGTGAATGAACTTTTCTTTTGCAGATTCCTGGTTTGCTGAGGAGAGTTTTCAAGGTACAGAATGGGGGGGTGGGGGGTATTAATGAGCCAGGGTAAAGAAAAGGGGAAATTGTGAGTGAAAGAGAATTGGGGAAAGAAAGAGAGATGAGAAGGATGGGTGTAGTTAAGTGTCATGATATAGATAGATTATATATATTGTAAGCCGGCCGGCACTCACGGTCGTTCATTGCCCCTTTAAAATACTGACCCAGACACAAGAAATTGATTTTTAGCTGCGCTGACACGCTACTTTAATAAACAAACAAAATAAAACACAAAATAAACACCTAGCTCTTTTTTGAGCAATAACTATCACACAGGACTGGAACCTAACTATAAACAGGACAGCTAAGCTGTTTCCCTGTAAAACAAACCAAAATAAAATAACACACAAACCCTCACAGGTTTCACACTACCTTACTTTCGTTGTACGCCTGCACACACTCGCAAGCAGGCACTTCACACAGCAGCCCTGTGCAGACTGACTGCACTCTTTAAATACCCTGCACCTGGTTCCAATTTACAATAACTACCAGATGCAGGGGATAATTAACAATAAAACAATTAACACAAATGTGCATACGCACATGTCTTCTGCAGGGAGGATTTTAACCCCCCCTCCCTGCTGTGTTACCATATATATATATATATATATATACAGACGTGCTCAAATTTGTTGGTACCCTTACAGCTCATTGAAATAATGCTTCATTCCTCCTGAAAAGTGATGAAATTAAAAGCTATTTTATCATGTATACTTGCATGCCTTTGGTATGTCATAGAATAAAGCAAAGAAGCTGTGAAAATAGATGAATTATTGCTTATTCTACAAAAATATTCTAAAATGGCCTGGACACATTTGTTTGTACCCCTTAGAAAAGATAATAAATAATTGGATTATAGTGATATTCCAAACTATCTAGTTTCTTTAATTGGTATCACACATGTCTCCAATCTTGTAATCAGTCATTCAGCCTATTTAAATGGAGAAAAGTAGTCACTGTGCTGTTTGGTATCATTGTGTGCACCACACTGAACATGGACCAGAGAAAGCAAAGGAGAGAGTTGTCTGAGGAGATCAGAAAGAAAATAATAGACAAGGTAAAGGTAAAGGCTACAAGACCATCTCCAAGCAGCTTGATGTTCCTGTGACAACAGTTGCAAATATTATTAAGAAGTTGAAGGTCCATGGAACTGTAGCCAACCTCCCTGGGCGCGGCCGCAAGAGGAAAATCGACCCCAGATTGAACAGAAGGATAGTGCGAATGGTAGAAAAAGAACCAAGGATGCCAAAGAGATACAAGCTGAACTCCAAGGTGAAGGTACGTCAGTTTCTGATCGCACCATCCGTCGCTTTTTGAGCAAAAGTGGGCTCCATGGAAGAAGACCCAGGAGGACTCCACTTTTGAAAGAAACACATAAAAAAGCCAGACTGGAATTTGCTAAAATGCATATTGACAAGCCACAATCCTCCTGGGAGAATGTCCTTTGGACAGATGAGTCAAAACTGGAGCTTTTTGGCAAGTCACATCAGCTTATTGTTCACAGACGAAAAAATGAAGCTTTCAAAGAAAAGAACACCATACCTACAGTGAAACATGGAGGAGGCTCGGTTATGTTTTGGGGCTGCTTTGCTGCGCCTGGCACAGGGTACCTTGAATCTGTGCAGGGCACAATGAAATCTCAAGACTATCAAGGCATTCTGAAGCGAAACGTACTGCCCAGTGTCAGAAAGTTCTGTCTCAGTCGCAGGTCATGGGTCCTCCAACAGGATAATGACCCAAAACACACAGCTAAAATCACCCAAGAATGGATACGAACAAAACATTGGACTATTCTGAAGTGGCCTTCTATGAGTCCTGATCTGAATCCTATCGAACATCTATGGAAAGAGCTGAAACTTGCAGTCTGGAGAAGGCACCCATCAAACCTGAGACAGCTGGAGCAGTTTGCTCAGGAAGAGTGGGCCAAACTACCTGTTAACAGGTGCAGAAGTCTCATTGAGAGCTACAGAAAACGTTTGATTGCAGTGATTGCCTCTAAAGGTTGTGCAACAAAATATTAGGTTAGCGGTCCCATCATTTTTGTCCATGCCATTTTCATTTGTTTTCTTATTTACAATAGTATGTTGAATAAAAAATCAAAAGCAAAGTCTGATTTCTATTAAATATGGAATAAACAATGGTGGATGCCAATTACTTTTGTCAGTTTCAAGTTATTTCAGAGAAAATTGTGCATTCTTCGTTTTTTGTGGAGGGGTACCAACAAATTTGAGCACGTCTGTATATGTGTGTATATATATATATATATATATATATATATATATATATATATATATATATATATATAGTTTGAGAAAAAGAAAACTGTGTACCAAAATGATCAATAAGAAAAAGAGAAAAGGATATTTCAGGTACTTAAAAAGGTAGAATAATTGATTACAAATCATCAGCCGAAACGTCCTGATAATTTATTTGTAATCAATTATTCTACCTTTAAGTACCTGAAATATCCTTTTCTCTTTTTTTTTCTTATATATATATATATATATATATATATATATATATATATATATATATATTGTGGCAATGTGCCCCGCCCCTGTGTGCAATTGTGTGTTATGTGTTGTATGTTGCGTGCGTGTGTTAATGTTGGTGTATAGTCATTGGTACACGGGATGTAAACGGGTCTGTGTTTCACGTGTATTTAAAAATGTAGATTTATATTTAGGCACGAGGAGGGCACAAATCACTTCACGTGCTGGTTAAATGTAATATGTGAGCACGGGGTTGCACAGAATTAATTCACGTGCTGGGATTCAAGTGAATAATTAATTAGTAATTGAATCCCAGCACAACAGTATATATAGACACATTTTCATTCACTCAGGGTTGGGTGTTCGGTGAGTGGAGAACGGGAGAGAGAGAAGGGGTAAAGTAAATATAAAAGAAAGCGTAAATAGTTAAATCTGCTCACCGTGTTTTGTTCGTCTGTCTGTGCACTGTCTAGTCCGTTTTGTTTGTCTATTTATTTTGGCGCAAGTGCCGTGTCCAGTGTTTTTGTGTTTCAAACCTTTTATTTTCTGTTCTGTTGATTAAATGCTGAGCGAAAGCATTCGCTCAGCTTCACCAAACCACAAATCTCTGTGTTTATTTCCTGACTCTGGTCTGACGCCACCCACTCCGGCCGTCTTTGTGACACGTGGTGTCCTGCGTGGGATCGACAGCGCCTCCAGGACTCAGGCCAGAGCAGGAACCGCATTTTTTGAGGGAAAAAAAAAAAAAATTGTTGGATTACAAAAAAATATATATATATAAATAAATAAAATGGGATGGAAGGAGGATAAAGAGGTGAAGGACAGGGAGGAGGAGTGCCGCCTAAGGGCCAGACATCCACGGCGATTTAACAAGCCAACGCCGGGGTGCCTCCTCTGCGACCAGGATCATCTGTTCGCCAACTGTCCCTTCCGCAGTTATGAGGAGGAGCCGGAGCGTCCACAGCCCAAGCGGGAGGAGCCTGAGCGTCCACAGCCCAAGTGGGAGGAGCCTGAGCATCCACAGCCCAAGTGGGAGGAGCCTGAGCGTCCACAGCCCAAGTGGGAGGAGCCTGAGCGTCCACAGCCCAAGTGGGAGGAGCCTAAGCGTCCACAGCCCAAGCGGGAGGAGCCCGAGCGTCCTACGCCTGAGTGGGAGGAGCCCGAACGTCCTACGCCTGAGTGGGAGGAGCCCGAACGTCCTACGCCTGAGTGGGAGGAGCCCGAACGTCCTACGCCTGAGTGGGGGGAGCCCGAGCGTCCACAGCCCAAGAGGGGGGAGTCGGTGCGTCCACAGCCCAAAAGGGAGGAGTCGGTGCGTCCACAGCCCAAAGACAGGAAAGTCGGGGCTTCCATAACCCTAGGACCCAAGCTGGTCCCTAGGTCCCACCTCCACCAGCAGAGGGAAAATGCCTGCTGTCCCCATCTCCACCAGCAGAGGAAGAATGCCTGCTGGTTTCCCCTTCCGAGGCAGAGCCGCACCAGTCCCCTGCAAGAGAGGCAGAGCAGCACCAGTCCCCTGAAAAAGGGGGAGACTACACGTTGCTCCCACCTCCGTCGTCAGGAGACTACACGCTGCTCCCACCTTCACCGGCAGGAGCAGAGCAGCCGGAGCTGTCTCTGTCTCCGCCACCTTCACCGGCAGGAGCAGAGCAGCAGGAGCTGCCTCTGCCTCCGCCACCTCCACCACTTCCTCCATTAGGAGCAGAGCAGCAGGAGCTGCCTCTGCCTCCACCACCGCCAGGAGCAGAGGAGCAGGAGCTGCCTCTGCCTCCACCACAGTCAGGTGCAGAGGAGCAGGAGCTGCCTCTGCCTCCGCCACCTCCACCGGCAGGATCAGAGCAGCAGGAGCTGCCTCTGCCTCCGCCATGTCCACCAGCAGAGGGTGAATGCCTGCTGGGTCCCTGTCCACCAGCATAGGGTGAATGCCTGCTGGTATCACTTCCCCCACCAGCAGAGGATGAATACCTGCTGGTATCACTTCCCCCACCAGCAGAGGATGAATGCCTGCTGGTATCACTTTCCCCACCATCCCGAGGAGAGGAGCGGGAGCTGCCTCTGCCTCCATCACCATCAGGGGGAGAGAAGCAGGAGCTGCCTCTCCCTTCACCAGAAAGACCAGGACGTGAAGCTGGCGGCCCTCAGGCTGCTGAGGGAAGCATGGGGAAAAACCGCCTGGCCGCAGAGGCCGAGAAGAGGGCCAACACCCGCACCCCGGCTGGTCCTGACTCCCTGCCACGCTTCACCCAAGGACGCCTGTCTGGCATCGCCTGGGGCTGCCAGCCGCGCCGCATCGCCTGGGGTTGCCTGCCGCGCCGCATCGCCTGGGGTTGCCTGCCTCGCCGCATCGCCTGGGGTTGCCAGCTGCTCCGCATCGCCTGGTGCTGCCAGTTGCTCCGCATCGCAGCAGGAAGTACTGTGGCCGGAAACCCACCAAGGGGAGCTGCCGGCCACGAAGAAGGTGGGGGAGGTCAGGAGACCTGCTCCCACTGCAGCAGTTTCGCTGCCGGAGATCGTGGGGGAGGTCCGGAGACCAGCTCCCACTGCAGCAGTTTCGCTGCCGGAGATCGTGGGGGAGGTCCGGAGACCAGCTCCCACTGCAGCTTCTTCGCTGCCGGCAGTACTGTGGTCGGAGCCCCACCAAGGGGAGCTACCGGCTACGAAGGAAGGGGGAGAGGTCAGGAGACCAGCATCCCCCGCAGCAAGTTCGCTGCAAGCGGGGACTAGCAGGCTGTCAGCCGTGCCACTACCGGCAGGGGTGCTGACAGCATGGCCAGCCAGGAGCCCACTGAAGCCTCCCTTCCCAGCCCGAGACTTTGTCCTGGACTGCTGGATTTTTAAGGGGGGAGGTGGCCGTTGAGGCCATGTGTGCTGCGCACAAGGGGGGGTATATGTGGCAATGTGCCCTGCCCCTGTGTGCAATTGTGTGTTATGTGTTGTATGTTGCGTGCGTGTGTTAATGTTGGTGTATAGTCATTGGTACACGGGATGTAAACGGGTCTGTGTTTCACGTGTTTTTAAAAATGTAGATTTATATTTAGGCACGAGGAGGGCACAAATCACTTCACGTGCTGGTTAAATGTAATATGTGAGCACGGGGTTGCACAGAATTAATTCACGTGCTGGGATTCAAGTGAATAATTAATTAGTAATTGAATCCCAGCACAACAGTATTTATAGACACATTTTCATTCACTCAGGGTTGGGTGTTCGGTGAGTGGAGAACGGGAGAGAGAGAAGGGGTAAAGTAAATATAAAAGAAAGCGTAAATAGTTAAATCTGCTCACCGTGTTTTGTTCGTCTGTCTGTGCACTGTCTAGTCCGTTTTGTTTATCTATTTATTTTGGCGCAAGTGCCGTGTCCAGTGTTTTTGTGTTTCAAACCTTTTATTTTCTGTTCTGTTGATTAAATGCTGAGCGAAAGCATTCGCTCAGCTTCACCAAACCACAAATCTCTGTCTGTTTATTTCCTGGCTCTGGTCTGACGCCACCCACTCCGGCCGTCTTTGTGACAATATATATATATATATATATTACAGTGCCTTGCAAAAGTATTCAGACCCCTGACCAATTCTCTCATATTACTGAATTACAAATGGTACATTAAAATTTCGTTCTGATTTAATATTTTATTTTAAAACACTGAAACTCAAAATCAATTATTGTAAGGTGTCATTGGTTTTATGTTGTGAAATATTTAAGAAAAATAAAAAACTGAAATATCTTGCTTGCATAAGTATTCAACCCCCACACATTAACATTTGGTAGAGCCACCTTTCGCTGCAATAACAGCTTTAAGTCTTTTGGGGTAAGTATGTACCAGCTTTGCACACGGTGTCGGAGTGATTTTGGTCCATTCTTCTTGGCAGATTTGCTCCAGGTTGTTCAGGTTGGTTGAATGACGCTTGCGGACCGCAATTTTCAAATAGTGCCTGTAACAGGGCGAGGTGCCCTGTACATTGATTTATTTATTTTATTTTAGAACAGGGTCCCCCTCCGCTCCTGTATTATTTTATATTTGTTTTGTATTATTATTATTATTATTATTACGTATAGAAGAAGGCGAAGCGCCGCGGGTTTTGTTATTGTAGCCGAGTGTCTGTTTGCTTTTGTAGTAAGTAGCGTGGATGGGAAGCCCCATCCACACGATAGTTAGAAAACTCGTGCAGATTGTGGCCGAGGGGTAATAGGGTAATTACTAACTAGTTAAACCCCTCGGCCACGATATAAAAAGCCTGCAGCACTCTCAGTTCGGGGTGGGTGTTAGAGAGGAGAGAGCGAGAGGAGCGAGAGAAAAACCGAAACTATTTAAAAAATATACAGGAACAGTGACAGCGACTGCCCAGCCTGACCTGTATTTATTATTTTGTGTTCCAGATTTGTTTTGTTTACACCTTTTATTTTGCTCTGTGAGCACAGGGTTTTTGTTTGAATATTTTATTCATTTTCGTTAATAAAAACGGCACACCGCGTCTTTTTATTGGAAATCTGCAGTATTTGGTGTCAGTTTATTTACGTTCCTGCTTCCGCCCAGTCACCCTGCCACAGTGCCGCAGATTCTCAATGGGATTGAGATCAGGACTTTGACTGGGCCACTGTAGGATATTCACCTTTTTGTTCTTGAGCCATTTCGATGTTGCTTTGGCCTTGTGCTTGGGATCATTGTCCTGCTGAAAGGTGAATTTCCTCCCAAGCTTCCGTTTTTTTTAGCGGACTGAAGCAGGTTCTCTTGCAGTATTTCCTTGTATTTTGCTCCATACATTCTTCCTTCAATTTTAACAAGATGCCCAGTCCCTGCTGATGAGAAGCATCCCCACAGCATGATGCTGCCACCACCATGGTAGGGATGGTGTGTCTTGAGGCATGGGCAGTGTTAGGTTTGCGCCACACATAGCGCTTTGAGTTTTGATTCAAAAAGCTCTTTCTTGGTCTCATCTGACCACAAAACCTTTTCCCACATCGCAGCTGGGTCACTCTCATGCTTTCTGGCAAACTCCAGACATGCTTTCAGATGGTACTTTTTGAGTAACGGCTTCTTTCTTGCCACCCTCCCATACAGGCCAGTGTTATGCAGAGCTCTTGATATGGTTGACTGGTGCACCATTACTCCACTCCCAGCCACTGAACTCTGTAGCTCCTTCAAAGTGATTGTTGGCCTCTCTGTGGCTTCTTTCACAAGTCTCCTTCTTGTTTGAGCACTTTTTTTCTTGTTTTGAGGGACGGCCTTTTCTTGGCTGTGCCTGGGTGGTGTGATGCAGCTTCCACTTCCTGATTATTGATCCAACTGTGCTCACTGGGATATCCAAACACTTGGATATTATTTTGTACCCTTTCCCTAATCTATGCATTTGTATTACTTTCTCTAACTTCTGTAGAATGCTCTTTGGTCTTCATTTTCCTTCAGATTCACAGCCTGACAAATGATCCTTCAACAGTGGGGTTTTTATCCAGAAAATGTGACAGCAACTTTAATGGTTCACAGGTGGAGGCCAATGGTAAGGTAATTGTGTCGTCGTTAGGGCAATTTCTTTCATCGGTGTAAACTGGGAGCTTCCACAGCACAGGGATTGAATACTTATGCACGCAAGATATTTCAGTTTTTTATTTTTCTTAAAAATATTTCCCAACATAAAACCAATGTCACCTAACAATAATTGATTTTGAGTTTCAGTGTTTTAAAATAAAATATGAAACAGAACGAAATTTCAATGTACCATTTGTAATTCAGTAATATGAGAGAATTGGTCAGGGGTCTGAATACTTTTGCAAGGCACTGTATGTATATGTGTATATATATATATATATATATATATATATATATATTAGATCAAAGAGCCAGCTGCCAATTATTTATTTAGAAAGACAAAGGTTTTTATAGTCTTTGAAATGATTATTTTTATAGCATCATTCATCAAGTTATGTAACAAGTTGGATACAATTGTAACCGTTTCTTTTTATATGTAGTGCAAATCTTTAAAAGTAAATAGCATTGTAATAAAATCTAATCAAGACTCAGTGCAACAGGTCAAATTGAAAACAAGCAAAGTGAATATCAAATCAATTCAAACTAAGTGACACGCACAATAAAATTGCTATCGTGAATTAAAATCCTTAACATGAATTAAAACCAGGACAAATCTAATACAAAATTGCACAACAAGGAAAATAATGGATGTAAAGAACTGACCACCTTGTTCACATACATGCAGATTTATTGTACTGCTCTTTCTCCTTTCAAATATATAAAAACAGGCATTCTACAATGTAGCTAAAACACAGCAGCTTAATGTTTAAAAAGTAATGAAACAGAAGCAAGTATCCTCAGAGAATACCGTAACCGACTCCAAGCACAAGGTAGCTACTCTGTGTGCACAACACTTCTCCACGTATAATACCGTATGATTACAACAAGCACTAAGAGAAAATAAACAATGGTGAGTCTGCGATTTAATAAATAACACAAGAACGAGAATGAGCTAATCTACTCACCCCCACGAGCACAGCAATATATCCAGAAGTCCCGTGTGTTTCTGCTTCCCTGCACTTTAAACCAAAACATACTCATAAATATATAAACAAGTTCTCAAACCAAGCAATAAAATAGAACACACTCGCTACTCACCACCAGCAATGCTGCAGCCTTCTGGATAAACCTGAGTCCCATGTGTCTCTGCTTTCCCTGCACACCAGCAATGCTGCAGCCTTCTGGATAAACCTGAGTCCCATGTGTCTCTGCTTTCCCTGCACACCAGCAATGCTGCAGCCTTGTGGATCAATCTGAGTCCCATGTGTCTCTGCTTTCCCTGCACACCAGCAATGCTGCAGCCTTGTGGATCAATCTGAGTCCCATGTGTCTCTGCTTTCCCTGCACACCAGCAATGCTGCAGCCTTCTGTAATCACCTATGCCTTTATACAGGGGTTTTCACAAACCCACCTGTGTTAGCCCTTTCCTAGCTTGACTGAATTGACAACTTGTATTAGCCATGCCACACTACAGTAGTTTTATATATGAATCTATTTTAGTAATATGAATGTGAGCATCTACAGTAGAATAGTGAAGATCTGAACCCATCCTGAAGGTTTGTAATTATTCACTCATTCCACAGGGGGGGTCTGATAGAAAGTCCAGACATCAAGAGGTTGGTGAATGGAGCCTGGAAGAGTGTCGACACTCCATCATGGAGCTGGCAAAGGAGATGAACAGAGTCTTGAAGGTACAGAGAGGGAGGGGGAGAGAGGGAAGGAGGGATGGGGGAGTGAGCAGTATTGGTTATTACAGAGAGGTGGAGAGGGGGGGTGAAAAGGCGAGTCCTGAGGTTACAGGAGAGGAGAGAGGCAGAGGGGGAAGAAAGGGGCTGAAGTGGGGTGTCAGCATGTCATTGTGTCAGATAAAGCAAAAAGCTTAGGAGTCTTGAAGGTACGGAGAGAGGGGGGGGTGTGTAGGGGGTGGGGGGATTGGTAATTAATGTAGCCAACAAAGACGTTCATGTATAGAATACGGAACGGAGTAGAAACAGCATTGACAGCAACAATTAGGTGTAGTCCAAGTTTAATTGAATTCCATTTTTAAATGTAATTAAGCAATAAAGAACACTGGCGTGTGATTTGAGGATTGTGAAAAGGATTGTGGGAAGAGACCGCAGGCTATTCAATCATTTAAACCCCAGCAACACAAAAAACACACACGGCTCATCTTTGTGCCTCTACTGAGAGAGTCTAGCAGTTCAATTCAAACCCACAGAGGCACCGATTCTAATAAACAAATGTAGTGTCCATCTGCATTCTATATGCCTAATATTCCTGATTACAGTACTACCAGTTTAACCTCAAGAGTTAGTGAGTATCTGTGTCTTAAATGAGTTACTGCTGTTTGAAATGCCAAAGAGTTCTATCTTATCTTGAATTGTGGGATGCCGTTCCGTGCCATTTCTCCTGTAGATGAAACCAGAAAACACATGAGATTATTATACAGAGCTAACAAAGGAGTTAAACAGTGTCTTGAAGGTAGAGAGAGGGAGGGGTGAGGGGACTGTGTGTGTGTGTGTGTGTGTGTGTGTGTGTGTGTTTGGGGTTGACTCTCCTTCATTTAGCTAACGAAGGAGTTAAACAGTGTCTTGAAGGTTCAGAGAGACAGCATTGACAGCAACAGTTAGGTGCAGTTTAGGAGTTTCATTCCTGTTCAGTTAAATGCATTGGTTTCTGCAGTGCTTGTAGTTGAATTCCCTATTTGAAAGATTTCTTATTGATTGATTTCAGAACTCTGCCATTCCTACCCCTGTGTCCAGTGAGGATACGTGCAGCCTGGAAGAGTGTCGCTGCTTCATCATGAAATGGGCTGACGAGTTGGACAAGCTGGTCCAGGTAAAGAGAGACACAGAGAATGAAGCTCGAAGTGGAGACAGGGTGCAGTGAGAGCTGAGAATCAGGTTCACAGGCAGGGTGCAGTGAGAGCTGAGAATCAGGTTCACAGGCAGGGTGCAGTGAGAGCTGAGAATCAGGTTCACAGACAGGGTGCAGTGAGAGCTGAGAATCAGGTTCACAGACAGGGTGCAGTGAAAGCTGAGAATCAGGTTCACAGGCAGTGGGAGCGGAAAATCAGGTTCACAGAAAGGGTGCAGTGAGAGCTGAGAATCAGGTTCACAGGCAGGGTGCAGTGAGAGCTGAGAATCAGGTTCACAGACAGGGTGCAGTGAGAGCTGAGAATCAGGTTTACAGGCAGGGTGCAGTGAGAGCAGAGAATCAGGTTCACAGGCAGGGTGCAGATGTAATACTCTTAAAGTCACATTTTGTAGAGTAATTTATTAGTTTCCCATATTATTACATAGTGCTGCATGAAGGGATTTGATTATTCAGATGAAGCTCATCACTGGTGAGGCTCATTGGTTTTGATTGGGCTGATTGACCATTCCAAGTGAAACAACTGAAGAAGATACTTTGAAGAAATTGTGAAGACACAACTTTGAAGACCCTTTGCACAGTAATTGTGTGGATTTCATGTTCTAAGAAAGCAGCACAAACCCAAGCAGCTGTTTCTTCACTCGTTTCACTCTGATGGTAAATCAGCTCAATCAACACCAATGACCCTCACCTGATTGTAAGCAGCTTGATCTGAATAATACTTCTACCATGTGTTGTATTTGCTGTAATTTCCCATGCTTGCATGTGCCTTCACCATCTCATACAAAAGTAAACCTTTATAAGGGACGTGACGAGGATGCAGACTGATGACCAAATTAATCAGTCAGTCAGCTACGTATTGCAAGTGTTATCCCCTCTGTTCTGCTGGCTGATTTCACAGAGAAGGGGAGCTGCTGCCCTGAGAACACTGATATCTAGTCTGGATTTGTTGTGTTCATAGACACCAAAGCAAAGCCAGAGTGCTGGACAGGTTGAGCAAAGAAAAGGAGCAGAGCTGAGAAACAAAGAGGATCTCCCAGGACCAGAGAGGGAGGAGCTGAGTGAGGGGGCGGGGCACAACCAGGGGGAGCAGCTGAACCAAGAGGAGGAGCAAAGACTGAAGGACGGTCATGACATCATCATGCAGTGGGCAAGAGAGCTGAAGACAGTGCCAGAGGTAAGATTAACACATTTCAACAGCTGGGTCTGAACATACTGTCCATGAGTGCATCTCAAAAGAGGTTCCTGTATCTCATTCCTACACACCCACACTGCTAGTGATCTGTTCTGAACACACTGTCCATGAGTGCATCTCAAAAGAGGTTCCTGTATCTCATTCCTACACACCCACACTGCTAGTGATCTGTTCTGAACATACTGTCCATGAGTGCATCTCAAAAGAGGTTCCTGTATCTCATTCCTACTCACCCACACTGCTAGTGATCTGTTCTGAACATACTGTCCATGAGTGCATCTCAAAAGAGGTTCCTGTATCTCATTCCTACACACCCACACTGCTAGTGATCTGTTCTGAACATACTGTCCATGAGTGCATCTCAAAAGAGGTTCCTGTATCTCATTCCTCCACACCCACACTGCTAGTGATCTGTTCTGAACATACTGTCCATGAGAGCATCTCAAAAGAGGTTCCTGTATCTCATTCCTCCACACCCACACCCACACGGCTCCATTTAGATTGGTATGCAGTGTTGACAGGGAGATAGCAGGGTGCTCTACTGTTTTGAATTCACAGCCATGGCAGGGATGTATGATACTGACATGCTTGTGTGATTCATTTCAAAACATTGCCCAACTGAAACCCTTCTCTAGAGTTCCTGACACACTGTGGTCTGGAGTGAACACTCCTTATCCTCTAATCTCTATTGTCTTTAACCAGAACTCTGTCTCAGCGGGGGAGGCTGTGGAACAGGGTCTTGCAGAGCTGGTGAAGGAGTGGAAACGAGGCAAGCTGAGTAACATCTTACCCATCATGGAGTTCATCATGTGGACCCTGATCAAGGAGGAGGCAAAGGTGAGAGCAGCAAGATAAACCCACAGCAGAACTCAGCTATATACTTGTACATGTGCTTTGTGTCACAGTGGAGCACACAGGGATAGGGAGATGATCATTTCTATTCATTAGCAGACAAACAATCATTTTATTAAACTGCACTTAATAATACTTTGCCCTGTATTAATGTCTGTGCCATGTGCAAATGCTAAAAACATCTGTCAAAGGGCACATATATATTAACACAGGGCAAAGTATAATGAAGTATAATTAATTGATAAAGAAGACACTCAGACAGTCACATATATTAACACAGGGCAATGTGTAATGAATTGACAGCTGGTACACATTCAGTTGTTTCTCTCTTGACTGAATTGTCATTGTTTTTTAGGGAATGCTGAAATCTCAGAATATTGGTGAGTACGGCAAACCTGCAACATGTTATAATTCATCTCTGACCGTCCAAACACAAGATTGTCTTGATGACAGAGAACTCAGAATCATCACATCCCTGTTTGTGGAACAAGAAAGACAATAACATTCATATAAGTTATAACAATATCTGTAAGATGTATTGGACCTTGCTGTGCTGTTTCTCTTGAAATTACTTTCAGTACTTTTTTTGGCAGTTTTACTGTCCAAAAGCTTGGTGGTGTTTTCATTTTTGGCTTCAGTCTCTGTATTTCTATCAGTGTATCTATAATTATTACTGTCCTGAAGCTTGGTGTTATTGTTTCATTTTTGGCTTCAGTAGCTTTGTATTACTATCAGTGTATCTATAATTATTACTGTCCTGAAGCTTGGTGTTATTGTTTTCATTCTTGGCTGCAGTCCCTGAATTAGCGCCTTCATTCTTTCCAGTCAGGTAGCACCATGATAAACTTCAATAGATGCACCTATTATTCTCAATGAAGAGTTTCCCTGAGCTCACTTTTCCACACGTAGCTGCTCAGGCTGCTAGGAAACGGTCTGCCTGGTTCAATTGCAGCCGTGTCACCTGGGATGAATGAACTCAATGGCCCGTCGGTTTAGACATGTTTCATTTTGTATTTTACACACTATTAAATCATTTTTTATTTCTGTAAATGCTACTGCAAGGGTAATTGTATACAGAACATGAATTACCAAGACCAGTCAGAACCAGTGTGCAGTTATCATCTCGTGCCCTTTTCTAAACCAGAAGCCTGGTCTCTCTGAACTATCATTCTGGTATTGTGTGCTGTTGTTTTATTCATTCATTCAGGTTTTTATGTTACTGTAATAATCGAAAAAAACTTACAAACACAGCTGAATTATTAAAATAACAACTAACTCTGAAAAGCGTCTCTAAAATAAATAAAACAGCATTTCACCTTTCTTTTTTTAATAAATGTGTATTGTTGTTATTAGTTTTAATAACTGTCACTTTTGACTGTGTGGTCTAGACATTATTTTTATATTTTATTTTGTCTGTATTTATCCTTTTATTCTCGACTGTGGTCAGGACCACCCGTCTTGAAGGCATCTCTTGATAAATAATTAGCAATGTTTATAATAGACATGATTCTCAGTATTGATATCCTCACTAGTCTTTTTAGAACAGCGCTAGCCTGAGTGTCGTTCTCCTCCAATGACAAGGAGGCAGTATTTGAGTGACAGGTCACTTCTTCTGAGGGGAGCAGGTTCATCTTGATTCCTGTTGTCTTTTGAACACAAGTCGATGTTATTTCAAGTTGCACTTTGATGGGTGGAATTGTATTAACTGGACGGAAATTGAAAATGCGCGGAGGATTCACTCAGGGAACCCAACAAGGAGACGGGTCTCTCCGAAATGGGAAACGAGATAATCACAAAACACAGCATGGGAACTTTCACAAGCAAAACACAGCATGGGAACTTTTACAAGCAAAACACAGCATGGGAACTTTCACAAGCAAAACACAGCATGGGAACTTTCACAAGCAAAACACAGCATGGGAACTTTCACAAACAAAACACAGCATGGGAACTTTTACAAGCAAAACACAGCATGGGAACTTTCACAAGCAAAACACAGCATGGGAACTTTCACAAGCAAAACACAGCATGGGAACTTTCACAAGCAAAACACAGCATGGGAACTTTCACAAACAAAACACAGCATGGGAACTTTTACAAGCAAAACACAGCATGGGAACTTTCACAAGCAAAACACAGCATGGGAACTTTCACAAACAAAACACAGCATGGGAACTTTCACAAGCAAAACACAGCATGGGAACTTTCACAAGCAAAACACAGCATGGGAACTTTCACAAACAAAACACAGCATGGGAACTTTCACAAACAAAACACAGCATGGGAACTTTCACAAGCAAAACACAGCATGGGAACTTTTACAAGCAGAACACAGCATGGGAACTTTTACAAGCAAAACACAGCATGGGAACTTTTACAAGCAAAACACAGCATGGGAACTTTCACAAGCAAAACACAGCATGGGAACTTTCACAAACAAAACACAGCATGGGAACTTTCACAAACAAAACACAGCATGGGAACTTTCACAAACAAAACACAGCATGGGAACTTTCACAAGCAAAACACAGCATGGGAACTTTTACAAGCAAACACAGCATGGGAACTTTTACAAGCAAAACACAGCATGGGAACTTTCACAAGCAAAACACAGCATGGGAACTTTCACAAACAAAACACAGCATGGGAACTTTCACAAACAAAACACAGCATGGGAACTTTCACAAGCAAAACACAGCATGGGAACTTTTACAAGCAAACACAGCATGGGAACTTTCACAAGCAAAACACAGCATGGGAACTTTTACAAGCAAACACAGCATGGGAACTTTCACAAGCAAAACACAACATGGGAACTTTTACAAGCAAACACAGCATGGGAACTTTCACAAGCAAAACACAGCATGGGAACTTTCACAAGCAAAACACAGCATGGGAACTTTCACAAGCAAAACACAGCATGGGAACTTTCACAAGCAAAACACAGCATGGGAACTTTCACAAACAAAACACAGCATGGGAACTTTCACAAGCAAAACACAGCATGGGAACTTTCACAAGCAAAACACAGCATGGGAATTTTTACAGGGAAGGTAACATTGTTAATAATTGAAAACGAATGCTTGAACAACACTATGAAGTTTAGACTGTGATACTGGATCTTTAAAGAGATTCATGTGTACTTCCAGCTGGAATATTGATTCAATTCTTTGCCAACTCTGTCTTTATCTCTTCACACAGGTGCTGGGAGATGCATCCCTGATTTAGGTATTTATCACTGTTGCAATCTTGTTGATTTTCAGGTGTTGTATTCTACTGTTAAGAATATTTCATCTATTTTTCTTTCATTTTTTCTAGCCTGGCAGTGGATTCACAAGGCATCAGGTACTCTTTAAGTTTACTATGTGTTGCTGAAGTCTGATATTTCTGATTGATCTTTGGTATAACAGTTTTTCTCTTTCAAGTACGAAATATTAACCATCACTAATGGGTTATTCCCCTTTAAGAACCCAAGAACTGAAAAGTATTATGCCAACAAACTCTCGCGAGAGTGCATGACGCAATGTGAGTTGCCCCGACAAAAGCACATTGCAGCCATTTGCAAATTCTCTTTTTCCTTTTTCACTAAGAGTGAAAGCATCTGAGCTAAGTATTTCTTATTACTTAGTAGTATTGCCTTGTTTAACCTGTTTTGCAGTATTCTGTCTTTAACAGTGTTTTTACTACGGTCGCTACCGTTGTTTAAAATATTATATTATTGCCGAGTTTTTGATCTAGTCAGCCCTACCTGGCAGTGCGCCAGCGGGAGCCTGCGACTTGCGTTCGCCCTCCCCCGGGTCTAGTTCACTATTACGGCAGATAACTCTCATCTGGACAGGGCTCTGTTCCAGAAAAAAAATATATATATCTATCCCCGTGAGATAGTTTTGTTGTTGTATTATTATTTTGTGTATTCAGTGTTGTCTACATTACTGTATACCCCTTCCCTTGTTTTTTCTTACAGAAAACGGGATTCAGTTCTGTGGGCTCACAGGACACTGTATTATGGCTGTAGTACAAAGGTTATTTTCAGGCTTGAGAATAACCTGTAACTGAATGTTTGACTGTAGTTAGCTAGCGTGCATCTCTTCGTGAGATCTCCTGCTTTTTTGTAGGATTGCTGGCTGCTGTTGTGCATTAGCACAAGGTTAGCGTTTTCTCTTCATGTACCTTGGTACCAGAGCTGACGCAACCTTTGAAGTATAGTACTGTTACACAGTCTTCTTCACTGTACGGTTAGCGGGCGTGCATCTCTTTGTGAGATCTCCTGCTTTTGTAGGATTGCTGGCTGCTGCTGTTGTGCATTAGCATAGGTTTGCGTTTTTTCTTCTTTGTACCTCGGTACCAGAGTTGACGCAGCCTTGACTTATTAATTCTCTATTGAGACACAGTACCGCGTCTCAGTACCGCGTTTGCATACGCTCGGTACTGACGCTACCGCGTTTGCATACGCTTTGGTACCGCGTTTGCATACGCTCGGTACTGACGCTACCGCGTTTGCATACGCTTCGGTACCGCGTTTGCATACGCTCGGTACTGACGCTACCGCGTTTGCATACGCTCGGTACGGACGCTACCGCGTTTGCATATGCTCGGTACGGACGCTACCGCGTTTGCATACGCTCGGTACTGACGCTACCGCGTTTGCATACGCTTCGGTACCGCGTTTGCATACGCTCGGTACTGACGCTACCGCGTTTGCATACGCTCGGTACTGACGCTACCGCGTTTGCATACGCTTCGGTACTGACGCTACCGCGTTTGCATACGCTTCGGTACCGCGTTTGCATACGCTCGGTACGGACGCTACCGCGTTTGCATACGCTTCGGTACCGCGTTTGCATACGCTCGGTACTGACGCTACCGCGTTTGCATACGCTCGGTACGGACGCTACCGCGTTTGCATACGCTTCGGTACCGCGTTTGCATACGCTCGGTACGGACGCTACCGCGTTTGCATACGCTTCGGTACCGCGTTTGCATATGCTTCGGTACCGCGTTTGCATACGCTCGGTACGGACGCTACCGCGTTTGCATACGCTCGGTACTGACGCTACCGCGTTTGCATACGCTCGGTACCGCGTTTGCATACGCTCGGTACTGACGCTACCGCGTTTGCATACGCTTCGGTACCGCGTTTGCATACGCTCGGTACTGACACTACCGCGTTTGCATACGCTTCGGTACCGCGTTTGCATACGCTCGGTACTGACGCTACCGCGTTTGCATACGCTTCGGTACCGCGTTTGCATACGCTCGGTACGGACGCTACCGCGTTTGCATACGCTTCGGTACCGCGTTTGCATACGCTTCGGTACCGCGTTTGCATACGCTCGGTACGGACGCTACCGCGTTTGCATACGCTTCGGTACCGCGTTTGCATACGCTCGGTACTGACGCTACCGTGTTTGCATACGCTTCGGTACCGCGTTTGCATACGCTCGGTACTGACGCTACCGCGTTTGCATACGCTCGGTACCGCGTTTGCATACGCTCGGTACTGACGCTACCGCGTTTGCATACGCTCGGTACGGACGCTACCGCGTTTGCATACGCTCGGTACGGACGCTACCGCGTTTGCATACGCTCGGTACCGCGTTTGCATACGCTCGGTACTGACGCTACCGCGTTTGCATACGCTTCGGTACCGCGTTTGCATACGCTCGGTACTGACGCTACCGCGTTTGCATACGCTTCGGTACCGCGTTTGCATACGCTCGGTACTGACACTACCGCGTTTGCATACGCTTCGGTACCGAGCGTTTGCATACGCTCGGTACGGACGCTACCGCGTTTGCATACGCTTTGGTACCGCGTTTGCATACGCTTCGGTACCGCGTTTGCATACGCTTCGGTACTGACGCTACCGCGTTTGCATACGCTTCGGTACCGCGTTTGCATACGCTTCGGTACTGACGCTACCGCGTTTGCATACGCTTCGGTACCGCGTTTGCATACGCTCGGTACTGACGCTACCGCGTTTGCATACGCTTCGGTACCGCGTTTGCATACGCTCGGTACTGACACTACCGCGTTTGCATACGCTTCGGTACCGAGCGTTTGCATCCGCTCGGTACGGACGCTACCGCGTTTGCATACGCTTTGGTACCGCGTTTGCATACGCTTCGGTACCGCGTTTGCATACGCTCGGTACTGACGCTACCGCGTTTGCATACGCTTCGGTACCGCGTTTGCATACGCTCGGTACTGACGCTACCGCGTTTGCATACGCTTCGGTACCGCGTTTGCATACGCTCGGTACTGACACTACCGCGTTTGCATACGCTTCGGTACCGCGTTTGCATACGCTCGGTACTGACACTACCGCGTTTGCATACGCTTCGGTACCGAGCGTTTGCATACGCTCGGTACGGACGCTACCGCGTTTGCATACGCTTTGGTACAGCGTTTGCATACGCTTCGGTACCGCGTTTGCATACGCTCGGTACTGACGCTACCGCGTTTGCATATGCTTCGGTACCGCGTTTGCATACGCTCGGTACTGACGCTACCGCGTTTGCATACGCTTCGGTACCGCGTTTGCATACGCTCGGTACTGACGCTACCGCGTTTGCATACGCTCGGTACGGACGCTGCCGCGTTTGCATACGCTCGGTACTGACGCTACCGTGTTTGCATACGCTTCGGTACCGCGTTTGCATACGCTTCGGTACTGACGCTACCGCGTTTGCATACGCTTCTGTACCGCGTTTGCATACGCTCGGTACTGACGCTACCGCGTTTGCATACGCTTCGGTACTGACGCTACCGCGTTTGCATACGCTTCGGTACCGCGTTTGCATACGCTTCGGTACTGACGCTACCGCGTTTGCATACGCTTCGGTACCGCGTTTGCATACGCTCGGTACGGACGCTACCGCGTTTGCATACGCTCGGTAAGGACGCTACCGCGTTTGCATACGCTCGGTACGGACGCTACCGCGTTTGCATATGCTCGGTACGGACGCTACCGCGTTTGCATACGCTTCGGTACGGACGTTACTGCATTAGCATACGCTTCGGTACCGACGGTAGGTATTTGTATTTGTTACCCAGACTGGTTCATAACAGGTCTGTTGATACCAACGGTACCCAGAACTGACGTTCGGTACCAGACTTTTATTGGTACCCAGACTAGTTTTACTAAGTCTGTTGGTACCTACTCCCTCAGTACCTAGAACAAACGCTCAGTACCAGGTTCTGTTCCAAGCTAACTGTTGGGTGTACTTTACATTGGGACCCACACTAGTTTACTAAGCCTGTTTGTACCTACACTACTATGTTTCACGGTTGTATTGACTGTGGCGCCAAGCTGCCAGTGGCTGATGGCCACGAAAGATGTGTGCACTCCTTAGGTCAGGAACACGCAGAGCGAGCTCTGGCAGACCCTGCCTTTTGTGTGCAGTTTTCAGCAAGCGATCACTACGGTCCAGGCTTATGCGCCAGTCCAGTGATGTATCAATTACCCCGGCGCAGTTACCTCCTGCAGACGCAGCTGGTAGTAGTAGGGGGCGCTCTAGGGAGCACAGTTCTGGAGAGCGCTGCTCCACGGAGCGCCATTCCAGCCATTGCAGGGAGCTTAGCCAGAGGCCTCACTCCGCTGAGCACGGTGCTAGGGCACGGGGTTCCAAGGAGTCCAGGAAGCACAGGAGGAGGAGTCCCTGTTCCTCCTCATCCTCTTCCTCTCCTGCTTCTCCTTCCCCAAGGGGTAAGAAAAAGAGGCACAGGTCCCGATCATCGGACCGCTGGCGGTATATGTGTGAGATGTTCCAGCAACAGCAGTCAACCCTGACCCAGTTGTTGCCGGTGCGGTCTTTGCCAGTGCAGGCACCTGCATTGCTGCAAGCACCAGTTGTGATGCGAGCGCCTGTTGCTCCACCTTCACAAGCGGCTTCTCTCTCCCCACCTCCGCCACCGGAACTGGCAGAGGTTGAGTTGGGAGGGGGGGGGGGGAATGGAGGACGCTCTCTCTGTCCTCGCTTCAGAAGGAGCTGAGGAGCGTGAGGTGTTCTTTTCAGAGGATCCAGCGTTGGACTCGCTGCCTCTGATTCCCTTGCCTGGGGAGCTCATACCCCTGATGCGTCGAGCCAATGACGCACTTAGGGTGCCATGGCCGAGTGCGACAGTTGAGAGGTGCTCTGTTTATGACGAGCGTTAGGAGCTACCCTCTGAGGCCCCGCCCATCCACCCGGATTTTTGGCAGGAACTGACCTCATCGTGGCAGCACCCGGCCACAGCCCCTGCGGTCCCTAGGTCAGGTACGACCTATAGGGTTTATGAGGGGGATAAAAGGGGTCTGGTCCAGTTTCCCCCTGTCGGGTCCACTATTCCAGCTTTGGCGCAACCAGCGAACCTTGCGCTGCTGTCCAAAGATGCGGCTTGCCCAAACAAGCAATGTCGGGTCACGGAGGTCCTTCTAAAGAAGGCTTACTCCGCTAATGCCTTTGTTGCCCGGTTGGGCAACTACAATACCTGTTTGGTGGCTTACCAGAGCCACATTTGGGGCTCCGCTGCTGAGGGGGGACTGACCCTCGATCAGACAGAGGAGCTGCGGCTGATCTCCCGAATGTTGCTACGACTAGCACAGCTTCTGAGTCAAGCAACAGGGCGCAGTATGGCAGCATTGGTGGCTGCGCGCCGTCAGCTGTGGCTCTCTCAAGCCAGGCTGATGGAGAATAACAAGGCTGCTCTGCAGGACGCGCCCATCACACCAGGGCATACATTCGGCCCTGCAGTGGACGATTTGTTGCTTCAGTCCAAAGCGGCAAGGGAAGCGACAAAGGCATTTAGTGACCTTGCCCCTAAGCCGGCACCACCGCCTAAGAAGCAGTGGTATCAGAGGCCACTGCCTCGGCCACAGTGGCAGCCTCAGGGCGGTCCACGGGGCTCTCCAGCGGTCACTGATAGGTCAAGCCGGGGACGCGGTAGGCAAAGGCGGTTCCAGCGCAATGCGCCTGATAAGAGACCGCAGGCGCCTAAACCAAAGCAGCAGCCCTAGGAATTTGCTGCCACAGGCCCAGGGCCCCTTCTCCAAAGCCCATCTGGAGTACTGGGGCCAGTGCACCCGCTATTCGTGGGTGCTCACCACTATACGTCGGGGGTACTCCTTACAATTCAGCCATGGACCACCCCCCTTTTGGGGGGTGGTCCATACGCTGGTCAGGGACCCCTGTGCCAACGACTCACTGGCTCAGGAGCTAAAGACCCTCCTGCAAAAGCAGGCTATTCGCATCTTACCACCCTCCGACATGGTCAAATCCAAATACTTTCTGGTGCCCAAACGGGACGGTGGCCTCAGACCGATCCTCGATCTCAGACAGGTCAACCTGTATCTGAGCCGCAGGCGGTTCAAGATGTTGACCTTGCGACAGCTGTCGCAGTCCATCAGGCCGGGCGACTGGTTCACGACAGTGGACTTGCGGGATGCCTACTTCCACATTCCCATAAAACCAGGGCACCAGAAGTATCTTCGGTTCGCCTTTCAAGGGAAAGGCTACGAGTTCCGTGTACTGCCGTTCGGTACTGCGCTGCAACACATGGAACTTGTCACCGATCACCTATCCAGACTAGGTCTGAAGGTGATTCATGCGAAAAGTCAACTGACGCCAGCTCAAGTAGCGCGCTACTTGGGTTTGAGTCTGGACGCCCGATCCATGACAGCAGTGCTGTCAAACGACAGGGTGTCAAGCATATCAGCCTGCCTAGACCTATTCCAGTTAGGCAGAGCTTTACCAGTGGTGACATTCCAGAAACTTCTGGGCCTGATGGCAGCAGCTTCTCAATCCCTTCCCCGGGGCCTCCTGCATATGCGGCCCCTTCAGGCCTGGTTCAACAGGATGGTCCCTCACCCAATGCTGAACCACAACCGTTTGGTGACAGTGTCCAGATATTGTCTCCGAACTCTCTCTTGGTGGAAACAACCGGCCCACCTACGCCTAGGCATCAGGCTGGGAGCGGTCACAAGAAGAGAAGTCGTTACCACTGACGCCTCCAACCATGGTTGGGGTGGGCTGTGGAACGGTCGGGGTGCACAAGGGGTTTGGTGGCCTCCGTGGCGGGGCCAACACATACATCTTCTAGAACTGCAAGCAGTGTTTCTCACTCTTCAGTTCTTTCTAGAGGAAATCAGGGGGAGACACGTGCTTGTCCGGACGGACAACATGACAGTGGTGGCTTACATCAACCACCAGGGTGGTACAAGATCACCCAGTCTCAACAAGGTGGTCAACAGGCTTCTGGTCTGGGCACACACCCATCTCCTCTCACTCCGAGCGGTACACCTACCTGGAGTGGTGAACATTGCCGCAGACCTCCTCTCGAGGCAGGTTCCGGGCGGCGCAGATTGGAGACTCCATCCCGAGGTTGTCAGCCTCATATGGAAACGGTTTGGGAGTGCGGAGATCGACCTTTTTGCCTCCCAGGAGTCGACGCATTGCACCCTGTGGTTCTCCATAATGAGAGACGAAGGGTGTCTAGGGGTCGACGCATTGGCTCACCAATGGCCAGCGCACCCACTGTATGCGTTTCCGCCGATAGCTTTGCTACCTCTGTGTCTGGAGAAGATCAGACAGGACAGGGCCACGGTCCTACTAGTAGCACCTCACTGGCCCAAGAGAGCCTGGTTTGCCTCACTGATACAGCTCCTGTGCGGACAGCCTTGGCAGTTGCCCAGTCGCAGCGACCTGCTCAGCCAGGCACAGGGTGCTCTGTGGCATCACGACCCATTGAGCCTACAGCTCTGGGTTTGGCCCCTGAGCGGCTCCATTTGAGCCGTCTGGGTTTGTCTAATAGGGTGATTGACACCCTACAGAACGCTAGGGCTGCCTCCACTCGTTCCCAGTATGGCTACAAGTGGGGCGTTTTTCAGACATGGTGTCTGTCGTAGGGAGAGGATCCCACAGTGTGTCCAATGGCATTGATCTTGCAGTTTTTGCAAGACCTGCTGGACGATGGGAAGAGCCCTTCTACCCTAAAAGTCTACCTGGCAGCTATTTCAGCTTGCCATGTGAAGATAGACTCAGTCTCCCCAGGACCACATTTCCTGGCGGGACAGTTTTTGAAGGGGGCTAGGAAGGACGTTGTTCCTCACTGGCGGTTGAATGTCGTGCTGAATGCACTAACGAAACCTACTTTTGAGCCCATGCATTCCGCAGAGCTAAAGCTTTTGTCTTTTAAGACAGCTTTTTTGGTGGCAGTCACTTCTGCTAAGCGAGTAATTGAGCTGCAGGCACTTTCTGTCGCAAAAGCCTATTTATATTTTGCGAAAGGCCGGTCACGGGTGACACTCCGGACCAACCCTGCGTTTTTGCCGAAGACTATTTCGGCTTTCCATGTCAATCAGTCGGTGGAGTTGGAGGCTTTTCACCCTCCTCCTTTTCAGTCCAACAGAGACAGAATGCTCCACACGCTATGCCCTGTACTATGTGGAGAGGACAAGAAGTTGGCGCCAGTCGGAGCAACTCTTTGTTTGCTACGGTTCTCAGTCCCAAGGTCAGGCTCTGTCTAAACAGCGCCTGTCTAGGTGGCTAACGGAGACTGTGAAGATTGCGTATCAACTTGCAAAGTTGCCCCCGCCTGAGAAGATCACTGGCCATTCCACTAGAGGGCAGGCCACTTCTTGGGCAGTGTTCCAGGGTGCATCTGTCATGGACATATGCAATGCAGCGGTGTGGATCCGCTGTGTCCTGGTTTTGGATCAAGAGTGTTGAGGGCTGCCTCCGTGGTCGTCCCCTCTAGTACAGATTGATCGGTGAGTAACTTGTCACCTTGGACTGCTAGCGCGGTTAGCTCATAAGAGTCTTGCGCCTGTCCTCACGACAGATTGGGTATACTTACCCATTAGTGATGGTTAATATTTCGTACTTGAAAGAGAACGTTAGGTTATTATCATAACCCTGGTTCTCTGAAATAGAAATATTAACCATCAGTCTTCGTGGTCGCTGCGGAGCCGCGAGACTCAAAAGTAAAAAGAGAATTTGCAGTGATCCCCTGCTTCACCTCTCCCCCTCTATCTTCACCTCTCTCCTCTCTTCCCCTGCCTCTCCTCTCCCCCTCTCTCTTCACCTCTCCTATCTCTTCCACTGCCTCTCCTCTCCCCATCTCTCTTCATCTCTCCTCTCTTCCCCTGCCTCTCCTCTCCCTCTCTTCACCTCCCCCTCTCTTCCCCTGCCTCTCCTCTCCCCCTCTCTTCACCTCTCCCCTCTTCCCCTGCCTCTCCTCTCCCCATCTCTCTTCATCTCTCCTCTCTTCCCCTGCCTCTCCTCTCCCTATCTTCACCTCCCCCTCTCTTCCCCTGCCTCTCCTCTCCCCCTCTCTCTTCACCTCTCCCCCTCTTCCCCTGCCTCTTCTCTCCCCCTCTCTCTTCACCTCTCCCCCTGCCTCTCCTCTCCCCTTTCTCTTCACCTCTCCCCTCTCTTCCCCTGCCTCTCCTCTCCCTCTCTTCACCTCTCCCCTCTTCCCCTGCCTCTCCCCTCTCTTCCCCTGCCTCTCCTCCCCCTTTCTCTTCACCTCTTCCCTCTCTTCCCCTGCCTCTCCTCTCCCCCTCTCTCTTCACCTCTCCCCCTCTTCCCCTGCCTCTCATCCCCCCCTTTGTCTTCACCTCTCCCCTCTCTTCCCCTGCCTCTCCTCTCCCTCTCTTCACCTCTCCCCTCTTCCCCTGCCTCTCCCCTCTCTTCCCCTGCCTCTCCTCTCCCCCTTTCTCTTCACCTCTCCCCTCTCTTCCCCTTCTCTCTTCACCTCTCCCCCTCTCTTCCCCTGCCTCTCCTCTCCCTCTCTCTCTTCAGGTCTCTCCTCTTCCCCTGCCTCTCCTCTCCTCCTCTCTCTTCACCTCTCCCCTCCCTTCCCCTGCCTCTCCTCTACCCCCTTCCCCTGCCTCTCCTCTCCCCCTCTCTCTTCACCTCTACCCTCTCTTCCCCTGCCTCTCCTCTCTGCCTCTCTCTTCACCTCTTCCCTCTCTTCTCCTGCCTCTCCTCTCCCCCTCTCTCTTTACCTCTCCCCTCTCTTCCCCTGCCTCTCCTCTCCCCTTCTCTCTTCACCTCTCCCCTCTCTTCTCCTTCTCTCTTCACCTCTCCCCCTCTCTTCCCCTGCCTCTCCTCTCCCTCTCTCTCTTCACCTCTCTCCTCTCTTCCCCTGATTCTCCTCTCCTCCTCTCTCTCTTTCCCCTCTATCCTCTTTCCTTTCCTCACATGGGTGCTCGTCCCAGGTGGCAGGTATATATTAGATATAGAACCGCTATCCAATTGTGATGAAACTTGGTACGGGCATTCTGTAGAACAAATAACTAAGAGTATCATAACCTGGAGCCTGTGTCTCTCCCCTCCCTCTGTCCCCAATCTCTCCCTCATCCCCTAACCCCATCTCTCTTTAACCTCCCCTCTCCCAGCCCCTCACCCTCTCTTTCTCCCTTTCCCTTCCTCTACTAACCCCCTCTTTCTCTCTCCCTCTCTCCCAGGTGTCAGGTATATACTATGTGTTACACTTTTACATACATCTAGGTAACCACTTATCTGATTGGTGTTTCAGAATTTGGATCTGGTATCCCCTCTTTTTCTCCCTATCCCTTTTTGCCTAATTTTCTTACAGTATTCCCCCTTTACCTTTCCCTCTCTGCCCCCCCTCCATCTCCTTCTCTCTCTCTCTCTCTCTCTCTCTCTCTCTCTCTCTCTCTCTCTCTCTCTCTACACCACTCTGGGATCTTTCAATGATCTCTGGGTAACTCAGCTTATTATCACTCTTCATAACTAAATCCCAGTCTTCATATTTCACTTTAGGCTGGAGGGTTCCAATTCACTAAAGTCCCGCCCTGCCAGCGCTATCATTGGCTGCCTCAAGATTTAATAAAACAAAATTAAGAGTGATAGGTGGAATCACTCCAGTTCATAACATCAATCATTTCTTTAATGGACACTTGAAGCATCCAATGATTGCAGGGATCTCGGTTTAGCTGTCCACTCAGAGAAGAGGGGTGTAGTTCCGGGGAGTGGCATTGTGAAAGCTCACTGATGCTTCACTTCACAGACTGAGCGCGGATAAGAGGAGGAGTCGATGCTTGAGAGCCGTTACATTTAAACATGAGTTTAAAAAATACATTTACTTCAGCATTTCACTTAAAATAACATGTTGTTCCCTCAGTTATATCCTTCTATAAATACTGTTGTGTCGTCAAGCTAACATGTTTAACAGCACTAATACAGTGAAGAAGTGTTTTGTTTCTTGCTTTTGAATCCCCAGGGCTGGAATGTGGTGGTAGGATATTGAAATAAACATAGACTGTGAGATGATTAGTTAAATTGTAATAATAAGCTATCCGGACTCCTAGTTAAACATTCAGAAACTCTAGTTGTTGTCTCTGACGCTGCCATTAACCCTTTAAGGACGTGATGGTGTAACACGATCATACTGAAGTGTCATTCTGGGCCCGTGATCGGGTAAACACGATGAAAACACACTTCGTTTCTTTCACTTGCTGGGACACCATACTTTGCAGTACAGCTTGTTAACGCATGTCGTTGGATAGGGGAGGGGTTGAACTTCACTGCCTGATTGGTTGTTTATTTGTGTGACGTCACTGAGACGCGCATTTCATTTGTAATTGTGGAGACATTTCATAGCAACACGCAGAGACAAAACATGACACAGGAACTTGTTTACAGCAAAGAAAATAAATTCTACTATAAATACTACACTATAAATTCAATATATTCGACTTATAGTTATATTAGAACATTTATTCTGTCTCGTGTTTTAATATATATGTTTTTACAACATTTCTAAATATCAAACGAGTGGATATAAGGGTTCATGTTTCAGGAACTACATTTATTTATTATTTTGTCCTTATTGCTGATAATAATGGAGTGAAGAACTATTATTTTATTTATACATATTTATTTTGAGTAAATAATCGAGAGTAGTGTCCATTATTGCTTCTAAAGACCCTGAGGATAAACGTGTATTCTGTCATCGCAATCACTCAGGTGAAACAGTGTCTTGTAATTTGCCCAAAAAACATCAATATTTTTCAACAAAACATTCAGGAAGTTTTGTAAGGTCCCTCTGGTCATAGAATAAGACATTTGTTATGTATGTATCTCTAAGCAGAATACAAAATAATAGAAAAATACGTTAAAAAAAGAAAAGAAACGAAATATCAGTATTAGGTCCTCTGCTATTCCTAATCTACATTAATGATTTAGATTCTGGTGTAGTAAGCAAACTCGTTAAATTTGCAGACGACACAAAAATAGGAGGAGTGGCAAACACTGTTGAAGCAGCAAAGGTCATTCAAAATGATCTAGACAGCATTCAGAACTGGGCAGACACATGACAAATGAAATTTAATAGAGAAAAGTGTAAAGTATTGCATGCGGGCAATAAAAATGTGCATTATAAATATCATATGGGAGATACTGAAATTGAAGAAGGAATCTATGAAAAAGACCTTGGAGTTTATGTTGACTCAGAAATGTCTTCATCTAGACAATGTGGGGAAGCTATAAAAAAGGCCAACAAGATGCTCGGATATATTGTGAGAAGTGTTGAATTTAAATCAAGGGAAGTAATGTTAAAACTCTACAATGCATTAGTAAGACCTCACCTAGAATATTGTGTTCAGTTCTGGTCACCTCGTTACAAAAAGGATATTGCTGCTCTAGAAAGAGTGCAAAGAAGAGCAACCAGAATTATCCCAGGTTTAAAAGGCATGTTGTATGCAGACAGGCTAAAAGAATTGAATCTATTCAGTCTTGAACAAAGAAGACTACGCGGCGATCTGATTCAAACATTAAAATTCCTAAAAGGTATAGACAATGTCAACCCGGGGGACTTCTTTGACTTGAAAAAAGAAAAAAGGACCAGGGGTCACAAATGGAGATTAGATAAAGGGGCATTCAAAACAGAAAATAGGAGGCACTTTTTTAGATAGAGAATTGTGAGGGTCTGGAACCAACTCCCCAGTAATGTTGTTGAAGCTGACACCCTGGGATCGTTCAAGAAGCTGCTTGATGAGATTCTGTGATCAATAAGCTACTAACAACCAAACGAGCAAGATGGGCTGAATAGCCTTCTCTCATTTGTAAACTTTCTTATGTTTTGAAAAAAAAGTGAAAGTCTGGTTTCTGAAGTGCTTTATAATGCTCCCCAGAGTGTTCAGAAGAAAATAACAGTTCCAAGATGCTACTCTAAAAAATAGATGTTTAGTGAATTTTTATAGGAAGAGTCAGCTACTACCAAAAAGGGTTAACCACATTATAAATGCTTTGTCCTTAAAGAGTTAAACAGTGCTGCTTGTGAGCGTGGGTTTCCACATTTTAAAAACCAAATATCGATCCCGCCTATCAGCCTCAGTCTGCCCTGATCCACATTCATGTGTAAGATGACACTGAAACCTTTGATCCTGAACCCAGCATTATTATTATTATTATTATTATTATTATTATTATTATTATTATTATTTATTTCTTAGCAGACGCCCTTATCCAGGGCGACTTACAATTGTAAGCAAATACATTTCAAGTGTTGCAATACAAGTAATACAATAAGAGCAAGAAATACAATAACTTTTGTTCAAGCAAAGTACAAGTGTGACAAACCACAATTCAATAATACAGCAGATAATAGTGATAGTGACATCAGGATATGATTAAATAGTGATAGTTACATCAGGATATGATTAAATACAAAGTACTACAGGTTAAACACTTGGCAGATTACAGTATTCTGAAGTACAGGATTAAATGCAGTAAAATAGGGGGCAGATAAGAGCAAAATAAATCACATTTACATGAAGGGTGATAGTGTCCCAGGATACAAACAGAGGAGTTCTACAGGTGCTGTTTGAAGAGGTGAGTCTTAAGGAGGCGCTGGAATGTGGTCAGGGACTGGGCAGTCCTGACATCTGTAGGAAGGTCATTCCACCACTGCGGAGCAAGGGTGGAGAAGGAGCGGACTCTGGACGCAGGGGAGCGTAGCCGAGGTAGAGCCAGTCTTCTAGTGCAGGCGGAGAGGTCGAGTGGGGGTGTAGGGAGAGATGAGGGTCTGGAGGTAGCTGGGTGCAGTCTGGTCAAGGCATCTGTAGGCTAGTACAAGAGTCTTGAACTGGATGCGAGCGGTGATCGGGAGCCAGTGGAGCGAGCAGAGTAGTGGAGTAGCGTGGGCGAAGCGAGGCAGAGAGAACACCAGGCGGGCAGCAGAGTTCTGGATGAGCTGGAGCGGACGGGTGGCGGACGCAGGGAGGCCAGCCAGGAGAGAGTTGCAGTAGTCTAGGCGGGAGAGTACCAGGGCCTGGACCAGGAACTGGGTAGCATAGTTGGTGAGGAAGGGTCGGATTCTTCGGATGTTGCTCAGGAAGAATCGGCAAGTGCGTGCCAGAGTGGAGATGTGCTGGGAATAAGAGAGGCAGGGGTCCAGGGTGACTCCAAGGTTCTTAGCTGAGGAAGAGGGAGAGAGTGTGGTAGATTCCAGAAGAACAGAGATAGAGAGATCAGAGGAGGGGGAGGAGGAGGGAAAGAAAAGGAGGTCAGATTTAGAGAGGTTGAGTTTGAGGTGATGCGAGTGCATCCAGGAAGAAATAGCAGACAGACAGGTAGAGATACGGGAGGAGATGGTGGAGTCAGAGGTGGGGAAGGAGAGGAAAATCTGAGCATCATCAGCATAGAAATGGTATGAGAAACCATAGGATACGATGAGGGGGCCCAGGGAGCGGGTGTAGAGAGAGAACAGGAGAGGACCCAAGACTGACCCTTGGGGGACTCCAGTTAAGAGAGGGTGAGGTGTGGAGGTTGCTCCACGCCAGGTTACCTGGTAAGTGCGGTTGGAGAGGTAGGAGGAGAACCAGGCCAGAGCAGTGCCAGAGATCCCCAGGTCAGCAAGAGATGATAGTAGAATAGAGTGATCAACAGTGTCAAAGGCAGCAGAGAGGTCGAGGAGAATTAGGACAGAGGAGAGAGGCAGCTCGGGCACACTTAAGTGAGTTGGTGACAGACAGGAGGGTGGTTTCAGTGGAGTAGGCAGAGCGGAAGCCAGATTGGAGAGGGTCAAGCAGAGAGTCGTTGGACAGGAAAGCAGATAGCTGGCGGTGTACAGTCCGCTCGAGGGTTTTGGAGAGGAAGGGTAGGAGGGAGACAGGACGGTAGCTCTGGAGGGAGGTGGGGTCGAGGGTAGGTTTTTTGAGGAGGGGAGTGATAGAGGCTTTTTTGAAGGCAGAGGGAAAGAGACCGGAAATGAGAGAGGTGTTGAGAAGGGAGGAGATGAAGGGGAGTAGAGCAGGAGCAGCAGCTTGAAAGAGGTGAGTGGGGAGGGGGTCCAAGGCACAAGTGGTGGGTTTGTGAGCCTGGAGCAAGGAGGAGAGGTCAGAGTCTGAGAGGGGCAAGAAGGTGGATTGAATCAGATCGCCGCGTAGTCTTCTTTGTTCAAGACTGAATAGATTCAATTCTTTTAGCCTGTTCTCTCTGGGTAGCCAGGTCTGCCTGTGTCGGCCTTTTTCAATGGCCAGGCTGTGGTCACTGAGCCTGTACTTGGTCAGGATCTGCCTCTGCTTTGTATCTCTGACAGTGAAGAGATACCCTCCCAGAGTAAAGTCTCTTTTTAGGGCTCGATAGCAATCCAGTTTATTTGGGGGTTTTGTTTCTTTGTCCCAATGTTCCAGATAGGAGTTTTTGATTTGTGTTACAGTTCGGTTGACTCTGATTGGCAGTGCTGTAGCAGTGCTATCTTGAAGCTGGTTAGTGTTAGTGTGGGTTAGTGTAGTGAGCTTCAGGACCCTGGGCTGAGCTCTTGGGTTAGAAGGGCCTTGTACTGGATAACTCTTGCCAGATTCTGACAGGTAGATGTATTTTATAAAGCCTCCTTTTGATGGTATAAAAAGCTCTGCAGGCTTTTTCTTTTAGTGCATTCACTGCCAGGTTAAAGCTCCCTGACGCACTGATGGCCAGGCCTAGGTATGTATATTGTGTGGTGTGTTCTAGGGTGGTGTTGTGTAGAGTGAAGTGGGACCTGCTTCTTTGAGATCTGCCCTTTTTAAGATCATAATTCTGGTCTTTCTCATGTTTCCTGTCAGGGCCCAGGTGTGACAGTACTGCTCTAGCAGTGACAGGCTGTGCTGCAGCCCCTGCTCTGTGGGCGACAGCAGGACTAGGTCATCTGTGTAGAGCAGGAATTGAATTTGCTTGTCGTGTAGAGTGAGGCCAGGGGCTGCAGACTGCTCCAACACCGCTGCTAATTCACTGATGTAAATATTGAAGTGTGTTGGACTCAAACTGCAGCCCTGTCTCACTCCACGATCCTGTGTGAAGAATTCTGTTCTTTTGTTGCCAATTTTTATTCCGCACTTGTTTTCTGAGTACATTGACTTCATTATGTCGTACATTTTACCCCCTACACCACGTTGTAGAATTTTATCATTTAAACCTTCATGCCAAATGGAATCAAATGCTTTTTTAAAGTCTATAAAACAAGAGAAAATGTTTCCTTTATTTTTTTGTTGTACATGTTTGTTGATTAGGGTGTGGAGGGTGTAAATATGGTCATTGGTAATTTGGTAGAAATCCAATCTGACTCTTACTCAGGACACTGTGTTCGGTAAGGAAGGCCAGTATTCAGGTATTGATGATACTGCAGAATACCTTCCCCAGGTTGCTACTCACACAGGTGCCTCGGTAGTTGTTGGGGTTGAATTTGTCTCCACTTTTGTAAATTGGTGATATATGCCCTTGGTTCCAGATGTCAGGGAAGCAGCCTTCCTGTAGTACCAGGTTAAATAATTTAAGCAGGGCCTCCTGCAGCTCAGGGCTGCTGTGTTTGAGCATCTCGGTACTGATGCTGTCGGGCCACAGGCTTTCCTGGGTTTGAGTCCCTGGAGCTTCTCTGCTAGCTCCTGCGGGGAGATTGGGAAGTCAAGTGGATTTTGGTTGTCTTTAATAGATAGTTCTAATGATTTAAGTTTTTCCTGAATTAAATTTTGCTCTGTGTAAAATCCTCTTGTAGGGTTCCTTTGTAAAGATTTTCATTTTGTATTATCAGTTCTTGTTTCTGTGTGGAGTTCATATTGTTCCACATTCCCAGAACTGATTTTGGTTAATAGATTCCTCCGTGTCTGTGAGGGTTGTGTTCGTGTGTTTCTCTTTGCTCTGTTTCAGGGTGTGTTTGTGTTGCTTTAGGGTCTCGCAGTACCTGAGGTGTAAATCTGGGTTGTGTGGCTGATGATGTTTTTGATTTGATTCTTGTCTTAGTTTTCTCCTTATTGTTTCACATTCATCATCAAACCATTTTTCTTTGGGTTTGTGCTTCTGATTGTTTTTTACTTGTTCATTTTTTTGAGATTTGCTTTGCTTGCTGTTTGTTCTAATATTTCATTCATGTGTTTAACTGCCAGATTTACTCTCTCACATTAGGCTGGCACTGTGTGATTTGGAAGGTGTCAGTAAGGTTAGTGATTTCAGGAGAGCCAGTTGCTTTATCGAATTCCTCTGTGCTGTTTGGAGCCCATTTATAAGTATGGTTCAGATGGTACAGCTTGCATGGCTGTATTAGTGTGTTACTGGGCTGTCCTGTTCTTTGTAGGAACACAGTAATTTGACTGTGGTCTGACAGAGGTGTTTGTGGTCTGACAGTGAATGCATTAATAAAGGAGGGGTCCAGGTCAGTGATGGCGTAATCAACTACGCTAGTCCCAAGAGCTGAGCAGTATGTGAATCTACCTAAAGAGTCCCCTCTGATCCTGCCATTAATGATGTACAGACCCCAGGCTTGACAGAGATGCACTAACTGCCTCCCATTTGTGTTCACAATACAATCAGGGTTGTTTCTGTGGATTGAGGTAGGTGTGAGGTACAGAGGGGTTTGTCCAAATACATGGCTGTTACCTTGTGTGCTTCTACAGTCAGGCTCTGTTCCTGTTCTGGTGTTGAAATCCCCACAGAGCAGCACATTTCTCTGGGTCTGGAAATGGCTGATCTCTGTGTGGAGGGTATGAAAATATTCCTCATTGTAGTTTGTGGATTCAGAGGGAGGGGTGTAGGCTGCACACAGGTAAACGTCAGTTTCACCTTGGACTGCGTTTTTGTTTATTTTGAGCCGTGTGTGTGTCTGTCCTTGTTTAATTGAGCCGATGGATTGGGCGAGCTCCCCTCTGTGCCACACTAGTATTCCCCCCCCGAGTCCCTGCCGTGTGTGACTGTGCTGTGTTTCAGGGAGGGCACTATGATCTCCCTGTAGCCTGAGGGACAGTGAGTGGCACATCTGCACGGCACCACGTCTCTAATAGGATCATAATATCAATATTATTTACATTGTGTGCTCTTCAGCCTGAAGACCGAGGAGTACAGACCCTGGATGTTCAGCAGCCGATTGAAAGAGATCTCAGCTTTTCTCTTTTTGTTTTTTAAATTTCTATTATTTATAATAAAACAAAATGCAAATTACAACATTAAGTAAATATGTAGATGTGTCTGTGCAGTGATACTGTTTGTGATACACGCACGCACACACACACACACACACACACACACACACATTGTTTTTCTTCATATTCATATCACATTCGTTTCTGGTATTTTCCCAGGTAAACTAGGGTTTCCTGTGTCCTACCCGAGTGCTGCGGGTCCCTCAGTCCTGCAGTCTTGAGCAGAGGGTGTTGAGGAGCTGTTTTATCTCACCCAGCTCAGTGGTGGCAGGGGGGTCTGGCTGAGCGAGGGCTCCAGCGTAGCTGAGCTGGTGCTGCGGCTGGTTGGTGCTCGGAGGGGCTCTGGGTCTGGCTGGTCCTGGCTGGGCTGTGCTGCTCTGGGTTGCAATGGCTCAGGCAGTGTTGGGTCGTGCTGTTCTGTGTGGGTGAGGGGTGGGTTGGCCCCTCGCAGGTGTGTGTTCTGTGGCTCCAGAGGGTCTCCTCACTGGTGTGTGTCCTGTGGCTCCAGGGGGTCTCCTCACTGGTGTGTGTCCTGTGGCTCCAGGGGGTCTCCTCACTGGTGTGTGTCCTGTGGCTCCAGGGGGTCTCCTCACTGGTGTATGTCCTGTGGCTCCGGGGGTCTCCTCACTGGTGTGTGTCCTGTGCTCCAGGGGGTCTCCTCACTGGTGTGTGTCCTGTGGCTCCAGGGGGTCTCCTCACTGGTGTGTGTCCTGTGGCTCCAGGGGGTCTCCTCACTGGTTGTATGCTGTGCTGGGGGGGGGGGGGGGGGCCTGGCTGGGCTGCGGCCCATGGCTGTATCCTTGAGGGATTTATCAAAGACCCGGACACCTTCCTGGTTGAGGTGCACTCTGTCGTACAGCTGCCAGGGGCTCAGTGTGGGGGGGTGTGCCAGGTGGACGCTGGGCATCAGAGCACAGCCCCGGACGATCTCAGCGTTGATATTACTGGTGATGTGTGGGGGGGTGTCTGCTCTGTGGAAATGACAACTCTGGAGTCTGAACTCCTGCGTGGAAAAAAATAAAAATAATAAAACAGGATTAAAAAAAAATAAAAGATCATAACAATAAAAGCATCAGACCGCAAAAAAAGTAAATCTGATGTCTTAATGGACGCAGTTCTTGGTCACAGACCTGCAGCGACCGGCGCCGATGTGTTGAATTCAGAGACTTGTCTTCTGGAAAGTATTTCTCCTTTAAATTGTTTAACGCTGACAGGGATCATTTCAAACAGAGACAAATCAAACCTTACAGTGTGTGAACTGCAAGGTCTGCTGCTGCTTCATGAATTGGGTTCCATGTATTTATCAGCAACGCTTTATATTGCGTGACATAAATTAATATTAAATAGATCTGCAATTGATATTAAATGAATGTTAAATTAATATTTAATAAATTGCACTAGCTGGTTTCTTGCTAAATGTTAATCAAATATCGATTGAAAATGTAATGGCACGTCACGTCCATTTATATCACGTTTTGTTACCGTTGAAAATATGTAATAATTTCCCCTTATTGAAAATACAGTTAATCTGACTTGAATGTCAATGGAAAGGAACAAGGAATAATTGAACGTAAATTTAATATACAATTTAATATTAATTTATGCCACGTAATATAAACCATTATCATTTTCTCTAATGAATAAAGTGATCAGTAATCACGCATATTATTTTGTGGTTACGTTATAAACCGGTCCTCGGCTCGGGTGTGCTGGTCTGAAAAGGCTAAGATGTTTGGGCTCCAGATCGTGTTCACTCGCCGGTCAGGGAAGAGCCTCCGTCAGGGTTTTCTCTCACACTTTCAGTTTGTGTTGTTCTTCTCCCCTCTTCAGGATCGCGTATCTCGCGGCTCATTGCGTTCACTGCCGTTTCCATGACAACAGAACACTGCTGCAGTTCCAACTGCAATTCCAAACTGCAGCTTGAGTTCAGCCTGTCGATTTAAGAGACTTTACTGTACGAGGCGATCTCGGGGTTTAGTTAATATTTATATCTAGAAAATATTATTATTTCAAGATTCATTTTAATTGATGTAAGAGGCTCACCTTCTGCCTTTGTCACCTTTCTTTCTTTCTTTCTTTCTTTCATTCGTTCCTCTTTTATATTATTTTATAATAATAATACTGCTCATAATAATAATAATAATAATCTGTCTTGGATGTCATTTTAAGGTTATTTTAGGTTGTGGTTTGGCTGGTTAAGAAAATGTCCTGTTAGGCCAGTTTTTTTTTTTTTAAACCCTTTTTGTGAAAATAATAATAATAATAATAATAATAATAATAATAATAATAATAATAATAATAATAATAATAATAATAATAATGATGTCTCCTCTCTGCTCCACAGTTGATGTGACTCTGGACCCTGATACAGCACACCCCGAGCTCATCCTGTCTTCGGAGGGGAAACGAGTGAGAGAGGGAGAGACACGGCAGAGTCTCCCTGACAATCCAAAGAGATTTGATAGCTGGTTCTGTGTGCTGGGCAGGGAGGGCTTCACCTCGGGGAGACGCTACTGGCAGGTGCAGGTGGGGGGGAATACACCGTGGAGATTAGGAGTCAGCAGAGAGTCTGCACCGAGGAAGGGGGGGTTCAGCATGACCCCCCAGCAGGGTTACTGGACTGTGGAGTGGTGGAGTGATGAGTTCACTGCTCTCACTGACCCCCGGACCCCCCTCCCCCGGAGCCTGAAGCCCCAGAAGCTGGGGGTGTATCTGGATTATGAGGAAGGGCAGCTCTCCTTTTACAATGTGGAGACCAGATCTCACATCTACACTTTCATTGACATGGAGTTCAATCCCAATGAGAAACTCTATCCATTCTTCAGGACTGGGGACAAGAAAACAGACCTTGTGCTGGAGTCCCCTGACCCAGACCCTGTCAGCGCTGCAGATTAAACACACATTGCTGTCTGAACCAGGAAACTATTCAAACAGCTCAGACAATCTCCTCTTCACTTTCACTGACACTCTCTCTGCACTCTTCTGGGCTGATGAGAAGAAATCCTCTCTCTTTCACCCTCTTACCCTGAGTCCCTCCTCTTTATTTCTCTACACCCCCTTTCCTACTCTTCCTTCCTGTCTCCCTCTCTCTTTCCCCTCCACCTCTCTCCATCTCCTGCTCTCTCTTTCTCTCCTCTCCCCTTCTCCTCTCTGCCTCCCCTATGGCTCTCCCCTCTTTCTCTCTCCCTTCCCTCTGATATGCTAATCCCCTCCCTTTCCCACTCTCCCTCTCTCCTCCATCCTCTCTAATCTCCCTCTCTCCACCCTGCCTTCTCTACTCTCCCTCTCTCCTCCATCCTCTCTACTCTCCCTCTCTCCTCCCTGCTCTCTCTACTCCCTCTCTCCTCCATCCTCTCTACTCTCCCTCTCTCCTCCATCCTCTCTACTCTCCCTCTCTCCACCCTGCCCTCTCTACACTCCCTCTCTCCTCCCTGCCTTCTCTACTCTCCCTCTCTCCTCTATCCTCTCTACTCTCCCTCTCTCCTCCATCCTCTCTCCTCTCCCTCTCTCCTCCATCCTCTCTCCACCCTGCCCTCTCTACTCTCCCTCTCTCCTCCATCCTCTCTACTCTCCCTCTCTCCTCCATCCTCTCTCCTCTCCCTCTCTCCACCCTGCCCTCTCTACTCTCCCTCTCTCCTCCATCCTCTCTACTCTCCCTCTCTCCTCCCTGCCTTCTCTACTCTCCCTCTCTCCTCCAACCTGCCCTCTACTCTCCCTCTCTCCACCTTGCCTTCTCTACTCTCCCTCTCCACCCTGCCTTCTCTATTCTCCCTCTCTCCTCCCTGCCTTCTCCTCTCACCCTCTCTCCTGCATCCTCTCTACTCTCCCTCTCTCCACCCTGCCCTCTCTACTCTCCCTCTCTCCTCCCTGCCTTCTCTACTCTCCCTCTCTCCACCCTGCCCTCTCTACTCTCCCTCTCTCCTCCATCCTCTCTACTCTCCCTCTCTCCTCTCTCCTCCGTCTCCCTCTCTCCTCCCTCCCCCCTCTAATTTTGTACTGTGATATTTTGTAACAGCTGTAAGTCTCCCTGGATAAGGGTGTCTGCTAAGAAATAAATAATGATAAAAGACTTTCTAGACAATAGATGAATGCATTATTTTCCATGTAATCAATATTTACACTGAAGCTGAGATGTTCCCTGAGTATTATTCATTGCTAAACTTAGTGACCTGATTTCTGCTATTTTGATATGAATCTTCTGTTCTGTTTTTGTAGCACATCTGTTTTCTATCTTTCTTGATAAAATGTATAAAAAATATAACGGTGTTATGTGATTTACTGCTCAATTGTTTACCTCGGCAATCTTGAACTCGTAAAAAGAAAGACATTCATGACAGCAGAGTGCTGATTAAATTAGACCATTACACATATGAATGAATTGTATCCTTAAACTGGACATTTTAATTGTGATTCTTCACACATAACTCTCAACAATAACAAGCCTGGTGGGTCCATGAGCAGATTCTTCACAGAGACACTGTGCTCTAGTCTAGCTACTATAGTCAATCAAACACTGTGCTCTAGTCTAGCTGCTATAGTCAAACACTGCTCTAGTCTAGCTGCTATAGTCAGCAATCAAACACTGTGCTCTAGTCAAGTTGCTATAGTCAGCAATCTCCACACACTTAGTCTAAGTGCCCTCAGTTTGACCCTGTGTTCTGGCCACGCCCCCTCCAGTGCAGTATCCATGAAGGACTTCCCGCTGCTGCACGGGGGGTTCCTGTCGGGAACGAACCTGGAAGAGGCCGACTACAACACGAGGACTCCGATGCATGTAGCCGTGTCGGCCAACAATCCAGAGATGGAGGAGAAACTGCTGTACTACGGAGCCACACCGCTGGTGAGAGAGGGGGAGAGGGAGGGAGGTGGAGACAGCTGGGGCTGTACTACAGATCCACACCGCTGGGGAGGGGGAGACAGCTGGGGCTGTACTACAGATCCACACCGCTGGTGAGAGAGGGGAGGGGAGAGGGAGGGGGGAGACAGCTGGGGCTGTACTACAGATCCACACCGCTGGTGAGAGTGGGGAGGGGAGAGGGAGGGAGGGGGGAGACAGCTGGGGCTGTACTACAGATCCACACCGCTGGGGAGAGAGGGGAGGGGGAGGAGTTGGGGCTGTACTACAGATCCACACCGTTGCGGAGAGGGAGGGAGGGGGAGACAGCTGGGGCTGTACTACAGATCCACACCGCTGGTGAGAGAGGGGAGGGGGAGAGGGAGGGAGGGGGAGACAGCTGAGGCTGTACTACAGATCCACACCGCTGGTGAGAGAAGGGAGGGGGAGACAGCTGGGGCTGTACTACAGATCCACACTGCTGGTGAGAGAGGGGAGGGGGAGAGGGAGGGAGGGGGAGACAGCTGGGACTGTACTACAGATCCACACCACTGAGGAGAGAGGGGAGGGGGAGAGGGAGACAGCTGGGGCTGTACTACAGATCCACACTGCTGGTGAGAGAGGGGAGGGGGAGAGGGGAGGGAGGGGGAGACAGCTGGGACTGTACTACAGATCCACACCACTGAGGAGAGAGGGGAGGGGGAGAGGGAGGGAGGGGGAGACAGCTGGGACTGTACTACAGATCCACACCACTGAGGAGAGAGGGGAGGGGGAGGGAGAGGGAGGGAGGGGGAGACAGCTGGGGCTGTACTACAGATCTACACTGCTGGTAAGAGGGGATTTTTTTAGTGTGTCTAAGCTTGCCTGTTTAATAGTAATGGATGATATCTCTACTTTGTTTGAAACTCCGAGTGGGGATCTGCGGAGGATTGCAGGCTCTGTACACACTCCAGTTAGTTTACATATCACCACCTCCTCCTCAAAGCAGTTACTTCCAGTCTGATTTAGAAATACTTAAAGAAACAGAACAGATTCTGTTCAGATGTGTTTTAATTGTCATTTTTATTCAGCATACATGGAAAATATGTTCACCTTGTATTTAAAACATCTGGGAGATTTTACAAAAAAAAAAAAACTCAAAATATAATCCATTTGTGCCCGTTGTTTTTGATTTTATTTTAGTTTCCATGATGAGGGTTACACAGACCACTGAAACCAATTTCAGTTCTTATTAAAATAATTCTACTGCAGCTCAAAAAAGAATTCCCTCAGTGTTAGCGGTCCATCACTTCCATTCACTACACAGCTCTCACATGTGCAGCTTTTGAAAGATGTTGCAGCAAAACATGGATTCTCATTTGAACACCTCTGGTGCTACCCTGGGGTAATCTCTGTTTGCACAAGCCAGGCTTTCAAAAGCTTACTAGAACGAAAACTTTTCATTTTACAACGTGATATGTGCTACAGTGCTACACCCGGTTAAAGAAATCTCTGTTTGCAAGCCATGGTTTCAGTTAGGATTGCACTTCCTTGTGCACCTGGAGGATGAAATTGTCCCCGCCCCTTCGCTGGTTTCTTTCCTGTCATTGACCAATCAGCTGCTGCTCCCCCTGCTGACTGGCAGGCCGTCAGCCAGTAACATGACCCAGAAGATACTGCAGAGGTGAAGTGAGGCGGGGAGTCCAGCAGCCTTCCCGAGTGCGAGGCACAGAAACAGAACTTCCTTTAATCCAGTGATCATGTCAAATCCAGGTCTGCGAGAACATCTTTCAAAAACTGGACAGCTGAGAGCTAACTTCCAAGCAGGTCATCTGTATGAAATTATTTTTATTAAGCTATAAATCACTTAAAGAAAATAAAAATCATGAATTTCCACACACTTTAATTTTCCAACAGTGTAGATTTTTATTTAAAGCTATTTAAATATGTCTTCACATTTTTTTTTTTTAATTTGTAAAAATCTTCTTTTGGAATGTAAAATTCAGATTGCAAAAGCAGTGGCTCAGTGTGTGAGGTTTACTGGTCCCAGTTTAATGAGCGCACTGGTCTAGTAGACGTAACTGGCAGTGTGAAAAACCCTCATTTGTAAACAAGTCTTTATTTTTTTGATGTATTTTGTTGTCCATGACTTGTTTTGTACTGGTGTCAGAGAATAGCTGTTCCCCCAGGAAACAAATATTAACTCCCCCTAGGAACCAATATTTCATCTTTCAAATATTTGTTCCCCCCTTATTTATTTCTAACAGCCATCCTTCTTTGCATAGAAGTCTATATCGCTGCCCTTTCAACTAAATCCTAACCCTAACCTTGTACCCCCAGTCCCCTCGGACAGGTCCAGTCTCCCCTGCAATAATACATGAGAACAGCCTGCAAGCATTACACACTTTCACGAACATTATACATGCAGAATTCACATAGAAATAGGACACACACACACATGTGTGTGGGGGTGGGGGTGGCACACACACAAATATTTCAAGGGAACCAATATTGGTTGACACCGGTACTCGTTTCCCTTCACTCACATTCTACAGTATAAATGCGCACAATTATTGCACCAACTCCATCAACAGCAACATTCTCTTTACTTTCCTATTTAACTGTGAGCCGTGATTGGAGCTCCACTGGATTATTCCATTTTAAATGAGGCCGGGGTGTATGCAAGGCTGTAACAAGCCAGTATCTTCAGTGGGTTAAATAAAAGTGCTTAGCAGCTTCACTATTGCAACGTCTGCCTTTGCCTGATCGCTTGAGCCTCACCTTGACACAGACAGACAGACATAGAGAGAGAGAGATAGACACACACACAGACACAGAGATAGACACACACCAGTTACATTCAACAGCAATGTACAAAACTGACTGAAGACACCTCCAATGGCATTGCATGTACGTGGTACACGAGTTCTGCAAAGCCAATCATTCAGATGTATGTATTTAACTGGGACAGAGCCTTTGAGAGAGACATCTCATTCACAAGGGGGTCCCTGACAAGAAACAACATTACAAAAATCATGAGAGAGAAAGAGAGAGAGAGAGCAAGCAGTCATCGAAACAGGACAAGAACACTTCAAACAAAATAACCAACAAGTCACACCGCTCCAGTGTTCACGATGCTGGTCACAGTCGGTATTTACAGGGTCTGCAGCCCTGCTCAGATTTAGAACACATCTTTCTGAGTGATTTAAAAAGGGATTGTGAAGAGGCTGTTTTTATGTTTGAAGGCAAGGAGTTCCTAGGAGGAGATGCCCGATGTACAAACAGCATCTCTGCTCATACTGGAGCTCAGTTTAAGGATTTTGTCTCCTTTACAGACCGGCGCTTTTTGAACGCCCCTTCGTACCCTGGCTCTTTCAGTGAAGGCCACTTGCACAGCCTGGAGGTCTCCTGGCTTGCTTGCCGAGGCGGAGAGCGTGGAGGCCTGCAGGGCTCTCCCGTAGGAGAAGGTGAACTTCCAGGGCTTGGGCAGGGGGCACTGGTTAATGGCGTTGAGATTGAGAGAGGCATCCTCCTCTCTCTGACCCCCGGAGAGGAAGCAGATACCTGGGAGAGAGGGAGAGACAGAATGTGAGAGAGCAGAGATACATCATTTGTATTGAGTGTTTAATATGCTTTACCAGACCTCTCTGTGCTTTACAATGCTTCCCTATGCTTTACCAGACCTCTCTGTGCTTTACAATGCTTCCCTATGCTTTACCAGACCTCTCTGTGCTTAACAATGCTTCCCTATGCTTTACCAGACCTCTCTGTGCTCAACAATGCTTCCCTATGTTTTACCAGACCTCTCTGTGCTTTACAATGCTTCCCTATGCTTTACCACACCTCTCTGTGCTTTACAATTGTAGCAGGTAGGACTACTGCTAACTTAATTGTGTGTTAATTGTAACTCATTGACTTCCCCTTATAAAAGCTGTGTTCGTTGTTGCTCTTGACCGCAGCGCTGTTTCTGATCAGGACTGCCAGCATACGTCACGCGTGTGAATTCCTCCAGAGAAGGTAAGCCCCACGTCGTTTGCATTTCTTCTCAGTGTGATCTTTCTCATTATGTTTTTAATGTGTTGTTTTGCTGGTTGCGTGATCAGGTTCGTTGTTTTAACCTCCTCAGGGTGAGCTGGTGTAACTCCTCCTTTGTGTGACCACAGCAAGAGCTCACCAGGGTAACGCAACCAGAAGGCTTGTGTCTAACAGAATCATGTATGTTTTCGTGGAGTTCCTGATATGATTTCTTCTGTATCTCAGGAGTGCGCACAGCCACTGTTTCTTGTATGTTCTTTTTGTTCTGATTTCTTAGATGTTTTCTTTATTTTGCTCTCTGCTGCTTTAGTTCCAGTTTTCCAGCACGTTCATCATGCAGTTTGCTGTGTGTTTGTAGTGTTATCTAACACTTTGTTTATAGCTTCACTTTGTGCTCATACTACTGGTGTGGTAAACTGTAGATTCTACAACCAAGACGTTTCTGATTGCTGCTCTACTGTATCTCCCTGCTTGAGATTTTTTTTAGTATTATAATTATCATCTATCACATATCAGTAGAACCTTTAACATTCAAGCGGTAGCCATCTTGTGGTGGTTTCCAGTATTGCATCTACCATTCTTTTTTTTTTCATATATTATTATAATTTATTTCTTAGCAGACGCCCTTATCCAGGGCGACTTACAATCATAAGCAAATACATTTCAAGAACCACAGTACAAGTAATAATACAATAAGAGCAAGATAAATACAATGACTTTGGTTCAAGCAAGTACAAGTGTGACAAAATACAATTCAATAATACAGCAGATAACAGTGACAGTGATAGTTACATCAAGATATGATTAAATACAAAATACTACAGATAAAACACTTGGCAGATTACAGTACTCTGAAGTACAGGATTAAATGCAGTAAAATAGGGGGCAGATAAGAGCAAATAAAGCGCATTTAAGGAAGGGTGATAGTGTCTCAGGGGAAAAACAGAGGAGTTCTACAGGTGCTGTCTGAAGAGGTGAGTCTTAAGAAGCCGCCAGAATGTTGTCAGGGACTGGGCAGTCCTGACATCTGTAGGGTCATTCCACCACTGCGGAGCAAGGGTGGAGAAGGAGCGGGCTCTGGAGGCAGGAGAGCGTAGAGGAGGTAGAGTCAGTCTTCTAGTGCAGGAGGAGCGGAGAGGTCGAGTGGGGGTGTAGGGAGAGATGAGGGTCTGGAGGTAGCTGGGTGCAGTCTGGTCAAGGCATCTGTAGGCTAGTACAAGAGTCTTGAACTGGATGCGAGCGGTGATCGGGAGCCAGTGGAGTGAGCAGAGCAGTGGAGTTGCGTGGGAGAAGCGAGGCAGAGAGAACACCAGGCGGGCAGCAGAGTTCTGGAAAAGCTGGAGCAGACGGGTGGCGGACGCAGGTAGGCCAGCCAGGAGGGAGTTGCAGTAGTCTAGGCGGGAGAGTACCAAGGCCTGGACCAGGAGCTGGGTGGCGTAGTTGGTGAGGAAGGGTCGGATTCTTTGGATGTTGCTCAAGAAGAATCAGCAAGTGCGTGCCAGAGTGGAGATGTGCTGGGAATAAGAGAGGCAGGGGTCCAGGGTGACTTCGAGGTTCTTAGCGGAGGAAGAGGGACAGTTCCGTTTTTCCAAAGCTGGTAAAGGATTTACTCGTGAGTCAGGGCAGTACATGTGCTTATTAGAGTGACTGGATCCTACTTACAGCGCATCCACTTAAACAACACGGGGGTAAAAAAACATACATTTTAACACGTAGTCACGTGATAATTTCATTTCTTGTAATTACGTGTTACTTTGTCACGTATATACGTGATCATTTTTTAACACGTAGTTCCGTGATGGTTCTCTATTTACGTGATTTTTATTTTTATTTATTTATTTTTGTAAGGTAGCAATGCGCTTCCTTAATATCTGTAATTACAGAACCGCTTCTGAATTAACTGCGCTGAACCAGGCAGCTGTGAAAGGGAGACTTTAAGGGTGCGTTCACGGAGATCATCATGTGCAGAATCTGACCAGTTCATAGAAGTTCATTGGATAAACTGGTCAGATTCTGCAGAGAATGATCTCTGTGAACACATCCTGAGTCTTTTTTTATTCACTTCAGTGTGCAGGCGCAGCTTTAAAAAGAGAGAGCGACGCTGGGAAATGCAGTCTGTCTTTATTCACTTCAGTGTGCAAGTGGAGCTGTGAGCAGTGGGGTGTAGGGATATATAAATATAGTCCTGTAGGTCTAAAGCTGTGTTCATGAATAGATCACCACTTCCTGGGCGGCTGAAGGACTCCATTTCATCTAGAGCCTCACAACGCACCCAAGGTGTGGTGATATTACCTCATGATAACACACACACACACACACACCCTGTCCAACGACATGAAACAAACATACATGTGGCTATGTTTTAATACAAAATCCATGCATCCATAATTCTGATTATTTATCTAAACAATCTCACAGCTAATTCTTTACAAATGAATCGTTTGTACATTTCTCGGAGTGCTAAGTAGTGTGGCGTTATAGTTTAACATATGAATTATCAGTGCTATTTGAGTATTTAAAATATGGTTATCTTCAAAATTAAAATGCCAGCAACGGTGTGTTAATTAAACGAAGCGCCTGACGCCGCTCGGAACTTTGGCATTTTTAAATCCTAACGGTCTCTGCTCAGCGGAGTGGAATGTTCAGGAGCCGGTTGCCTAGCAGCGTCTCCCCCTCCTTCTCTGCCCCGCCCCCTCTCTCCCTCTCACGTGTTAAATCAGCTCTAATCGTGTTAAATTGAACACTCAGAAAGTGTCTATACTGTCCCACTCTACACAGTGTTAATTTTACACTTTTGAAAGTCTTAGCTTTTTAACACTTTAGCAGAGTTACTGTATCTCTGTAAATAGTTAAAAATGAACAGTGGCCAACCCTGGTTATTGTTGCATTAACTCTACACTAGTGTAATGTTTTAACAATCAACTCCATCAGAGTACATTTTTACTCTGCCAGATTTCTACCTTTCAACCCTGTAGGGTGTAAATATAAAATCAACTCTCACCGTGTAACTTTCACTCTAATAGAGTTCACACTATAGGATGTAAACTTGAATTATAACCATTCCAGCCATATAATACCCCCTGTACCCCCCAATGTGTTTGTGCCTTTAACCTTAGTGTACTTACAACTAAAATAAACACAGCACAGAATCTGCTGTTATTTCTTTTAATCTCAACATGTACACCACATTCAACACGTGACATTACCCTGACTCACATTGAACAGGTAAACATGACACAACTTGTGACAATGTGTTCTCTATCAGTATGATACAAAAACAGTCTGATGTACGGCCGATGGTAAAGCAGCTCTTCTACACACATCAAAAACAAAATGCGAGTCATACAATGTGACAGTATGGGACAATGTATGTTCTCTCATCATCCGTGTCATACGAAAACTGTCTGTCATAAGGTCTATGGTAAACCAGGTCTTCTACACATATCACAGTAAATGCATCACTTATTTCTTCAATGCTGAATGCATTTAAGTAATCATCAAAACACAATGTAGCAACATTCGAGGTCAAAAGAAAAGCTTGATCATCTTTTACAATCACATTAATGATCTTCTTGAATACAGGCATTTCACTTTCTGTACCTGAGCAAACAAACATACCAATGTGATACTCGCTTCCATAGTTCTTCACCCAACTAGTTGTGGAAACATCAGAGTATAAACTGGAATGGCCTTCTGGTCAACGACGATGTAGAATATCTGGATGATGTTCTTTTGTTCGCCAACACAGAGGAGGAAGGGCTGTTCACGTCCAACTTGCGCAAGGAAGGTCACCATGCTCGTCCCCACCTGAAAGAAAGAACATAGGGGAAACCACAGCCATTCATTTCTGTCACACAACACAAAGACAAAGTAGCCTGAGGTACAAAGTAGCCTCCATTATTGCACTCGGATTGTGCAAACATGCTGATTGGTTACGATACAGCTGCTGTCTGCAATGCACCTCCAATCACCTTGGTGAAACTGTCAGAAAGCAAGGGGCGGGAGAGGGGCTTGCAGGGGCTGTGTGTATGGCAAGTAGGCACTGTGCTAGATAAAAGGAGAGTGGCACAGAAAAGCACAACCAAATTCATATATTTCACCAGATGGTCAGCAGCTTGAGAGACACCGATCTTTGCAGCCCTCTTGCCTTTTGAGGTCGGGGGTAGCAGATGCAGCAGCAACAGAATGGCTGCCAAGTCACTGTCCCATCCTAGTCTTAGTGAAGTATAAACACAGTAGAGCAAACGCTACAGTAAACGCTACAGTAAAAACCTGAAGCTCACATGACATGTTAGTAAGACTTACAACTATTTGGTGGTCAAGCAGAAATGATGTACTCATGTACCCAAATCATCAGAGTCGTGCTGCGCAGAAGAGAGGAGGGCTTCCAAATGGGCACTGGGGGGGTAGGTTCTTGAGTCTGCGATGACCCTGGGTCTCAACAAAGTTGGCCATTTCGCCAGGAACTTGCCAGATGCATCCTCTCCAAACAGCATTGTGAAGTCTTGGTCGATCTGAAAAACATTGAACCAACATTGCTTCACAAAACTCTTATCTTTAAATCTACAAAGTATGGCAAAAAGCTTGCTTCTAATCATAACTACCAAGCCTGGTATGTCAAGGAATCGGGGGAAGACGCCCAAGATGGTTGAGGACTTCTCTGGATCCTGCACAATGTTCTGTCTGTGTTTGAATGTTGCCCTCATCTTCTCCTTGACCAGTGACTCGTCAGTTGAATGCTGAAGCACAGATATCGCCTCTCTGCATTCGTCAACAGTTGAATGTGAAGCCCGCTTAGCCTTTGGACCATCTTGGTATGTGGACATGGATCTCTTCTTGGTCCCATGTGATGTGTTGCGTTGGACAGTCTTAATCCTCCAGGCCAGGTAACCCGATCCACTTTCGGCATTGCAGTAGTGTTCCTTTCAAAAGGAAAACACAGTAAGAACTTGACAAAACAGAGTTCCCCTTACCATTGTATGCAGGGCAGCCCTGCCTGCCTAGGTCTCGTGCTCCCCCACCAGAAAGACTTAGGCTTCTACTGGTTTCTATTGACAGTTTCGGATAAAGAGGGTCTGGATGAGAGATGGAGCCTTTCCACCCTGTCTGGACTATAATCTAGGGGAAACACTGAAATACATAAGTCACTATTTATGACCATAGTACTCTTGGCCAGGTGTCCCCAGTACAAGATGAGTCCTGAGCTGATAATTTAAGCAATTTGGCCCCACCAATTTAATTAAGAAAGGTTAAAAATGTGCATGCATTGTTACCTACAATAATCCAAACTTACATATCCATTACTTGAATCTGGATCCTTCAAATAGGGGAATAAAGTCACGATTCCCAGGGCATGCTTGGTGCGCACACTTGATGGGGGGGCCCTCCTTTTAAGATAAATTGCAACAGAACACCACAACATGAATATATGAAAATTAATGACTAAGACTAAGTCTGACTAAAATCGTGCCAGACAAAATGTTGGTTTGTGATTATGTTATCAGTAATGAAAGGTAATTCTAGCATTGTTATCATACAGACCCAGCACATTGAATCATTCACTTACCCATGCTTCTCAATCATATCTGCCACAAGCATGTTCACTAATAGCCTACGGGTGCTATCAGAGAGACTCTTGGTTTTGGCAAACTCAAGGAATATCTTTTCACCACCTGCCTTCGAGTCAAGGATGGCACTGATCATCTGGAAGAACAAGATAAAAACCTAACAGCCACAGCAGTGCATCTTCAAGGGTGCTGGAAATGGCAGAAACCACACAATGTGTTCTAAAACATTCACGAATACACAAGCAGTGCATACAATAAAAAATATATATTTTTAAACTCACACCTCCTGCTGCATTACTGTCTACGGGACTATCAGTCCGATTTCTTCTCCTTGCTATGGTTTCTTCAAGAATCACAGTTGAACCTGATGATGAATCAGACTCCACTGAGCAGAACGAGGCCTCGGATAGATCTGAAGACACACACAATGGGAGCAGAAGCAGACATGACAAACTGGCTCATTACTCGAGCTATCTGTGCTCTAAAGCCCATTGACTGTGTTTTGCACTGGCTAAAGTAAGCAATCAGTTGAAAGGAGAGTTGTGATTTTGCCGTTGCCATGACAATTCTGTCAAATTAGATGAGTCATCCTATCGTCTGCTGTAATAAAAAACGGATGATAGGATGACTAATGACATCTAATTTGACAGAAAATTGTCATGACAATGTCAAAATCACAAGTCTCCTTTCAATAAATTCCTTACATTAGCCAATGCAAAACACGGTCAATGGTCTTTAAAGCACAGCTAGCTTGAGTAGTTAGCCAGGACGTCATGTCCGCTTCTGCTCCGTATGATATCATTTTGAGAATTTAAAGAGTTTTAAGCAGAATGCGCAACAGGATAAACTTTGCTTAGCCTATAACTCAAAGTCTTACCAGATTGTTCTCCAGTGAAGACTTTGAAGGATACTTCACTTGACGTCATAAGCTCATCAAAGATGTCTGCATCAACTTCAATTCCTGAAGAGTCATTTAAGTTCACGTGGATCTCTGGTGGCAAGATTGAATTGAACTGAGAAAAAATGGGCACGTTAGCTACCATTGGACTGACCTGAGACACTCACAAGAGCGCAAGATTGAATTCCACTGCAAGACATTAAGCCTACCTAAATGTAGCCCATCTGATTACAAATGAACTATCCACAACAAAAGAAATGAAATAGTCCTGAGATTCTGTCTTAACTGAGCTGCTTGGATGAATTCAGTGTAATCATACTTGGGGTCTGTCTTAGGAACCCTCACATATCACCTCACTCCCTTACATTCCACTGGAACCAGCATCTCCTTAAGCACATGTGACATGTCAAAAAGAAAACCAGCTAGCTATCCAACTTTATATGAAATAAGGACAGATCACCAATAAACATTTTGAAAAATACATTTCTTTAATGTGTGATATCAGGATTCCAATATTAATCTTCATACGATATCTTTGATATTAATCACCTGCGCCAATGTCTTTTGATTTAACTCTAGCTGGTGTTAAAATAGGGCGATACGAAAAATGGAAATTTGGGATTTTTTAAGGACTCGTGATCTCTTAACTAAATATCAAAACCAAACTAATAGTTTATATGAATGAGAATGCATTGTACTGTCAAGAAAATAAGATATAACTGTGCTTAATTTTAAAATATATTTTCGGTGGTAGAAAGCCACAATGACAGGAAAGCGCGTAACCGTTAGCCCCGCCCATTTTGTGACATCATCGCCCTGTCCTCTTCATAGGATTCAATGCAGGAATGTTAATTTCCGAAGCATTTACAACATTAACGCCCTCATCTAAAAAAAAGAGCCACCCCGATTGGCTAAATATTTCATGACGATTTACAGACACCTTCAACAACAAATCATGTAAATCTTACAAAGTGCCTGATTGGTTTAGGTCAAAAAAATACGAGTGAATTTTGGAATTGGATTTTTCGCATTTCTAAATGTCCCACAAAAGGCAAATTACATGAAGAAAGTTTATTCAGTCTACTTTTCATTGAACACGTAAATATAAATCAAATCAAAAACATGACTAGCGCAGTGAAGATTCAAAATATTTCAACACGGTGCCTCAGCGCAGCCACTGACGTCATTTTCAGCTGTCATCACAGCCGTTTCAGCTGATGCGGTAATATTGAAATTAATACCAGTTTAAAAAATAATAATCTGGTTTATGAAAATGGACTTCTTGAATGCATTTAAAATACCATGTATTGGTGGGCTTTTATAATAATAACAATTCTGACTAGTGTATCGTTTTTGTGTAACTACAGGCTAGGATGAAGAATACGAGCACCGCCCTACAGGTCCAGTGTGCCGAATAACAGAACATTAACAGAACATAAACAACAATAACAGAACACTCACACACACACACACACACACACACAACAATAACAGAGCACTCCCTCACACACACACACACACACACACACACACACACAGAGCACAGTGATATTCCATTGAGAAGAAACACACACACACTGACGCACACACACACACACTGACGCACTGACACACACACACTGACACACACACACTGACGCACACACACACACAGAGCAGTGATATTCCATTGAGAAGAAACACACACACACACTGACGCACACACACTGACGCACACACACTGACGCGCACACACACACTGACGCACAAACACTGACGCACACACACACTGACACCCCCCACACACACACTGACGCACACACACAGACACCCCCCACACACGCACACTGACGCGCACCCCCCCAGACACACTGACGCACACACACGCACTGACACACACACTGACACCCCCCCCACACACTAATGCACAAGCACACCGACACGCACACTGACGCACACACGCACGCACACACACTGTCACACACACAGTGACACACGCACACACTGATACACACTGACACGCACACACACACACTGACACGCACTGACACACACAGACACACTGACACCCCCCCCCCCACACACACTGATACACACACACACACACACACACACACTGACACTCACTGATACACACACGCACTGATAGACACACACTGACACACACACTGATACAGACACACACTGACACACGCACACACACTGACACACACACTGATACAGACACACACACTGACACACGCACACTGACACACACACTGATACACACACACTGACACACATATAAATTCTAAGTATAAAACTTGTATTTAGTAGTAAATATGTTATATAATTGTGTGTGTGCGCGTGTGTTGGAAAGGTAACCATACAAATAATGCGCGGTGTAATTCAGAATGTGCGTGACAACACGTCATTTCTCTTGTTAAATGTTTTTATCTGCATGGCAACGCATGAAGCTCTCATCACGATATTCAGAGTCGTTCTTTTTCTACTTATTAAGCAGACACCGACACTAAATAACTATGAATTGACTCATCTGCATTGGTACGGACGCTTTTTTCCCCCTAAATCAGAACTGCATAGCAACGCAAGTCCTGAAAAGTATGGCAAACTCCTCGCGAGGAAAACTGCCCTGACTTGTGCACGTGAATGCCGCCAGTGATCACTTTTGTGTTTTTTCCTCGTCACTGGTGGCAGAAGAAACCATTTCAAAACCACAACACCCAAGCATCTGGGGGCCTCACTTGAAGCAACCAGAGTGGCACTTCAGTATTCAAACAGAAATCTTGATTTCAGATTTTGAGGTTGTTTCAGCCTGACAAACTGCTTTTTATTAAAGGGGTTTACAGAAATTCACATTAAACTTGTTTTAGACAGTGAATTTGGGGGAATCCATACCAAAATATAAAGCAGTTGCTCACTATATCAGCAGATTCTTGCAGTCCCTGATGTGATTGAATTGTACTTCCTGTAGTTAGTGAATCTGTACCTGATGATGGCTCTGGAGCGGAGGCTGGAAGTGCTTGTATTCCCATCAGAGGTGACTGTTTTTAACACTACCCAGCACATGTGAACTGCTGTGAGAAAGCTGCTTGGTTTCTAAACCCAGAATTGATTTCCATGACTGCAGAGATGGAGATAAGACTCCTATTGCACAGCAGTGTCACCCATTCGAGGTTTTAAGAAGAGCTTGATTAGCTACAGTGTGGTGAACAAGCGCAAGTGTATTTTACTAAACCAGTGGGGGCCAAAACAGCAAACACTGCGATGCATTGTGGGGGATCTCAACGCGATCCGCGATCCACCCGTCAGCTATGAGCAACAATTATTAGCGGGATTTCATATAATATCGTCCAATGCGTAACAGCAATAATGAAACAAAACAACCACAACAACAAACACGTAACAGACGCTCTACGCGGTATCTTTTAGGCACATGTGCGCCTAATTAAAAAAAAAGATAGACGCGCACTTCAAAAGTTGAATATCTACAGATCTTTGTTTCCTTCCTTTCTTACACACACTTGTGCGGTTCAATACTTTTGCATCAACACAATTAAAATGGACGGTTGTTTGTTTTTAGCTGCCTGCTCGCATGTTCCTCAGAAGGCGCTGCTTGCTGTTTATGGCAGCGCGCTGAGCTGCCTCTCCGCACACTGCGTGCCGTTTTGAAGCGCTGTGTTTAAGATATTTTCATGTTTGAGCTCCTGGCTCCCTGTTAAAAATGCAGTCTGTCCTGCCATCAGTTCCCCTGCATCCTGATAAAACGGGCACAACATGGAGTTTTATTTATTTATTTATTTTTTTATTTTTTTTAACGCTGTCAAACTGAAGCCAGGGAAAATCTTTTATCCCCTGTTGGTTGAACTGTCGGTTGATAATTCAGTGAAGCTGGCGGGTATGGGATTTGTAGTTTTTAATGTGTGATTCACAGTGGGCAGTGGACACCAATAAACCACATTCCCAGAGTGCATTGCGATTGAGCTTTGAGTTTAGATCCGACTGTGAGGTTCTTTTTTTCTCTTTTGTTTTATACTTTTCAGCTTTATAAATAAATCTCGTTTATTGTTTACATTCAACCTTTAGGGATTTCTAGTCGCATACGTGCTCCTAAATTAAAATGTGCGTTCACACAAACATTGTGTTCGTCTCTCATGTGCAGAAACCGGACCCATAAAAACTATAACGAGTAGATCTATCGACGTTTGAATCAGACACAAGAACGAAATATCTACAAACATCTATTCTTCCGAGTATACCGGTAGATCATTACTATAAGGTTCAGGCTGCACTCCCGATAGCTCTAGACGCATGTTTGGAACATTTTACATTCCTTAGAGAAAAGAATATTTATCAGATTCGATTGTCGCTCTCCTCTTCAAAATGTCCGCCCAGCAAGCTCTCTCCTTCCCGCTGCACCCAGCCAGCCAATCGGAACTCCCCTCTTGTCAGCCAGCAAGCCAATCGGAGCTCTCCTCTTGTCAGCCAGCAAGCCAATCGGAGCTCCCCGCTGGTCAGCCAGCTAGCCAATCGGAGCTCCCCAATCTGATACAGTCACTCTATAAGCACGTGTACTGCCCTGACTCACGAGTAAATCCTTTACCAGCTTTGAAAAACGAAACTGTGCGATTGTAGTAGAGTCTTTATTATTATTATTATTATTATTATTATTATTATTATTATTATTATTATTATTATTATTATTCACGTGTGGATGGTGTTTCTCATATTATTATTTGATAAATGTGTATTGTGTGTGTGTGTGTGTATTGATTTATTTATATAAATGTGTGTTTTGTTGTTCAGCTCTTTATTATTATTTCTCATCTCGAGTGTGGTTTGATGGATTTGCTTCTCTGGACCCCCCTAAACTACTTTCTCTCTTTCCTCTATGGAACTATACGAGCGAAACTCCGATTGGCTGAAGGACTGTCTGCCCAATGCACGCCCCTCCCCCCTGTTGCTTAGCAACCGCGTCTCCCGTTCCACGGCTCTGCTTGCCAGCGGCTCGCTGCTTGATCTCCCCGCCCTGCCAATCATCTACTGCCTTTATAAATGCGGAGGAATATTGTGAGAGGGAGAGCCGGACTTGTGAAGGAGATTCCGCGCTGCAGACTGGAGCTGGAACGCGCAGAGACTTTATAACTTCGTGTCGCACACCAGGAAGGCTGTGTCTGACCGGGAGGGGATCATTTCAAACACGAGGTGCAGCGTGTTGGGGTTCCCCGGTCAGGGAGCCTGTTAGTTTATTGTTAACGTTGTGTGGTTTATTTGACAGCTGTCCCGCTCCTGCAGCAAGGAATCCTCTGTGTTTCATGTGTTATATTATATTTTATCTTATTCTTGCGTGCACGCAGCTGTTTTATATATTCATTTTAAATAGATTGGAGGGAAATTGGTACCGTGTACTTTATAAATGTAATGTAGTTTGTAACGAGACCATTCAATTGCTGACGTTGTTGTCTACTTTGTATGCATCACAAAAAGAACACGCAATTAATTAACTTTACTATAAGAAACTGATAGATCCAAGTATTTTATATAAACTGCAATAATATAATCTGTGGTAACTAGTTTAATTAACTTCACTATAAGAAACTGATAGATTTAGAGTTTGTTTTATTGTATCATCCCTATATATACTAGTAATTGTTATAGACTGTGAACTGAAGGTGGCATTGTCATATGGTTTACATTATTGTCAATGTGTTTGAGATTTTTAAAATAAGTATTACTAATAAAAACTTGTAAAGATTCTTTTTGGTGCATGATTGCTTGGCTTCTCCTGGATAAAAGAGTTTGTGTGGGAACCAACCACTCGAGGTCCTTGTCCTCAATAAACACAAGGTGGCGCAGTCAAATTATTAACATCGATTTAGCAAAGACCTGTTACAAAAAAATAAGGGGGGGGGAAACAAATATTCACAAGGTGAAATATTGGGTCCTAGGGGGGGAGTTAATATTGGTTCCTGGGGGAACAGATACTCTGTGACACCGGAACAAAACAAGTCCTGGACACAAAATCCATCACAAAAATAAACCCTTCTTTACAGATGAGGGTTTTTCACCCTGTCAGTGTCTGTCTGTCTGTCTGTGTGTGTTACTGATTGGTTTATTATTTTTTTCTTCAGATTATCAGATTGGCGTCGAAATATAATTTAGATTTAAATGGCAGTTAGTATATAAATCCATTTCTAAAACGGGTCGCATTTTGTAATTTAAATAGCTATGAGCTACCAAAACGTATTTTTGTTTCATGTCGTTATGAATGTATTTATTTATTTATTTGGTTAAACTGTAATCCAGCCTTACATTTTAATTGAAGTTACCACAGCTTGTCTAGTATGTATGAATTACTGACGAGTAATATTGAGATTTGATTACACTAGCAGATTAACTGATAATGTAGGGATGTTATTTTGTGAAAACAATAAAATATTAGTATTTTAAAAAAAGAAACACTACAACATTTTATAAATAAATACATGATACAGAGAAATGTAGCACATTTGTTTAGTTTTAATATCATAATAGCACCTGTAGAACTCCTCTGTTTGTATCCTGGGACGCTATCACCCTTCATTTAAATGCGCTTTACTTGCTCTTATCTGCCCCCTATTTTACTGCATTTAATCCTGTACTTCAGAATACTGTAATCTGCCAAGTGTTTAACCTGTAGTACTTTGTATTTAATCATATCCTGATGTAACTATCACTATTTAATCATATCCTGATGTAACTATCACTATTATCTGCTGTATTATTGAATTGTGGTTTGTCACACTTGAACAAAAGTTATTGTATTTCTTGCTCTTATTGTATTACTTGTACTGTAACACTGGAAATGTATTTGCTTACGATTGTAAATCGCCCTGGATAAGGGCGTCTGCTAAGAAATAAATACATAATAATAATAATAATAATAATAATAATAATAATAATAATAATAATAATAATAATAACAAATATACTTATTATAAATACGTACCTTCTTTTATTTGTTGGGAAACGGTCTGGAACTGAAGTGCTTTTTAATACAGTGCTATTTGATTATTTAAAATATGGTTATCTTCAAAATTAAAATGTATGTCAGCAACGGTGTGTTAATTAAACGAAGCGCCTGACGCCGCTCGGAACTTTGGCATTTTTAAATCCTAACGATTCGTTCGCGAACTGCACATCACTAGTGCGGAGAGGGCTCCCTGGGTAAAAATATATTGGGACGTCCAGATTTTCCCGTCCCAGTTTGGCGTAACGCTGCGGACTCATCTGCTATACTGTCATCACTGGTACTGAGTAGAATTTGATGGCGAATTATCTGCAAGTTAGTTCTGGCACCTTCATCAATATGTTCATCAGTACATGGCAATATCTGCCCTATTCTTTCCAACAGCCAATCTACTCGATACAAAATAAAGTCGTCATTTACCGACCCACATTCAACTTGAATTAAAAGCTCCCTAATCTTTTCTAGGATAAGACTCCTATAAGTCATGTTGCACACATTTGTAACGTATGGAATATTCACAGCATTGAAACTGTATCTCTGACTGCACGCCTCTCCGCACTACTACACCAGGCAGAGATAGGAGATCACCGAGTCACTTACTGTCCCGTCCATCGAGCATGATTGACGACAGCTCGAAAAGATTGTGCCAAAATGAAAAGACGAAATAAATAAAGAAATAAAAAACGAAATAAAAAACGAAATAAGATAACGGAATAAATAAAGAAATAAATATATAAGTAAATAAATAAATAAAAAACGAAATAAATATGTAAATAAATAACGAAATAAATAAATAAATAGATACATTATTAAATATATTTCAGTTTCTGAAATATAAATTTATGTATGTATTTCGTTTTATATTTATTTATTTATTTATATTTGTATGTATTTATTTCGTTTTTATTTAATTATTTATTTCGAATTTTATTTATTTTTTAATTTTGGCACAAATTATCCTCCATATGTAGTAGTCTTTTGTTTAATGTGGGATTCTGAAGTTCTAGCGATCGATCGTATTTCCTTTACGTCACTTTACAAGATGTGCAAATCAATTCCCTTCATCTGCATGTACAGTTTCTGTGGGGAATGTCTCGACACGATCCTCAGATGAAATACACTCTGCTTGTTTTGCTTTGTCGTCCATTTTTGGTATTTTACATCTAATGCTGAAAACTAGATTTTAGCAACCTGAATGAAATCAATGCAGCTCTGCGTGTGTCCCACCTGCTCCGCACAGTACAGCAGGGCACAGAAAAGCCAGTACAGACGCACTGAGAGGCTGATTAAGCGTGTGTTCACGGAGACCATTCTCTGCAGATTCTGTGCAGAATCTGAACAATTCTAAGATCATTGGATAAACTGGTCAGATTCTGCACAGAATGATCTAAGTGAACGTACTGTCAGTCTTTTTTTTTTATCACGTTAATGTGAAAGCTCAACTGTGAAAAGAGAGAGCGACGCTGGGAAATGTAGTCTTTCTTTATTCCCTTCAGTGCGCAAGCGCAGCTTTAAATAGAGCGAGCGACGCTGGGAAATGTAGTCTTTCTTTATTCCCTTCAGTGCGCAAGCGCAGCTTTAAATAGAGCGAGCGACGCTGGGAAATGCAGTCTTTCTTTATTCACTTCAATGCGCAAGCGCAGCTTTAAATAGAGCGAGCGACGCTGGGAAATGCAGTCTTTCTTTATTCACTTCAATGCGCAAGCGCAGCTTTAAATAGAGCGAGCGACGCTGGGAAATGCAGTCTTTCTTTATTCACTTCAATGCGCAAGCGCAGCTTTAAATAGAGCGAGCGACGCTGGGAAATGCAGTCTTTCTTTATTCACTTCAATGCGCAAGCGCAGCTTTAAATAGAGCGAGCGACGCTGGGAAATGCAGTCTTTCTTTATTCACTTCAGTGCGCAACCCGAACACGTTACACGCTATTGTCGTGCTTGTGTGTTTATAATGTGGATCTGCAGCGGACACGCGAAACTCTCCTGTCTACAGATTAATCGAGTATCTTGTTAAATAGAATATATTTACTTAACATTCAATTTCTGCAAGTGTGTCACGTGATACTTGTTTCGTGTTGTTTGTATACTCTTTTAATGGTACAACCAAAAATGTGTTTTAAAACAAACAGCATTTAATTTAACAACAGTTTACAGACCAGCATAAACATTATGCATGGACAAATATGTTCGCACAGTTCCGTTTTTCCAAAGCTGGTAAAGGATTTACACTTCACAGTCCACTCACTGTTTTCTGTAGGAGTCTAACCCTGTATAATATGCAGTGTCTTAGACAAGATAATCACACAAAATAAACACCACGGGTGTATACACACAGAAGCAGCTATGAGAAAGCAAGACATGAACGTGTTCTTTACATTCAATATACTGGTTAATTGTGGGTTCTAGTTTTTCATTTAACATCACTGAGTCCCTTGTCCCTGTGGATTGCAACCGCAATGTAGAAACATATAGAGAATGGATGGGAATGGTCAATAAACATCACTGCTGTTTCTCTTAAAGCGTGTTTATTTATTTATAATACTGGACCCTGTCTTAATACTGTATTACATTCTGAATATAGCGGAATTATTAATTGTAGATAATACTTAGAATACCAGATACATATTTAGCATTAAAAAGCAATCCATGTGATTTCTTTACCAGTCGTTCATTATTTTGTATATCAGCCTCCACACAAAGCCGAGCGCAGTGCGGTATACTGTAATGATGCTCCAGTCAGTCTGCCCGGACTGCACCTGAACCATCTTAAAAACACGAAGCCTCCAATAAGCTCATTTGTAAAAGTTAGTAAAGAATGGCGCTATATAATCTAAGGAAGCTGAATGTGAACTCCTAGCTGGAGCAACGAGAGAGGGAGAGAGGGGGCGGGGCAGAGAAGGAGGCGGAGACGCTGCTAGGCAACCGGCTCCTGAACATTCCACTCCGCTGAGCAGAGACCGTTAGGATTTAAAAATGCCAAAGTTCCGAGCGGCGTCAGGCGCTTCGTTTAATTAACACACCGTTGCTGACATTTTAATTTTGAAGATAACCATATTTTAAATACTCAAATAGCACTGAATTAAAAAGCACTTTACTTCAGTTCCAGACCGTTTTCCAACAAATAAAAGAAGGTACGTATTTATAATAAGTATATTTGTTATGATATTAAGAGTAAACGAATGTGGTGCAGTTTGGTGTTTATTTAATTGAATTCTTTATTTCTTTATAAAATGTTGTAGTGTTTCATTTTTTTTAATATTAATATTTTATTTTCACAAAATAACATCCATACATTATCAGTTGATCTGCTAGTGTAATCAAATCTCAATATTACTCGTCAGTAATTCATACATAGACACGCTGTGGTAACTTCAATTGAAATGTAAGGCTGGATTGTAGTTTAACCAAATAAATAAATAAATAAATACATTAATAACGACATGAAACAAAAATACGTTTTGGTAGCTCATAGGTATTTAAATTACAAAATGCGACCCGTTTTAGAAATGGATTTATAAACTAACTGCCATTTCAATCTAAATTATATTTCAAACTGTTTGAGGTGCAGACTAGCATAGATGGTTTCTAAAATCCATTCATGTTAAGAAACTATAACGCCACATTACTTGGCAATATAGAAATGATTCATTTGTAAATAATTAGCTGTGAAATTATTAAGATAAATAATCAGAATTATGGTTGCATGGATTTTTGATTAAAATATACCAACATGTATTTTTCCTTCATGTATTTATTTAAACTTTAACCTGTGCTTTCATTTGAACCTCTTGCTGGTGCCACGGCTTGTCTCTGTATCTATTCACTGATATTTGAGGTTGTGTTTAGTACACACTAGCAGCTGACCTGATAATCTTACTGATGTTATTCTGTGAAAACAATAAAGCGTTAATACTGTATTAATACTGTATTACTGTAATAGTGTGGAGTAGTGGTCAGGGCTCTGGACTCTTGACCGGAGGGTCGTGGGTTCAATCCCAGGCCTAGATTGCTCCAGTAAAAACCCAACTGTATAAATGGGTAATTGTATGTAAAATAATGTGAGATCTTGTGTAACAATTGTAAGTCGCCCTAAGAAATAATAATAAAAAATAATAACAAAAAATGACTCGGAGTGTTGTAACTTGTGCGGGTGATGTCATAGGTTGTCATGGCAGCGGCGATCATCACGGGAGGGGTTATCCGGGACAAACGCTTCCTTCGCTGGGTCGGAGAAACGCTGGAGTTCCGCTGGCTTCTCAATAAGGATCCCGAGGTATCCAACCTGAATATCTAAATCAATACATCTGATGTGACATCTAAACCTAATGACTACGTATGTGTGTGTGGATATTTAAAATTAGTTATAACAATGGTTGTGTTAATTGAAAATAGCCATGGTCCTGGAAGTGAAACCGAATATTAATTACTAAACACATAATCAGAATGATTAAACAAGTAATCTATGAATGTCTCTCTCTATATTTTTTCTATAATAAATGACTGTGCTGTCACTTGCTGAGCACACCGCGACAGTTTAAAATTTTTACTGTTTCTGACCGGAACAAAAAATGAAGTCTGAGAACAATCCCAGTTTTCCCGGGACGTGGAGGAAAGAGGAAGAACGCTTTCAGTTTCGATATGAATCACAAGTCGTTCAGCGAGCCAGTCATACAGGAGCACAGTAAGCGCTTTCCAAACCCGCCCGTGTTGTGTCCCGATGTGAGGAGCGCTGAGACAGGCTCGCTTTTCTAAAGGTAAGCAGGACATTAGAGCACGCTGCTGTGTTCAAGGAATGGAGAAGAAAGTGAACATGTGGTTCAGAGCAGACACGCACTCTGACAGGCTGGGTGGGGTTTAACATGGCTACTGCGACAGGATCACTGTTACTGCAGCTGCGGGCACCCACTCTGCATTTTATAATGGAGCGAAACTAACCACACACCATTTCTGAGGATCTGTACTAGCTATGTAACAGTGGAAATGACATCGTCCTGTCACACAAAACATGGTGTAATTGCACTTGAGAGAGAAAACGTTGAGAACTGAGATGTATGAATTGTGGTAATGTAACTTGTACTGTGATCGTGTCGCTTGTGAATATAGAACACAAAGCTACCTAATGATTCGCTAGAAAGTTCTTAACTCTTGTATTTGAATAAACGAGATATTTAGTAAGCAAAGGTGCTGGGTGGGGTTCAGCCCTGGCAGGGGTGCAAATCGTTTTGAAAACGCGTTCAATAAGCCGAGCGCTTTTTTGTGGCGCTGCGAGGCGGAAGTTAGGTCTTATTGATCGGTATGTTAAAGTTGCAATGGGGTTAGTTTTGCAGGAGTTTCTGGAAGACAGACAGCATCATGCCTGCATGACAGTATACTGAGCAGCGAATATTGCAGCGTTAGCGGCTGTGACAGCAGTAACTCAAACAGTCCAGTGAGGGTGGAAGATGACGTTGATAATGTTGTGATAGAGCCTGATACACCGATGCTGCATTTAAAACTCACTTTCGGATGAAGTGAGCAACATTCGAGGTAGCCTATGAAATGAAATGAGACCACTGAACAAAAGCATATCTGTGCACTCCGCAAGATTAGTTTTTTTCAACAGCGTTCCTCTTTCCCCGGAACATGTGTGGACGTGCGGATCTCTTTAAACAACAGCGTGGTGTACATTACAGAGACAATAACAAGTTAACTTTTAGGTTATGGTACACTTAACTCACACTTAAATAGAAAAGTCTGACAATTTTTTTTTCGTTAAGCTTAATATGTCATTTTAAGAAAAATGAAATGAGAAATACAGACATTATGATTTTATTGATGAAATACACTGCATGTCAAAATATTACAGTTCATGAGGTGAACGTCGGGTGTAGGTATGAAATAACCCACGACAGGGTGTGCCTTCAACCACAAGCTGACCAATCATTTCTGAGGCTGTTTTCACACCGATGGCATCATTTCCCTCGATTGTAAACCAGCATTAGATGACATGTGGACTAAACGAGTTCCGTGTCAGTTTGCGCAGTGCCGCAGCCCTTCCCGTCCGCGGCGAGCTCAATAGAATTCAATACCGAACCCGACCGTGTTTAAAAACCCAACGGGTGTGTCAGCAGAGAGCAGGAGAGATTTTAATTGTGTTTTAAATATGTTTCTGAAATCGGAGGGTAGTGGTGAGATGTATCTGTTGTGTCTAATTTAAACATTGCATACTCGCTAGTCAGTTTTATAAGGCGATATTTAGTTTAATAAGTAGATGCCGCTGTTGCACTGTTGCATATATATATATATATATATATATATATATATATATATATATATATATATATATCTATATCTATATATATATAGATAGATATAGATATAGATATAGATATAGATATAGTAAGGGAGTGTACTATCCTAACAAAAACTCGGAGGCTTTAGGACCCTGGGGTTAGGCTAGGGCACTCCATGTTACTATGACTGAAGGCAATAGGGAGCCATCTTGGTAAGGACATCCTAAATTGAATAATCCACTGACTAATTAAAGATAATGGGAAATGCCAATCAGCTGCGTCTGATCTTGGCGGAGATATAAATGAACCTCAGGTGGGTTATTGGGTGTGGGAGTTTGGAGAAAGTCAGGAAGTGGATTTTGCGTTAAAACATAAAGCAGATGAAGTATTTGGATTACCGGTAAACGGACTAGCCACCTGGTTATAGTTAGTTTTTTTTTAAAAGTATAGGCAGTACTCCAAAGGGAGGTAGGGGTTCTCTTTTGTTTTGTTTGTTTTGTGAAGAAAAGTTGTTGGAGTGCTTTATTTGTGACATATGACAGGATTGGTGAAGCTGTCCGCATAAAACAATGCAGACCAGTGCCTACTTCATTACAGTGTATATATATATATATATATATATATATATATATATATATATATATATATATATATAAACATGCTGAGTGAGACTTGTGTGGTGATTTCAGATGACTTTTGAATAACGTGTTACTGCTTACCTCAGAGGTTTCTTTCTTCTGTTCTCTCATTAAATACCACTGTATATTAGCCATTTTTTTGTAAAAAAATCATACAGGAATTCATTTTAAAATTCAAAAGTTGTACAGCTTTCATTTATACAGTGGCTTTCATGCTATGGGGCTGAATACATGTTGTGGAAGATATGAAATTTACACTGGCTTATTATTATTATTATTTTAATAATATGCAGCTGAGAGTTTGAAACGTGTGGGGTACAGTTTCCCTTTTAATTGTCTTGCTGTCCTTGTGGGATCCACAGCACAGTAAAGCTTAGTGAAATTCTGGTTCTGATTCGGATTATTATTCAGTAGTGGGTCGACTAGACTTGCCTCCGATTCACTTACATCCGACAGGCCTTAGGCCAGCCTCCACAGGCTCTCTGCTTACAATTGCAATGAATCAATACTGAGTCCTGCCATTGTCCATACACTGCAACACACACACACAGCCATTTCAACCAGCTTCTCTCTATAATCCTAACCCTAACCCATGCACTGCTCCACACACTGAGAGCCATTTCAACCAGCTTCTCTCTATAACCCTAACCCATGCACTGCAACACACACTGAGAGCCATTTCAACCAGCTTCTCTCTATAACCCTAACCCATGCACTGCTCCACACACTGACAGCCATTTCAACCAGCTTCTCTCTCTGAATTGGTTTATTCTTGTATTTGTATCATTGTGACTCATACTGCAGGTACTGGAAAGCTACCTGGTAAACAAATAACAACAAGAAATAATAATCAGATCACTAGTTCTAACTGTGATACACAGGCAGGCTGCTGCTACGCTGGTGACACTGAAGTGATTGTGATGAAATGTAAATGAGATCCTTTTTATTCTCATGATGTTTTTCATCTGCAAAGCTGCTTTGATTTCTATATAAACCCATATGAGGCAGTCCGTGTTTAAGATGCAGTTCAGAAGTGTGACTTTGTGCTTGATATTGTCACAGTTTAACATGGAAAATGACTAAGCAATCAGAGTGCATCTTTTAGGACTGCCTGTATATTTGTTTCAGTCTTTATAGCTCTATTTTACTATAAAGTGGGGTATGTTTAGCAGTGCTGGTTCAATGTACAGTACAAAGTGCAGCATTGCTGAAAGTGTGCAGGATTATTCCCTTCTTAGAGCAGCTCAATCATTATATCAGTCAGTTTCATGTGTAATATATTTCAGAAAGGAGACAGCCACCAATGGAATTAAATGAATGATTTATTGAATTGACAGACAGACCTGCCTGTAAATGATTACGTTGTTGTTTGAATTTGGCTCATGGTCTTGCCCATTGGAGCTCACTAGCCACCCCTGTGCTGAAAAAACTATAATACATTAAATATATGAGTTAGATTAAACTAATGCCAGCGGGCAGGACAAGCAACACCCGAGGCCACCTTCCCCCTGGACAAGACACGGTGCAAGGAGGAGGGAGGGGACCAAACAAACACTGAACGATGAGGGAGGAGGGGACCAAACAAACACTGAATGATGAGGGAGGAGGGGACCAAACAAACACTGAACAATGAGGGAGGAGGGGACCAAACAAACAAACACTGAACGATGAGGGAGGAGGGGCCCAAAAAAACACTGAACGATGAGGGAGGAGGGGACCAAACAAACACTGAATGATGAGGGAGGAGGGGACCAAACAAACACTGAACGATGAGGGGGGTGGGGACCAAACAAACACTGAACGATGAGGGAGGAGAGGACCAAACAAACATCTAAACGATGAGGGAGGAGGGGCCCAAAAAAACACTGAACCAAAAATAATGAGTTCTGAGTAAAAATAAAGAAACTTATTTAGAATGTTGTCTTTCATTAAAAAACAGTAGGAAGTGTATGTAGTTCTACCTAAATATATGAGAAATTTAATATTTATACCTTTAGAGTTGTGCATATCTAGAGAACATCTTTGCTGTTGTGTTGAAACTCACTGAAGACCTTCTTTAGCACAGCAAGTTATTGATCATATCATAATCTCTCGGCAGATGGAGGCTGTTTTTCTGTCTATCTGTCTCTGTCTCACTGGTCCCTAAAAAGGTCCTTCTTTATCAGAAATCAAGAGGATCAGAATCTGGGGGCTTGTGGAGGCTCCCTGTTTATCTGTCTCCATCAAAGTGTTTGCATGCACTGTCTCTGAGGAGCACTGATTCACTGTGATGAAACTGGACATGATGGACCACATGCTAAAGAGTATCAGACTGTGTCAGTATATGAAGACATCTGTCCCTCTGTTTTCTTGTGCACACAGTGGATAAGGGTGTGGTGATTCAAGAGTATCAGGCTGTGTCAGTATATGAAGGCATATGTCCCTCTGTTTGCTTGTGCACATAGTGGATAAGGGTGTGGTGATTCAAGAGTATCAGACTGTGTCAGTATATGAAGGCATCTGTCCCTCTGTTTGCTTGTGCGCACAGTGGATAAGGGTGTGGTGATAGTTGAGTATCACACTGTGTCAGTATATGAAGGCATCTGTCTCTTGATTGGCTAGCAGCACATGCGTGTGTAAATATTTCAGTACAAGCCTACATTCTGGTCTGGTCAGTGCTTGTATACAGTGTGGATGTTTTATAAGTGTAAGTGAAGCTGAGTGTTTCAGCCACCCAGGAAGGGTTTTGTGTTGAGAAATACAGTGAGGTAGTGTTGTGTGTTATTACCTTCTTATTTTCTCAACAGTATGAATCACAGTGGACAGGAATCGGCAGATATCTCAACAGTAAAAAGCCATGCCTCCAGGGCCCTATTTAGCAAATATATGCGCAGCCACTATCGCTAGGACAAAAATGACAACACTAGTGAACCACCACGAAAGCACATGAAATGTGATTCAGCAGCCGGGTCTCATGCGTGGGCTAACGTACATCAAATAGCGAATCATGCACCCAGCCAATCAAAGCGCAGTGGGGGGAGTAAGGTTACAACCAATAAGGATTCAACATTCCCTTTAAGAACATCTGTGCACCTGCAATAGCGAATGGAGGGCATTTTGAAACCAAAAAAAAAGAAGGAAGACGACAAAGGCCAAAAAAATGTAAAATGTCCAGCAGCCCAAGTGAGAAGGATGACCAAGCCCCTTAAGCAAGGCTACAGTCTGGACTGGGAGAGTGAATACTAAAGAAATAAAAAAGGAATCTATAAGCACAATTAAGTTACATAAATATTTTTCTGTTTCACTTGCTGAGTGAGTGAGCGAGCGACGGAAGAGGGGGGGGGGGGTTGAAAAATTTAGAATCCAGAGTTTTCCTTAAGTTAGGCATGTATAGCTCACCTTCGAACCGTGAGCAACGTCGCTTTATTATCAATGCTTTCCTGTTAAACAATATACTGACACAACAATAACTCATTTTATTTTTTTGGTCTGCATGCGTAGTTATGTAAACCCTGTCTAAAGGCTTTGTCTGACCTGCCTGGCACTTGCAGCATCTGCAGCCTCCACCACTGGGGCTTCAAGTTCAGCATCTGCAGCCTCCATCACTGGGGCTTCAAGTTCAGCATCTGCAGCCTCCACCACTGGGGCTTCAAGTTCAGCATCTGCAGCCTCCACCACTGAGGCTTCAAGTTCAGCATCTGCAGCCTCCACCACTGGTGCTTCAATTTCAGCATCTGCAGCCTCCACCACTGGGGCTTCAAGTTCAGCATCTGCAGCCTCCACCACTGGGGCTTCAAGTTCAGCATCTGCTTCCCTCAAACCCTGTAATCTTTCCTCTGTAAATTCAACATCCATTACGGAGAGATATGTTATGTAAAACACAAGAAGCCCTGATGATATTACTACCCTTCTGAGGATTGTGCTGTAGTGTTCCCCCAGAGAATCCAAACATTGGAATCACATTTTGAGGATTCCAAATGTTCGCTCAATTACAGTACTGCACATTTAAAGGCGCGGTTATACCTCTGTCTGGCAGGGTTCTTGGGGTTGAGCAGCAGTGTCAGTAGCCACTGCTTCAGTGGATACCCGTTGTCCCCTATCAACCGGCCTTCAGACTGTCATCCCACTGAAACGCAGCTGCCACCTGTGAATTAGCGAGGATAAACGACTCATGAGTGGAGCCAGGATGGTTTGCATACACATTTGTGATGTAGTTGTTGGCATCACACAATACTTAGGTCAGAATAGGTCCCCTTATGATTTACGTAGAGGTGTCTATTCTGTGTTGGTGCACGTAGCTGCACATGAGTGCAATCGATGGCTCCCAGGACACCAGGAAACCCGTACCCCCCAAGAAAACCCTGCTTTGTATTTTGTTGTAGTTCGTGAGAGACAGGGAAATGGATGAATTCTCCTGCCCGCTTTACTAAAACTGCAGCTACATCTATAGTCTAATATGACTTCTAAATATTTGGGGATGTCTCCTCCTCCTCCTCCTCCTCTTCTGACCACATAGGAATCCAGTGTTTCTTTTATTCTCTTTTTTCTCTCTCTCTTTTCTTTACCTGCTTCCCTGGTAGTTTCAGCTCTATTTATACTCGATCCATGTATTGTGCACACAGTTTAGACCTGGTTTTCACATGTCAATTGAGACACTCCCCTAAAGTTCAGCCCATGTCCCGTGCTAACGCTGACTTGCCGGGTGGGCACTAAATCACGGTTGCTAAATTGCATAGGTGGGCAAAGTCTGTTGCATAGATGTGCCTGATTCTGGTGCGTAAACTGTCCGCAAAAGTGTTTTGTGATTGCCTTAGAGGTTTGAGAACGTTGCTAAATAGGGCCCCCAATGTTTAATTTGTAAACTGTTATGTTTTTATTATATACTGTTATTTTAGTGGCTTCAGAGTCACTGCGGCATCAGTGAACTGAAGAGAAAAGAAACTGCGAATCTGGTGACCATAAATTACATGGACAGTGCAAGAAACTAAAGCTCTGATAAACATTTGGTCAGACACCAAAATCTAAGCTGGACAAAACACAAAAATAGTAAAATATATTCAGTCTTTTCTCAAATTACTTTGTTCAGTGCCTAAAGTAGGAGAACAGAGCAGAATTATGTACCTGAATACTGCACTCTCTCCTACTGCAGACATTCAACACATGTATTCATTAAATTAGCAAAGAGCTCCCCACGTTCCCCTGCTTCCCTCCACAGCAATATGCAAGAATCTGAAACATGCTATTAAAAACTGGAGCAACAGCTGCCATCTTTCAAGATACCCTGCAGGATATTGTAAACATCCAGTTCACAGACCATATAAACTAACCAAGTGCACTTGCAAACTGCATTGTGAACACTGTGTGTTCCACCCTGTACAGTTCACTGAAGATGCCTACAGTCCCTCAGTACTCACAGTCTCTACTCAGGGAATTATGAACACCCTGTACAGTTCACTGAAGACGCTTACAGTCCCTCAGGACTCACAGTCTCTACTCAGTGAATTATGAACACCCTGTACAGTTCACTGAAGATGCCTACAGTCCCTCAGGACTCACAGTCTCTACTCAGTGAATTATGAACACCCTGTACAGTTCACTGAAGATGCCTACAGTCCCTCAGGACTCACAGTCTCTACTCAGTGAATTATGAACACCCTGTACAGTTCACTGAAGATGGCACTCTCTGTAACTGGGGTGTGAGTTGAAAATCCTGAACTGTCCCAAATTTGCCTCAGACGTGTTTTACAGTATTTTGACATTCAAAAGCCAATGGCTTTATTTTATATAAAACACAACATATATTATTATTACTGTTATTGTTATTATCAGCAGTAGTAGTCATGTGCAATAGCCTACAATTCACCTGTTATACAACGATTTGAAACATGATGGATACAGCTCCTATATTTAATATACTATCCAGGGAAACCGCAATCAAGATACGAGGACGCACACTTTGATATTCAAATATGTATGGCTTCATTCTACACAAAACTATTATTATTATTATTATTTCAGCAGTTTTGAATGATGCAGTGCAGCACAGGACAGATGCAATTGTTGTGTCTCTTTTAATTTGCTTGCTGTCTTTTGTAAAGTAAAGGTCAGTGAAATGATGATTGTGATTATTATTCATCAGTGGTCTGACCGCACTAACCTCTGATTTCACTGTAATCCCAGTTGATTTGCCTCTGATATCACTGTAATACCAATTGACTTGCCTCTGATATCACTGTAATCCCAGTTGATTTGCCTCTGATTTCACTGTAATCCCAGTTGATTGGCCTCTGATTTCACTGTAATCCCAATTGATTTGCCTCTGATTTCACTGTAATCCCAGTTGATTTGCCTCTGATTTCTCTGTAATCCCAGTTGACTTGCCTCTGATTTCACTGTAATCCCAATTGACTTGCCTCTGATATCAATGTAATCGCAGTTGATTGGCCTCTGATTTCACTGTAATCCCAGTTGATTGGCCTCTGATTTCACTGTAATCCCAGTTGACTTTCCTCTGATTTCACTTGTGTTCGACAGGGCAAAGGCTGACCTTGTTTTGGATGAGTTGACTGTGAACGCCCTGAACCCCCCACAGGTCATTCATTATCTGCCAGTTAAGAACCTTCACCTCTGTCATTAACACTTAATTAGATTCATGACTGTGGGGCCGGTACCACATAATACTATCAATTCAATCAACACTGAGAGCGATAGTCCAGCCTAATTCTCCATGCAAACAAATATATAAGCTGTATTGTGTAGTATTCCCCAATGCAAACCCGATGTCCCAGTACTGTCTCCTTTCTTGATGGAGGGTATTGTATTGGACATAACTGGAGCTCAATAGCAAGACATTATGAGACATCCAACTTCTGAGTTCAGCAACACACTCTAGTAAGGTTGAAATAGCAGCGGTGTCACCAGGTTTCATAGACACACACAGCAGTGTGTCCTCAGCATAACAGTGAAGATGTGAAAAGTCACACTGTGTTTACCAGTGATCTCACCAGTGGAAGCATATATAAATACAATACTGGCTGGTTCAGCGTGCAATACAATACTGGCTGGTTCAGCGTGCAATACAATACTGGCTGGTTCAGTGTGTAATACAATACTGGCTGGTTCAGTGTGTATTTCCAGGGAGTAATACCATCGAGAGGTTCTGGGGACAGTGTGTATTTGTCTTGCTCTTAATTGTATTATTACTTGTACTGTGATTCTTGAAATGTATTTGCTTACAATTGTAAGTCGCCCTGGATAAGGGTGTCTGCTAAGAAATAAATAATAATAATAATAATAATAATAATAATAATAATAATAATAATAATAATAATAGAGCACTACTGAACTAATTTAAAAGGTTTTGAATAGAGGCAAAGTGACCAAGGATGACATCAGAATGACAGAGGCAGAATAAAAGTTCACAAAGCTTTATTAATGATATAAGGTTTAAATCAGTTTAAATAAATATACAATAAAATGCATTAAAGTTTTACTAAAAACAAGGAGGAGGGGAAATCAAATAAAGCCAGCCATTAGCAACAGTATTTAAAAGCATGGGGTATTAGACCAACATATAGCAGCGATTGCACCTCTCATTAAGAGTGGTAGGTGATTGGAAACAGCTCTTCCCAGCAAGGGTGCTACAACAAAAGCCAGATTGTTAATGCACACAGGGTTTAACAGTATTAGGGAACGTTAGCAGCAATATACCAGGTTTAAACTACATGAGAACAATTCAACAACAATACAAGTTTAGTTATATTTAAAACAATTAGCAGCAAAGTTCAGGTTTGGCAGCAAAATAAGGGGCAACAAATTGGGGGTTAATTAGTTGTTAATAGACTGGCAAGACCTCAATGTTAAACAAAAGGAAACACAATGAAAATTACATTACCTAATTAGCAGGTCAATCAGGTGGCTACTGCCCTCAACCGCACCGATTAACCCCAAACCAAACTAATAATAAAAATATCAACAACAACAACAACAACCACAACTCATTACACATACACACTCAGAAAACTAGGAAAAACGTAATAAAATATAAATCACTTAACTACCGTGTCTACAACACACCAAGCATCATAAAAAAAAAAAAAAACAAATAAAACAACCAATTGCGCCGAAGACAAGACACAAAAACTGACTGATCCGCTTTAACAAATAAAGAAACAATAATTCCCCCACTCTTAATTGCTGGCCAGCAAAGTATGTTTAAGACCAAAGACATTTCCTCCCGTTTAAACCAGATGAAAGGAGAAGGACACAGCGGTGTAGCATTAGTAAACAAAACCAAAAGGTGTGGGGATGTTTAGCTGCCGCTGGAACACTTTTAATCTAACAAAACAAAACTTATGAGACCGGGATTTAACCACACGTCTTGGAGCTTTATTCAAGAGACAAGCTCTCGAATTACCGGACACTTTACTTTTGAAATATACTCACACGACTCTAACACCACAGACACAGAAACAGCGCGTCTCCAGAACACTCATCTACGGCAGCACACCGAATCTCAGGTCCCCCGCACCTGTCGGTCCTTCCTCTCTCGTCCCGTACCAAACAAAGAGGCAGTTTATATAAGCAAATAAAATTATCCAATAAATCACTAATCAATCAATTAGAAAAGAAACACGACACATAAAACAAAGCACTTGTAACAAAACATAAAGACACCTAGTTGCCTAGGACCCAATACATAATCAAAGTAGCACCGTTACACTAAAGCACACTGAACCCAACATTCTTCTTTTTACTCTGGTAACACACACTGAACCAGACATTGTTTTTTTATTATAAGGATTTGAGTCTGAAAAATATGTGTCTTATATTTTGTGGGAGAGTTGCATTTATCGGTCAGGAGCAGGGAGATGCAGACAACAGGAGGCAGTTCTGGGAGCAGGAAGTACTTGCAAAAAAACAGAGTTTGCCATGGATTTGGCAATAATCATGCCATTGTGTAGAGCCTAACGACAGTATTATCGTCACCTTGCAATGCCAGTATTATCACTTTCCGTTCAGGGGCATTACAACAATGTCTGTGTGATGCACAGTAATATTATTTAGGTCTATCCATATATTACAAAGAAAATAATATGGGACCAAGAATAGAGCCCTGGGGGACACCACAAGTAATAGCAGATAATCCTGATGCAGACTCCCCTAAAGAAACAGAGTACTGTCTGTTAGATACGACTTAAACCAGTTTAGAACAGTTCCAGTCAGGCCAGCCCAGCTTTTAAGATGCTCAATTAAAATGTCCTGATCCACAGTATCACTGAGGTGTAACAGAACCACAATGGATATAGAGTTAGAGTTTGCATTCATCAGTAAGTCATTCACCACTCTGACAAGGGCAGCCTCTGTACTGTGAGCAGATTGAAACCCTGACTGAACTTCTCAAGAACATTGCTACAATCCAGAAATCTGTTGAGTGGATCAGCTACTACCTTCTCAAGAACATTGCTACAATCCAGAAATCTGTTGAGTGGATCATTATTATTATTATTATTTGTTTATTTAGCAGACGCCTTTATCCAAGGCGACTTACAGAGACTCGAGTGTGTGAACTATGCATCAGCTGCAGAGTCACTTACAAATACGTCTCACCCGAAAGACGGAGCACAAGGAGGTTAAGTGACTTGCTCAGGATCACACAATGAGTCAGTGGCTGAGGTGGGATTTGAACCGGGGACCTTCTGGTTACAAGCCCTTTTCTTTAACCACTGGACCACACAGCCTCCTACATCAGCTACTACCTTCTCAAGAACATTGCTACAGTCCAGAAATCTGTTGCGTGGATCAGCTACTACCTTCAAGAACATTGCTACAATCCAGAAATCGTAGTTGATTGAGTACTACCTTCTCTCAAGAACCTTAGCTAAGAATGGCAAGTTAGAAGCTGGTCTAAAATTACAATCCAAGTTGGATTTTTGACTAAAGGCTTAACCAAAGCAGTTTTGAAGGCAGCTGAACATTCAAATAAGAGCCATCCTGATGAATGTGATCCCTGATATTAATAATCTGTTAGTGACATACAGGTTTAACTAAGAGATCTTTATCATTGTTCTTTTCCAGGGAAATGAAGATGAGATTCCTGGGGAGGACCTGTCTCATTGTCTTGAGTTTGCTACCAGCTGTTTCTACACAAGGTGAGAGGGACTGTAGAAATGAAACTGATCCATTGAGATGCTCCCTCTTATTTCCAGGGTCCTGTATATAGCTGCCTGCATTAATGTATGGGCTTACAGAACAGCTAATAGCGCTCAACTATTTCTAATATTCTAATATTTCTACTGTTTTGAGAAATGGCCTATTTGTTTGCAATTGCTTTACCTCGTCTTGTCTTTCTCAGGACGATGGACTGTCGTTGGCTCTGATCAGCCTGTCATTGCTGAGCCTGGTGATGAAGTCATCCTGCCCTGTCACATTTCACCCCGACTCAGTGCTGTGGACATGGAAGTGAGGTGGTTCAGGGATGCATTTGAAAAACCAGTCCATTTATACCGTTTCCAAGAGAATCTTCTAGAAACACAGGACAGTGATTACCGGGGCCGCACTGCTCTCTCTCCCTTAGCACTACAGAGAGGTGATATCTCTCTGAAACTGAAAAACCTCCAGCCCTCTGATAGAGGCGTCTATACCTGCTATGCTGATGGTGGAAGTTGGTATGAAGAAGGACAGACTGAAGTGATAGTCGCAGGTCAGTAATGTTTGATACACAAGTTGAACCCACTACTAATGTATCACCAGCTCTTGTCTCTTCATTATAAAACTACCCACGGCTGTAAAATTAAATTATCTAGACTTGCAGTATGCAGAACAAGTTGAGGACCATGACATATACAACAGTATGTACAGAACAGTATAGAATATGAATTACCAAGTTACAAACATGTCAGTGTGACAGAAGGCTGAACAGAAACACAGACTCTCCATATACCCTCACAATCTGATATTCTCAATAACCTTCACTTAATAATGTAAATACAGTTGTCCCACGTTATACCGCCCCCCTTTATAACATCATCCTCGCATACCACCAGCTATTCTCTCTGAACAAATGTCACTAATATAAAAACAGTGCTATTTGTACCCGTTATATCACACCCCGCTGTCTGCCACCCGCCAGCTTCCCAAGCCAAGCAAACATAAATATAAGCATTGCAGTTTCCCTCATTGTAGCGCCAGCGAAATAATCATGGCCAATTAAAACAACTAAGTTATGCAGTTACCTTTGACTCACTTTCCTAATTCATTGTTAACTGAACGTTCAGTCCAACATGGCGAGTCGACCCTACATTTAACACCAGAGCAAAAGAAACAAATCTGCATGTCTGCATCTGAAAATAAGAAAGCAAGTCAGCAAGACATCGCAAATGTTTTCTCACCTAAGTGAGGCACACACTGTGAATCGAAGGACAATTAGAGACATTCTAATGGATAAAAACAAATGGCTTACCTTGATGGAACGGGTCGATTTGTTTAACCTGAAAAAGGCTTGACGCAGTCTAAAATAAGTGACTTTTATAAACCACAGTAAATATTAAAACAAAAGTCCTGGAAGGGGTTTGTTTGTTTACATGCAGGTTTTGCACAAATGAAGGCTGACTTGAACTAAAGCATCGGTTTAGGAAACAGCAGAACATATTCAACTTTTGAACATGTATATGTGGACTGGATATGTCAGCACTGACACAGTAGTTCAGTCTATAATAAAGATGTATAACTAGGGCCCTACCAAATTCACGGTACATTTTCATAAATTTTACAGTCATAACATTTTAAAGATCTTAAATTTCACGGTTTCAGCTATTTAAATCTTAAATTTCACGTTTTGTTAAAACCTGCAAAATATAAACATGTAAAGCCCTGAACAAAAGCCTGTGACTAACAAAGCAGAAACGCTAAAAGAACATGAAACTGAAATCCAGAGGATTGCTCTGTGATTGCTGCGTTTCTGTTATTGTTATGAAAAAAAACTGTTCTGTTTTTAAACATCATTGTGTGCAACACTAACTCAAAAGCTATTCTGAAACGCTGTTTCTCTTCACTCCCTGTGACCCTGAGCAAGTCACTTAATCTCCTTGTGCTCCGTCTTTCGGGTGAGACGTAGTTGTAAGTGACTCTGCAGCTGATGCATAGTTCACACACCCTAGTCTCTGTAAGTTGCCGTGGATAAAGGCGTCTGCTAAATAAACAAATAATAATAATAATAATAATAATAATAATAATAATAATAATAATAATAATAATAATAATAATAATAATTCCCTGTCTCTGTGGTGTAAACACCTGTCTGTATTTAGACACAGCTCTCTCTGCATCCACACAGTTTGTTGGAATAGACAGACAGCATCAAGCTAGGGATGGGTCTGTAGCTGGACAATATATCCAGAGGCTAAAAAATATAAACCAGACGTCTCTGAAATTACTGACATTATTTTTTTTTTGTCCTGTTGTGTTTTTTATGTATTTTCCTGCTGCTTGGTATATATTTGGCTTCCAAATGATTGTCCGTGATCCGCTGCAGTAATGACTGGAGCACTTTTTGATTTGCTTTGGACACTCATTTAAAAATGTGGGTCTAATTTGACTCTAGTGACGATAGATCCATTGAGGTCATACTAAACCCGCCCCGGATGCCCGTGTCTACCAATCAGTGAGTAGAGCCCAGTTATTGACTGTTGTCAATAAATCAATAAATCCTGTCCAGTTCATGATGAGCTTTCTTTTTTAAATTGAAAACGAGCGCATCAGGAACCTGTAACAGTACATATCACTTAATTGGATTTTAGTGCAGGGTGAAAGTTAAGGTGACCAGATTTTTAAGCCCTTAAACTGGGACAGTATGGAAACACTGTGAATAACTTCCAACCTCCAAGCTGTGGGGAAGCTCCAGGGTTTTTATTTTAACTTTGGCAATGTTTGATCTAATATCATATTGAAAGTGAATGCAGAGACTCACAGTTAATAAGATGAAATCATACTCCTTTTCTGATCAATTGAAATGTTGTCACTTCTTTTCTTATGAAACAAATACTCTTTAATCGTCCTTAATATAAGCATAAGCATTAGCCTGTGTAAAATGTGCAGGGGAGTTTTCAGATTGTCAGGAGACGCTTTCTCATTATCATTGATTGGTACTGAAAAACTGCATAGACAAGGCAGGAAATGACATCATACAATGAACATGTTTTCAGTGATACCTGTCGGCTTAAAACATGTTAAAAATAACATTTGGAAATAAAGCTACTAGCAGAACCGTAAAGGGATCGACCCCACCTCCAGCCCCCCAGTCATTCGAGCCCTGACATTTGCCGTTATTTTTTTGACTACTGTAGTGTAACCTGGTCACGCAGTGAGAGTGATGATTCAGACGAGGATAGCCACCACTTCATTTCAGCAACATGAATAAACCCGCCCGCAATTCTGTGATTGGTTGCAAATATGAACGGTGACTGTTCAGTAATTCTCCAGATTTGCACGGCGCTGTGCAGACGCTTTTTAATGCTGCTGGTCGTTCAGCCTTCCCTTTAGTCACATCAAGTGTCATTGTACTGTAATAAGTTAGATATGGTAGTAACACAGCAGCCTGCATGCAAATACAATATTCTGTTACCGGCGCGACGATGGTCTGGGAAAAAAAAAAAAAAAACGGGACGAAATGAGCGTCGCAAGAAAGGTTCTGGGGACACTGGGACCAGTGTTCCAAAAGTGGGACCTCCCGTCCAAAACGGGACGTCTGGTCACCTTCATAAAAGTCCACAAAACAGACCAGACCGGTGCAGAATGAATTTCACGGGCACTGTCACGTTTTTCACAGCTGTGAAATGGGTAGGGCCCTACATATAACACAAGGAGACCTGGCTGGTGTGTCTATCTGTGTGTGTCTCACTGTCTCTGTTCCCTGACAGTCTATCTGTGTGTGTCTCACTGTCTCTATTCCCTGACAGTCTATCTGTGTGTGTCTCACTGTCTCTATTCCCTGACAGTCTATCTGTGTGTGTCTCACTGTCTCTATTCCCTGACAGTCTATCTGTGTGTGTCTCACTGTCTCTATTCCCTGACAGTCTATCTGTGTGTGTCTCACTGTCTCTATTCCCTGACAGTCTATCTGTGTGTGTCTCACTGTCTCTATTCCCTGACAGTCTATCTGTGTGTGTCTCACTGTCTCTATTCCCTGACAGTCTATCTGTGTGTGTCTCAATGTCTCTATTCCCTGACAGTCTATCTGTGTGTGTCTCACTGTCTCTATTCCCTGACAGCTCTGGGGACCCAGCCCTCAATCTCTATAGACTCTACACAAGGAGAGCAGACCCGGCTGGTGTGCAGATCAGAGGGGTGGAGCTCTGAACCTGAAGTGATCTGGAGAGACAAGGATGGAAACAATGTGACATCACTGTCCAGCCCAACAGTGCAGAGTGACAGTCAGGGGTTCCTCAGTGTCAGCAGCTACATCAAAATCAAACAGCAGTCCAATGTGTTCTCTTGTCTGGTTAGAAGTAAAACACCCAAACCAGACTGGGAATCCAAACTCCACATATCCAGTGAGTATCACATGTTTGTGGATTGAGCCTGACTCACACTGACCATAGATTACAGTCACCATGATGGGGCATCAACATCTGAATCAAACACATGAACTAGTGGACCATTCAATATCTGAATCAAACACATGAACTAGTGGACCAGTCAATATCTGAATCAAACACATGAACTAGTGGACCAGTCAATATCTGAATCAAACACATGAACTAGTGGACCAGTCAATATCTGAATCAAACACATGAACTAGTGGACCAGTCAATATCTGAATCAAACACATGAACTAGTGGACCAGTCAATATCTGAATCAAACACATGAACTAGTGGGCCAGTCAATATCTGAATCAAACACATGAACTAGTGGACCAGTCAATATCTGAATCAAACACATGAACTAGTGGACCAGTCAATATCTGAATCAAACACATGAACTAGTGGGCCAGTCAATATCTGAATCAAACACATGAACTATTCGGCCAGTCAACATCTGAATCAAACACATGAAATAGTGGACCAGTCAATATCTGAATCAAACACATGAACTAGTGGGCCAGTCAATATCTGAATCAAACACATGAACTATTGGGCCAGTCAACATCTGAATCAAACACATGAAATAGTGGACCAGTCAATATCTGAATCAAACACATGAACTAGTGGGCCAGTCAATATCTGAATCAAACACATGAACTAGTGGACCAGTCAATATCTGAATCAAACATATGAACTATTGGACCAGTCAATATCTGAATGAATGAAGGGGTGTGTCTCAGTGTTGGGAGGGGTGTGTGGAATGCTCACTATGAGGGGGTGTGGCTCAGTGTTGGGAGGGGTGTGTGGAATGCTCACTATGAGGGGGTGTGTCTCAGTGTTGGGAGGGGTGTGTGGAATGCTCACTATGAGGGGGTGTGGCTCAGTGTTGGGAGGGGTGTGTGGAATGCTCACTATGAGGGGGTGTGGCTCAGTGTTGGGAGGGGTGTGTGGAATGCTCACTATGAGGGGTGTGGTCAGTTTTGGGAGGGGTGTGTGGAATGCTCACTATGAGGGGTGTGGTCAGTGTTGGGAGGGGTGTGTGGAATGCTCACTATGAGGGGTGTGGTCAGTGTTGGGAGGGGTGTGTGGAATGCTCACTATGAGGGGTGTGGCTCAGTTTTGGGAGGGGTGTGTGGAATGCTCACTATGAGGGGTATGGTCAGTGTTGGGAGGGGTGTGTGGAATGCCCACTATGAGGGGTGTGGTCAGTGTTGGGAGGGGTGTGTGGAATGCTCACTGAGGAGGTGTGGCTCAGTGTTCGGAGGGGTGAGTGGAATGCTCACTATGAGGGGTGTGGTCAGTGTTGGGAGGGGTGTGTGGAATGCTCACTATGAGGGGTGTGGTCAGTGTTGGGAGGGGTGTGTGGAATGCTCACTATGAGGGGTGTGGTCAGTGTTGGCAGGGGTGTGTGGAATGCTCACTATGAAGGGTGTGGCTCAGTGTTGGGAGGGGTGTGTGGAATGCTCACTATGAGGGGTGTGGTCAGTGTTGGGAGGGGTGTGTGGAATGCTCACTATGAGGGGTGTGGTCAGTGTTGGGAGGGGTGTGTGGAATGCCCACTATGAGGGGTGTGGTCAGTGTTGGGAGGGGTGTGTGGAATGCTCACTGAGGAGGTGTGGCTCAGTGTTGGGAGGGGTGAGTGGAATGCTCACTATGAGGGGTGTGGTCAGTGTTGGGAGGGGTGTGTGGAATGCTCACTATGAGGGGTGTGGTCAGTGTTGGGAGGGGTGTGTGGAATGCTCACTATGAGGGGTGTGGTCAGTGTTGGGAGGGGTGTGTGGAATGCTCACTATGAGGGGTGTGGTCAGTGTTGGCAGGGGTGTGTGGAATGCTCACTATGAGGGGTGTGGCTCAGTGTTGGGAGGGGTGTGTGGAATGCTCACTATGAGGGGTGTGGTCAGCGTTTGCAGGGGTGTGTGGAATGCTCACTATGAGGGGGTGTGGTTCAGTGTTGGGAGGGGTGTGTGTGTTCCAGTGTGTTGAGCTGCTGTGTTGTTTTCCAGGTGATTTTTTCCCAGGAGTCTGTGGATGGATGGTGGCTTTCTTCTTGACTTTAGCTCTCAGTATTGGAGCCATTCCTCTGCTGGTGATCCAATGGAGAAGAATGGATGGTATGAACTTTATCATTATCATGAGGCATTTCATACAGCTCTGTGCATTTTAAACATGTCAAACAGGTTTACAATAATATGGACTGTTCTGTTTTTCTTCTAGCCATGGAGAGAAAGCTTGAGCCTATGGGTAAGTAAAGCACTTAATGAAGCGATGCTGAAAACCCATTCCAGGTTTCTGCAGCAGTATCTTAAACTACCACACCCATAAATAAAGACATCCCTGGACCGGAAATCCAGCTCATTAGAAATGATTATAAATAATAATAAATATAATTGTTTTTATACATTGCAATTGTTATTTTATTGTTTCCAGGACCCTCTTGTAAATGAGACCTGATTAAATAAATTAATAAATTAAATCTCATGGTTAAATAAATTAATCTATTAAAATTTAAATTTAAAAAAAGTTGGGGTGGGGGTTTGCACAGAAAGGTTTAGGAATATAAATATTTCCTTTAGAGGGATGTTGAAAATTGTAACAATTTTAGTTTGTATGTTTCATATACTTCACAGATAGCAGATTCATTTTCACATGGACATCCTGTTCATTTAACTGGTTGTGTTTTTCATACTGCAATTTAATCTGTACTGGAGCTGAAATAACCACACACTGTTCTGTCTGATTCATTTTAATCTGTACTGGAGCTGAAATAACCACACACTGTTCTGTCTGATTCATTTTAATCTGTACTGGAGCTGAAATAACCACACACTGTTCTGTCTGATTCATTTTAATCTGTACTGGAGCTGAAATAACCACACACTGTTCTGTCTGATTCATTTTAATCTGTACTGGAGCTGAAATAACCACACACTGTTCTGTCTGATTCATTTTAATCTGTACTGGAGCTGAAATAACCACACACTGTTCTGTCTGATTCATTTTAATCTGTACTGGAGCTGAAATAACCACACACTGTTCTGTCTGATTCATTTTAATCTGTACTGGAGCTGAAATAACCACACACTGTTCTGTCTGATTCATTTTAATCTGTTCTGGAGCTGAAATAACCACACACTGTTCTGTCTGATTCATTTTAATCTGTACTGGAGCTGAAATAACCACACACTGTTCTGTCTGATTCATTTTAATCTGTACTGGAGCTGAAATAACCACACACTGTTCTGTCTGATTCATTTTAATCTGTACTGGAGCTGAAATAACCACACACTGTTCTGTCTGATTCATTTTAATCTGTACTGGAGCTGAAATAACCACACACTGTTCTGTCTGATTCATTTTAATCTGTACTGGAGCTGAAATAACCACACACTGTTCTGTCTGATTCATTTTAATCTGCACTGGAGCTGAAATAACCACACACTGTTCTGTCTGATTCATTTTAATCTGTACTGGAGCTGAAATAACCACACACTGTTCTGTCTGATTCATTTTAATCTGTACTGGAGCTGAAATAACCACACACTGTTCTGTCTGATTCATTTTAATCTGTACTGGAGCTGAAATAACCACACACTGTTCTGTCTGATTCATTTTAATCTGTACTGGAGCTGAAATAACCACACACTGTTCTGTCTGATTCATTTTAATCTATACTGGAGCTGAAATAACCACACACTGTTCTGTCTGATTCATTTTAATCTGCACTGGAGCTGAAATAACCACACACTGTTCTGTCTGATTCATTTGAATCTGCACTGGAGCTGAAATAACCACACACTGTTCTGTCTGATTCATTTGAATCTGTACTGGAGCTGAAATAACCACACACTGTTCTGTCTGATTCATTTCTTTTAGCTGCTCAGCGCCTTCGTGAGGAACTTGGTAAGAACTGTTTTCATAACTTTATTTGTAGAATTACTCTAAATGTTTATATCTATCTATCTATCTATCTATCTACTCATGCTGTCTGTCTGTCGCTGTGTCTGTCGGGAGTGCTTGCAGTGCGTGTGCAGAGTGCGGAGTTCAGAGTGAGTGAGGGGTTCTCCTCTGCGTGTGCAGAGTGTGGTGCTCAGAGTGAGTGAGGGGTTCTCCTCTGCGTGTGCAGAGTGCGGAGCTCAGAGTGAGTGAGGGGTTCTCCTCTTTGTGTGCAGAGTGCGGAGCTCAGTGTGAGTGAGGGATTCTCCTCTGCGTGTGCAGAGTGCGGAGCTCAGAGTAAGTGAGGGGTTCTCCTCTGCGTGTGCAGAGTGCGGAGCTCAGAGTGAGTGAGGGGTTCTCCTCTGCGTGTGCAGAGTGCGGAGCTCAGAGTGAGTGAGGGGTTCTCCTCTGCGTGTGCAGAGTGTGGAGCTCAGAGTGAGTGAGGGGTTCTCCTCTGCGTGTGCAGAGTGCGGAGCTCAGAGTGAGTGAGGGGTTCTCTGCGTGTGCAGAGTGCGGAGCTCAGAGTGAGTGAGGGGTTCTCCTCTGCGTGTGTAGAGTGCGGAGCTCAGAGTGAGTGAGGGGTTCTCCTCTGCGTGTGTAGAGTGCGGAGCTCAGAGTGAGTGAGGGGTTCTCCTCTGCAGAGTGCGGAGCTCAGAGTGAGTGAGGGGTTCTCCTCTGCGTGTGCAGAGTGCGGAGCTCAGAGTGAGTGAGGGGTTCTCCTCTGTGTGTGCAGAGTCGGAGCTCAGAGTGAGTGAGGGGTTCTCCTCTGCGTGTGCAGAGTGCGGAGCTCAGAGTGAGTGAGGGGTTCTCCTCTGCGTGTCCAGAGTGTGGAGCTCAGAGTGAGTGAGGGGTTCTCCTCTGCAGAGTGCGGAGCTCAGAGTGAGTGAGGGGTTCTCCTCTGCGTGTGCAGAGTGCGGAGCTCAGAGTGAGTGAGGGGTTCTCCTCTGTGTGTGCAGAGTCGGAGCTCAGAGTGAGTGAGGGGTTCTCCTCTGCGTGTGCAGAGTGCGGAGCTCAGAGTGAGTGAGGGGTTCTCCTCTGCGTGTCCAGAGTGTGGAGCTCAGAGTGAGTGAGGGGTTCTCCTCTGCGTGTGTAGAGTGCGGAGCTCAGAGTGAGTGAGGGGTTCTCCTCTGCGTGTGTAGAGTGCGGAGCTCAGAGTGAGTGAGGGGTTCTCCTCTGCTTTTTTTTTCTTTTTCACTTTTCATCCTTTTGTTTCTTATGTCATAGTTTTGTAAAAAGAAACACATTAATAGTTGGGTCTTTTATAAATTAACGCCCGTGATGGACAAAGTCGGGGGGGGGGGAGGGGGTCGGGGGGGGGGGGTCCCAGTCCATAGGGGATCAAGGATTTTGAAGCTCCGTTAAAGGGAAAAGAGGGATTCAAGTTTTTGAGCACTGCCCTGATTTAAAATTGTTCTTAAATTCTGCACAGCAAATTAGACGCAATGCAGCTGTATTGGGCATGGAGCAAAGAGAAAGAGATCAATTAAAACATGTAATAAGCAAAGTTCGTGCCTCTCTAAACAGGAATGATGTATAAGTCTACACAAGCATCTTTTCTTTTGTACGTTTTTACTATTGTTTGTACTTTCCAGTGCAGCTCTTTTTTCAACCCAACAATGCAGATTCTTAATATAGGAACTTTAAATATAAGTGGAGGTAGAGATTGTGCAAAGAGAGCAGCTCAGTGTGAATATATAAACCATAAGAAAGTTAATGTTGCCATGCTCCAAGAGACCCATACAGATGATAATAATAAATCTGAGAGGATTGGGAAGGGGAGGTTATCTGTAGAGGGTACAAATTTAGTATTTGTTAATATTTATGCACCAAACGATGGGAGAGAGAGGGTGCTGTTTTTTCAGACTCTCAATGGAGTTATCGCCCAGAGTCAGACTGAAGAAGTGGTTTTATTAACTGGTGATTTTAATTGTACAGTTGACGACAAGCTAGACAGAATAGCCCAGAGCCTCACCCCAGGTCAGTTAAGGAGCTGGTTAGTGTTTTAACAGCGCATGATAAGGAGGATGTGTGGAGGGTAATGAATCCTGATGTTAAGCACTGTGGAGTAGTGGTTAGGGCTCTGGACTCTTGACCAGAGGGTCATGGGTTCAATCCCCAGTGGGGGACACTGCTGTTGTACCCTTGAGCAAGGTACTTTACCTAGATTGCTCCAGTAAAAACCCAACTGTATAAATGGGTAATTGTATGTAAAAATAATGTGATATCTGTATAATGTGAAATAATGTATAACGTGATATCTTGTAACAATTGTAAGTCGCCCTGGATAAGGGCGTCTGCTAAGAAATAAATAATAATAACTATACCTGGGCTAAGGGGAACCATGGGAATATATGTTTAGCTCGACAAGATACATTTGATGTGTTTAAGCATCATTTAAATTATTTTTCTAAATGTACTATTCATCCCACAGGTCTATCTGATCATAGTTTGGTCAGTTTGAATATGATTATCCCTACTGAATGTGTTTATTCTTCCTATTGGCATGTTATACTAAACTTTTAAAAGACTTCTTTTATGAACGATGAAAGGCAGAAAGGGGCTTTTTTTATCAATAAGGCAATGGTGGGATGTGAGTAAAGTTCAGACCCGACTGTTTTGTCAACAGTACACTATGAATGCTACAAAGAGCACTAGCGAGGTGATGAGAGAGCTGGAGGAGGATATCACTGAACTCCATAGGGCTCTGACAGAGGAGTTCATTTCTCTGGAGAGATGTGTGCTGGCTATCGGGGAGGTGGGGGGCTGTCAGAACAAGCCAAGCTGACAGAGGAGTTCATTTCTCTGGAGAGATGTGTGCTGGCTATCGGGGAGGTGGGGGGCTGTCAGAACAAGCCAAGCTGACAGAGGAGTTCATTTCTCTGGAGAGATGTGTGCTGGCTATCGGGGAGGTGGGGGGCTGTCAGAACAAGCCAAGCTGACAGAGGAGTTCATTTCTGTGTTTTCTGTCACCCCTGGCAACCCTACTGTATTTACATGCAGCTCTTCACAATAGTGCGCAATAGATTTTACACCTCAGTGTGCAGAAAGTAATCCAGCTCTCTTCTTTCACAGAGTCTGTGAGCCGCACCCTTAAATCAGGTATGTAGAGTGTGTGGAAATCCACAGCCTGACTCACCCCAGCACAGCCCTGCTGGTTAGTGTGTGCTGCACATCTTCTGAACTGTAGAAAGTACAGGAGGAGTGATTGTAAAATAATGCTCTCTTTATTTCTGTGTTCTAGAATGGAAGTGGATCCTCAGCTCAGCAGGTATGTGTCTCTTCAATGGATTCCTTTCACAGTGGAGGGTAAAAGAGCAGCGAGGAGCCCCGTCTCACTCACTGTGTTTACATCTATAATAAAAAGTGACTTCATGTTAGCAGATTCATGTAAACCCTGCATGCTAAAGGTGCTGGTGACCATGGCATTGACCTCATATGAATGCCACACTGAGTCATGTGATTTCTACTGCATAGAGACCCAACACTTTGAGTAAACTGTCTTCATTTCTGGTAAACAGCTGTATTCTTTGAGTTTCTTTGCTGGAGTCCAGTAAAAATAACCCTTTCACTGCCACTTTGCTTTAACCTCTGGACATATAATTGATACAGAAAACACACTATAAATACTCAATTTATTATTATTATTATTATTTTATTATTATTATTGGCACGGTGGTTAGCGTTGCTGCCTCACAGCTCCAGGGTCCTGGGTTCGAGTCCGGCCTCAGGGGTCTGTCTGTGTAGAGTTTGCATGTTCTCCCTGTGTTTGCGTGGGTTTTCTCTGGGTACTCTAGTTTCCTCCCATAGTCCAAAGACATGCTGGCTAAGTGGATTGGCCTCTCTAAATTGCCCCTTAGTTGCTCTGCGATGGACTGGCGTCCCGTCCAGGGTGTAGAGTGTCACCTTGCGCCCCTGTGTCTGTCGGGTTAGGCTCTGGCTCACCGCAGCCCTCTATAGGATTAAGTGGTTATAGATAATGGATGGATTATTATTATTATTATTATTATTATTATTATTATTATTATTATTATTATTATTATTATTATTATTGTCTCCTCTCTTCTTCACAGTTGACAGTTTGACTCTGGACCTTGATACAGCACACCCCCGGCTCACACTGCCTGTGGATGGGAAACAAGTGAGAGGGAAAAGGCAGGATTATAACAGTTCTCAGAGATTTGATTACAGGCGCTGTGTGCTGGGCAAGGAGGGCTTCACCTCAGGGAGACACTACTGGGAGCTGGGGGTGGGAAAGAATACATTCTGGAGATTAGGAGTCAGCAGAGAGTCTCCCCCGAGGAAGGAGGAGTTCAGCATGACCCCCCAGCAGGGTTACTGGACTGTGGGGTGGGATGGAGATGAAGATAAAGATGAGTTCATTGCTCTCACTGACCCCCAGACCCCCCTCCCCCTGAGCCTGAAGCCCCAGAAGCTGGGGGTGTATCTGGATTATGAGGAAGGACGGCTCTCCTTTTACAATGTGGAGACCAGATCTCACATCTACACTTTCACTGACATGGAGTTCAATCCCAATGAGAAACTCTATCCATTCTTCTGGACTTGGGACGAGAAAACAGACCTTGCACTGGTGTCCCCGGGGAAGATGAATGACAGCTCTTTCTTTCTTCTAGTCTGGAAATGGATTCTTGCTGCATCAGGTACTGGTTCACTTTACTACTTGTTTGCTAGAGGCTGATATGCTTGTTGATTTATTATTTATTTCTATAACTCCTATCTGGTTTGAAGTGTTACAGAACACCCTTTAGTGTTTTCAACAAACACACAGCTAACCATTGCTTTTCATAATAATAACAACATGGGACATGCAGGTTTTATTATTTTATAGTATTGATAAGTTCATGTTATAATAAAAAGTCTGCAGTTGTTACAATAACAGCAGTGTATAAGTTTAAATTATTACAGAACACGCTTTAGTGTTTATAACAAACACACTCTTTCCATTGCTGTCTCCTGTGCTAAACGCATTGCTGAGATATCTTTACAACATTATATCAATTGTTTTGATATTTTTATTCACATAAATTAACTGAGAAATGAAGGCGATGTCAAAACAGTGTGAGGATTGTGTCACACCTCCATGTGTACCTGCCTGACTCTTCACGCAGTGTGAGGATTGTGTCACACCTCCATGTGTACCTGCCTGACTCTTCACACAGTGTGAGGATTGTGTCACACCTCCATGTGTACCTGCCTGACTCTTCACAGTGTGAGGATTGTGTCACACCTCCATGTGTACCTGCCTGACTCTTCACACAGTGTGAGGATTGTGTCACACCTCCATGTGTACCTGCCTGACTCTTCACACAGTGTGAGGATTGTGTCACACCTCCATGTGTACCTGCCTGACTCTTCACACAGTGTGAGGATTGTGTCACACCTCCATGTGTACCTGCCTGACTCTTCACACAGTGTGAGGATTGTGTCACACCTCCATGTGTACCTGCCTGACTCTTCACACAGTGTGAGGATTGTGTCACACCTCCATGTGTACCTGCCTGACTCTTCACACAGTGTGAGGATTGTGTGACACCTCCATGTGTACCTGCCTGACTCTTCACAGTGTGAGGATTGTGTCACACCTCCATGTGTACCTGCCTGACTCTTCACGCAGTGTGAGGATTGTGTCACACCTCCATGTGTACCTGCCTGACTCTTCACACAGTGTGAGGATTGTGTGACACCTCCATGTGTACCTGCCTGACTCTTCACACAGCGTGAGGATTGTGTCACACCTCCATGTGTACCTGCCTGACTCTTCACACAGTGTGAGGATTGTGTCACACCTCCATGTGTACCTGCCTGACTCTTCACACAGTGTGAGGATTGTGTCACACCTCCATGTGTACCTGCCTGACTCTTCACACAGCGTGAGGATTGTGTCACACCTCCATGTGTACCTGCCTGGCTCTTCACACAGCGTGAGGATTGTGTCACACCTCCATGTGTACCTGCCTGACTCTTCACACAGTGTGAGGATTGTGTCACACCTCCATGTGTACCTGCCTGACTCTTCACACATGTTCTGTTTTAAATAGGGATGTGCATGATGCTGATACAGTGTAGTGATATTCATTAGGATCGCAAATCATTCTACACACTATGAAGAGTCTCATAAATAACAACGATGAGATTTTAGTTGTGCAGCTATTTAGTTTTAAATGGAACATTCTGAAATGGTTCATAAAAATGTCATGGATGCTGATAGGCAGGGGTTCACATAACTGGAACGCAGCTACGCACACGCACCCAGAAAAACAAATACGGACTTCCATACCGTCAGTGCATTTCTAACAGGAAAGCATTTTTCATCCAGGCAGCGAGGGTGCGTATTATCTGGCTGTGACTCATACCTGCCTTTCTGTTGGTTTTCTATTGAGTCTTATGGTCTCTGAGATCTTTCAATGATCTCCGGGTAACTGAGCTTATTATCACTGATCATAACTAAATCCCAGTCCCCATATTTCACTTTAGGCTGGAGGGTTCCAATTCACTGAAAAGTCCCTCCCTGCTAGTGCTATCATTGGCTGCTTCAAGATTTAATATAACAAAATGGAGAGTGATAGGTGGAATCACTCCAGTTCATAACATCAATCGTTTCTTTAATGGACACTTGAAGCATCCAATGATAGCAGGGGTCTCGGTTTAGCTGTCCACTCAGAGAAGAGGGATGTAGTTCCGGGGAGTGGCATTGTGAAAGCTCACTGACGCTTCACTTCCCAGACTGAGCGCGGATGAGAGGAGGAGTCGATGCTTGAGAGCCGTTACATTTAAACATGAGTTTAAAAAATACATTTACTTCAGCATTTTACTTAAAATAACATTTTGTTCCCTCAGTTATATCCTTCTATAGATACTGTTGTGCTGTCAAGCTAACGTGTTTAACAGCACTAATACAGTGAAGAAGTGTTTTATTTTTTGCTTTTGAATCCCCAGGGCTGGAATGTGGTGGTAGGATATTGAAATAAACAGAGAATGTGAGAGGATTTGTTAAATTGTAATAACCAGCAATCCGGACTCCTAGTAGTTAAACATTCAGAAACTCTAGTTGTTGTCTCTGACACTGCCATTAACCCTTTAAGGACGTGATGGTGTAACACGATCATACTGAAGTGTAATTCTGGGCCCGTGAAGGGTTAACCACATTATAAATGCTTGGTCCTTAAAGGGTTAACCACATTATAAATGCTTGGTCCTTAAAGGGTTAACCACATTATAAATGCTTGGTCCTTAAAGGGTTAACCACATTATAAATGATTGGTCCTTAAAGGGTTAACCACATTATAAATGCTTGGTTCTTAAAGAGTTAAGCAGTGCTGCTTGTGAGCGTGGGCTTCCACATTTTAAAAACCAAATATCGATCCCGCCTGTCAGCCTCAGTCTGCCCTGATCCACATTCATGTGTGTAAGATGACACTGAAACCTTTGATCCTGAACCCAGCATCCTTGACAGGGGTGCAAATCACTTTGAAAATGATCAAACCCGCCCCAATCGACCCCCTCACAACTTCACACACGACACGACCCTTCTCTCCTCTGTGTGTGGAGGACTGACTAGTCCAGAGCCACCTATCATCATCTACGGTTGCTATCGAATAATAATAATAATAATAATAATAATAATGAAACATGTCTACTGGCTCCAGAATGTAATGTCGCTCTCGCTGTATGAGGTGCCCTGTGTTAGAATCAGCCCTGATCCTCGACATCCCAATTGTTTGACCTGTCGGAGGAGGAGGGGGAGCTCGACAGTGACTGTGATGAGGATCCCTAATGCTCGCGAGTACCAAACCATTCCTGCTGGTGCTGTGAGACCCTAATGATAAAAGTGATGTGAACCCTGCTTATAAACAACTCCATGATTCAGGACCCCAGTCACGTGAGTGGCTATCTGTACAGTCGCTGACCACTGAACTAAACTGATACAGACCTCATTGTATTAATTATATAGAAATATGAACTAAACTGATACAGACCTCATTGTATTAATTATATAGAAATATGAACTAAACTGATACAGACCTCATTGTATTAATTATATAGAAATATGAACTAAACTGATACAGACCTCATTGTAGTAATTATATAGAAATATGAACTAAACTGATACAGACCTCACTGTATTAATTATATAGTGTGGTAGGGTGTGGGAAGACACAAGACAGACAAAGTTCAAATATGAAAAGCCGGCACAGGTGCCCAGATTTATTAGGGTAAGCTTGGTTGGCAGGTGTTTTGTTATAGTTCGGGGCACTCTACCTACAATGGTATTGTGCCCCGTCTTCATACAACACACACAGGTGTGTAATCCAAAGGAACAATAAGTAAAAAAGGCAAAAAGAAAACAAAATACTTTAAGGAAAAAATACAAAATAAAGTGCGTGGATTTTTCCTGCGGATCATTGCTCCCTCTAGTGGTGGGAGCCCCGAGGAACAAGCACTGTTCTGTACCCTCTCATACACTGTGGGGCGGCTCAGTCCCACTAAACTCACTCACTAAAAACAGTATCTCAGTAAATAAACCTGTGTGGCTTGCTTGCACCCCGGGTCTGTAAGCCTCGCGCTGAAGTGCCACTCCGTCTCTTCGAGTCGCTGCTCCAGAGCCTCTGACTGTTCAGGATTCGGCCGTGAAGTCACGCTCCACTATGTTTCCTGTATGAGCCAGAGAGGATACAAAACAGCGCCTTTTTATTAATTCATTCACCCCGTGTAGTCCCACCCCCCAGCCAATGACAGAACGTCAGCCGATTTCCTCACAGCTGAGTCCTGTCAACAAAACATTGCCTGACAGCGTGGGAATATACGGAGAATACGAACCCCCTACAGGCTCCCGCATGCACCTGACGGCCAGTCCAAATCCCTCCCCTCTCACAGATAGAAATATGAACTAAACTGATACAGACCTCATTGTATTAATTATATAGAAATATGAACTAAACTGATACAGACCTCATTGTATTAATTATATAGAAATATGAACTAAACTGATACAGACCTCATTGTATTAATTATATAGAAATATGAACTAAACTGATACAGACCTCATTGTATTAATTATATAGAAATATGAACTAAACTGATACAGACCTCATGTATTAATTATATAGAAATATGAACTAAACTGATACAGACCTCATTGTATTAATTATATAGAAATATGAACTAAACTGATACAGACCTCATTGTATTAATTATATAGAAATATGAACTAAACTGATACAGACCTCATTGTATTAATTATATAGAAATATGAACTAAACTGATACAGACCTCATGTATTAATTATATAGAAATATGAACTAAACTGATACAGACCTCATGTATTAATTATATAGACATATGAACTAAACTGATACAGACCTCATTCTATTAATTATATAGAAATATGAACTAAACTGATACAGACCTCATTGTATTAATTATATAGAAATATGAACTAAACTGATACAGACCTCATTGTATTAATTATATAGAAATATGAACTAAACTGATACAGACCTCATTGTATTAATTATATAGAAATATGAACTAAACTGATACAGACCTCATTGTATTAATTATATAGAAATATGAACTAAACTGATACAGACCTCATTGTATTAATTATATAGAAATATGAACTAAACTGATACAGACCTCCTGTATTAATTATATAGAAATATGAACTAAACTGATACAGACCTCCTGTATTAATTATATAGAAATATGAACTAAACTGATACAGACGTCATTGTATTAATTATATAGAAATATGAACTAAACTGATACAGACCTCATTGTATTAATGATATAGAAATATGAACTAAACTGATACAGACCTCATTGTATTAATTATATAGAAATATGAACTAAACTGATACAGACCTCATTGTATTAATTATATAGAAATATGATCTAAACTGATACAGACCTCATTGTATTAATTATATAGAAATATGAACTAAACTGATACAGACCTCATGTATTAATTATATAGAAATATGAACTAAACTGATACAGACCTCATTGTATTAATTATATAGAAATATGAACTAAACTGATACAGACCTCATTGTATTAATTATATAGAAATATGAACTAAACTGATACACACCTCATTGTATTAATGATATAGAAATATGAACTAAACTGATACAGACCTCATTGTATTAATTATATAGAAATATGAACTAAACTGATACAGACCTCATTGTATTAATGATATAGAAATATGAACTAAACTGATACAGACCTCACTGTATTAATTATATAGAAATATGAACTAAACTGATACAGACCTCATTGTATTAATTATATAGAAATATGAACTAAACTGATACATACCTCATTGTATTAATTATATAGAAATATGAACTAAACTGATACAGACCTCATTGTATTAATTATATAGAAATATGAACTAAACTGATACAGACCTCATGTATTAATTATATAGAAATATGAACTAAACTGATACAGACCTCATTGTATTAATTATATAGAAATATGAACTAAACTGATACAGACCTCATTGTATTAATTATATAGAAATATGAACTAAACTGATACAGACCTCATGTATTAATTATATAGAAATATGAACTAAACTGATACAGACCTCATGTATTAATTATATAGACATATGAACTAAACTGATACAGACCTCATTGTATTAATTATATAGAAATATGAACTAAACTGATACAGACCTCATTGTATTAATTATATAGAAATATGAACTAAACTGATACAGACCTCATTGTATTAATTATATAGAAATATGAACTAAACTGATACAGACCTCATTGTATTAATTATATAGAAATATGAACTAAACTGATACAGACCTCATTGTATTAATTATATAGAAATATGAACTAAACTGATACAGACCTCATTGTATTAATTATATAGAAATATGAACTAAACTGATACAGACCTCCTGTATTAATTATATAGAAATATGAACTAAACTGATACAGACCTCCTGTATTAATTATATAGAAATATGAACTAAACTGATACAGACGTCATTGTATTAATTATATAGAAATATGAACTAAACTGATACAGACCTCATTGTATTAATGATATAGAAATATGAACTAAACTGATACAGACCTCATTGTATTAATTATATAGAAATATGAACTAAACTGATACAGACCTCATTGTATTAATTATATAGAAATATGATCTAAACTGATACAGACCTCATTGTATTAATTATATAGAAATATGAACTAAACTGATACAGACCTCATGTATTAATTATATAGAAATATGAACTAAACTGATACAGACCTCATTGTATTAATTATATAGAAATATGAACTAAACTGATACAGACCTCATTGTATTAATTATATAGAAATATGAACTAAACTGATACACACCTCATTGTATTAATGATATAGAAATATGAACTAAACTGATACAGACCTCACTGTATTAATTATATAGAAATATGAACTAAACTGATACAGACCTCATTGTATTAATTATATAGAAATATGAACTAAACTGATACAGACCTCATTGTATTAATGATATAGAAATATGAACTAAACTGATACAGACCTCACTGTATTAATTATATAGAAATATGAACTAAACTGATACAGACCTCATTGTATTAATTATATAGAAATATGAACTAAACTGATACAGACCTCATTGTATTAATTATATAGAAATATGAACTAAACTGATACAGACCTCATTGTATTAATTATATAGAAATATGAACTAAACTGATACAGACCTCCTGTATTAATTATATAGAAATATGAACTAAACTGATACAGACCTCATTGTATTAATTATATAGAAATATGAACTAAACTGATACAGACCTCATTGTATTAATTATATAGAAATATGAATTAAACTGATACAGACCTCATTCTATTAATTATATAGAAATATGAACTAAACTGATACAGACCTCCTGTATTAATTATATAGAAATATGAACTAAACTGATACAGACCTCATGTATTAATTATATAGACATATGAACTAAACTGATACAGACCTCATTCTATTAATTATATAGAAATATGAACTAAACTGATACAGACCTCATTGTATTAATTATATAGAAATATGAACTAAACTGATACAGACCTCATTGTATTAATTATATAGAAATATGAACTAAACTGATACAGACCTCATTGTATTAATTATATAGAAATATGAACTAAACTGATACAGACCTCATGTATTAATTATATAGAAATATGAACTAAACTGATACAGACCTCATGTATTAATTATATAGACATATGAACTAAACTGATACAGACCTCATTCTATTAATTATATAGAAATATGAACTAAACTGATACAGACCTCATTGTATTAATTATATAGAAATATGAACTAAACTGATACAGACCTCATTGTATTAATTATATAGAAATATGAACTAAACTGATACAGACCTCATTGTATTAATTATATAGAAATATGAACTAAACTGATACAGACCTCATTGTATTAATTATATAGAAATATGAACTAAACTGATACAGACCTCATTGTATTAATTATATAGAAATATGAACTAAACTGATACAGACCTCCTGTATTAATTATATAGAAATATGAACTAAACTGATACAGACCTCCTGTATTAATTATATAGAAATATGAACTAAACTGATACAGACGTCATTGTATTAATTATATAGAAATATGAACTAAACTGATACAGACCTCATTGTATTAATGATATAGAAATATGAACTAAACTGATACAGACCTCATTGTATTAATTATATAGAAATATGAACTAAACTGATACAGACCTCATTGTATTAATTATATAGAAATATGATCTAAACTGATACAGACCTCATTGTATTAATTATATAGAAATATGAACTAAACTGATACAGACCTCATGTATTAATTATATAGAAATATGAACTAAACTGATACAGACCTCATTGTATTAATTATATAGAAATATGAACTAAACTGATACAGACCTCATTGTATTAATTATATAGAAATATGAACTAAACTGATACACACCTCATTGTATTAATGATATAGAAATATGAACTAAACTGATACAGACCTCACTGTATTAATTATATAGAAATATGAACTAAACTGATACAGACCTCATTGTATTAATTATATAGAAATATGAACTAAACTGATACAGACCTCATTGTATTAATGATATAGAAATATGAACTAAACTGATACAGACCTCACTGTATTAATTATATAGAAATATGAACTAAACTGATACAGACCTCATTGTATTAATTATATAGAAATATGAACTAAACTGATACATACCTCATTGTATTAATTATATAGAAATATGAACTAAACTGATACAGACCTCATTGTATTAATTATATAGAAATATGAACTAAACTGATACAGACCTCCTGTATTAATTATATAGAAATATGAACTAAACTGATACAGACCTCATTGTATTAATTATATAGAAATATGAACTAAACTGATACAGACCTCATTGTATTAATTATATAGAAATATGAACTAAACTGATACAGACCTCATTGTATTAATTATATAGAAATATGAACTAAACTGATACAGACCTCATTGTATTAATTATATAGAAATATGAACTAAACTGATACAGACCTCATTGTATTAATGATATAGAAATATGAACTAAACTGATACAGACCTCACTGTATTAATTATATAGAAATATGAACTAAACTGATACAGACCTCATTGTATTAATTATATAGAAATATGAACTAAACTGATACATACCTCATTGTATTAATTATATAGAAATATGAACTAAACTGATACAGACCTCATTGTATTAATTATATAGAAATATGAACTAAACTGATACAGACCTCATGTATTAATTATATAGAAATATGAACTAAACTGATACAGACCTCATTGTATTAATTATATAGAAATATGAACTAAACTGATACAGACCTCATTGTATTAATTATATAGAAATATGAACTAAACTGATACAGACCTCATGTATTAATTATATAGAAATATGAACTAAACTGATACAGACCTCATGTATTAATTATAGACATATGAACTAAACTGATACAGACCTCATTGTATTAATTATATAGAAATATGAACTAAACTGATACAGACCTCATTGTATTAATTATATAGAAATATGAACTAAACTGATACAGACCTCATTGTATTAATTATATAGAAATATGAACTAAACTGATACAGACCTCATTGTATTAATTATATAGAAATATGAACTAAACTGATACAGACCTCATTGTATTAATTATATAGAAATATGAACTAAACTGATACAGACCTCATTGTATTAATTATATAGAAATATGAACTAAACTGATACAGACCTCCTGTATTAATTATATAGAAATATGAACTAAACTGATACAGACCTCCTGTATTAATTATATAGAAATATGAACTAAACTGATACAGACGTCATTGTATTAATTATATAGAAATATGAACTAAACTGATACAGACCTCATTGTATTAATGATATAGAAATATGAACTAAACTGATACAGACCTCATTGTATTAATTATATAGAAATATGAACTAAACTGATACAGACCTCATTGTATTAATTATATAGAAATATGATCTAAACTGATACAGACCTCATTGTATTAATTATATAGAAATATGAACTAAACTGATACAGACCTCATGTATTAATTATATAGAAATATGAACTAAACTGATACAGACCTCATTGTATTAATTATATAGAAATATGAACTAAACTGATACAGACCTCATTGTATTAATTATATAGAAATATGAACTAAACTGATACACACCTCATTGTATTAATGATATAGAAATATGAACTAAACTGATACAGACCTCACTGTATTAATTATATAGAAATATGAACTAAACTGATACAGACCTCATTGTATTAATTATATAGAAATATGAACTAAACTGATACAGACCTCATTGTATTAATGATATAGAAATATGAACTAAACTGATACAGACCTCACTGTATTAATTATATAGAAATATGAACTAAACTGATACAGACCTCATTGTATTAATTATATAGAAATATGAACTAAACTGATACAGACCTCATTGTATTAATTATATAGAAATATGAACTAAACTGATACAGACCTCATTGTATTAATTATATAGAAATATGAACTAAACTGATACAGACCTCCTGTATTAATTATATAGAAATATGAACTAAACTGATACAGACCTCATTGTATTAATTATATAGAAATATGAACTAAACTGATACAGACCTCATTGTATTAATTATATAGAAATATGAATTAAACTGATACAGACCTCATTCTATTAATTATATAGAAATATGAACTAAACTGATACAGACCTCCTGTATTAATTATATAGAAATATGAACTAAACTGATACAGACCTCATGTATTAATTATATAGACATATGAACTAAACTGATACAGACCTCATTCTATTAATTATATAGAAATATGAACTAAACTGATACAGACCTCATTGTATTAATTATATAGAAATATGAACTAAACTGATACAGACCTCATTGTATTAATTATATAGAAATATGAACTAAACTGATACAGACCTCATTGTATTAATTATATAGAAATATGAACTAAACTGATACAGACCTCATGTATTAATTATATAGAAATATGAACTAAACTGATACAGACCTCATTCTATTAATTATATAGACATATGAACTAAACTGATACAGACCTCATTCTATTAATTATATAGAAATATGAACTAAACTGATACAGACCTCATTGTATTAATTATATAGAAATATGAACTAAACTGATACAGACCTCATTGTATTAATTATATAGAAATATGAACTAAACTGATACAGACCTCATTGTATTAATTATATAGAAATATGAACTAAACTGATACAGACCTCATTGTATTAATTATATAGAAATATGAACTAAACTGATACAGACCTCATTGTATTAATTATATAGAAATATGAACTAAACTGATACAGACCTCCTGTATTAATTATATAGAAATATGAACTAAACTGATACAGACCTCCTGTATTAATTATATAGAAATATGAACTAAACTGATACAGACGTCATTGTATTAATTATATAGAAATATGAACTAAACTGATACAGACCTCATTGTATTAATGATATAGAAATATGAACTAAACTGATACAGACCTCATTGTATTAATTATATAGAAATATGAACTAAACTGATACAGACCTCATTGTATTAATTATATAGAAATATGATCTAAACTGATACAGACCTCATTGTATTAATTATATAGAAATATGAACTAAACTGATACAGACCTCATGTATTAATTATATAGAAATATGAACTAAACTGATACAGACCTCATTGTATTAATTATATAGAAATATGAACTAAACTGATACAGACCTCATTGTATTAATTATATAGAAATATGAACTAAACTGATACACACCTCATTGTATTAATGATATAGAAATATGAACTAAACTGATACAGACCTCACTGTATTAATTATATAGAAATATGAACTAAACTGATACAGACCTCATTGTATTAATTATATAGAAATATGAACTAAACTGATACAGACCTCATTGTATTAATGATATAGAAATATGAACTAAACTGATACAGACCTCACTGTATTAATTATATAGAAATATGAACTAAACTGATACAGACCTCATTGTATTAATTATATAGAAATATGAACTAAACTGATACATACCTCATTGTATTAATTATATAGAAATATGAACTAAACTGATACAGACCTCATTGTATTAATTATATAGAAATATGAACTAAACTGATACAGACCTCCTGTATTAATTATATAGAAATATGAACTAAACTGATACAGACCTCATTGTATTAATTATATAGAAATATGAACTAAACTGATACAGACCTCATTGTATTAATTATATAGAAATATGAACTAAACTGATACAGACCTCATTGTATTAATTATATAGAAATATGAACTAAACTGATACAGACCTCCTGTATTAATTATATAGAAATATGAATTAAACTGATACAGACCTCATTCTATTAATTATATAGAAATATGAACTAAACTGATACAGACCTCCTGTATTAATTATATAGAAATATGAACTAAACTGATACAGACCTCATTGTATTAATTATATAGAAATATGAACTAAACTGATACAGACCTCATTGTATTAATTATATAGAAATATGAACTAAACTGATACAGACCTCATTGTATTAATTATATAGAAATATGAACTAAACTGATACAGACCTCATTGTATTAATTATATAGAAATATGAACTAAACTGATACAGACCTCATTGTATTAATTATATAGAAATATGAACTAAACTGATACAGACCTCACTGTATTAATTATATAGAAATATGAACTAAACTGATACAGACCTCATTGTGTTAATTATATAGAAATATGAACTAAACTGATACAGACCTCATGTATTAATTATATAGAAATATGAACTAAACTGATACAGACCTCGTGTATTAATTATATAGAAATATGAACTAAACTGATACAGACCTCATTGTATTAATTATATAGAAATATGAACTAAACTGATACAGACCTCATTGTATTAATGATATAGAAATATGAACTAAACTGATACAGACCTCATTGTATTAATTATATAGAAATATGAACTAAACTGATACAGACCTCATTGTATTAATTATATAGAAATATGAACTAAACTGATACAGACCTCCTGTATTAATTATATAGAAATATGAACTAAACTGATACAGACCTCATTGTATTAATTATATAGAAATATGAACTAAACTGATACAGACCTCATTGTATTAATTATATAGAAATATGAACTAAACTGATACATACCTCATTGTATTAATTATATAGAAATATGAACTAAACTGATACAGACCTCATTGTATTAATTATATAGAAATATGAACTAAACTGATACAGACCTCATGTATTAATTATATAGAAATATGAACTAAACTGATACAGACCTCATTGTATTAATTATATAGAAATATGAACTAAACTGATACAGACCTCATTGTATTAATTATATAGAAATATGAACTAAACTGATACAGACCTCATTGTATTAATTATATAGAAATATGAACTAAACTGATACAGACCTCCTGTATTAATTATATAGAAATATGAACTAAACTGATACAGACCTCATTGTATTAATTATATAGAAATATGAACTAAACTGATACAGACCTCATTCTATTAATTATATAGAAATATGAACTAAACTGATACAGACCTCATTGTATTAAAGACCCTGTGTGGAGGCTGTGTGGTCCAGTGGTTAAAGAAAAGGGCTTGTAACCAGGAGGGCCCCGGTTCAAATCCCACCTCAGCCACTGACTCATTGTGTGACCCTGAGCAAGTCACTTAACCTCCTTGTGTCTTTTGGGTGAGACGTAATTGTAAGTGACTCTGCAGCTGATGCATAGTTCACACACCCTAGTCTCTGTAAGTCGCCTTGGATAAAGGCGTCTGCCAAATAAACAAATAATACTAGTAATTATATAGAAATATGTTTTCTTTAGTGGTCGATTGATATAGGATATGCTGATATTAACATTTAAGAACTTTAAACCAAAAGAACTCAAGTCACAAGAAACAAGGACCAGGGGTCACAAATGGAGATTAGATAAAGGGGCATTCAGAACAGAAAATAGGAGGCACTTTTTTACACAGAGAATTGTGAGAGTCTGGAACCAACTCCCCAGTAATGCTGTTGAAGCTGACACCCTGGGATCCTTCAAGAAGCTGCTTGATGAGATTCTGGGATCAATAAGCTACTAACAATCAAACGAGCAAGATGGGCTGAATGGCCTCCTCTCGTTTGTAAACTTTCTTATGTTCTTAACAGCGAGGAGCCCCGTCTCACTCACTGTGTTTACACCTATATTTACATTGTGCCCCATTTAAACCTCTGTGCACTCCCAGCTCAGCTAACGCCAGCCTTGTGTGCCTCCCAAAGGTAACACTGAAAAGGAGAGGAGAAAGTGTGTTTAGTTATAATGCCCCAGATTGTGAACTCACTGTGAAGTGAAGATCACATGTAGACACTGCAGGGCTCCATATGTTACACTTTGACATGCATCTAGAGAACTGCTGATCTGATTGTGATGAAACTTGGTACAGACATTCTTTATACACATTATTAAGAGTGTCCCAATCTGGAGCCTGTCTGCACCTCTCCTCTCATGAGTGTACCCCTCCCTCTATCCTTCTCTCCTCTCCTCTCCTCTCCTCCTCAGTGGGGATGCATATCCCAGTGTATACTCAAGGCTGGGCTTCTGATTGTCAGTGTTTTACCTGACTTTTCTACTCTGCTTTAAGAATTCATCTGATCCCTGTGAAGCAGTTTGTGTCTCTCAATCACAACTGAGAAACGTGTTCATAGTAAACTTGATTCATTCTGTGAAACAACTAAATGGGCTTTTCAATCAGCCAAGCCTTCATTTTCATTACAAGCAGGACGTGCAAACGAGATCGCGACATGTTAATAAGAGACTCCTCTTTATTAAAGCTAGAATGAACAATACAGTATTTTATGCTGGACTCACTTTATTACAATCGCTGTGCGTGACTGTATTGACATTAATAAAGATGAGTCGCTTCTGCTTTGCAATGAAAAAGTAAGACTTACGATTTAAAAGCCCATTTAGTAGCTCAGGATGAAAAAACAGAAATCCGAAGCCCTAATTATGTTTATGTGCAAATACCCCTCCCCCCTCTCCCCTCCCTTTCCTCTACCCCTCTCTCCTCTCCCTACCTCTCCCCCCTCTCTCTCCTCTCTATCCTCTCCCCCTCTCTGTCCTCTCCCTACTCTCCTCTCCCCTCTACCTCCCTCTCTCCTGTCCTCTCCCCTCTCTATCCTCTCCATCCCTCTGTCCCCTCTCTCCTCTCTAGCCTCTACCTCCCTCTTGCCTCTCTTCCACACATCTCTCCTCTCCTCCCTTCTTTCTCCTCCCTCTGCCACTGTCTCCTCTCCCTCCCTCCCTCTCCTCTCATCTCCACTCTCTCTCTGCTCCCATCTCTCTCCTCCCTCCCTCTCCACTCCCCTCTCTCTCCTCCCCCTCTCTCCTCCCCTCTCCTCTCCCCTCTCTCTCCTCTACCTCCCTCTCTTCTCTCTCTCCTCCCCCTCTCTCTCCTCTCCCCTCGCTCCCTCTCCCCTTTCTCTCCTCTCTCTCCTCCCTCTCTCTCCCCTCTTCTTCCCCTCTCTATCCTCTCCCATCCTCTCCTCTCCCTTCTCTATCCTCTACCTCCCTCTTGCCTCTCTTCCACATCTCTCTCTCCTCCCTTTTCTCTCCTCCCTCTGCCACCCTCTCCCTTCTCTCCCCCTCCCTCCCCTCTCTCCCCCTCCCTCCCCTCTCTCCTTTCTCTCTCCCCTCTCCCTCCCTCCCTCCCTCTCTTCTCAATTCAATTGAATTCAATTCAAAGGTGCTTTATTGGCATGACAGACATCAGCAGTATTGCCAAAGCAATTACATTACATATCACATGAACAATATATTTACAATAACAATAACAACACAAATAACAATGAGAATAATTATGATATTAATAATAATTCTAACAAATATAATAATAATAATAATAATAATAATAATAATAATAATAATAATAATAATAATAATAATAATAATAATAATAATAATAATAATAGAGACTCTTTTCTGGGCTGAGCTCTTGGGTTAGAAGGGCCTTGTACTGGAGGGAGTCTGGCTCACTTCTGTTTAGATGCATCCAGAATTGTAGTGCTCTTTTTTGCATGCTGGTGAGCAGTGGGTAGCAGCCTAATTCAGCCCTGCATGCATGGTTTGGTGTTTTCTGCTCTACCTGTAATATGCTTTTGCAGAATTCAGCATGCAGGGTTTCTACTGGATGTTTATCCCATTTTATATAATCTTGTTGACTGACTGGACTCCATACCTCACTTCCATGTAGCACAATGGGATGGATAACTCTTGCCAGATTCTGACAGGTAGATTTATTTTATAAAGCCTCCTTTTGATAGCATAAAAAGCTCTGCAGGCTTTTTCTTTTAGTGCATTCACTGCCAGGTTAAAGCTCCCTGACGCACTGATGGTCAGGCCTAGGTATGTATATTGTGTGGTGTGTTCTAGGGTGGTGTTGTGTAGAGTGAAGTGGGACCTACTTCTTTGAGATCTGCCCTTTTTAAGATAATAATTCTGGTCTTTTTCATGTTTCCTGTCAGGGCCCAGGTGTGACAGTACTGCTCTAGCAGTGACAGGCTCTGCTGTAGCCCCTGCTCTGTGGCGACAGCAGGACCAGGTCATCTGTGTAGAGCAGGAATTGAATTTGTTTGTCGTGTAGAGTGAGGCCAGGGGCTGCAGACTGATCCAACACCGCTGCTAATTCACTGATGTAAATATTGAACAGTGTTGGACTCAAACTGCAGCCCTGTCTCACTCCACGACCCTGTGTGAAGAATTCTGTTCTTTTCTTGCCAATTTTTATTCCGCACTTGTTTTCTGAGTACATTGACTTTATTATGTTGTACATTTTACCCCCTACACCACGTTGTAGAATTTTATCATTTAAACCTTCATGCCAAATGGAATCAAATGCTTTTTTTAAGTCTATAAAACAAGAGAAAATGTTTCCTTTATTTTTTTGTTGTACATGTTTGTTGATTAGGGTGTGGAGGGTGTAAATATGGTCATTGGTAATTTGGTAGAAATCCAATCTGACTCTTACTGAGGACACTGTGTTCGGTAAGGAAGGCCAGTATTCGGGTATTGATGATACTGCAGAATACCTTCCCCAGGTTGCTGCTCACACAGATGCCTCGGTAGTTGTTGGGGTTGAATTTGTCTTCACTTTTGTAAATTGGTGATATAAGCCCTTGGTTCCAGATGTCAGGGAAGCAGCCTTCCTGTAGTACCAGGTTGAATAATTTAAGCAGGGCCTCCTGCAGCTCAGGGCTGCTGTGTTTGAGCATCTCAGTACTGATGCTGTCGGGTCACAGGCTTTCCTGGGTTTGAGTCCCTGGAGCTTCTCTGCTAGCTCCTGCGGGGAGACTGGGAAGTCCAGTGGATTTTGGTTGTCTTTAATAGATAGTTCTAATGATTTAAGTTTTTCCTGAATTAAATTTTGCTCTGTTGTAAAACCCTCTTGTAGGGTTTCTTTGTAAAGATTTTCATTTTGTATTGTCAGCTCTTGTTTCTGTGTGGAGTTCATATTGTTCCACATTCCCAGAACTGATTTTGGTTAATAGATTCCTCAGTGTCTGTGAGGGTTGTGTTCGTGTGTTTCTCTTTGTTCTGTTTCAGGGTGTGTTTGTGTTGCTTTAGGGTCTCGCAGTACCTGAGGTGTAATTCTGGGTTGTGTGGCTGATGATGTTTTTGATTTGATTCTTGTCTTAGTTTTTTCCTTATTGTTTCACATTCATCATCAAACCATTTTTCTTTGGGTTTGTGCTGTTTTTTACTTGTTCATTTTTTTGAGATTTGCCTTGCTTGCTGTTTGTTCTAATATTTCATTCATGTGTTTAACTGCCAGATTTACTCCTCTCACATTAGGCTGGCACTATGTGATTTGGAAGGTGTCAGTAAGGTTAGTGATTTCAGGAGAGCCAGTTGCTTTATCGAATTCCTCTGTGCTGTTTGGAGCCCATTTATAAGTATGGTTCAGATGGTACAGCTTGCATGGCTGTATTAGTGTGTTACTGGGCTGACCTGTTCTTTGTAGAAACATAGTAATTTGACTGAGGTGTTTGTGGCCTGACAGTGAATGCATTCATAAAGGAGGGGTCCAGGTCAGTGATGGCATAATCAACTACGCTAGTCCCAAGAGCTGAGCAGTATGTGAATCTACCTAAAGAGTCCCCTCTGATCCTGCCATTAATGATGTACAGACCCCAGGCTTGAAAGAGATGCACTAACTGCCTCCATTTGTATTCACAATACAATCAGGGTTGTTTCTGTGGATTGAGGTAGGCGTGAGGTACAGAGGGGTTTGTCCAAATACATGGCTGTTACCTTGTGTGCTTCTACAGTCAGGCTCTGTTCCTGTTCTGGTGTTGAAATCCCCACAGAGCAGCACATTTCCCTGGGTCTGGAAATGGCTGATCTCTGTGTGGAGGGTATGAAAATATTCCTCATTGTAGTTTGCGGATTCAGAGGGAGGGGTGTAGGCTGCACACAGGTAAACGTCAGTTTCACCTGGACTGCGTTTTTGTTTATTTTGAGCCGTGTGTTTGTCTGACCTTGTTTAATTGAGCCGATGGATTGGGCGAGCTCCCCTCTGTGCCACACTAGTATTCCCCCCCCCCGAGTCCCTGCCGTGTGTGACTGTGCTGTGTTTCAGGGAGGTCACTATGATCTCCCTGTAGCCTGAGGGACAGTGAGTGGCACATCTGCACGGCACCACGTCTCTAATAGGATCATAATATCAATATTATTTACATTGATCTCATCTTTTCTCTTTTTTTTTCTTTTAAATTTCTATTATTTATAATAAAACAAAATGCAAATTACAACATTAAGTAAATATGTAGATGTGTCTATGCAGTGATACTGTGTCTGATACACACACACACACACACACACACACACACACACACACATTGTTTTTCTTCATATTCATATCCCATTCGTTTCTGGTATTTTCCCAGGTAAACTAGGGTTTCCTGTGTCCTACCCGAGTGCTGCGGGTCCCTCAGTCCAGCAGTCTTGAGCAGAGGGTGTTGAGGAGCTGTTTTATCTCACCCAGCTCAGTGGTGGCAGGGGGGTCTGGCTGAGCGAGGGCTCCAGCGTAGCTGAGCTGGTGCTGCGGCTGGTTGGTGCTCGGAGGGGCTCTGGGTCTGGCTGGTCCTGGCTGGGCTGTGCTGCTCTGGGTTGCAATGGCTCAGGCAGTGTTGGGTCGTTCTGTGCGCTGTGGGTGAGGGGTGGGTTGGCCCCTCGCAGGTGTGTGTCCTGTGGCTCCAGGGGGTCTCCTCACTGGTGTGTGTCCTGTGGCTCCAGGGGGTCTCCTCACTGGTGTGTGTCCTGATTTAAAAGTCAATGGAAAGTAACAAGGAATAATTGAATGTAAATTTAATATGCAATTTATCATTCATTTAATATCAATTTAATATTAATTTACGCCACGCAATATAAAGCATTATCATTTTTTCTAATGAATAAAGTGATCAGTAATCGCGCATATTATTTTGTGGTTACTTTATAAACCAGTCCTTAACAGAAAATAAAGAAATAAAGAAATAAGCTCTGTATATTGGAAATGTGCAAAGTATCTGAAAATCACATTCAATTCGGTCATTTTAAAAAATCCCATCTATTAACATTGCATGTATAAAAACAAGCTGTACAGAAAAATCTCTTTAATGTTTCGTTTCGATTTTGTTTTTAATAGGCCTGCTTTAAATCTATTTTCCTGACGTGTTTACTGACATTTTTAAATACTATCTGTAACTTTTTAAAGTTATTATTAGTAGTAGTTAATCTAACTTTAATAATATGAAATGAAATTATTCGGTTTGTATTTGCAGTCAGCAGCATGTGAAACACAAACCCATATTTGTGTATTCGTGTGAAATCTTTTGGTACTTTATCGTTTGGGACAGTCCGACCTCGGGATCCATTCTCAAAACAAATCCACAGCACTCCTCTGTGCGCGCGTGTCCGTGTAATCTGACGTCACGTTCCACAGGCAGCTTCTTCTTTGAGCAGCAGTGTGAACACACCCGCGCTGGGGGGGGGGCTCGGCTCGGCTCGGCTCGGCTCAGGTGTGCTAGTCTGAAAAGGCTAAGATGTTTGGGCTCCAGATCGTGTTCACTCGCCAGTCACGGAAGAGCCTCCGTCAGGGTTTTCTCTCACACTTTCAGTTTGTGTTGTTCTTCTCCCCTCTTCAGGATCGCGTATCTCGCGGCTCATTGCGTTCACTGCGGTTTCCATGACAACAGAACACCGCTACAGTTCGAAATTCGAAAAACTGCTACAATTCCAACTGCGATTCCAAACTGCAGCTTGAGTTCAGCCTGTCGATTTAAGAGACTTTACTGTACGAGGCGATCTCGGGGTTTAGTTAATATTTATATCTAGAAAATATTATTATTTCAAGATTCATTTTAATTGAGGTAAGAGGCTCACCTTCTGCCTTTGTCACCTTTCTTTCTTTCTTTCTTTCTTTCTTTCTTTCTTTCTTTCTTTCTTTCATTCTCTCTTTCTTTCCTTCTTTCTTTCGTTCCTCTTTTCTCTTATATTATTTTACAATAATAATACTGCTCTAATCTAATCTGTTTGAGACGTCATTTTAAGGTTAGGCCAGTTTTTTTTTTTAACCCTTTTTGTGTAAATAATAATAATAATAATAATAATAATAATAATAATAATAATAATGTCTCCTCTCTGCTCCACAGTTGATGTGACTCTGGACCCTGATACAGCACACCCCCTGCTCATCCTGTCTGCGGAGGGGAAACAAGTGAGACGGGGAGAGACACGGCAGAGTCTCCCTCGCAATCCAGAGAGATTTGATTACAGGCCCTGTGTGCTGGGCAGGGAGAGCTTCACCTCGGAGAGACGCTACTGGCAGGTGCAGGTGGGGGGGAGTACATCGTGGAGATTAGGAGTCAGCAGAGAGTCTGCCGAGAGGAAGGGGTGGTTCAGTATGACCCCCCAGCAGGGTTACTGGACTGTGGAGTGGAGTGGAGGTGAGTTCACTGCTCTCACTGACCCCGAGATCCCCCTCCCCCTGAGCCTGAAGCCCCAGAAGCTGGGGGTGTATCTGGATTATGAGGAAGGGCAGCTCTCCTTTTACAATGTGGAGACCAGATCTCACATCTACACTTTCACTGACATGGAGTTCAATCCCAATGAGAAACTCTATCCATTCTTCTATACTTACAGTGATACAGACCTTGTGCTGGAGTCCCCCTGACCCTGACCCTGTCAGCGCTGCAGATTAAACACACATTGCTGTCTGAACCAGGAAACTATTCAAACAGCTCAGACAATCTCCTCTTCACTTTCACTGACACTCTCTCTGCACTCTTCTGGGCTGAAGAGAAGAAATCCTCTCTCTTCCACCCTCTTACCCTGAGCCACTCCTCTTTATTTCTCTACACCCCCTTTCCTACTCTCCCTTCCTGTCTTCCTCTCTCTTTCCCCTCCACCTCTCCATCTCCAGATCCCTCTTTCTCTCCTCTCTGCCTCCCCTATGACTCTCCTCTCTCTTTCCCCTCCACCTCTCCATCTCCAGATCCCTCTTTCTCTCTTCTTCTGCTCTCCTCTCTGCCTCCCCTCTGATAATAATCTTTACAAGTTTTTATTAGTAATAATTATTTTAAAAATCTCAAACTCATTAACAATAATGTAAACCATATGACAATGCCACCTTCACTTCACAGTCTATAACAATTGTCTAGTATATATAGGGATGATACATTTAAACAAACTCTAAATCTATCAGTTTCTTATAGTGAAGTTAATTAAACTAGTTACACAGATTATATTATTGCAGTTTATATAAAATACTTGGATCTATCAGTTTCATAAAGTCTCTCCGCGTTCCAGCTCCAGTCTGCAGCGCGGAATCTCCTTCACAAGTCCGGGTCTCCCTCTCACAATATTCCTCCGCATTTATAAAGGCAGTAGATGATTGGCAGGGCGGGGAGATCAAGCAGCGAGCCACTGGCAAGCAGAGCCGTGGAACGGGAGACGCGGTTGCTAAGCAACAGGCGGGGGGCGTGGATTGGGCAGACAGTCCTTCAGCCAATCGGAGTTTCGCTCGTATAGTTCCATAGAGGAAAGAGAGAAAGTAGTTTAGGGGGGTCCAGTGAAGCAAATCCATCAAACCACACTCGAGATGAGAAATAATAATAAAGAGCTGAACAACAAAACACACATTTATATAAATAAATCAACACACACACACACACACACACAATACACATTTATCAAATAATAATATGAGAAACACAATCCACACGTGAATAATAATAATAATAATAATAATAATAATAATAAGACCCTACTACAATCGCACAGTTTCGTTTTTCAAAGCTGGTAAAGGATTTACTCGTGAGTCAGGGCAGTACACGTGCTTATTAGAGTGACTGTATCCTGCTTACAGCGCGTCCACTCAAACAACACGGGGGTGAAAAAAACACATACATTTTAACACGTAGTCACGTGATCATTTCATTTCTCGTAATTACGTGTTACTTTGTCACGCATTTACGTGATCATTTTTAACACGTAGTTACGTGATGGTTCTCTATATACGTGATTTATTTATTTATTTATTTATTTATTTTTGTAAGGTAGCAATGCGCTTCAGTAATATTTGTAATTACAGAACCGCTTCTGAATTAACTGCGCTGAACCGGGCAGCTATGAAAGGGAGACATTAAGGGTGCGTTCACGGAGATCATTATGCGCGGATTCTGTGCAGAATCTGACCAGTTCATAGAAGATCATTGGATAAACTGGTCAGATTCTGCACAGAATGATCTCCGTGAACACACCCTGAGTCTTTCTTTATCCACTTCAATGCGCAAGCGCAGCTTTAAAAAGAGAGAGCGACGCAGGGAAATGCAGTCTTTCTTTATTCCCTTCAGTGCGCAGGCGCAGCTGTGAGCAGGGGGTGTAGGGATATATAAATATAGTCCTGTAGGTCTAAAGCTGTGTTCATGAATATATCACCACTTCCTGGGCGGCTGAAGGACTCCACTTCATCTAGAGCCTCACAACGCACCCAAGGCGTGGCGATATTACCTCATGATAACACACACACACACCCTGTCCTACAACATGAAACAAACATACATGTGGCTATGTTTTAATACAAAATCCATGCATCCATAATTCTGATTATTTATCTAAATAATCTCACAGCTAATTATTTACAAATGAATCGTTTCTACATTTCTCGGAGTGCTAAGTAGTGTGGTGTTATAGTTTAACATATGAATTATCAGTGCTATTTGAGTATTTAAAATATGGTTATCTAAAAAATTAAAATATCAGCAACAGTGTGTTAATTAAACGAAGTGCCTGACGCCGCTCGGAACTTTCGCATTTTTAAATCCTAACGGTCTCTGCTCAGCGGAGTGGAATGTTCAGGAGCCGGTTGCCTAGCAGCGTCTCCCCCTCCTTCTCTGCCCCGCCCCCTCTCTTCCTCTCTCGTTGCTTCAGCTCCACAGAAAAATCTCAAGTGTTAAATCAGCTCCAATCGTGTTAAATTGAACACTCAGAAAGTGTCTATATTGCCCCACTCTACACAGTGTTAATCTTACACTTTTGAAAGTGTTAGCTTTTTAACACTTTAGCAGAGTTACTGTAACTCTGTAAATAGTTAAAAATGAACAGTGGCCAACACTGGTTATTGTTGCATTAACTCTACACTAGTGTAACATGTTAACAATCAACTCCATCAGAGTACATTTTTACTGTACCAGTTCTCTACCTTTCAACCCTGTAGGGTGTAAATATAAAATCAACTCTCACACTGTAACATTTACTCTAATAGAGTTCACACTATAGGATGTAAACTTGAATTATAACCATTCCAGCCATATAATACCCCCTGTACCCCCCAATGCGTTTGTGCCTTTAACCTTAGTGTACTTACAACTAAAATAAACACAGCACAGAATCTGCTGTTATTTCTTTTAATCTCAACATGTACACCACATTCAACACGTGACATTACCCTGACTCACATTGAACAGGTAAACATGACACAACTTGTGACAATGTGTTCTCTATCAGTATGATACAAAAACAGTCTGATGTACGGCCGATGGTAAAGCAGCTCTTCTACACACATCAAAAACAAAATGCGAGTCATACAATGTGACAGTATGGGACAATGTATGTTCTCTCATCATCCGTGTCATACGAAAACTGTCTGTCATAAGGTCTATGGTAAACCAGGTCTTCTACACATATCACAGTAAATGCATCACTTATTTCTTCAATGCTGAATGCATTTAAGTAATCATCAAAACACAATGTAGCAACATTCGAGGTCAAAAGAAAAGCTTGGTCATCTTTTCCAATCACATTAATGATCTTCTTGAATACAGGCATTTCACTTTCTGTACCTGAGCAAACAAACATACCAATGTGATACTCGCTTCCATAGTTCTTCACCCAACTAGTTGTGGAAACATCAGAGTATAAACTGGAATGGCCTTCTGGTCAACGACGATGTAGAATATCTGGATGATGTTCTTTTGTTCGCCAACACAGAGGAGGAAGGGCTGTTCACGTCCAACTTGCGCAAGGAAGGTCACCATGCTCGTCCCCACCTGAAAGAAAGAACATAGGGGAAACCACAGCCATTCATTTCTGTCACACAACACAAAGACAAAGTAGCCTGAGGTACAAAGTAGCCTCCATTATTGCACTCGGATTGTGCAAACATGCTGATTGGTTACGATACAGCTGCTGTCTGCAATGCACCTCCAATCACCTTGGTGAAACTGTCAGAAAGCAAGGGGCGGGAGAGGGGCTTGCAGGGGCTGTGTGTATGGCAAGTAGGCACTGTGCTAGATAAAAGGAGAGTGGCACAGAAAAGCACAACCAAATTCATATATTTCACCAGATGGTCAGCAGCTTGAGAGACACCGATCTTTGCAGCCCTCTTGCCTTTTGAGGTCGGGGGTAGCAGATGCAGCAGCAACAGAATGGCTGCCAAGTCACTGTCCCATCCTAGTTTTAGTGAAGTATAAACACAGTAGAGCAAACGCTACAGTAAAAACCTGAAGCTCACATGACATGTTAGTAAGACTTAAAACTATTTGGTGGTCAAGCAGAAATGATGTACTCATGTACCCAAATCATCAGAGTCGTGCTGCACAGAAGAGAGGAGGGCTTCCAAATGGGCACTGGGGGGTAGGTTCTTGCAGTCTGCGATGACCCTGGTCTCAACAAAGTTGGCCATTTCGCCAGGAACTTGCCAGATGCATCCTCTCCAAACAGCATTGTGAAGTCTTGGTCGATCTAAAAAACATTGAACCAACATTGTTTCACAAAACTCTTATCTTTAAATCTACAAAGTATGGCAAAAAGCTTGCTTCTAATCATAACTACCAAGCCTGGTATGTCAAGGAATCGGGGGAAGACGCCCAAGATGGTTGAGGACTTCTCTGGATCCTGCACAATGTTCTGTCTGTGTTTGAATGTTGCCCTCATCTTCTCCTTGACCAGTGACTCGTCAGTTGAATGCTGAAGCACAGATATCGCCTCTCTGCATTCGTCAACAGTTGAATGTGAAGCCCGCTTAGCCTTTGGACCATCTTGGTATGTGGACATGGATCTCTTCTTGGTCCCATGTGATGTGTTGCGTTGGACAGTCTTAATCCTCCAGGCCAGGTAACCCGATCCACTTTCGGCATCGCAGTAGTGTTCCTTTCAAAAGGAAAACACAGTAAGAACTTGACAAAACAGAGTTCCCCTTACCATTGTATATGCAGGGCAGCCCTGCCTGCCTAGGTCTCGTGCTCCCCCACCAGAAAGACTTAGGCTTCTACTGGTTTCTATTGACAGTTTCGGATAAAGAGGGTCTGGATGAGAGATGGAGCCTTTCCACCCTGTCTGGACTATAATCTAGGGGAAACACTAACAAATACATAAGTCACTATTTAGGACCATAGAACTCTTGGCCAGGTGTCCCCAGTACAAGATGAGTCCTGAGCTGATAATTTAAGCAATTTGGCCCCATCAATTTAATTAAGAAAGGTTAAAAATGTGCATGCATTGTTACCTACAATAATCCAAACTTACATATCCATTACTTGAATCTGGATCCTTCAAATAGGGTAATAAAGTCACGATTCCCAGGGCATGCTTGGTGCACACACTTGATGGGGGGACCCTCCTTTTAAGATAAATTGCAACAGAACACCACAACATGAATATATGAAAATTAATGACTAAGACTAAGTCTGACTAAAATCGTGCCAGACAAAATGTTGGTTTGTGATTATGTTATCAGTAATGAAAGGTAATTCTAGCATTGTTATCATACAGACCCAGCACATTGAATCATTCACTTACCCATGCTTCTCAATCATATCTGCCACAAGCATGTTCACTAATAGCCTACGGGTGCTATCAGAGAGACTCTTGGTTTTGGCAAACTCAAGGAATATCTTTTCACCACCTGCCTTCAAGTCAAGGATGGCACTGATCATCTGGAAGAACAAGATAAAAACCTAATAGCCACAGCAGTGCATCTTCAAGGGTGCTGGAAATGGCAGAAACCACACAATGTGTTCTAAAACATTCACTAATGCACAAGCAGTGCATACAATAAAAAATATATATTTTTAAACTCACATCTCCTGCTGCATTACTGTCTACGGGACTATCAGTCCGATTTCTTCTCCTTGCTATGGTTTCTTCAAGAATCACAGTTGAACCCTGATGATGAATCAGACCCCACTGAGCAGAACGAGGCCTCAGATAGATCTGAAGACACACACAATGGGAGCAGAAGCAGACATGACAAACTGGCTTGTCGCAGGTGACGCTGAACTAGTTATTCCATACAGTAAAATATTGACTCCTTTTGCATGGAGGATCTCGGTAGCTACAGCTGTTGGTTCATCAATTGAATCAGATTCAGTTGTATTGTGTCTGCCAACTGATGATGTGAGGCAGAACAGTAATTGGATACCAGAAAATATGAATAACAGTGAGTTTGGGCCTCCTTCAGTGTTCTGGATGGAAGGCGTACCTCGCAAAGTGACTCTGTGCGAACAAAAGGAAATATAAAGAAATAATATTTACAGCTAAACGTGTCCAAGTATCTTATAGGAATGAAGTCAGGCCATGGAAATCCACACCTGTGATGGAGAAACATTGGATCAAGGGACTTCTTGTGGAAACAACTAAGAGCGAAACCTGGTACAGAAGCTGAATCCTGCTGAGAACATGTGGATATGCTGAATATGTACGAGGCGATTTTAAATATGTAATGTATTATAAAATGAAGTGTCAAAGATATTAGGAAGGATAAAGAAAGAGTATCCTTGTACCACCAGTGGATGGCTCTCTTGCTCCATGAAATAGGTCAGTCTACATATGGTTCTAATTAAACATTTAGCAATCTGAGAATTTTTAAAATATATATATATAATGAACGATTTACCACAAGTATATCTTATCTTCAGAAAGCATGACGCTTGATAAAAAGCACCATTCCGGCTAAAAGTGAACGTTAATCTACAAATTTATGTCAAGAAAAACACAAGATAAGAAGAGACTTTTTATGACCAAAAGATTAACTAACAAGCCAGAGGTCTTGAGAAAAAAATCCTGTCTCAGCTGGATTTTGTATGAACAAAGGGTCAGGCCTAGTTGAATGCAGTTATACTGGCCTATATTTGGATTTAAATCCTAAAAGGGATTCACCAAAATAATATTATAGCAACTGATAAACAGAGGTAAATTAATTGAAAGATTATCTTATAATGAAACAGGTTCAGTGCTAATTGAAACTGTTTATAATTCATAACAGTTATTTCATAAGATTAATAATATGTTTTAAGTATTTGCTATAATGAGAAAACATATTATTTAAAACTGACAAGTATTACTGCTTGTTCACGACTTTGCTGTAGTGATAAGAAGATTAAAACCTGGAGCAGTATTCAATTTACTTAAATGGGAAAATGGTACAAGTTTATTCTTCTTTCTATTGAACAATTAGACTTCTAGACATTATGATATCCATTGAAGTATAGAAGTTAAAAGGTGTTGTGTTATGTTTTTGTGTTAAGTTTGTAATAATATACTATAATGTACCTTGTTATTAATCCACTATACTATTGTCTAATGATGGTAGATGGATTCCTTATAATGTGGTGATTTGAAACTGCTACAGTGAAACCAGGGCCTCTCTTCTTATCTAGAAAGAGGGAATGTCCTTGGGTTCCACTTCAGCAGAGCTGCAAGCCTCATAGAGATGGGGTGGTAAGGTTTATGGAGTTAGTGGTTTAGTACTGATAAGTAAATGTCTTGAAATAATATGCACAACTCATGGCTTAATGGACAGGTCATATATCTAATAAAGTGCTTTGCACAGACTCTGACCTTGGAAAAAAACAAGAGACTGTGGAAACTGCTAGCAGTAACATATTCCCAAAGAGGTACAGGTCAGAGCCTGGTCAGTGCATCTCTTAATGGATAAATAATTGTAATGAAAACTATTACCACTTAAACTTAGTGAAACTAAATGACTTGAATATTGTATGAGACAAACTTTTGTCAAATACTCTGTTAGACAATGGTATATGGAATCAAAACTGACTCATTAACAAAATGATGAAACAATATGAAGTTAAAAGAAACACATACCTTTAATTTAGCATAATATAATCACTTAGAAGATGATGTCACATATTAAGAACATCTCTCATATATAACACATATAAAATTAGTGTTTTGCATGCAGTAGTGTTTTTATATTATATTATAAACCAAGATCCTGGGAACCTGGGTTCACTTAACTTTTCAGATAAAGGAGGGGCTCGGAGGAAAGCAAAGAAATGAGATCATAGGTTTGGAGTTAGACAAGAAATGAGATATTGAATTTATTGAGTACATGACACCTATTAATTCTGAAAAGTTAGTCCGGATCTTTTGAAAACTATTATTTGTAAAATGGATAAGAACTGTCCCACCTGATTAATGATTGGATTTAATTGAGGCATCCCATGTATTCCAATGAGACGAAAAACCTATAAAACTCCAGAGTAATTTCAATGGAGTACCACACTCATCCCAGACAGGGCAAGGTGGTCCATCTTCTGCAAACCAAAAACACAATTGAACTGATTTAACTCAGTTTAATTTGCCTGGTGAAGACAGACATATCCTTTTACGATCTATATTAAAGGGTAAGCATTAATCAATTATTATTTTATCTCACATGTATTGCATGTATTGCTATAAGGGACTCACGCTATGTTTAGAAGATAGGAGAACATTTGTTGAATGTGCTGAAAAGAGGCTACTGGGTGTATTTAGTGTCGTGGTCGTGGCCAGGCCTGCCGGCTGCACGAATACATAAAGATGTATTAAAGTGTTAACGTTAATATCTGTTAAGACACTGGACTGCCCAGAACGTCTGTCAGCTGGGGATATGAAGTAGCCTGTAGCTACTCAATCCAATATTTAACTGTTAATAAACCGAAGGAGTACTGATTATACTCTGATTCGTAAAAGCACTTTAGATACATGAGTCTGTCAATTTCTTGGGTACTATATTGGTCATCCGAATATACTGCGGGTCCAGAGCACGAACTATATCCCACTAGGAGTAATAACATCTCTGTCCTCCTAACGTCTCCACTGAGATAAGAGTGTATGCTGAGCAAATAAAAAGAGTACGTAAAGAAGTCTGCACACGCGGATTTTGTGGCAGGCTCATTACTCGAGCTATCTTAGCACTGGCTAAAGTAAGCAATCAGTTGAAAGGAGAGTTGTGATTTTGCCATTGCCATGACAATTCTGTCAAATTAGATGAGTCATCCTATCGTCCCTTGTCATAAAAAACTAAAAAGCAGATAATAGGATGACTAATGACATCTAATTTGACAGAAAATTGTCATGACAATGCCAAAATCACAAGTCTCCTTTCAATAAATTCCTTACATTAGCCAATGCAAAACACGGTCAATGGGCTTTAAAGCACAGCTAGCTTGAGTACTTAGCCAGTACGTCATGTCCGCTTCTGCTCCGTATGATATCATTTTGAGAATTTAAAGGGTTTTAAGCAGAATGTGCAACAGGATAAACTTTGCTTAGCCTATAACTCAAAGTCTTCCCAGATTGTTCTCCAGTGAAGACTTTGAAGGATACTTCACTTGACGTCATAAGCTCATCAAAGAAGTCTGCATCAACTTCAATTCCTGAAGAGTCCTTTAAGTCCACATGGATCTCTGGTGGCAGATTGAATTTTTCTGAAACTGAGAAAAAAAGGGGACTTTAGCTACCATTGGACTGACCTGAGACACTCACAAGAGCGCAAGATTGAATTCCACTGCAAGACATTAAGCCTACCTAAATGTAGCCCATCTGATTACAAATGAACTATCCACAACAAAAGAAATGAAATAGTCCTGAGATTCTGTCTTAACTGAGCTGCTTGGATGAATTCAGTGTAATCATACTTGGGGTCTGTCTTAGGAACCCTCACATATCACCTCACTCCCTTACATTCCACTGGAACCAGCATCTCCTTAAGCACATGTGACATGTCAAAAAGAAAACCAGCTAGCTATCCAACTTTATATGAAATAAGGACAGATCACCAATAAACATTTTGAAAAATACATTTCTTTAATGTGTGATATCAGGATTCCAATATAAATCTTCATACGATATCTTTGATATTAATCGCCTGCTCCAATGTCTTTTGATTTAACTCTAGCTGGTGTTAAAATAGGGCTATACGAAAAATGGAAATTTGGGATTTTTTAAGGACTCGTGATCTCTTAACTAAATATCAAAACCAAACTAATAGTTCATATGAATGAGAATGCATTGTACTGTCAAGAAAATAAGATATAACTGTGCTTAATTTTAAAATATATTTTCGGTGTTAGAAAGCCACAATGACAGTAAAGCGCGTAACCGTTAGCCCCGCCCATTTTGTGACATCATCGCCCTGTCCTCCTTCATAGGATTCAATGCAGGAATGTTAATTTCCGAAGCATTTACAACATTAACGCCCTCATCTAAAAAAAAGCACCACACCGACTGGCTAAATATTTCATGACGATGTTACAGACACCTTCAACAACAAATCATGTAAATCTTACAAAGTGCCTGATTGGTTTAGGTAAAAAAAATACGAGTGAATTTTGGAATTGGATTTTTCGCATTTCTAAATGTCCCACAAAAGACAAATTACATGAAGAAAGTTTATTCAGTCTACTTTTCATTGAACACGTAAATATAAATCAAATCAAAAACAGGACTAGCGCAGTGAAGATTAAAAATATTTCGACACGGTGCCTCAGCGCAGCCACTGACGTCATTTTCAGCTGTCATCACAGCCGTTTCAGCTGATGCGGTAATATTGAAATTAATACCAGTTTAAAAAATAATAATCTGGTTTATGAAAATTGACTTCTTCAATGCATTTAAAATACCATGTATTGGTGGGCTTTTATAATAATAACAATTCTGACTAGTGTATCGTTTTTGTGTAACTACAGGCTAGGATGAAGAATACGAGCACCGCCCTACAGGTCCAGTGTGCCGAATAACAGAACATTAACAGAACATAAACAACAATAACAGAACACTCCCTCACACACACACACACACACACACACACACACACACACACACACACACGCACGCACAGAGCACAGTGATATTCCATTGAGAAGAAACACCCACCCACCCACACGCACATGCACACGCACATGCACACGCGCACACAACACGCAGTCCAGTGGCCACGCCCCCTGCTCGCGCCGCAGTTCTGAGAGCGCTCAGCTGTCAGTCTCGCGCAGCTACACAACACAGACCCCGTTCAAATATCTCGACTTTAACCGACTTTTCTACTCTCCTTTAATAATTAAATCGATACCTGTTGAGCCATTCGTGTATCTCAATCACAACTGAGAAACCAGTTAATAGCAAAATTGATTTGATTTAGTGTTTTTTTTCTGTGAAACAACCAAATTAAGCTTTAATTTTTGATTAACGAGCAGAAACGAGATCGCAACGTGTTAATATCGACACATCTTTATCAAAGCTACAATGAAAAATAAAGTATTTGATGCTGGAGTCACAATCGTTGTGCGTGACTGTATTTACATAAGAAGAGTCGCTTCTGCTTTGAAATGAAAAAGTCAGACTTACGATTTAAAAGCCCATTTAGTTGTTTCACAGAAAAAAAAATAATTAAATCAATGTTACTATTGACGCGTTTCTCAGGATGTGATTGAGATACACGAATGGCTTAACGCAGGGCTCTTCATCTAGTTTATTTAGGGGGCCAGATTGTAAAAAAGTTAAGAGTAGGCGGGCCAGAAACATTTTATTCGGCACATTTTTAAGCAACATAATACGTATTATATGAACTCATGTTCGTATATTTACATAATTTCACCATGTGAATAGTGCTTTAACAGAACACTTTAACATTACCGCTGCATCATCAAAAGACAACGCACACGAGTATTATTAATGACTATTTTAATAGAGTTAAGCACTTGTATTGCTCTGACGGCATAATGACCTTCATAGATTTAAAAGCTAATAGTACTGCATAGCCTAAACATCATATACTCACAGCTGTTGAGTTGTGAATGCCCTTCTTTCTTATTCCAACTCGGTTTAATGGGAACAATTGCATTTATTTCCCTGGGCCACATGCATGAAGTTAGGCTCATACGACGTTACAGCGATTCGAAGGCAGTGTTGCAGTCTTTCATTCGTCAGTGAACTGCGTGTGTTGCTCTTTATCACATTCATGTGAGAAAAGCTGGACTCACATGTATAGGTAGAGCCAAACATAGTGAGCAGAAGTACAGCTAATTTCCTAGCATTTGGAAACTCAACCTGCTGAATGTGTTCAGTCCAAAACCTGACAGCGTCATCATTTTATAAATCCTGTTTCAATGAAGAAGATGCCTGAATGTCCACAAGTTCCAAATGCAGTGGCTCTTCTTCAACTGACGAGAGTAACTGCTTTGCGGTCGATGCAAAATCACTTTCCGGTGAAACGGTGAATGGATTCCGAGCAAACATCATGACTTCTTTCGGTACATGGAAATCTTGAAATCTGTCATTAAAGTCATCCTTCAGCTTGATCGAGAAATCAGACATCACATTGGTGACTTTCACTGATGATGAGGCGGTGAAATTGCACAGCTGTGGGAAGTGGAGAAGTTTTTGCAAATGCAAATCCGATGAGAAGAGAGACAACTTACTTTGAAATGCATTCAGCTTCTCCACAAGATCGATTATTGTTTAATCCCTTAACTGTAGTTCCAAATTGAGTGTGTTTAAGTGTCCAAATATATCACTCAAAAAACACACTTTTGCCATGAACTCATCATCCCGAACCATATTTGAATACCTCTCTGCATTCTTATGAGAAGAATTATTGAGAAATTCAATGATTTCATCCTTGAGGTCACAGAAGCGATTCAGTGCTTTACCTTTAGTGAGCCAGCGTACGTCGTTGTGCACTAGCAGATCATGATGGTCTGCGGACATGTCAGCTAGCAACAGCCGGAACAGCCGATGTTGAAGGCTTGATGTTGATCGGATGAAGTTTATTATTGCTGTCACTGTATTCATGGTATCTTTCTGCTCATTGCAAAGTTTGCCACACAAAAGTAATGGCTAATGCAATGCAAGGACTGCATCTGTGGTGCTAAAGCAGAAAGCCTCGCTATCATACCATTTTTCCTTCCTATCATCGAAGGAGCACCGTCTGTAACTAGAAGACAAACTTTATTCAGGTCAAGTCCATGCTACTCAAAAAAAGAAGTAATCTTTTGAGATATTACCTCACCAGTTGCGTAACTTTCCAACGGGAGTAAAGCTAGCATTTCTTTACGGAAACAATTCCCATCAATAAAACGCACAGACACACATAGTTGAGCGTTGTCTGTATTGTCAGTGGACTCATCTACTGCAAGTCACATGAACTCTGCTTTTTTCAGACGGTCCAGGAGCGTGTCGAAAACTTCGGTTCCCAAAACCTCAACCCTGCGCATGGTAGCAGTGTCTGAAAGTGGAATTTTCTGAATCGATGAAACTACACTTGATTTAATTTTTTCATCTCTGATTATTTCATTCACAGCTGCCAGCATGCACTCCTTCATAGTTTCAGAATCTGTGAACGGCTTCTTTTTCTTCTCAAGTATCCACGCCACACGTAAGGAAGCCGCTGCAGCTTTCTCTTGTTGAGTGAAAGATCGCACTAGAGTTGCACGGGCATGTTGGTATGAAGAGATCAGCCCCTCTACTTTTGAATTTCTAACTGCAGAGCCCTCTGGATACGTTTTTCCAAAAGCTGTGTGTCTGGTTTCAAAATGTCTTTTCACATTGTATTCTTTAACTGCTGACACACATTCATTGCACAGTAAACACATTGGCTTTGCATCAGGTGCAGCTGGTAAAATAAATAAGTACTTCTTGGTCCATTCATTGTTGAATTGATGATTTTCATCGTCAATTTTTCTTTTCATGTTAGCTTGCGAGGTTCAGGGGGCGTGGAGCTGGGGGGGCCGCTAATCTTCTAATCTTTCAATTTTCTAATCTCCTGTTAATGAGTATCTATTTACTATTTAAGACATGATCACCTGCACCTTTTCTGTGTAGTGTTTCGTTTTGCAAACGCTCAGACGCCGTCGTTTCGTGCTTCACTGCTAATATCTAAACTTTGTTGCTTCGCTCACGCAGGTCGTTTCTCTGCACATCGCTGCCAAGATATTATCAATCGTTTTCTTACCTGCTCAGGTGATATTTCTTTTCATTCAGCTTCTCTTTTCGACTCCAAGAGCTCCAACGTTACTCTTTCCTGTTCCATCCAGTCTCCACCTCGGCATCATAGCCGTCCAAAGCGCAGCTTCATTACTCAACTCGTCTGCAACCTTATCAGAAAGTCTGGTCCTCCGTTAAACTTTCAAGCTCCTTCGACATGACAATTACCGTTCCATCAGAAGATCCTGCCCTGGACCTCCATCAGCTACGTTCAACCTTTTAAAGACGTATCCAGCCCATTCTAAACTCCATTTTCAACCAGTGGCGGCTCGTGACTCGACTGGTCACAACATTCTCCAACGACACTATTGTACTGCAACTTTTCCACCGGCGCCTCACAGACTATGGTTACCACGGCAACGCCCTTATTGAGTGACTGCGGGGAGTGGTAAGTTGTCATGGTGACCAGGCAGCTTCATCAGGCTCTGCGTGCTCTGCGCCTCAGCACTGCAATCTTCCGGCTTCCTGTTGCTGCGCTTTCACAACTGGTGGAGACGAATTCAACCCGCCAAATCATGACATCTAAATACTGTGTTAACTTATTTATATTCATGACTAGCTGTCCTAAACATGTCTAGAATATTTATTCAAATCTAAAGGAATAAGCAAATGTTGTTCTACATAGATAAGGATTTAATCGTAATAACTTCATAGATTCTACCCTGCTTCACTCAAGTCAATGATGTAATTCCAATCATAACCTCTGGATGGCAGTATAATACCACAAGTTCTCTCTCTATACATTAAACCATTTTGGTATCGCTGCGAAGCTCGGACACTACAGCTTTTCTATCTATTCCCGCAGTTCTCACTCGGATGGATTCTCGGGAGTTCCCCCTCCTGCCTCATCCTCTGTCTATCTGTATCAAATGACATTCTTCAATTTCAACTCTTACCCCCCCCCCCTTTGAGGCGGACTGCTCCCGACCAAATCATTAGATTTTTCAACAGCCTCAGAGCAACGGATTCTTCATCCTCTTAGGTTCTACAGCGGCCTCAGCTCTATGCATTCTTCATCTCTGGCTTCATCTAAATCACTTTAACTCAAAGTCCAATATCCCCGGCATTCAGGAGATCTCTGCGCTCTACAGCAGATCATCACACTACCGATGGCAATCCACCGTTCATTATTACAGATCACTGCTTCAGCAGATCTCTGCGTTCTGCAGCAGACCACCACGCTCTACCAATGGCAGTCCACCATTCACAATAACAGATCACTGCTTCAGCAGATCTCTCTCCCTCTCCCTCTCTCTCTCTCTACAGCAGACCACCGCTCATTATTGACAGCACTTCTTTGTTTACTTCCTCAGATCTCTGCACCGTTCAGCAGATCCCGTCCTCTACTGTTAATTGCTCCTCACTGCAGCAGATCTCTGCTCCCTCTTCAGATCTACTCACTATTATAGCATGCAAGTTGCTTTAGTTCACAGTCTAAATCTGTACCTGCACTACTCCAGATCTTCCAACGCTTTCGCTTTCCTCCAATACGTAGATCGTGGAAGCATTCCGCAGTCAAGGCTAATGCTAATCCCCATCTAATCAAAAATACGAGGTGCTTGACTTTCTCAGCAATCTATTCATATGTCCACACATCCTCTCAAATATTACAGCATTAATACATGGTGAGAGACGCGGTGTGAGACTGGAAATCTGTCTTGTTTATGAGTTAAGGAGTTCCACTACTAGGAGAATAACTGGAGTTGTGAAACCCAGTCTCTCAATGTGAGTTCACCTTTTCCATTTCAAGCAGACATGATAGTAGCAGACCGCTGATCGATCCCGTATTAACTGACACATAAGATAGTCAACATCTCATCTCTGCCCTCCATTCCAGAAAATGGAGCACGAAGCGTGCTGAGCTTCCCCAGCAGTCGATTTACACGTTCGTTCAGTTCCAGCTGCTACCTCAACTGTCAGTTCCGCTCCCCTTCTGCCTCTACTTTTAGTATCCAAGTTCCGTCGACTGGTCCCGTCTGCTGCGTGCCCCCCCCCCAGACTCCCCAGCTTCACCAGCTGTTATTTGACTGAATCATACTCTCAGTAACCTCCTTTAATCTGCTCAGCATTTCATATCTGCAGCCCTCTCCCTCCTTCGAAAGCTTCATATTGTACAGCTTGGTCAGTGTTTTAAACGTTCTGTGCCAGAATCGGATTCATCTTATTCCTTCAATCAAACCAAATCATGGCGTTCATCGTCCAGCTAGGGATTTTCTCTCTTCCCACCATTCTCTCCATACCAGTAGTTCGTCTGACTCTTCGCGGAATCTTCAAAAGTTCCCCCCCTTGCTGCACCTTCCCGCCTGCCCATATCAACAGACATTCTCCATTCACTCATCTCTACTCTTCGGAAAGTTTGCTTGTCCCCTTACGAAGATCTCCTCATGGAGACCATCTGCCTAACAGCTGATTCTTAAGAGCCTTCCCTTCTGCCTCACCTTCCCGCTGTCCGCATCAATGAACATTTTCAGTTTGCTCATTCTACTCTTCGGAAACGCCACTTCTCCCCATACAAGGATCTACCTATGGAGATCATTTGCATCTGAGCCCTCTTCGGTCTCCTTAGGAGCTCAGAATCCACAGTTCTAATTTACTCCATCATTCAGTTGTGTACCAGACGGATCCATTTCAGCGCGGTCAGTTAATTCAGCTGTCAAGCAGATTCCCCTATCTGCCCCTTATTTTCAACGTCAAGGTATCTCATCTGCTTCTCGGCCTTCTTCGGTTTCCTCAGAACTCGCAGTTTCTTCTGCTTCTAATTTTCTTCACCATTCGGTCGTACCTCCAAGAGGGATCAATTTCAACGTGGTTAGTTCATTCAGCCGTCAAGTAGAGTCCCCTATCTGCCCCTTTCAACATCAAGGTATCTCCCCAGCAAGAACCCCCCCCCCCTCTACTCTACACCCCCCCCAGGACCCTCAGTTCATTGATTCCCCTTGCTCCTATCATCACTCATCGCTGGTTCTCAGCCCACCTCTCCACCCTCCTTTCTAGAGCAGGCCTCCCCCCTCAGCTGTATTTTCCCCATTCATTTTGTATAGGTGCAGCTACCTCCGCTGCAAGAGCCAGCATCAACCACAGTCTGATCAAGACCATGGGCCGCTGGTCCTCTTCCGCAGTAGATGAATGAACGTAATAATCTCCCTCCGATATAGTTGCAGCCCATTTTAAAATCGCTAGCATGCCCGGAGTGGGGGCTACCTGTTCGCCGGGGCCACCAGAGGTTTTCCCCTAATCTGCCTCAAGGGGTTTTTTCCTCTCCACTGAGCGGTAGGTATACACACAGTCACATCCTACTAACAAATTTATTAATCTCCCTCTGTTCGTCCTTCTGGTCTTTTGTCTATGTTATGCGTTGGCATGTGCTGTCTTGTTTGTCTCAAAGTGTGGGAGTTTTCGTGAGGTGCCGGGGGTCCATCCTTTGGGGGGCAAGTGAGGCTCACTTCCCCGACCTCAGGGCTAGGCAGCCGCCTCCCTTACCTTCAGGGGTTCTCACCGCGTGAGTCAGAGCGGACCCCCGGCCAAACTCTGTCCTGTCGCAGCTCCTGCGCTCATCTCACTCGAGGCTCTCTTCTATTCTGCCTCTCTTCAGGAAGTGGTCACTCGTGCCGAGTCCTATACTAACCTCAATGCTTTGTCCTTATTTTCAGGTCCCAGGCAGCGTGACGTCTCGGCCAATCAGGGGTTTTACGCGCGCCCCTTACAGAAGCCTCAGATGCTGGGTACCTCTCTCATCTCCTCCCGAGGGGCGGCTTTCCAAGTCATAACATATGTGTTTTCGGTTGCCGGGTCCTCCGCCCCTGGGATGTCGACAGCGTCGGCCCCAGTCGGTGACCTCTTTTCTATCCTGTCTTCGGTCGCTGGGTCCTTCGCCCCTGAGTTGTGTTGGCAGCGCTGCCCTCAGTCAGTGACCATCTTTCTATCCCGTTTCGGTTGCTGGGTCCTCTGCCCCTGGGATGTGCGACAGCATCGGCCTCAGTCAGTAACCACATTCTGTCCTACTAACTGCTCCTTGCTGCGTCTTCTGCCTTATCCTTCCCCCCCCCAGCTCACGCCCAGTGAATTACCAGCTAGAGTAGAGAGAGACATGTTTAGATCACTTTCCCCCACAAAGTACAGTACCTTGCATTACGCATAACGGAACAACGCATCGGTCTTGCGTGAGACGTGCGGACTGAGTGGAGATCGGAAATAAAAAAAAATACGAACAAACTATTTTTTTTTTCCTGTGGGAAGGTCCGGGGCAGTGTCTGTGGAGTCGGGGTGTGAAGTGATGACTGTTGGCGGCCACTTTGATGTCGTTGCGGGCCGGATGTGGCCCGCGGGCCACCAGTTGAAGAGGCCTGGTGTAGGGAATAACATTGGAATGGACCTGGACTACATTTGGGGTACTAATATGTAAAAGCTTGCCAGAACTGGGCCAGCACTGGATACCGGATTTGGGCCAGTTGACCCGGGCCGGTATTGGCCCGTTGTGCAAATTGACACCGGCCCGGATCTGGTTCACGGATCTGGGCCGGCTCTCCAGACGTATTTGTTGTCTGACAGTTCAGGACAATTTAATTTTACACGACCTTCTGAATAAACGTTTTTTTAAAAATCGTGGATCAGCGCATTTGATCTCGTCACCTAAATTTGGCGGCGCGTTGCAAAGAAAATCTGGCAGCGCTGACTGTAGAGTACAGAGCTTACACACACACACACACACACACTCATAGACACACACTGACACTCACTGATACACACACACTGACACACACACCACTGATACACACACACTGATACAGAAACACACACTGACACACATATAAATTCTAAGTAGTAAAACTTGTATTTAGTAGTAAATATGTTATATAATTGTGTGTGTGCGCGTGTGTTGGAAAGGTAACCATACAAATAATGCGCGGTGTAATTCAGAATGTACGTGACAACACGTCATTTCTCTTGTTAAATGTTTTTATCTGCATGGCAACGCATGAAGCTCTCCTCACGATATTCAGAGTCGTTCTTTTTCTACTTATTAAGCAGACACGTACCCTAAATAACTATGAATTGACTCATCTGCATTGGTACGGACGCTTTTTTCCCCCTAAATCAGAACTGCATAGCAACGCAAGTCCTGAAAAATACGGCAAACTCCTCGCGAGGAAAACTGCCCTGACTTGTGCGCGTGAACGCCGCCAGTGATCACTTTTGTGTTTTTTCACCTAGTCACTGGTGGCAGAAGGAACCATTTCAAAACCACAACACCCAAGCATCTGGGTGCCTCACTTGCAGCAACCAGAGTGGCACTTCAGTATTCAAACAGAAATCTTGATTTCAGACTTTGAGGTTGTTTCAGCCTGACAAACCGCTTTTTATTAAAGGGGGTTACAGAAATTCACATTAAACTTGTTTTAGACAGTGAATTTGGTGGAATCCATACCAAAGATTCTTGCAGTCCCTGATGTGATTGAATTGTACTTCCTGCAGTTAGTGAATCTGTACCTGATGATGGCTCTGGAGCGGAGGCTGGACGTGCTTGTATTCCCATCAGAGGTGACTGTTTTTAACACTTCCCAGCACATGTGAACTGCTTGGTTTCCAAACCCAGAATTGATTTCCATGACTGCAGAGATGGAGATACGACTCCTATTACACAGCAATGACACCCATTCCAGGTTTTAAGAAGAGCTTGATTAGCTACAGTGTGGTGAACAAGCTCAAGTGTATTTTACAAACACTGCGATGCATTGTGGGGGATCTCAACGTGATCCGCGATCCACCCGTCAGCTGTGAGCAACAATTACACTGTGTAACAATTTTTTTTTTTTTTTTTGGTTCCTGGGTAGTAAGTGTTATTTCCTAATTGCTTATGCCTCAAAAGCATAGAAAATGGCTATTATTCCCCACAAACTTTGCTTTTGTGACCAGGACAGTGATATTTTGAAATTTACCTATTTTCCAGAACATTCCAGATAGATTCAGTGCTGAGTAAACTTGAAGTAACTTCTAGAACTTTCTAGAACTTTCCAGTAATATAAATAGTAGTATAAATACAGGGGCCTTAAGCCCACCAGTTCAGTTTAGTTCCAGCTGCCTAAGTGGATACATATCTACATTTTTCTGAGATGTCTGCGGCCAATTTATCAAGACAAGAGCGAAAAAGTACTCCGTGGAAGCATCTGCTAAGATGTGTGAGGCCTACAAGGCATATTTCGGCATGCCTGTCGGGGATCAAGACAAACCCTGGGCACCTCATTTCACCTGCGAGCACTGCAAAAAAATTCTGGAAGGTAAGATGGACAATTGTTGCTCGGAATTTTATGTTATAAAATTTGTTAAAATTTTTAAAATTGTAAAAGTTTTTAATTTTAAAATGTTTTACAATTTTCAATGTTATTGAAAATATATATATATGTATTTTTGTAGGATGGTACAGAGGGGAAAAGAGAGCCATGAAGTTTGCTATCCCAAGAATTTGGCGGGAACCCACTGACCACTCAAGCAACTGCTACTTCTGCATGGTGGACCCTTCCAAATGTCGGACTGGCAAGAATGCACCTGCTATCACATATCCAGACCTTCCTTCATCCATCGCCCCGGTGCCACACTGCCATGAGCTCCCCGTACCCACCCCTCCGGAGAGAGAGCAGCCATCTTTAGAAGAGAGCAGCAAGTCAGAGAGCGAGGAAGATGTTGTAAATCCAGATGACAATTTCAGAGGTGGAGCTGAGGAGAGAAACCCATACTACCCCAACCAAAAAGACCTCAACAACTTGATTAGAGATCTTGGTCTCACCAAGTCCAATGCCGAGCTTTTGACGTCTAGGCTCAAGCAGTGGAACTTGTTGGATGAAAGTGTGCAAGTCGCAGATCAGAGGAAGCGTCACCAACCTTTTTCCAGCTTCTTCACCCGTCAAGATGGGCTCTGCTTCTGCCACAATGTGACCAGCCTGTTCGAGGCAATCGAAATCGCCTGTAACCAGAATGAGTGGCGCCTCTTCATTGACAGCTCATCCAAGAGCCTCAAAGCCGTGCTGCTCCATAATGGTAACAAGTACCCGTCTCTTCCCCTGGCTCACTCAGTGCACCTCAAAGAGGATTACAACAGCATCAAGACCTTGCTGGACGCCTTGAAGTATGATGAGTACGGCTAGGAGGTCATAGGAGACTTCAAAATGGTGGCATTCCTGATGGGTCTCCAAGGCGGTTTTACCAAGTTTCCCTGCTATCTTTGCCTTTGGGACAGCAGGGACACCAAGGCGCACTACCACAGGCGGGACTGGTCACAGCGGACCGAGTTCTCTGTGGGGAGGAACGTCGTCAAGTGGGAGCCACTGGTGGACCCCCGGAAGGTGCTGATGCCACCACTGCACATCAAATTGGGCCTTATGAAACAATTTGTCAGAGCTCTAGATAAGGAGTCGGCAGCCTTCAAGTACCTTCAACACTTCTTCCCTAAGCTGTCTGAGGCAAAGGTCAAAGCCGGTGTCTTCGTCGGACCACAGATAAAGAAGATCCTGGAATGCAATGAATTCCCCAAGAAGCTCACTAGTAAGGAGAAAGCGGCTTGGAACAGCTTTGTCGCAGTGGTTCGGGGCTTCCTGGGCAATCACAAGGCCGAAAACTATGTGGAGCTGGTTGAGACTCTGGTGAAGAACTACGGCACAATGGGCTGTAGGATGTCCCTCAAAGTCCATATCCTTGATGCTCATCTTGATAAATTCAAGGAGAACATGGGAGCGTACTCGGAGGAGCAAGGCGAGCGCTTCCACCAGGATATACTGGACTTTGAATGCCGCTACCAAGGACAGTATAACGAGAACATGATGGGAGACTACATTTGGGGGCTGATTCGTGAAAGTGATTTACAGTATAATTGTAAATCTCGAAAAACTACTCAATTCTAAATCTTTTGTAGTCATTTTTGTATTACTTTAGTATAAATACATGTTAATTTGGATTCATATGTTGTTTTTTTCTGACTTTATGTGAACGAAAAGACACAAATTCGCCCGTTTTCTCATTGGAAATAGGTAAATTTCAAAATATCACTGTCCTGGTCACAAAAGCAAAGTTTGTGGGGAATAATAGCAATTTTCTATACTTTTGAGGCATAAGCAATTACGAAATAACACTTACTACCCAGGAACAAAAATTGTGTTACATAGTGTTATTAGCGGGATTTAATATAATAGCGTCCAATGCGTAACAGCAATAATGAAACAAAACAACCACAACAAACACGAAACAGACGCTCTACGCGGTATCTTTTAGGCACATGTGCGCCTAATTAAAAAAAAGATAGACGCGCACTTCAAAAGTTGAATATCTACAGATCTTTGTTTCCTTCCTTTCTTACACAACACTTGTGCGGTTCAATACTTTTGCATCAACACAAAATGGAGGGTTGTTTGTTTTTAGCTGCCTGCTCGCATGTTCCTCAGAAGGCGCTGCTTGCTGTTTATGGCAGCGCGCTGAGCTGCCTCTCCGCACACTGCGTGTCGTTTTGAAGCGCTGTGTTTAAGATATTTTCATGTTTGAACTCCTGGCTCCCTGTTAAAAATGCAGTCTGTCCTGCCATCAGTTCCCCTGCATCCTGATAAAACGGGCACAACATGGAGGTTTTTTTTTTTTTTTTTTTTTTTTTTTTTTTTTTTAACGCTGTCAAACTGAAGCCAGGGGAAATCTTTTATCCCCTGTTGGTTGAACTGTCGGTTGATAATTCAGTGAAACTGGCGGGTATGGGATTTGTAGTTTTTAATGTGTGATTCACAGTGGGCAGTGGACACCAATAAACTACATTCCCAGAGTGCATTGCGATTGAGCTTTGAGTTTAGATCCGACTGAGAGGTTCTTTTTTTTCTCTTTTGTTTTATACTTTTCAGCTTTATAAATAAATCTCGTTTATTGTTTATATTCAACCTTTAGGGATTTCTAGTCGCATCCGTGCGTCTAAATTAAAATGTGCGTTCACACAAGCATTGTGTTCGTCTCTCATGTGCAGAAACCGGACCCATAAAAACTATAACGAGTAGATCTATCGACGTTTGAATCAGACACAAGAACGAAATATCTACAAATATCTATTCTTCCGAGTATACCGGTAGATCATTACTATAAGGTTCAGGCTGCACTCCCGATAGCTCTAGACGCATGTTTGGAACATTTTACATTCCTTAGAGAAAAGAATATTTAGCCGAGAGGATTGTCGCTCTAGCTCTCTCCTTCCCGCTGCACCCAGCCAGCCAATCGGAGCTCCCCTCTTGTCACCCAGCCAGCCAATCGGAGCTCCCCTCTTGTCACCCAGCCAGCCAATCGGAGCTCCCCTCTTGTCACCCAGCCAGTCAATCGGAGTTCCCCTCTTGTCAGCCAGCCAGCCAGCCAGCCAGCCAATCAGAGCTCCCCTCTTGTCACCAAACCAGCCAATCGGAGCTCCCCTCTTGTCACCAGGCCAGCCAATCGGAGCTCCCCAATCTGATACAGTCACTCTAATAAGCACATGTACTGCTCTGACTCACGAGTAAATCCTTTACCAGCTTTGAAAAACGAAACTGTGCGATTGTAGTAGGGTCTTATTATTATTATTATTATTATTATTCACGTGTGGATTGTGTTTCTCATATTATTATTTGATAAATGTGTATTGTGTGTGTGTGTGTGTGTGTGTGTGTGTGTGTTGATTTATTTATATAAATGTGTGTTTTGTTGTTCAGCTCTTTATTATTATTTCTCATCTCGAGTGTGGTTTGATGGATTTGCTTCACTGGACCCCCCTAAACTACTTTCTCTCTTTCCTCTATGGAACTATACGAGCGAAACTCCGATTGGCTGAAGGACTGTCTGCCCAATGCACGCCCCCCCCCCCCCCCCCCCCGTTGCTTAGCAACCGCGTGTCCCGTTCCACGGCTCTGCTTGCCAGCGGCTCGCTGCTTGATCTCCCCGCCCTGCCAATCATCTACTGCCTTTATAAATGCGGAGGAATATTGTGAGAGGGAGAGCCGGACTTGTGAAGGAGATTCCGCGCTGCAGACTGGAGCTGGAACGCGGAGAGACTTTATGAAACTGATAGATCCAAGTATTTTATATAAACTGCAATAATATAATCTGTGGTAACTAGTTTAATTAACTTCACTATAAGAAACTGATAGATTTAGAGTTTGTTTTATTGTATCATCCCTATATATACTAGACAATTGTTATAGACTGTGAACTGAAGGTGGCATTGTCATATGGTTTACATTATTGTTAATGTGTTTGAGATTTTTTAAAATCAATTATTACTAATAAAAACTTGTAAAGGTTATTTTTGGTGCATGATTGCTTGGTTTCTCCCGGATAAAAGAGTTTGCGCGGGAACCAACCACTCGACGTCCTTGTCCTCCATAAACACAAGGTGGCGTAATCACATTATTAACATAGATTTAGCAAAGACCTGTTACAAAAAAATAAGGAGGGAAACAAATATTCACAAGGTGAAATATTGGGTCCTAGGGGGGGAGTTAATATTTGTTTGCTGGGGGAACAGATATTCTGTGACACCGGTACAAAACAAGTCCTGGACACAAAATCCATCACAAAAATAAACCCTTCTTTACAGAGGAGGGTTCTTCACCCTGTCAGTGTCTGTCTGTCTTTCTGTGTGTGTTACTGATTGGTTTATTATTTTTTTCTTCAGATTAACGGATTGGCGTCGACTGGATCTTACGTTCAGAGCGGACAGAAAGACAAAGCTGCCTCCCAGTCTCTCTTCACTGCCAGTTACGTCTACTAGACCAGTGCGCTCATTAAACTGGGACCAGCAAACCTCACACACTGAGCCACTGCTTTTGCAATCTGAATTTTACATTCCAAAAGATGATTTTTACAAATTTAAAAAAAAAAAAAATGTGAAGATGTCTTTAAATAGCTTTAAATAAAAATCTACACTGTTGGAAAATTAAAGTGTGTGGAAATTCATGATTTTTCTTTTTTCTTTAAGTGATTTATAGCTTAACGAAATAATTTCATAAAGACGACCTGCTTGGGAGTTGCATTAGCTCTCAGATGGCAGCAGTGTGGAGTAGTGGTTAGGGCTCTGGACTCTTGACCGGAGGGTCGTGGGTTCAATCCCAGGTGGGGGACACTGCTGCTGTACCCTTGAGCAAGGTACTTTACCTAGATTGCTCCAGTAAAAACCCAACTATATAAATGGGTAATTGTATGTAAAAAATAATGTGATATCTGTGTAATGTGATATCTTGTAACAACTGTAAGTCGCCATGGATAAGGGCGTCTGCTAAGAAATTAATAATAATAATAATAATAATGTCCAGTTTTTGAAAGATGTTCTCGCAGACCTGGATTTGACATGATCACTGGATTAAAGGAAGTTCTGTTTCTGTGCCTCGCACTCAGGAAGGCTGCTGGACTCCCCGCCTCACTTCACCTCTGCAGTGTCTTCTGGGTCATGTTACTGGCTGACGGCATGCCAGTTAGCAGGGGGAGCAGCAGCTGATTGGTTAATGACAGGAAAGAAGCCGGCGAAGGGGCGGGGACAATTTCACCCTCCAGGTGAACAAGGAAGTGCAACCCTAACTGAAACCATGGCTTGCAAACGGAGATTTCTTTAACCGGGTGTAGCACTGTAGCACATATCGCGTTGTAAAATGAAGAGTTTCCGTTCTAGTAAGCTTTTGAAAGCCTGGCTGTGCAAACAGAGATTACCCCAGGGTAGTACCAGAGGTGTTCAAATGAGAATCCATGTTTTGCTGCAACATCTTTCAAAAGCTGCACATGTGAGAGCTGTGGAGCGAATGCAAGTGATGGACCGGTAACACTGAGGAAATTCTTTTATGAGCTGCAGTAGAATTATTTTAATAAGAACTGAAATTGGTTTCAGTGGTCTGTGTAACCCTCATCATAGAGACTAAAATAAAATCAAAAACAACGGGCACAAATGGATTATATTTTGAGTTTTTTTTTGTAAAATCTCCCAGATGTTTTAAATACAAGGTGAACAAATTTACCATGTATGCTGAATAAAAATGACAATTTAAACACATCTGAACTGAATCTGCTCTGTTTCTTTCAGTATTTCTAAATCAGACTGGAAGTAACTCTGTGCTTTCAGGAGGAGGTGGGGATATGTAAACTAACTGGAGTGTGTACAGGGCCTGCAATCCTCCGCAGATCCCCACTCTGAGTTTCAAACAAAGTAGAGATATCATCCATTACTATTAAACAGGAAAGCTTAGACATACTAAAAAAATCCCCTATTACAAGCGGTGTGGATCTGTAGTACAGCCCCAGCTGTCTCCCCCTCCCTCCCTCTCCCCCTCCCCTCTCTCCTCAGCGGTGTGGATCTGTAGTACAGCCCCAGCTGTCTCCCCCTCCCTCCCTCTCTCCCCAGCGGTGTGGATCTGTAGTACAGCCCCAGCTGTCTCCCCCTCCCCTCTCTCATCAGCGGTGTGGATCTGTAGTACAGCCCCAGCTGTCTCCCCTTCCCTGCCTCTCCCACTCCCCTCTCTCCTCAGCAGTATGGATCTGTAGTACAGAACCAGTTGTTTCCCACTCCCTCCCCCCCCTTCCCCCTCCCCTCTCTCACCAGCGGTGTGGATCTGTAGTACAGCCCCAGCTGTCTCCCCTTCCCTCCCTCTCCCCTCTTTCCTCAGCAGTATGGATCTGTAGTAAAGCCCCAGTTGTCTCCCCCTTCCTCCCTCCCTCTCCCCCTCCCCCTCCCCTCTCACACCAGCGGTGTGGATCTGTAGTACAACCCCAGCTGTCTCCCCCTCCCTCCCCCTCCCCTCTCCTCAGCGGTGTGGATCTGTAGTATAGCCCCAGCTCTCTCCCCCTCCCCTCTCTCCCCAGCAGTGTGGATCTGTAGTGCAGCCCCAGCTGTCTCCCCCTCCCTCTCACCAGCGGTGTGGATCTGTAGTACAGCCCCAGCTGTCTCCCCCTCCCCTCTCTCCCCAGCGGTGTGGATCTGTAGTACAGCCCCAGCTGTCTCCCCCTCCCCTCTCTCACCAGCGGTGTGGATCTGTAGTACAGCCCCAGCTGTCTCCCCTTCCCTCCCTCTCCCCCTCCCCTCTCTTCTCAGCAGTATGGATCTGTAGTACAGCCCCAGTTGTCTCCCCCTCCCTCCCTTCCTTTCCCCCTCCCCTCCCCTTCCCCCTCCCCTCTCTCACCAGCGGTGTGGATCTGTAGTACAGCCCCAGCTGTCTCCCCTTCCCTCCCTCTCCCCTCTTTCCTCAGCAGTATGGATCTGTAGGTAAGTCCCAGTTGTCTCCCCCTTCCTCCCTCCCTCTCCCCCTCCCTCTCCCCTCTCACACCAGCTTTGTGGATCTGTAGTACAGCCCCAGCTCTCTCCCCCTCCCCTCTCTCCCCAGCGGTGTAGATCTGTAGTGCAGCCCCAGCTGTCTCCCCCTCCCTCCCTCCCCTCTCGCACCAGCGGTGTGGATCTGTAGTACAGCCCCAGCTGTCTCCCCCTCCCCTCTCTCCTCAGCGGTGTGGATCTGTAGTGCAGCCCCAGCTGTCTCCCCCTCCCTCCCTCTCCCCCTCCCCTCTCTCCTCAGCGGTGTGGATCTGTAGTACAGTCCCAGCTGTCTCTGTGAAGAATCTGCTCATGGTCCCAACAGGCTTGTTATTGTTGAGAGTTATGTGTGAAGAATCACAATTAAAATGTCCAGTTTAAGGATACAATTCATTCATATGTGTAATGGTCTCATTTAATCAGCTCTCTGCTGTCATGAATGTCTTTCTTTTTACGAGTTCAAGATTGCCGAGGTAAACAATTGAGCAGTAAATCACACAACACCGTTATATCTTTTATACATTTTATCAAGAAAGAGAGAAAATAGATGTGCTACAAAAACAGAACAGAAGATTCATATCAAAATAGCAGAAATCAGTTCACTAAGTTTAGCAATGAATAATATTCATGGAGCATCTCAGCTTCAGTGTAAATATTGATTACATGGAAAATAGTGCATTCATCTATTGCCTAGAAAGTCTTTTATCATCATTTATTTCTTAGCAGACACCCTTATCCAGGGAGACTTACAGCTGTTACAAAATATCACAGTACAAAATTAGAGGGGGCAGGGAGGAGAGAGGGAGAGGGAGGAGAGAGGGAGGGAGAGGAGAGTAGAGAGGATGGAGGAGAGAGGGAGAGTAGAGAGGGCAGGGTGGAGAGAGGGAGAGTAGAGAGGATGGAGGAGAGAGGGAGAGTAGAGAGGATGGAGGAGAGAGGGAGAGTAGAGAAGGCAGGGTGGAGAGAGGGAGAGTAGAGAGGATGGAGGAGAGAGGGAGAGTGGGAAAGGGAGGGGATTAGCATATCAGAGGGAACTGAGAGAGAAAGAGGAGGGGAGAGCCATAGGGGAGGCAGAGAGGAGAAGGGGAGAGGAGAGAGAGAAGGAGATGGAGAGGTGGAGGGGAAAGAGAGAGGGAGACAGGAAGGGAGAGTAGGAAAGGGGGTGTAGAGAAATAAAGAGGAGGGGCTCAGGGTAAGAGGGTGGAAGAGAGAGGATTTCTTCTCATCAGCCCAGAAGAGTGCAGAGAGAGTGTCAGTGAAAGTGAAGAGGAGATTGTCTGAGCTGTTTGAATAGTTTCCTGGTTCAGACAGCAATGTGTGTTTAATCTGCAGCGCTGACAGGGTCAGGGTCAGGGGGACTCCAGCACAAGGTCTGTATCACTGTAAGTATAGAAGAATGGATAGAGTTTCTCATTGGGATTGAACTCCATGTCAGTGAAAGTGTAGATGTGAGATCTGGTCTCCACATTGTAAAAGGAGAGCTGCCCTTCCTCATAATCCAGATACACCCCCAGCTTCTGGGGCTTCAGGCTCAGGGGGAGGGGGGTCTGGGGGTCAGTGAGAGCACTGAACACACCTCCACTCCACCACACAGTCCAGTAACCCTGCTGGGGGGTCATGCTGAACCTCCCCTTCCTCTTGGCAGACTCTCTGCTGACTCCTAATCTCCAGTATGTATTCCCCCCCACCTGCACCTGCCAGTAGCGTCTCTCCGAGGTGAAGCTCTCCCTGCTCAGCACACAGCACCAGTCATCAAATCTCTCTGGATTGTCAGGGAGATCCTGCCGTGTCTCTCCCAGTCTCACTCGTTTCCCCTCCGCAGACAGGATGAGCTGTGGGTGTGCTGTATCAGGGTCCAGAGTCACATCAACTGTGGAGTAGAGAGGAGACATCATCATCATTATTATTATCATTATTATTATTATTATTATTATTATTATTTACACAAAAAGGGTTTAAAAAAAAAAAAAAACTGGCCTAACAGGACATTTTCTTAACCAGCCAAACCACAACCTAAAATAACCTTAAAATGACGTCTAAGACAGATAATAATAATAATAATAATAATAATAATAATTATTATTATTATTATTATTATTATTATTTATACAAAAAGGGTTTAAAAAAAGTACATTTTCTTAACCAGCCAAACCACAACCTAAAATAACCTTAAAATGACGTCTAAGACAGATTATTATTATTATTATTATTATTATGAGCAGTATTATTATTATAAAATATAAAAGAGGAACGAATGAAAGAAAGAAAGAAAGAAAGAAAGAAAGAAAGAAAGAAAGAAAGGTGACAAAGGCAGAAGCTGAGCCTCTTACCTCAATTAAAATGAATCTTGAAATAATAATATTTACTAGATATAAATATTAACTAAACCCCGAGATCGCCTCGTACAGTAAAGTCTCTTAAATCGACAGGATGAACTCAAGCTGCAGTTTGGAATCGCAGTTGGAATTGTAGCAGTTTTTCGAATTTCGAACTGTAGCAGTGTTCTGTTGTCATGGAAACCGCAGTGAACGCAATGAGCCGCGAGATACGCGATCCTGAAGAGGGGAGAAGAACAACACAAACTGAAAGTGTGAGAGAAAACCCTGACGGAGGCTCTTCCGTGACTGGCGAGTGAACAAGATCTGGAGCCCAAACATCTTAGCCTTTTCACACTAGCACACCTGAGCCGAGCCGAGCCGAGCCGAGCCCCCCCCCCAGCGCGGGTGTGTTCACACTGCTGCTCAAAGAAGAAGCTGCCTGTGGAACGTGACGTCAGATTCCACGGACACGCGCGCACAGAGGAGTGCTGTGGATTTGTTTTGAGAATGGATCCCGAGGTCGGACTGTCCCAAACGATAAAGTACCAAAAGATTTCACACGAATACACAAATATGGGTTTGTGTTTCACATGCTGCTGACTGCAAATACAAACCGAATAATTTCATTTCATATTATTAAAGTTAGATTAACTACGACTAATAATAACTTTAAAAAGTTACAGATAGTATTTAAAAATGTCAGTAAACACGTCAGAAAAATAGATTTAAAGCAGGCCTATTACAAACAAAATCTAAACGAAACATTAAAGAGATTTTTCTGTACAGCTTGTTTTTATACATGCAATGTTAATAGATGGGATTTTTTAAAATGACCGAATTGAATGTGATTTTCAGATACTTTGCACATTTCCAATATACAGAGCTTATTTCTTTATTTCTTTATTTTCTGTTAAGGACTGGTTTATAAAGTAACCACAAAATAAACTGCGCGATTACTGATCACTTTATTCATTAGAAAACATGATAATGCTTCATATTGCGTGGCGTAAATTAATATTAAACTGATATTAAATGAATGTTAAATTGCATATTAAATTTACATTCAATTATTCCTTGTTACTTTCCATTGACATTTCAGTCAGATTAATTGTATTTTCAATAAGGGGAAATTATTACATATTTTCAACGGTAACAAAACGTAATATAAATGGACGTGACGTGCCATTACATTTTCAATCGATATTTGGTTAACATTTAGCAAGAAACCAGCTATTGCACATTTATTAAATATTAATTTAACATTCATTTAATATCTATTGCATATCTATTTAATATTAATTTATGTCACGCAATATAAAGCGTTGCTGATAAATACATGGAACTCAATTCATGAAGCAGCAGCAGACCTTGCAGTTCACACACTGTAAGGTTTGATTTGTCTCTGTTTGAAATGATCCCTGTCAGCGTTAAACAATTTAAAGGAGAAATACTTTCCAGAAGACAAGTCTCTGAATTCAACACATCGGCGCCGGTCGCTGCAGGTCTGTGACCAAGAACTGCGTCCATTAAGACATCAGATTTACTTTTTTTGCAGTCTGACGCTTTTATCGTTATGATCTTATATTTATTTTTAATCCTGTTTTATTATTTTTATTTTTTTCCACGCAGGAGTTCACACTCCAGAGTTGTCATTTCCACAGAGCAGACACCCCCCCCCCCCACACACATCACCAGTAATATCAACGTTGAGATTGTCCGGGGCTGTGCTCTGATGCCCAGCGTCCACCTGGCACACCCCCCCACACTGAGCCCCTGTCAGCTGTGCGACAGAGTGCACCTCAACCAGGAAGGCGTCCGGGTCTTTGATAAATCCCTCAAGGATACAGCCATGGGCCGCAGCCCAGCCAGCCCCCCCCCCCAGCGCAGCATACAACCAGTGAGGAGACCCCCTGGAGCCACAGGACACACACCAGTGAGGAGACCCCCTGGAGCCACAGGACACACGCCAGTGAGGAGACCCCCTGGAGCCACAGGACACACACCTGTGAGGGGACCCCCTGGAGCCACAGAACACACACCTGCGAGGGGCCAACCCATCCCTCACCCGCACAGCACAGCACAGCCCAACACTGCCTGAGCCATTGCAACCCGGAGCAGCACAGCCCAACCAGGACCAGCCAGACCCAGAGCCCCTCCGAGCACCAACCAGCCGCAGCACCAGCTCAGCTACGCTGGAGCCCTCGCTCAGCCAGCCCCCCCTGCCACCACTGAGCTGGGTGAGATAAAACAGCTCCTCAACACCCTCTGCTCAAGACTGCTGGACTGAGGGACCCGCAGCACTCGGGTAGGACACAGGAAACCCTAGTTTACCTGGGAAAATACCAGAAACGAATGGGATATGAATATGAAGAAAAACAATGTGTGTGTGTGTGTGTGTGTGTGTGTGTGTGTGTGTGTGTGTGTGTATCAGACACAGTATCACTGCACAGACACATCTACATATTTACTTAATGTTGTAATTTGCATTTTGTTTTATTATAAATAATAGAAATTTAAAAGAAAAAAGAGAAAAGATATCTCCTTCAATCAGCTGCTGAACATCCAGGGTCTGTACTCCTCGGCCTTCAGGCTGAAGAACACTGAGTTTGTTCTCAATGTAAATAATATTGATATTATGATCCTATTAGAGACGTGGTGCCGTGCAGATGTGCCACTCACTGTCCCTCAGGCTACAGGGAGATCATAGTGCCCTCCCTGAAACACAGCACAGTCACACACGGCAGGGACTCTGGGGGAATACTAGTGTGGCACAGAGGGGAGCTCGCCCAACCCATCGGCTCAATTAAACAAGGACAGACACACACACGGCTCAAAATAAACAAAAACGCAGTCCAAGGTGAAACTGATGTTTCCCTGTGTGCAGCCTGCACCCCTCCCTCTGAATCCCCAAACTACTAGGGCTGTAAGGGTTTAAACGTTTAAACGGTAAACATGGATTAAAAATATTTTTTTGTTTACAATTTGTATTATATGTTTAAACGCAACTTAACAGTAAAATATATTATCAAATTATTTTTTTATATTTTCCGCAGATATGTTTCCCTTTCTCTGGTTTTCCCCTTTAAGGAAACCTGACCTGTTCTTCCACGTGATCACTCTAAACACGTCTTGCATAAATTAAGGACAGACCCTCTTCCTGCGTTGTTGTGTATCTCCATCGCATTGCCTTCTTTCAGGTCTTATAGGGCTCTATGGAGTCCGTGTTAACGGGAGCACGGACGGAATCAAAAGAATATTAACGCGGAATTAAGCGCTGTACGAAAAAAATGCATTTGGCAGAAGAGCATTAAGCTTGAGATTTACATATTTAAAGGGAAAATGTGAAACTAATGGTCAGTACAGGCAGTGGTGTAACTTTGGTTTCAAATGTGGGTGAATGGGTGGCGAGGGGGCGGTTTCTGTAGCTGGGTTATAAATGAGACGGGGTATTCTGTAAGAGATAAACAACGAGAAGGGATGAGTCAGTGAAAATAATTAATTCACCGTTCGAGTGCGTTAAATAAATGCAGTCATGGAAAATAAATATAAACATTTTTAAGGACTTAATTAGACAACACTGTTTTTAACGTCTGTATTACAACACAAAAAGCACTCCTCACACAGACTGCTATTACAGCAGTCACTTTGAACAATACGATCCCAGTGTTCACACAGAGAAGATTTATGGTAGTGAAACCACGGGTATAGCAGTGATATAGAATTGATCAAGTTCAAAACTGAAAGTTATGAAACACGCCCATCTGTTTGCTTTGGAGCGCCCCACACTGCACTAAAAAAAATAAATAAATACAACCCGTTTCGTAAAGTTAACAAAACTATTTTTCAATACAATTAGATACTTCATTGGACATTAATCCAATGTAGACAAACGCAAACCAAATGGAAAGAGCAGAAGCCTGTAGGTTTACGGTTTTGTGTTGTTCATATTGCCCGCGGTGTGCATAAGTTCATTTAAATTAACTGAATTACATTTTTTTTAAACAGTAAAAATGGGAATCAGAAAAAAATAACAGGAATTCCATAGGGCCCTAGTGTTAGTACTGTACATTATTTCAGTAAAGTGAATAGCCTGTGTGATTCCATAGGGCCCTAGTGTTAGTACTGTACATTATTTCAGTAAAGTGAATAGCCTGTGTGATTCCATAGGGCCCTAGTGTTAGTACTGTACATTATTTCAGTAAAGTGAATAGCCTGTGTGATTCCATAGGGCCCTAGTGTTAGTACTGTACATTATTTCAGTAAAGTGAATAGCCTGTGTGATTCCATAGGGCCCTAGTCTTAGTTCTGTACATTATTTCAGTAAAGTGAATAGCCTGTGTGATTCCATAGGGCCCTAGTGTTAGTGCTGTACATTATTTCAGTAAAGTGAATAGCCTGTGTGATTCCATAGGGCCCTAGTGTTAGTACTGTACATTATTTCAGTAAAGTGAATAGCCTGTGTGATTCCATAGGGCCCTAGTGTTAGTGCTGTGCATTATTTCAGTAAAGTGAATAGCCTGTGTGATTCCATAGGGCCCTAGTGTTAGTACTGTACATTATTTCAGTAAAGTGAATAGCCTGTGTGATTCCATAGGGCCCTAGTGTTAGTACTGTACATTATTTCAGTAAAGTGAATAGCCTGTGTGATTCCATAGGGCCCTAGTGTTAGTACTGTACATTATTTCAGTAAAGTGAATAGCCTGTGTGATTCCATAGGGCCCTAGTGTTAGTACTGTACATTATTTCAGTAAAGTGAATAGCCTGTGTGATTAAGGCACCTCACGGCTCCATTCACGCCACAGTAAAACACTGTAACACATTGGAAAAGAAAAACATGTAGCTACTGTTTATTTATTTATAAAAAGAACGGCAAATAAGATGTCTGTTACAAAGTGCGTACACCTTTTTATCTGTCCATATTTTATTGTGTGTTCAACAGGACATCTGCAGATACAGAACAGCTTTTAATTATTCAAGCGAGCTGAACCGAGAAGCCGTGAAAGAGAGGGACGCTGGGAAATGAAGTCTTTATTTTTTCATGTGAATGCTCATGCGCCGTTGTGAAGGGGAGGGACGCTGGGAAATGAAGTCTTTATTTTTTCACGTGAATGCCCATGCGCCGCTGTGAAGGGGAGGGACGCTGGGAAATGAAGTCTTTATTTTTTCATGTGAATGCTCATGCGCCGTTGTGAAAGAGAGGGACGCTGGGAAATGAAGTCTATTTTTTCACGTGAATGCGCATGCGCCGTTGTGAAGGGGAGGGACGCTGGGAAATGAAGTCTATTTTTTCACGTGAATGCTCATGCGCCGTTGTGAAGGGGAGGGACGCTGGGAAATGAAGTCTTTATTTTTTCATGTGAATGCTCATGCGCCGTTGTGAAGGGGAGGGACGCTGGGAAATGAAGTCTTTATTTTTTCATGTGAATGCTCATGCGCCGTTGTGAAAGAGAGGGACGCTGGGAAATGAAGTCTATTTTTTCACGTGAATGCGCATGCGCCGTTGTGAAGGGGAGGGACGCTGGGAAATGAAGTCTTTATTTTTTCACGTGAATGCGCATGCGCCGCTGTGAAGGGGAGGGACGCTGGGAAATGAAGTCTTTATTTTTTCACGTGAATGCGCATGCGCCGCTGTGAAGGGGAGGGACGCTGGGAAATGAAGTCTTTATTTTTTCATGTGAATGCGCATGTGCCGTTGTGAAGGGGAGGGATGCTGGGAAATGAGGTCTTTATTTTTTCACGTGCATGCTCATGCACTGTTGTGAAGGGGAGGGACGCTGGGAAATGAAGTCTTTATTTTTTCACGTGAATGCTCATGTGCCATTGTGAAGGGGAGGGACGCTGGGAACGAGTATTGTATCAGACAACGGCTTCGATTTTTAATGAAAAACAAATATATGTTTTTTTGGTTCTGAACATGTTTTGTTTCCTGCCAACAATATACAAGTGAATTAAACAAAAAAATGTAGTCTTGTCACCGTGTTTTAAGTTTAATTTAAATAGAGTTGTTTTTTAATGTTTTTTCGATGTTGGATACACACACTTTATATGGCGCTTCTGCAGAAATGGTACGTTGTAAAATCGACTATGAATGTTTATTTCATGCTATTAAAATAGATTACATTTTAGTGCTAACGTACAGGCCTCCTTTGTGCTTTTATGTTTGCCATTGGTACGCACTTTGAATAACAAACCGAGGTTAAAATAGGACTTAAAATAGTGGAAGAAAAATATAAAAATATGAAATGAGAGAAACATTAAATTTATGGCCGTTTAAACGGTTAAACGATTAACAATGGGTTTAAACGTGTAGTCAATTAAACATAGATTTACAGCCCTACAAACTACAATGAGGAATATTTTCATACCCTCCACACAGAGATCAGCCATTTCCAGACCCAGGGAAATGTGCTGCTCTGTGGGGATTTCAACACCAGAACAGGAACAGAGCCTGACTGTAGAAGCACACAAGGTAACAGCCATGTATTTGGACAAACCCCTCTGTACCTCACACCTACCTCAATCCACAGAAACAACCCTGATTGTATTGTGAACACAAATGGGAGGCAGTTAGTGCATCTCTTTCAAGCCTGGGGTCTGTACATCATTAATGGCAGGATCAGAGGGGACTCTTTAGGTAGATTCACAGCAGCTCTTGGGACTAGCGTAGTTGATTATGCCATCACTGACCTGGATCCCTCCTTTATTAATGTATTCACTGTCAGGCCACAAACACCTCTGTCAGACCACAGTCAAATTACTATGTTTCTACAAAGAACAGGTCAGCCCAGTAACACACTAATACAGCCATGCAAGCTGTACCATCTGAACCATACTTATAAATGGGCTCCAAACAGCACAGAGGAATTCGATAAAGCAACTGGCTCTCCTGAAATCACTAACCTTACTGACACCTTCCAAATTATTATATTTGTTAGAATTATTATTAATATAATAATTATGATCATTGTTATTTTTGTTATTGTAATTATATTGTTCATATGATATGTAATGTAATTGCTTTAGCAATACTGCTGATGTCTGTCATTCAAATAAAGCACCTTTGAATTGAATTCAATTGAGAAGACGGAGGGAGAGAGGGGAGGAGAGAGAGGGGAGTGGAGAGGGAGGGAGGGAGGGAGGAGAGAGATGGGAGCAGAGAGAGAGAGTGGAGATGAGAGGAGAGGGAGGGAGGGAGAGGAGACAGTGGCAGAGGGAGGAGAAAGAAGGGAGGAGAGGAGAGATGTGTGGAAGAGAGGCAAGAGGGAGGTAGAGGCTAGAGAGGAGAGAGGGGACAGAGGGATGGAGAGGATAGAGGGGAGAGGACAGGAGAGAGGGAGGTAGAGGGGAGAGGAGAGTAGGGAGAGGACAGAGAGGGGGAGAGGATAGAGAGGAGAGAGAGGGGGGAGAGGTAGGGAGAGGAGAGAGGGGTAGAGGAAAGGGAGGGGAGAGGGGGGAGGGGTATTTGCACATAAACATAATTAGGGCTTCGGATTTCTGTTTTTTCATCCTGAGCTTTCTCATCTCCTTAAGAATTTAAGCAATTCGTGCTTCTCAATCACAACTGTACAACTGATTGAATTAACGTTTCTTTTCTACTAAATGGGCTTTTAAATCGTAAGTCTTACTTTTTCATTGCAAAGCAGAAGCGACTCCTCTTTATTAATGTCAATACAGTCACGCATAGCGATTGTAATAAAGTGAGTCCAGCATAAAATACTTTATTGTTCATTCTAGCTTTAATAAAGAGGAGTCTCTTATTAACATGTCGCAATCTCGTTTGCACATCCTGCTTGTAATGAAAATGAAGGCTTGGCTGATTGAAAAGCCCATTTAGTTGTTTCACAGAATGAATCAAGTTTACTATGAACACGTTTCTCAGTTGTGATTGAGAGACACAAACTGCTTCACAGGGATCAGATGAATTCTTAAAGCAGAGTAGAAAAGTCGGGTAAAACACTGACAATCAGAAGCCCAGCCTCGAGTATACACTGGGATATGCATCCCCACTGAGGAGAAGAGGAGAGGAGAGAAGGATAGAGGGAGGGGTACACTCATGAGAGGAGAGGTGCAGACAGGCTCCAGATTGTGAAACTCTTAATGTGTAGAAAGAATGTCTGTACCAAGTTTCATCACAATCAGATCAGCAGTTCTCTAGATGCATGTCAAAGTGTAACATATGGAGCCCTGTAGTGTCTACATGTGATCTTCACAGTGAGTTCACAATCTGGGGCATTATAACTAAACAAACTTTCTCCTCTCCTTTTCAGTGTTTCCTTTGGGAGGCACACAAGGCTGGCGTTGCTGAGCTGGGAGTGCACAGTGAGGTTTAAATTCTGGGTCAGGAGCATAGGTTTCAGTGTCATCTTACACACATGAATGTGGATCAGGGCAGACTGAGGCTGACAGGCGGGATCGATATTTGGTTTTTAAAATGTGGAAGCCCACGCTCACAAGCAGCACTGCTTAACTCTTTAAGGACCAAGCATTTATAATGTGGTTAACCCTTTAAGGACCAATCATTTATAATGTGGTTAACCCTTTAAGGACCAAGCATTTATAATGTGGTTAACCCTTTAAGAACCAAGCATTTATAATGTGGTTAACCCTTTAAGGAACACTCTGGAGAGCATTATAAAGCACTTCAGAAACCAGACAAGCTTTTCACTTTTTTTCAAAACGATATTTCATTTCTTTTCTTTTTTTAACGTTAAGTATTTTTCTATCATTTTGTATTCTGCTTAGAGATACATGTATAAAAATGTCTTATTCTATGACCCGATGGACCTTCCAATACTTCCTGAAAGTTTTGTTGAAAAATATTGATGTTTTTTTGGGCAAATTACAAAAGACATTGTTTCACCTGAAGTGATTGCAATGACAGAATACACGTTTATCCTCAGGGTCTTTAGAAGCAATAATGGACACTACTCTCGATTATTTACTCAAAATAAATATGTATAAATAAAATAATAGTTCTTCACTCCATTATTATCAGCAATAAGGAAAAAATAATAAATAAATATAATTCCTGAAACATGAATCCTTATATCCACTCGTTTGATATTTAGAAATGTTGTAAAAACATATACAGTGCCTATAGAAAGTCTACATCCCCTTTCAAAATGTTCACCTTTTGTTTCCTTATAGCCTGGAATTAAAATGCATACATTTTTTTTTTATTTATCTACACATCCTACCCCACAACTTCCAAGTGAAAAAAATGTTCTAGAAATTTCTAGAAAATTAATTAAAAATAAAAAACTGAAATAGCTTCGTTGGGTAAGTGTCCACTCCCTTAGTAGTAGCAATCCTAAATTAGCTCAGGTGTATCCAATCACCTTCAAAATCACACACCAAGTTAAGTGGCCTCCACCTGTGTTAAATTGCAGTGATTCACATGATTTCAGGATAAATTCAGCAGTTCCTGTAGGTTCCCTGTGCTGGGTAGTGCATTTTAAAGCAAAGACTCAACCATGAGCACCAAGGAGCTTTCAAAAGAACTCCGGGACAAAGTTGTTGAAAGGCACAGATCACGGGATGGGTATAAAAAAATATCAAAGGCCTTGAATATCCCTTGGAGCACGGTCAAGACGATTATTAAGAAGTGGAAGGTGTATGGCCCCACCAAGCCCCTGCCTAGATCAGGCCGTCCCTCCAAACTGGATGACCGAGCAAGGAGACTGATCAGAGAGGCTACCAAGAGGCCAATGGCAACTTTGCAAGAGCTACAGCCTTTTATGGCCAAGACTGGTCAAAGTGTGCATGTGACAACAATATCCCAAGCACTCCACAAATCTGGCCTGTATGGTAGAGTGGCAAGAAGGAAGCCATTACTCAAGAAAGCCCACCTTGAATCCTGTTTGAAATATGCAAAAAAACATTCAGGAGATTCTGTAGCCATGTGGCAAAAAGTTTTGTGGTCTGACGAAACTAAAATGGAACCTTTTGGCCTGAATGGAAAGCGTTATGTTTGGCGCAAACCCAACACAGCGCATCACCCAAAGAACACCATCCCTACTGTGAAGCATGGTGGTGGCAGCATCATGTTATGAGGATGTTTCTCATCGGCAGGGACTGGGGCACTTGTCAGGATAGAAGGGAAAATGAATGGAGCAAAGTACAGAGAAGTCCTTGAGGAAAACCTGCTGCTCTCTGCAAGAAAGCTGAAACTGGGACGGAAGTTCACCTTTCAGCATGACAATGACCCAAAGCACACAGCCAAAGCTACACTGGAGTGGCTAAGGAACAAAAACGTAAATGTCCTTGAGTGGCCCAGTCAGAGCCCCAACCTAAATCCAATCGAAAATTTGTGGCATGACTTGAAGATTGCTGTCCATCAACGCTCCCCAAGGAACTTGACAGAGCTTGAACAGTTTTGTAAAGAAGAATGGTCAAATATTGCCAAGTTGGTAGAGACCTATCCCAACACTCACAGCTGTAATTGCTGCCAAAGGTGCTTCCACCAAGTATTAACTCAGGGGGGTGGAGACTTATCCAATTATGATCTTTCAGTTTTGTATTTTTAATGTAATTTTTTTCTCAGTAAAAACTTTTTTCCCCTTAACAGTGTGTATGGTGTGTAGATAAGTGGGAAAAAATCCTCATTTAAATGCATGAAACTCTGAGGCACTGACACAACAAAATGTGAAAAAAGTTCAAGGGGGTGTAGACTTTCTATAGGCACATTATATTAAAACACGAGACTGAATAAATGTTCTAATATAACTATAAGTTGAATATATTGAATTTATAGTGTAGAATTTATTTTCTTTCCTGTAAACAAGTTCCTGTGTCATGTTTCGTCTCTGTGTGCTGCTGTGAAATGTCTCCGCCCTTTAAAAATTAAATGCCCGTCTCAGTGACGTCACACGAATAAACAACCAATCAGGCAGTGAAGTTCAACCCCTCCCCTATCCAACGACATGCGTTAACAAGCTGTACTGCACAGTATGGTGTCCCAGCAAGTGAAAGAAACGAAGTGTGTTTTCATCGTGTTTACCCGATCACGGGCCCAGAATGACACTTCAGTATGATCGTGTTACACCATCACGTCCTTAAAGGGTTAATGGCAGCGTCAGAGACAACAACTAGAGTTTCTGAATGTTTAACTAGGAGTCTGGATTGCTGGTTATTACAATTTAACAAATCCTCTCACATTCTCTGTTTATTTCAATATCCTACCACCACATTCCAGCCCTGGGGATTCAAAAGCAAGAAACAAAACACTTCTTCACTGTATTAGTGCTGTTAAACACGTTAGCTTGACAGCACAACAGTATCTATAGAAGGATATAACTGAGGGAACAAAATGTTATTTTAAGTAAAATGCTGAAGTAAATGTATTTTTTAAACTCATGTTTAAATGTAACGGCTCTCAAGCATCGACTCCTCCTCTCATCCGCGCTCAGTCTGGGAAGTGAAGCGTCAGTGAGCTTTCACAATGCCACTCCCCGGAACTACATCCCTCTTCTCTGAGTGGACAGCTAAACCGAGACCCCTGCTATCATTGGATGCTTCAAGTGTCCATTAAAGAAATGACTGATGTTATGAACTGGAGTGATTCCACCTATCACTCTCCATTTTGTTTTATAAAATCTTGAAGCAGCCAATGATAGCGCTGGCAGGACGGGACTTTAGTGAATTGGAACCCTCCAGCCTAAAGTGAAATATGGGGACTGGGATTTAGTTATGAAGAGTGATAATAATCTGAGTTACCCGGAGATCACTGACAGATCCCAGAGTGTAGAGAGAGAGAGAGAGAGAGAGAGAGAGAGAGGGGAGAGAGAAATGGAGGGGGAGGCAGAGAGGGAGAGGTAAAGGGGGAATACTGTAAGAAAGTTAGGCAAAAAGGGATAGGGAGAAAAAGAGGGGATACCAGATCCAAATTCTGAAACACCAATCAGATAAGTGGTTACCTAGATGTATGTAAAAGTGTAACACATAGTATATACCTGACACCTGGGAGAGAGGGAGAGAGGAAGAGGGGGTTAGTAGGGGAAGGGAAGGGAGAAAGAGAGGGGGAGGGGCTGGGAGAGGGGAGGTTAAAGAGAGATGGGGTTAGGATGAGGGAGAGATTGGGGACAGAGGGAGGGGAGGACACAGGCTCCAGGTTATGATACTCTTAGTAATTTGTTCTACAGAATGCCCGTACCAAGTTTCATCACAATTGGATAGCGGTTCTATATCTAATATATACCTGCCACCTGGGACAAGCACCCATGTGAGGAAAGGGGAGAGGATAGAGGGGAAAGAGAGAGAGAGGGAGGAGAGAAAGAGGGATTTCCAGAATAGATTTTAATTGATTCTGAACCATTATTCAGCCAAGCCACAGACTAACCCCTATTCTTAAATGAGAATGCTGATGTGTTTAGAGAAACAGCCGGAGCACAAACAAAAGACTTGGGGCTTGAACCTCAAACCACTTCCAATGAACAACATGAGCATCTTTAAGAGAGGGGAGAGGTGAAGAGTAAGGGGGAGAGGAGAGACAGGGGAAGAGATGAGGGAGAAAAGGAGAGATGAAGAGGAAGAGGAGGCGGTAGTGAAAAGGGGAAGTGTGTAAGAGAGGGAGAGGGAAGACAGTAAGATGGGAAGAAAAGAGAGAGGGGAGAACATGGCTTTAAATAAACTGTAGAGCAGAGAGGAGATGCCCACTGGCAACGACCAAATTAAATCAGTTGTTGACAGTGGACTGTCCCTCTGTACTAGAAAAACTGATATACCAAAAATCAATCAGAAATATCAGACTTCAGCAACACATAGTAAACTTAAAGAGTACCTGATGCCTTGTGAATCCACTGCCAGGCTAGAAAAAATGAAAGAAAAATAGATGAAATATTCTTAACAGTAGAATGCAACACCTGAAAATCAACAAAACTGCAACAGTGAGAAATACCTGAATCAGGGAGGCATCTCCCAGCACTTGTGTGAAGAGATAAAGACAGAGTCGGCAAAGAATTGAATCAATATTCCAGCTGGAAGTACAGATGAATCTCTTTAAAGATCCAGTATCACAGTCTAAACTTCATAGTGTTGTTCAAGCATTCGTTTTCAATTATTAACAATGTTGCCTCCCTGTAAAAGTTCCCATGCTGTGTTTTGCTTGTGAAAGTTCCCATGCTGTGTTTTGTGATTCTCTCGTTTCCCATTTCAGAGAGACCCGCCTCCTTGTTGGGTTACCTGAGTGAATCCTTCATGGATTTTCAATCTCCATCCCGGAAGTATAATTCCACCCGTCAAAGTGCAACTTGAAATAACATCGATAAAATACTACCTCCTTGTCATTGGAGGAGAACGACACTCAGGCTAGCGCTGTTCTAAAATGACTAGTGAAGATATCAATACTGAGAATCATGTTTATTATAAACATTGCTAATTATTTATCAAGAGATGCCTTCTCAAGACACGTGGTCCTGACCACAGTCTAGAATAAAAGGATAAATACAGACAAAATTAAATATAAAAATAATGTCTAGTCTACACACAGTCAAAAACCACAGTTATTAAAAAGTTGTAGTACTACTACAACTACTACTACTACTACTACTACTAATAATAACAATAATAATAATAATAATAATAATAATAATAATAATAATAATAATAATAATAATAATACACATTTATTTAAAAAGAAAAGTGAAATGCAGCTGTTTTATTTCTTTTAGGGACGCTATTCAGAGTTGGTTGTTATTTTAATAATTCAAGTGTCTTTTTAAGTCTTTTTTATTTAATTTTCTGTATACAATTGCTGTTGCCTAAAACAGAAAAATGAAACAGTAACACCAAGCTTCAGGTCAGTAATACTGATAGATACACTGATAGCAATACTGATAGATACACTGATAGCAATACTGATAGATACACTGATAGTAATACTGATGAATACACTGATAGCAATACTGATAGATACACTGATAGTAATACTGATAGATACACTGATAGCAATACTGATAGATACACTGATAGTAATACTGATGAATACACTGATAGCAATACTGATAGATACACTGATAGTAATAATGCCAAAAAAGTACTGAAAGTTATTTCAAGTGATCCGGTTCGATAGGAAACAGGTCCAGTACATCTTGCAGGTATTGTTATAACTTATGAACGTGATACTGGCTCTTTTTACTTCATTATTTTTTAATGAACAAATTAAACAGTTATTGTCTATCTTGTTCTATAAACAGGAATGTGATGATTCTGAGTTCTGTCGTCAAGACAATCTTGTGTTTGGACGGTCAGGGATGAAGTTTTACATGTTGCAGGTTTGCCGTACTCACCAATATTCTGAGATTTTAGCATCCTAAAGAACCACATCCGAGTGCCAATTCCCTAAAAACAACAACAATAGTCAAGAGAGTGAATAAATGAATGAATGAATGAATGCATTCCAGCTGTCTGTGAGTGTCTTCTTTATCAATTCATTATACTTTGCCCTGTGTTAATATATGTGACTGTCTGTGAGTGTCTTCTTTATCAATTCATTATACTTTGCCCTGTGTTAATATATGTGACTGTCTGTGAGTGTCTTCTTTATCAATTCATTATACTTTGCCCTGTGTTAATATACAGACATGCTCAAATTTATTGGTACCCTTACAGCTCATTGAAATAATGCTTCATTCCTCCTGAAAAGTGATGAAATTAAAAGCTATTTTATCATGTATACTTGCATGCCTTTGGTATGTCATAGAATAAAGCAAAGAAGCTGTGAAAAGAGATGAATTATTGCTTATTCTACAAAGATATTCTAAAATGGCCTGGACACATTTGTTGGTACCCCTTAGAAAAGATAATAAATAATTGGATTATAGTGATATTTCAAACTAATTAGTTTCTTTAATTAGTATCACACATGTCTCCAATCTTGTAATCAGTCATTCAGCCTATTTAAATGGAGAAAAGTAGTCACTGTGCTGTTTGGTATCATTGTGTGCACCACACTGAACATGGACCAGAGAAAGCAAAGGAGAGAGTTGTCTGAGGAGATCAGAAAGAAAATAATAGACAAGCATGGTAAAGGTAAAGGCTACAAGACCATCTCCAAGCAGCTTGATGTTCCTGTGACAACAGTTGCAAATATTATTAAGAAGTTTAAGGTCCATGGAACTGTAGCCAACCTCCCTGGGCACGGCCGCAAGAGGAAAATCGACCCCAGATTGAACAGAAGGATAGTGCGAATGGTAGAAAAAGAACTAAGGATAACTGCCAAAGAGATACAAGCTGAACTCCAAGGTGAAGGTACGTCAGTTACTGATCGCACCATCCGTCGCTTTTTGAGCGAAAGTAGGCTCCATGGAAGAAGACCCAGGAGGACTCCACTTTTGAAAGAAAAACATAAAAAAGCCAGACTGGAATTTGCTAAAATTCATATTGACAAGCCACAATCCTTCTGGGAGAATGTCCTTTGGACAGATGAGTCAAAAATGGAGCTTTTTGGCAAGTCACATCAGCTCTGTGTTCACAGACGAAAAAATGAAGCTTTCAAAGAAAAGAACACCATACCTACAGTGAAACATGGAGGAGGCTCGGTTATGTTTTGGGGCTGCTTTGCTGCGCCTGGCACAGGGTGCCTTGAATCTGTGCAGGGCACAATGAAATCTCAAGACTATCAAGGCATTCTGGAGCGAAACGTACTGCCCAGTGTCAGAAAGCTCTGTCTCAGTCGCAGGTCATGGGTCCTCCAACAGGATAATGACCCAAAACACACAGCTAAAAGCACCCAAGAATGGATAATAACAAAACATTGGACTATTCTGAAGTGGCCTTCTATGAGTCCTGATCTGAATCCTATCAAACATCTATGGAAAGAGCTGAAACTTGCAGTCTGGAGAAGGCACCCATCAAACCTGAGACAGCTGGAGCAGTTTGCTCAGGAAGAGTGGGCCAAACTACCTGTTAACAGGTGCAGAAGTCTCATTGAGAGCTACAGAAAACATTTGATTGCAGTGATTGCCTCTAAAGGTTGTGCAACAAAATATTAGGTTAGCGGTCCCATCATTTTTGTCCATGCCATTTTCATTTGTTTTCTTATTTACAATATTATGTTGAATAAAAAATCAAAAGCAAAGTCTGATTTCTATTAAATATGGAATAAACAATGGTGGATGCCAATTACTTTTGTCAGTTTCAAGTTATTTCTGAGAAAATTGTGCATTCTTCGTTTTTTGCGGAGGGGTACCAACAAATTTGAGCACGTCTGTATGTGACTGTCTGTGAGTGTCTTCTTTATCAATTCATTATACTTTGCCCTGTGTTAATATATGTGACTGTCTGTGAGTGTCTTCTTTATCAATTCATTATACTTTGCTCTGTGTTAATATATGTGACTGTCTGTGAGTGTCATCTTTATCAATTCATTATACTTTGCCCTGTGTTAATATATGTGCCCTTTGACAGATGTTTTAGCATTTGCACATGGCACAGATATTAACACAGGGCAAAGTATTATTAAGTGCAGTTTAATGAAATGATTGCTTGTCTGCTAATGAATAGAAATGATCATCTCCCTATTGATGATTTGCACATACGTCACCAAATCATGTGACCTAAGTGTGGTCGGCCATTTTGGACGTCGAAAAGCTTTGGACGTCCTATTGACAACCTGCGAAGACGTAGAACTTTTTTTTAAAACACTTTTTTTTTCAACTCATGCAGTCTGAAAAACCATACTTGACATTGTCCGATGAAGTCAGTCATCTCAGAGGTGAACATCGAGATAGATACATGGAGAACATTCTGCTCACCGGGCTTCAAAATGATGTGTATTTGCTGCCAGCTGGTCTCTTCTCTGAGGTTGTCAAGTGTGACAGTACTAAATCCCTGCCTGACTTCACACCTCACGATATATATAGCACTGTGTAATAAACAACATCTCCCCGTACACCGTCCAAGATCTCAAGGCATACAAAAGCCTTGATGCATCCCTGTATTTCGTATCAGGATGGGTGACATGTTTGCATCAGTGGCTATACCAGGGGGACGCGTCCTTCATCTTATCATGACTAAGGTCATCATGTCTCAATTTCACTTGATAAACTAGCAATGACAGTGACAGCACTAATATAGCCAAAGGAAATATAAGACCAGAATTACAAAGAAGAATTCAGAGGTGTTTGTTGTTGTAGTTTTGTTATGTTTTAAGTTATATGATTTATAGGGTGACGTTGTGTGAGAATCCTGTCTTTCTGAGGGTGTGCGCTTTATTTAAAATACAAATGAAAATAATATTGCTTACTGATAGGGTTGCCACCTGGCCCCACAATCCCGGGACATATTGAGACAGAACAGGATTTTAAAAAGACCACTTAACTGAGAGAAAAGAATGTGTTAATTAGCTCCGATACCTTCGATCAAATTAATGATGGTGCTTAATTACCATGCATGGCAAACAACTGTATAATTATAATAATAATTAATACAATATATTACTTTTCATGTATTTCATTATTATTAATTATAATAATAATATTTAATTTATTTGCAGACACTGATATGTAAAAGTGGCTTACTTTCTGTTTGTTAATAATAAATCGCTAAACGTACAATTACTCTCCCAATCAGTAACATTGCTCAGCTGTTCGGAGGCAGTATGTTGAACTGATTTTAATGACTTGTTTGTTGCACACAGTAAGTAATTCAGCAAAAGGATTCATTTTAGCAAAGGTGTAGGGCTAATTAACATGTTAATTTATTTCAATTTAGCAGCAAAATCCCGTTCTGTCTCAGTGTCCTGGGATTGTGGGGCCAGGTGACAACCCTACTTACTGATAGCAAGTCTGCCTCTTTCCCTTGAAGTGCTTAAAGATTCAGGGCCACCAGACTCAAGTGAAAGCTAATAAGTGTAATTTAGCTCAGGCAATTCATTATTTATGTATTTATTTATTTGCTCCTTACCTTGAATTAACCTTTTTGTTGTTGATGTGGCTGCACAACGCAAGGGCCTCCAGATCACGTTTTAACAAGGTCATTTTCCACATCGACGAGGAAATTATTAAACTATTTAATTAATGTATCTCTGTAACACATGTTTTACATTTATAAAACTTGTTTGGGCTCTCCTCTGTACCACATACTACAACGTCTTTTTTCTATTTTAGTTTTTTAAAACACTGGTAAACAGATTGTCAATATGCCGTCTGAAGGTTTTTGACATCCAAAATGGCCGACAAGCTGCTGGCACGTGACTTGTGACATCAGGTGCAAATCATCAATCCCTGTGTGCTCCACTGTGACACAAAGCACATGTACAAGTATATAGCCGAGTTCTGCTGTGGGTTTATCTTGCTGCTCTCACCTTGTCTGCCTCCTCCTTGATCAGGGCCCACATGATGAACTCCATGATGGGTAAGATGTTCCTCAGCTTGCCTCGTTTCCACTCCTTCACCAGCTCTGCAAGACCCTGTTCCACAGCCTCCCCCGCTGAGACAGAGTTCTGGTTAAAGACAATATAGATTAGAGGATAAGGAGAGTTCACTCCAGACCACAGTGTGTCAGGAACTCTAGAGAAGGGTTTCAGTTGGGCAATGTTTTGAAATGAATCACACAAGCATGTCAGTATCATACATCAATGCCATGGCTGTGAATTCAAAACAGTAGAGCACTCTGCTACAGCTGCGCTCTACCAGGTAAACTAAAACTCTGGTGCTTTCAGTTTGGTCTACTGCCGAGGTTGCTGTGGCCACTGACTGTGTACGAGGTTTCTTTGACAACAGTAGAGAAGCTGGAAGCTTTAATCAGTTCATACATCAGGAAATGGTTGGGAGTTCCACGCTGCCTCAGCAGAGTGGGACTTTATGGTAAAGGAATACTGCAGCACCAGTCTCTGCTCTAACCGAGGTGTTTAAGTGTGCCAAGGTCAGACTGGAAATGACATTAGTAGAGTCACGCGATAAATGCGTAAGGGAGGCAGCACCTGTGTTGAAAACTGGAAGAAAGTGGGCGGCAAAGAAAGCTGTGGAAGATGCAAAAGCTGCCCTTCGAATTGGTGATATCATGGGGCAAGTTCAGCATGGAAGAAGGGGTCTTGGTTTCAGTTCAGCTCCTCCTACATGGCACAAGGCAGCCCCAGCTCAAAGGAGGAAGCTGGTAGTCAACGAGGTGCAAAAGCAGGAGGAGAGGATGAGGTGTATAAAGGCCATTTCCCAGGCCAAGCAGGGAGAATGGATGAGATGGGAGAGTGTGGAACAACGCAAGATTGGCTGGCAAGACCTATGGTCAATGGAACAGAGCAGGATCAGTTTCCTCATCAGGTCAACATATGATGTTCTCCCATCACCACAGAACCTAAACCTCTGGGTAGGAGAGGATCCCTCATGTCCTTTGTGTTCATCACCTGCAACATTAAGGCACATTTTGACAGGATGTAAGGTGGCTCTTAGCCAAGGACGGTTTACTTGGCGCCATGACCAGGTGCTGCGATGTTTGGCCTTAGCATTGGAAGACAAGCGTAACGTGACCAATAAGTTGTCACCTGTTCCATCAAAACATTACACACAAAAGACAACATTCCTCCGCCCAGGAGAGCAACCACCAAGAAAAGGTGTTAAAACCAATCCTCGCCCAGGACAACTGGAAGCTGCTAGAGACTGGAAAATGCTGGCAGATGTTGGTCAACGGCTTATTTTTCCACCTGAGATTGCCACCACTAACCTTCGACCAGATATTGTCTTGTGGTCTGGATCAGCACGCCTTGTTCACCTGGTAGAGTTAACAGTGACATGGGAGGATGCTGTAGATGAGGTGTATGAGAGGAAGAAACTGCGGTATGCTCAACTAGCCACTGAAGCGGAACAGCGAGGATGGAGAGTTCGGGTTTACCCAGTGGAAGTGGGTTGTCGAGGATTTGTGGCACACTCTACAACCCGGTTTCTCAGAGACGTCGGATTCAGTGGCCAAGAGTTGCGTCGCACAGTGAAGAACTTATCTGAAGCAGCAGAGAGGAGCAGCAACTGGCTGTGGTTGAGACGGAAAGATTCTGGCTGGGGATCTCAAGCACAATAGAAAGAAAGAAACGCTGATGTACAGGTAAGTAAGCTGGGCTGAGTTGAGTGGGGGACGGAGGGGGGTGATGCTGGGACGCCAGAATCACCGTCGAGCCCTCTTGAGGTGTCGTGGGCTAGTCGACGAAACACTGAGGATGGAAGGTGCCCACTTGAAAACCCCAGAGATGTACCCTACTTAGCTCAATCCAGACGGTTGTCATGCTGATGCGCTGGGGAGGCCGCACTTTGGATGATCCCCGGAGCCAGCATCGCAGCCGTTGTGTGTGCTGATGCGCCAGGGAGGCAAAATAAGCTGATCCCTGGAGCCAGCATTACACTTCAGCCATTAACACCAGACAGAAGGATATCTACATCATCATATGGAAGGAAACGTAAATGGATGGAGACACATATGGATCACATTAGTTTACTGTAAAGCTACGTCTTAGTTGGTGCTTATCTTGGCGAGAGCCGAGTTCAAATCAGCATGAAGTTTTAACATCTACTCTCGTGTAATGGAAATCATCTGTCAACATTGCATACCAATCTAAATGGAGCCTCACTGTGAAAAACTACCTGATATCAGAGGTGAGATTTACTAAATTAATCTATCTACATTGTATTAGCAAATGACTGCATGTACTTACATTATAGCAGTGATTAACTCATGAATGAAAAATAAAAAGATATCCTACTTAGAACAGATCACTAGCAGTGTGGGTGTGGAGGAATGAGATACAGGAACCTCTTTTGAGATGCACTCATGGACAGTATGTTCAGAACAGATCACTAGCAGTGTGGGTGTGTAGGAATGAGATACAGGAACCTCTTTTGAGATGCACTCATGGACAGTATGTTCAGAACAGATCACTAGCAGTGTGGGTGTGTAGGAATGAGATACAGGAACCTCTTTTGAGATGCACTCATGGACAGTATGTTCAGAACAGATCACTAGCAGTGTGGGTGTGGAGGAATGAGATACAGGAACCTCTTTTGAGATGCACTCATGGACAGTATGTTCAGAACAGATCACTAGCAGTGTGGGTGTGTAGGAATGAGATACAGGAACCTCTTTTGAGATGCATTCATTTACAGTATGTTCAGAACAGATCACTAGCAGTGTGGGTGTATAGGAATGAGATACAGGAACCTCTTTTGAGATGCTCTCATGGACAGTATGTTCAGAACAGATCACTAGCAGTGTGGGTGTGTAGGAATGAGGGAGATGGAGGAATGTTCAGATCTGCAGTGGCTCTCAAAAGTATTCACCCTGCTTGGACATTTTATTGTGTTTCAAGATGAAATCAAAATGGATTTAATTAGGAGTTTTTCCACTGATCAACACAAAAAAGTCCACAATGTCAAAGTGAAAAATAAAATCTACAAATTGTTCTAAATAAATTACAAATATAAAACAGAAAATAATTGTTTGGATAAGTATTCACCCCCTTTGCTATGACACACCTAAATAAGCTCTGGTGCAACCAATTGTCTTTAGAAGTCACATAATTAGTTGAATGGAGTCCACCTGTGTGCAATTAAGGTGTTTCACATGATTTCAGGGTAAATATACCTGTCTCTGGGAGGTCCCACAGTTGGTTAGTACATTTCCTAACAAAAACTACATCATGAAGACGAAGGAACATTCAAAGGAAATCCGGAATAAGGTTCTTCAAAAGCACCAATCAGGGGTAGGATATAAGAACATTTCCAAGGCATTTAATATCCCCCGGAGCACAGTAAAGTCCATTATTAAGAAATGGAGAGAATATGGCACAACTGTGAATCTGTCTAGAACAGGCCGTCCTCAAAAACTGAGTATCCGGGCAAGAAGGTCACTAGTCAGGGAAGCTTTTATGGGAGAGTGGCAAAAAGAAAGCCATTGTTGAAAAAAACTCACATCAAATCTCGGCTAGAGTTTGCCAGAAGGCATGTGGGAGACTCTGAGACCAAGTGGAAGAAGATTCTATGGTCTGATGAGACCAAAATAGAGCTTTTTGGCCTCAACGCTAAGCGCTGTTTGGCGCAAGCCTAACACCGCACATCATCCTGAGAACACCATCCCTACCGTGAAGCATGGTGGTGGCAGCATCATGCTATGGGGATGCTTCTCTGCATCAGGGCCTGGAAAGCTTGTGAAGATAGAGGGCAAAATGGATGCAGCAAAGTACAGAGAAATCCTGGAGGAAAACCTGCTGAAGTCTGCAAGAGACCTGGGACTTGGGAGAAGATTCATCTTCCAGCAGGACAATGACCCCAAACATACAGCCAAAGTCACACTGGAGTGGCTTAAAAACAAAAAGGTCAATGTCCTGGGTGGCCCAGTCAAAGCCCAGACCTCAATCCAATTGAGAATATGTGGAAAGAGTTGAAAATTGCTGTTCACCAAAGGTCCCCATCCAACTTGACGGAGATTGAGCAATTTTGCAAAGAAGAATGGGCAAAAATTGCACTGTCCAGATGTGCAAAGCTGGTAGAGACTTATCCAAATAGACTCATGGCTGTAATTGCTGCCAAAGGTGTCTCTACCAAATATTGACTCAAGGGTGTGATTACTTATGCAATCAATTATTTTCTGTGTTGTATTTGTAATTAATTTAGAACAATTTGTAGATTTTATTTTTCACTTTGACATTATGGACTTTTTTTGTGTTGATCAGTGGCAAAAACTCCTAATTAAATCCATTTTGATTCCATGTTGTAACACAATAAAATGTGGAAAAGTCCAAGGGGGGTGAATACTTTTGAGAGCCACTGTAGCTGTTGAAATGTGTTAATATTACCTCTGGCACTGTCTTCAGCTCTCTTGCCCACTCCATGATGATGTCATGACCGTCCTTCAGTCTTTGCTCCTCCTCTTGGTCCAGCTCCTCCCCCTGGTTCTGCCCCGCCCCCTCACTCAGCTCCTCCCCCTCTGGTCCTGGAAGATCCTCTTTGTTTATCAGCTCTGTCCCTTTTCTTCTCTCAACCTGCCCAGCACTCTGGCTTTGCTTTCGTGTCCATGAACAGAGTAACCAGAATTACTCTGAATTACAGTAAATAGGAGGCACTTTTTTTACACAGAGAATTGTGAGGGTCTGGAACCAACTCCCCAGTAATGTTGTTGAAGCTGACACCCTGGGATCCTTCAAGAAGCTGCTTGATGAGATTCTGGGATCAATAAGCTACTAAAAACCAAACAAGCAAGATGGGCTGAATGGCCTTCTCTCGTTTGTAAACTTTCTTATGTTCTCAGGGCAGCAGCTCCCCTTCTCTCAGCCAGTCCAGCTCTCTGGCTTTGACTCCCAGAGAGATCACAATTCATTCTCTCACAGAAACACACAGTGAAGTTACAGGTTAACAATAGACTGCACTTGCAATATGTAGCTCACTGGCTGATTCATTTGGTCTGCAAACTGCATCGTTGTTTACTGTTGTATGAGGTGGTCAAGGCCCAGGCAAACACTATACATGTTATAAGAGTAGTATTAGCATGGGAAACTGCAATATTACTGTGCAAATTTACTATGATACACTTACATGAGGGGCATATTGTAATATATAAAATAAAATGACAGCTCCCTGACACCCAACTGTCACTGCACCCTGTCTGTGAACCGGATTCTCAGCTCTCACTGCACCCTGCCTGTGAACCTGATTCTCAGCTCTCACTGGACCCTGCCTGTGAACCTGATTCTCAGCTCTCACTGCACCCTGCCTGTGAACCTGATTCTCAGCTCTCACTGCACCCTGTCTGTGAATCTGATTCTCAGCTCTCACTGCACCCTGCCTGTGAACCTGATTCTCAGCTCTCACTGCACCCTGCCTATGAACCTGATTCTCAGCTCTCACTGCACCCTGCCTGTGAACCTGATTCTCAGCTCTCACTGCACCCTGCCTGTGAACCTGATTCTCAGCTCTCACTGCACCCTGCCTGTGAACCTGATTCACAGGTCTCACTGCACCCTGCCTGTGAACCTGATTCTCAGCTCTCACTGCACCCTGCCTGTGAACCCGATTCTCAGCTCTCACTGCCTGTGAACCTGATTCTCAGCTCTCACTGCACCCTGCCTGTGAACCTGATTCTCAGGTCTCACTGCACCCTGCCTGTGAACCTGATTCTCAGCTCTCACTGCCAGTGAACCTGATTCTCAGCTCTCACTGCACCTTGTCTCCACTTCGAGCTTCATTCTCTGCGTCTCTCTTTACCTGGACCAGCTTGTCCAACTCGTCAGCCCATTTCATGATGAAGCCGCGACACTCTTCCAGGCTGCACATATCCTCACTGGACACAGGGGTAGCTATGGCAGAGTTCTGAAATCAATCAGTATGAAATAATTAAAAAAGAGAATTTAACCACAAGCACTGCAGAAACCAATGTATTTAGTTGAATTTGAACAGGAATGAAACAGTCTCCTCAGCTGTTTCAATGACACCCCACATCTGCACCTCCCCTCCTCCTCTACTCTCCATACCTTGAAGACTCTCCTTTGCCACTGCTCCATGATCAAGTGCTTTCACCCTCTTCTCTGCACCTGTCCCTTCCCTCTGTGTAACTGTCTGCAATAACCAAGGAACCAACTCCCCTCTCTATCCCCATCCCTCCTTCCCTCTCTCCTCTCCCTCTCTGTACCTTCACGACTCTGTTCAGCTCCTTTGCCAGCTCCGTGATGGAGTGTCGACACTCTTCCAGGCTCCATTCACCAACCTCTTGATGTCTGGACTTTCTATCAGACCCCCCCTGTGGAATGAGTGAATAATTACAAACCTTCAGGATGGGTTCAGATCTTCACTATTCTACAGTAGATGGTCACATGCATATTACTAAAATAGATTCATTTACAAAACTATTGTGGGTTAATAATTAATATCCTTTGAAGAAGAAACTCTTAATTGATAATATACAGCATGACACTTAACTACACCCACCCTTCTCATCTCTCTTTCCCAATTCTCTTTCACTCACAATCTCCCCTTTTCTTTCCCCGTCTCATTCATCTGCCAATTAACAATACCCCCACCCCCTCCCCCCAGCTGCTCCTGACTTCACACAGCTCCTCCTCATCTCACAGCTGCTCCTCATCTCACACAGCTCCTCCTCATCTCAAAGCTGCTCCTCATCTCACACAGCTGCTCCTCATCTCACAGCTGCTCCTCATCTCACACAGCTGCTCCTCATCTCACAGCTGCTCCTCATCTCACACAGCTGCTCCTCATCTCACACAGCTGCTCCTCATCTCACACAGCTGCTCCTCACCTCTCACAGCTGCTCCTCATCTCACACAGCTGCTCCTCATCTCACACAGCTGCTCCTCACCTCACACAGCTGCTCCTCATCTCACACAGCTGCACCTGACCTCACACAGCTGCTCCTGACATCACACAGCTGCCCCTCACCTCACACAGCTGCTCCTCACCTCACACAGCTGCTCCTCGTCTCACACAGCTGCTCCTCGTCTCACACAGCTGCTCCTCGTCTCACACAGCTGCTCCTTGTCTCACACAGCTCCTCCTCATCTCACACAGCTGCTCCTGACCTCATACAGCTGCTCCTGACCTCACACAGCTGCTCCTGACCTCACACAGCTAAATGACAGTTCACTCCCATTCTGTGTGCTGCACAGAGTCTTCAAACACACATTGAAGTGCTGGTATAGAGAGTGCACTCAGTGGAACTGAAGCCAGTGTCCTGCCACAGCCTGAGTCAGCCTGCAGTGTCAGCTTTACACAGCAAACATGGGGAAGATAGAGAAACACTGCACTGCAAAGAGGAGGGTGAAAGAAACTGCTGGTTGATTAAAGATGAAGGGCCGTATTCATAAAGTATGTTTACCTCTGAAGCACGTTTAAGTGTAAGAGGTGTACACTTTCCACTTAAATGAAACTGATTTGCCCACTTAGTTAATATAGATTTAGTTTGTATGTTTCCACTTTTGCTTTATTATTGGCTTGTTTCTGTATAATCACATATTTTACTTAACCCTCATAAGGTAACCTGGGGTCCATTCGGACCCCACAGTGCTTTTGCATCAGTTATTATGTGGATCTAGTGACTTGATTTTGTTTCCTTTAAGGTAGTTGTCAGACACCCATCCTGTTAAACTATGCAATAGATAACTCTAGTCCAGATAGCCTGGTTGAATTTCCCAAATTGTTTTAGGCATAGTGTATCGGTGGGCCTGACCTTCTCGCATGAATATCTCAGGCACCGTAATAGCTTCCTGGTTCAATGCTTGTTTGAAAGTATATATTTAGAGCTTTCCAATGATGTATCATATGACCTGAACACGTTCCTAAGCGAAACTACAGCAAACCGAAACTAAGGCTTGTCACGTGACATAAGTCAGCTCCTATGTTTTGTTTGTTGCCTATTACTTGGTCACTTCAACAGATAGCATTCCGGTTTCAATGTCATTTAAAAGTGCAGGCTTTGCGCTTCCTATTGATGTCAGGCATGCCCGTATGCATACTTTCTACCACCCCCTCATTCCAGTGGCGGAGGAACAGAAAGATGGGCCCAGGTGCAGGTTTTTTGAGGGCCCTTCAATTTACACTTTTGTACTCCACCTTTGTATTTTGGAGGCATATATTTACAATTTAAAATACACTATTGGAAATCATAAAATAAATCAGATTGTATGTGGTGTAAAATCGCAAATGGGATTCAAGCTGTCTTCACTCACTCTCTCCTATGGTGTACAGTTAACCATGCTGCACCTGTATTTTAATTTCTCATCGAGTCCTGAGACCCTGTCAGAACTGCAGAAAGGAGAACACGCCCCGCTCTGTAGAATGAATGAATGAATGAATGAGTGAATAAACAGATTATTAAATGAATAATCACCCAGGTGGATGGCCCTGAAAATGAATACATTGATTATATAATGATTTCAGCATTTGAGTTTGCCTGCTGGGCCCCCCTGAGTGTGTGGGTCCCTGTGCAACTGCACTGGCTATTTCTCCACCAATGCCTCATTCAGAGCTCCAGTGCTGTGACACGCAGCAAATCGGTAGGTGTGTTCAAGTGCCTGTAACTCAGAAACGGAAACAGATAGGAACACAGTCAACATGAAAGTGGAGGCTTTGGGCTTTCCAATGATATCTCACGTGCCTGGATGACATGTTCCTAGAATAAACCACAGCGTCCAGAATACAGTGGTGCCTTCACTTGTTAGGAGACAGCTGTGCCCATTGGGCGTCTTATCCATTTTGATAGCATAAAAAACACATTATATCAAACGTAAAGAAGTAAAGGAAAAGCAAAATTTACTCCAGCTGTTAGTTATATGTTGTTTTATTGCTGGGGTCCGGTTGGACCCCAACTTACCAGGAAAGTCAGTTTTCCGATGTGTCCTTGAGAGTTAAAATGAAATTGATTGGTCCACTTAGTTAATATAGATTTGGTTTGTATGTTTTCACTGTTGTTGTATTATTTGCTTGTTTCTGTATAATCATGTCTGTTTGATTTCACTGGGTTTGCGTTTTAATTGCAATGACACTGGGCTGTGTAAGGAGCCTCTCCTCCAGTATGATTGTGGTGCTCTGGTTGGCTGATGAAGCTGGACAAGCCTCCTCCCAGTCCTTCTTTCCCCTTTGATCACCCTACAGAAGGAGGTGTTTTTTTTACTATGGAAAACTAGATTCTGTTCTAATGATCATTGTAACCATACCTTAGGGTTGCTGAAATTAGGTCTATCGAACATGCTACTGTTGGACTTGGCATCACGTGCAGTGGTTATACCCTTGTAGTCACGGACATAAACGGCAGACTTTGAAACATTGCGGATTCTTGATGCACCTGTAACTGTGGAGACAGAGAGGGAGTGAGGGACTGTCTGAGAGAGAAGAGAGATGCAGTGACATTCATATTAGAAACAGTAACTGTGGAGACAGAGGCAGTGATGTAGGTAGAGACAGTTCAGGAAAGGTAACATTCATATTAGAAACAGTAACTGTGGAGACAGAGGCAGTGATGTAGGTAGAGACAGTGCAGGAGAGGTAACATTCATATTAGAAACAGTAACTGTGGAGACAGAGGCAGTGATGTAGGTAGAGACAGTGTAGGAGAGGTAACATTCATATTAGAAACAGTAACTGTGGAGACAGAGGCAGTGATGTAGGTAGAGACAGTGCAGGAGAGGTAACATTCATATTAGAAACAGTAACTGTGGAGACAGAGGCAGTGATGTAGGTAAAGACAGTGTAGGAGAGGTAACATTCATATTAGAAACAGTAACTGTGGAGACAGAGGCAGTGATGTAGGTAGAGACAGTGTAGGAGAGGTAACATTCATATTAGAAACAGTAACTGTGGAGACAGAGGCAGTGATGTAGGTAGAGACAGTGCAGGAGAGGTAACATTCATATTAGAAACAGTAACTGTGGAGACAGAGGCAGAATTGTAGGTAAAGACAGTGTAGGAGAGGTAACATTCATATTAGAAACAGTAACTGTGGAGACAGAGGCAGTGATGTAGGTAGAGACAGTGTAGGAGAGGTAACATTCATATTAGAAACAGTAACTGTGGAGACAGAGGCAGTGATGTAGGTAGAGACAGTGTAGGAGAGGTAACATTCATATTAGAAACAGTAACTGTGGAGACAGAGGCAGTGATGTAGGTAGAGACAGTGTAGGAGAGGTAACATTCATATTAGAAACAGGGCTGTATTCATCAGGCATGTTCATCTCTCAGGTAAAATATTGAGCTGTGCTTAAAACAAGTGGTTATTTTCCGTCACATACTCATGAAGCATGTTGATCTCTACATGCATCCAGATCTGCTCTTCATTTTAGATGCAGCTAACCAAGATAGAATGTGTTAAACAAGGGCAGGGCTTGTCTGAGTCTTCATCTTCAGCTCTTTATGAGTGAAAACAAATACTTAGTGACAACTTTATTATAGTTTAAATAAGCACTTCAAATGTAATATTATATCAATAACTTTTAAAACTTAATAGCATAAACTTAAGTCTAAGAATGACTTAAATTCAACAACAAACAAAACATTTAAATATTCCACTTAGTATATTAATATGCACGATTTTCTATCAATCACACATTGTATATGACACAGGCTGGGGACGCAGTGGGGATTATAGTGAATCTTGCTATTCAATGTTGCTATTTGACAGGGCAGCGGTCCCTCGGGTTGATTGTTCACGGAGGACTGCGTTCGTAGCCAGCGGTGTGCCCGCTCCTCTGAAGCTGCAGGTTCATCTCCCCTGTCTGATACGCGCTTTCAAATATAGGTTTAAATAGAAAGGAATAGTAGAGTGTTGCATCATTAACTATCTAGAACATGGCATCACAAGCACAGTAATACATTCCAATAGAAACAAGTATAGATAATGCATAGAAATGGATTTGATTTATATTTGAATCCTTTCAGATTGCAGGTTTGTGGAGTTCAGAATTGTAAATATCAGTGTTACTGTCGTGTGTTTCAGATTGCAGGTTTGTGGAGTTCAGAATTGTAAATATCAGTGTTACTGTCGTGCGTTTCAGGTAAACTGACCCCAGATCAGTCGCTGTGGAACAATCACTCCAAGCCGATGTATCTGTCTAGTTTCAGCACACATGCCCTGTCAGAATAGTTTAGGGGGTGGAATTACTGTATCAACATTCCTATCACCTTTAACTCAGAGACCGAACTGCATCGTGTATCTGTGAATGAATACTGAACTGTGAAAATGAGCCACTGGTTAATATGGTGATGGCTGTCCTGATACCTGCTGCACAGGCAGAGTGAATCTACAGTGTGGAGGTTTTACTGTAGTGAAGTGAGAGCCAGTGGTTAATATGGTGGTGATGTCCTGATACCTGCTGCACAGGGAGAGTGAATCTACAGTGTGGAGGTTTTACTGTAGTGAAGTGAGAGTCAGTGGTTAATATGGTGGTGATGTCCTGATACCTGCTGCACAGGGAGAGTGAATCTACAGTGTGGAGGTTTTACTGTAGTGAAGTGAGAGCCAGTGGTTAATATGGTGGTGATGTCCTGATACCTGCTGCACAGGGAGAGTGAATCTACAGTGTGGAGGTTTTACTGTAGTGAAGTGAGAGCCAGTGGTTAATATGGTGGTGATGTCCTGATACCTGCTGCACAGGGAGAGTGAATCTACAGTGTGGAGGTTTTACTGTAGTGAAGTGAGAGCCAGTGGTTAATATGGTGGTGATGTCCTGATACCTGCTGCACAGGGAGAGTGAATCTACAGTGTGAAGGTTTTACTGTAGTGAAGTGAGAGCCAGTGGTTAATATGGTGGTGATGTCCTGATACCTGCTGCACAGGGAGAGTGAATCTACAGTGTGGAGGTTTTACTGTAGTGAAGTGAGAGCCAGTGGTTAATATGGTGGTGATGTCCTGATACCTGCTGCACAGGGAGAGTGAATCTACAGTGTGGAGGTTTTACTGTAGTGAAGTGAGAGCCAGTGGTTAATATGGTGGTGATGGCTGGTGATGTCCTGATACATGCTGCACAGGGAGAGTGAATCTACAGTGTGGAGGTTTTACTGTAGTGAAGTGAGAGCCAGTGGTTAATATGGTGGTGATGTCCTGATACCTGCTGCACAGGGAGAGTGAATCTACAGTGTGGAGGTTTTACTGTAGTGAAGTGAGAGCCAGTGGTTAATATGGTGGTGATGTCCTGATACCTGCTGCACAGGGAGAGTGAATCTACAGTGTGGAGGTTTTACTGTAGTGAAGTGAGAGCCAGTGGTTAATATGGTGGTGATGTCCTGATACCTGCTGCACAGGGAGAGTGAATCTACAGTGTGGAGGTTTTACTGTAGTGAAGTGAGAGCCAGTGGTTAATATGGTGGTGATGTCCTGATACCTGCTGCACAGGGAGAGTGAATCTACAGTGTGGAGGTTTTACTGTAGTGAAGTGAGAGCCAGTGGTTAATATGGTGGTGATGGCTGGTGATGTCCTGATACATGCTGCACAGGGAGAGTGAATCTACAGTGTGGAGGTTTTACTGTAGTGAAGTGAGAGCCAGTGGTTAATATGGTGGTGATGTCCTGATACCTGCTGCACAGGGAGAGTGAATCTACAGTGTGGAGGTTTTACTGTAGTGAAGTGAGAGCCAGTGGTTAATATGGTGGTGATGTCCTGATACCTGCTGCACAGGGAGAGTGAATCTACAGTGTGGAGGTTTTACTGTAGTGAAGTGAGAGCCAGTGGTTAATATGGTGGTGATGTCCTGATACCTGCTGCACAGGGAGAGTGAATCTACAGTGTGGAGGTTTTACTGTAGTGAAGTGAGAGCCAGTGGTTAATATGGTGGTGATGGCTGGTGATGTCCTGATACCTGCTGCACAGGGAGAGTGAATCTACAGTGTGGAGGTTTTACTGTAGTGAAGTGAGAGCCAGTGGTTAATATGGTGGTGATGTCCTGATACCTGCTGCACAGGGAGAGTGAATCTACAGTGTGGAGGTTTTACTGTAGTGAAGTGAGAGCCAGTGGTTAATATGGTGGTGATGTCCTGATACCTGCTGCACAGGGAGAGTGAATCTACAGTGTGGAGGTTTTACTGTAGTGAAGTGAGAGCCAGTGGTTAATATGGTGGTGATGTCCTGATACCTGCTGCACAGGGAGAGTGAATCTACAGTGTGGAGGCAGGAGTAATGAGCTCCTATCACAGTCAAAAACAAACCAAACAACGTACAAGAAAAGGGAAGTTGTTTTGCCAATGAGAGGTATGGACATTTGTTTAAATATTTGTTAGGATATTAGCACTAAGAACATAAGAAAATGTCCTGAGTCTACCTCCACTTAATTTCCATTTGCGTCCTCTGGTCCTGGTTTGTGCGCTGCGCTTAAAGAATTGGTTAGACCAGGGGTGGGCAACTCCGTTCCTGGAGGGCCGGTGTCCCTCCTGGCTTTTGTTCCAACTTTGCCCTAAATTACTTAATTGGACCAATTACCAATTATTGGTCTAATTAAGTAATTTAGAGCACAGTTGGAACAAAAGCCAGCAGGGACACCGACCCTCCAGGAATGGAATTGCCCACCCCTGAGTTAGACTAAACTATGTCAACTCCTTTTGAGGTTTTAAATACCCCAGCATTGTGTTTGTCTTTTTGATTCCTTCCCCACACTGTGTGGTTGCTGACAGTGATGAGTCTATTACAACACTGAGGTCTTTCTCTTGTAGAGCCTGTTCTAGTTCTATATCCACAATGATGTTTATCTTTACACTAGATCAGTGGTTCTCAACTCCGGTCCTGGGGACTCAGTGTCCTGCTGGTTTTTGTTCCAACCGAGCTCTCAGTTACTTAATTGAAAACCTTAATGGAACTAATCAGAGCTTTTTACTTATTTAAAAAGTTGGAGATTTCAAGTTAAATATACATTTTTATAAGGAATTTGAATTCTCCAACATTTTGTTAACTAATCAATTTAAAAAGTAAAATTAAGCAAATTATTAGTTCAATCAGCAGGACAGTGTGTCCCCAGGACCGGAGTTGAGAAGCACTGCATCCCACACCAGCAACTGATCAGACACACAACAAGAAAACAAGATCAGGAACAATGTCCACTCAGCTGTATAGAACCACATGGAAGATAAAGAGAAGTGACATTTAATATGTACATACACTGACTTATTATCATATCTATATATATATATATAGATATATCTATATATATATATATATATATATATATATATATATATATATATATATATATATATATATATATATATATAAATGATAAAGGCTTCTACCCACAGGGAACTTGTGACTAGAAGTAGTCCCAGCTTCCACTCTGATTTGTTTCCTCTCAAACACCTTTGTCTCTCTGTGATTGGGAAGCAGGGATTATATTCTGATGGGTATTTAATTCTGTCTTTCACTTAGTGTGGTTGGGAACCTGCAGGTATTAAGACTGAACATTTTTAATAACTAAATAAACCCAGAGATACCATCTCAGTACAGTTGTTTTTTTATATATTCTTGTAATATCAGAATGAAGCTGTAACATGTTGCTGGCGTCCTGCCCAGCTCAGGCAGTGGGTTGGGCAGACATGCCTGAATGCTTCAGCAATGAAGCTCAAACCGGTTCATGCTCTTTACACTCAAACAAACAATATAAGCAGCAACAAGGAAGAAGTTAAATAAATGTGTATAATGTTGGAAAAGCTCATTGGATCATTTGTATAACCCCAGACCTGACTTTAACACCCATTACACACAGATCACAGTAAAATCAGGGATGACAGTAAAATTCTTATTAAATAAAACCTCAGCTGATAAAAAATATACATCTCTTCTAATTCTAAAGGGTTTTCATTCTTTTTTGTCTGTATTTTATTTTAGAGTAATTCAAGGGTCAGGGTGTGGTCTGTAATTAAATCTAACAGTACCCTTCACTTTGACCAGTGACTGAATGCAGCTTTTTGGTTTTAAGATGATGAAAGCATAACACATATGGTATACAACTGTATTGTATGTTTCTCTACTTCAATTGTAATCACGAAATCAACACATCCCTGTGACAGGCTACCATTGTACAACACATCCCTGTGACAGGCTATCCCTTATACAACACATCACTGTGACAGGCTCTCCCTTATACAACACATCCCTGTGACAGGCTATCCCTTGTACAACACATCCCTGTGAAAGGCTATCTCTTGTACAACACATCCCTGTGACAGGCTCTCCCTTATACAACACATCCCTGTGACAGGCTATCTCTTGTACAACACATCCCTGTGACAGGCTATCCCTTATACAACACATCCCTGTGACAGGCTATCCCTTATACAGATGCCATCCTGTGTACAGAACATTCACACAATTCAAAATAAAACCTTTGTTGTATGTTTAGTTATTGTGTTTTTGTGGAGATTCTTCCTTAGCTGTGCTTTGTGGTCCTGTCTCACTAACTGCATGAAATGACATCTCTTATACAATAAGAGACACCCTACACACACTGTATTAACTTATACATGAACCCTACTGTTTCATTACGATTATCACCATCACGTCTCAAACACTGTTTTCTGACTCCTCCTCACCAGAAGTGCCAGAAATCAACATACGGGTCATGTTACAGGAACATAAAATAACATTAAAATGACAGAATGCAGCCTTTCTCGATACAGGGTTTAGATTCTGTGGTTTCAACATGATCATTGTTGTGCTTTGTTTTTATTCACAAAATCTAGTTTCCTGTTAGTTTTATGATGTTCATACGATTTTAATCCTATCTGAAAATGGGCCTTTGCTTTTGCTCTGGCTTCACAATATGCCCTGTTGTTCCTCTACAGGGAACAGGTTTCAAATCAATCAGCTCTAAGAAGTTGTTACATTTTAAGGTCCTTTCTACACATTTACTTAATAAAACAACATTGTAACTTACCTTTTAAAAGGTGTGAGTCCCACACAGCTTCTGAGTGTCAGGGTCTTGTTTTCAATGCTGGGTGTCTCTCTGCTGTGACTGTAGAAACTGAAAGCACAATCCATACAGGTGAACTAACGGCAAGTAATCCTGAAAGACCTGAATGTTAACTTTCTCTGTTTCAACTCCAAAGCTAGGGGCAAGGTGGCACTGACAGCAGGCTCAGTCACACGCCTCTCAATCCTCTCACTAAACAGGTAACAGATAGACTGACAGATACATTGCCTGTAATTCAAATGGCTTTGATCACTAAAAGTCAGTGCTTGTGCCACTATGCAGTGTCTTAGCTGAGAAAACGGTACACAGTACAGAGGTGAAGATTGTGGCACATGATTTTCAGTGCTTGGGAGACAACACCCCCCTGCTTAGACTGCACTTGCAGATCTCTTGATCCCCTCCTACTATGCACTGGACTTGTCTGACCTACGCACCACGTTACTGGATCCTCAGCTGATGCAGTGTGTATACTGAGATTTTTTTCCTGATGTTTCAATTAAAAACAAATCTTTACTGATTTTATCCCTATTTTAATATATGTAAAATAAACTCCAAAAAATTCCTGTGAAAAATGTGTTAAGATAAAAATGGAAAATGTGGAGCATTAAGTACAACTGAACACAGTTCTGGGTTCCTAACACATCTTTGGTGGATAAAAGGAGGGGTTTAAACAGGACGGTACCTGTATGTTTATTTGTTCCACATGTCTCTTTTCCAATCGGAACACGGCTTCTTTTAACAAACAATACAAAACAATACAAAAAGAGCTTTGGATGTTATCTTTCAAACTGTTTAATCACTGCTCCTAATCAATCCGCCAGAAGATACAGAAATACAGTATTCATGTGATTTACCTTCTTTTTGCTTGAAAGAAAATCTCTGTTCTTGTCCACACCCTCCTAGTGTTGGCCTTTGGCGACAGCTCCGGATCGTGTTAGCCGTCTAAATAACAAACAAGTACAATTTAGACACGACAAACAAAACACTCACGGTTCACAATACAGCTCTCCTTCCAGTTAGCTTTAACCATTACAAAGGAACAGATCACATCACTCCATCCCCTTTTGTACCATCTATCATGACCCCTTGGTTAACGAGTGCAACAGCTCCTCCAATCCGCGGCTGCCACATCGTTTCCCTTCCGGGTCGATGATTTAGTGTACAGGAGCTCCGCCCCCTTTCTAGATGACCAACTTCCGCCTAACCCTGGGAATGAATTGTCTGGTCATCCAGTCCAGGAGGGAGATGTATCACCAAGAATCACTTTGTCTCTGTCACAAAACGCATAATATTTTGTAATTTAAATAAGTATGAGCTACCAAAACATATTTTTGTTTCATAGTGTTATTAATGTAGTTATTTATTTGTTTGGTTAAACTTTAATCAAGCCTTTCATTTTAACTTCTTAAAGTTACCACAGTGTGTCTATGTATGAATTAAGCCCCTTTCACACTGGCACTCCTACCCGGGTCCTGGCTACCCGGGTCACAATCCTGCATAGTGTGAAACCACGTACCTGGGCCATACCCAGATTAACCCTGGTCCCAGCGACCCACCTCAGGATGTGGGTTGACACGCTTTGACCTGGGTTTGACCTGTTGATGGAGACATAGCATGAGCCAGATTGCAGCAGGGATGTACAAACATTTGCTCTAATCATCATTTGAGCTGACGGTTCAATCCAGAGAAGCTTGCATGGATGCGTCCGTAATGGTATGCGCATTGTGCACAGGCGTCTGTCACTCAGGGCAACCCTGCTTTATCAAACACAGTGTGAAATCACGTAGCCGACCCGCGGGGCACCGGGTCCTGACCCGGGTAGAGCATGCCAGCGTGAAAGGGGCTTTACTGACTAATATTGAGATTTCATTACACTAGCAGATGAACTGATAATGTATGTTTGTTATTTTGTGAAAACAATTAAATATTTTAAAACAAGAAACACTACAACATTTTTAAAATAAATTATACACCAAACTGTACCACATTCATTTAGTCTTTCATTTTAATTATGTATGAATTACTGACTAATATTTATTATTTGATTACACTAGCAGATGAACTGATAATGTATGGATGTTATTTTGTGAAAACAATCAAATATTAATATTAAAAAAAAAGAAATACAACAACATTTTCTACAGAAAAACGTATTCAGCAAACTGCAGCAGCAACTTGAATTACATTCGTAGGCTTAGTCTTAATATCATAACATATAATCTTATTAGAAATACGTACCTTGTTTTATTTGTTGGAAACGGTCTGGAACTGAAGTATTTTTTTAATACAGTGCTATTTGAGTATTTAAAATATGGTTATCTTCAAAATTAAAATATCAGCAACGGTGTGTTAATTAAACGAAGCGCCTGACGCCGCTCGGAACTTTCGCATTTTTAAATCCTAACGGTCTCTGCTCAGCGGAGTGGAATGTTCAGGAGCCGGTTGCCTAGCAGCGTCTCCGCCTCCTTCTCTGCCCCGCCCCCTCTCTCCCTCTCTCGTTGCTCCAGCTAGGAGTTCACATTCAGCTTCCTTATATTATATAGCGCCATTCTTTACTAACTTTTACAAATGAGCTTATTGGAGGCTTCGTGTTTTTAAGATGGTTCAGGTGCAGTCCGGGCAGACTGACTGCAGCATCATTACAGTATACCGCACTGCGCTCGGCTTTGTGTGGAGGCTGATACACAAAATAATGAACATAATTACTTTATATAACATTGATTTGTAATTCTAAATATGTATATAGTATTCTAAGACATTATGTACAATTTATAAATCAGCTGTATTCATATTCAGAATGGTATTCAGTATTAAGACAGGGTCCAGTATTAGAAATAAATAAACACGCTTTAAGCGAAACAGCAGGGACAAGGGACTCAGTGATGTTAAAAAAAAATAGAAAAGAGCCCACAATTAACCTGAATGTAAAGAACACGTTCATGTCTTGCTTTCTCGTAGCTGCTTCTGTATGTATACACCAGTGGTGTTTATTTTGTTTAATTGTCCGTCTTGTCTAAGAATGTGCATATTATATAAAAAGATATTTAAGAGATACAGCCCGGCGATGAGGGCTCTACCATGTGATAGCTGACCACTGCAGGGAGTTATCAACCGGAAACCAAACAAAACTCACCCATCCGAAATATCCTACAGCGCTGGGAGAGGCACAGGGAGACTTGATTAAATTACACACACAAAACAAGTCATGACTCCGTTGGTATTAATACTACAACACGGCATTATCTACAGTTTACCACACCAGTAGTATGAGCACAAAGGGAAGCTATAAACAAAGCGCTAGATAACACTACAAACACACAGCAAACTGCATGATGAACGTGCTGGAAAACTGGAATTAAAACAGCACAGAGCAAAATAAAGAAAACGTCTGAGAAACCGGAACAAAAAACCATACAAGAAACAGTGGCTGTGCGCACTCCTGAGATACAGAAGAAATCATATCAGGCACTCCACGAAAACATGATTCCGTGAGAAACAAGACTTCCGGTTGCGTTACCCTGGTGAGCTCTTGCTGTGGTCACTCAAAGGAGGAGTTACACCAGGTCACCCTGAGGAGGTTAAAACAACGAACCTGACCACGCAACCAGCAAAACAACACATTAAAAACACAACGATAAAGATCACACTGGGAAGAAATGCAAACGACGTGGGGCTTCCCTTCTGTGGAGGAATTAACACGCGTGACGTATGCTGGCAGTCCTGATCAGAAACAGCGCTGCAGTCAAGAGCAACAACGAACACAGCTTTTATAAGGGGAAGTCAATGAGTTACAATTAACACACAATTAAGTTAGCAGTAGTCCTACCTGCTACAATTGTAAAGCACAGAGAGGTCTGGTAAAGCACAGGGAAGCATTGTAAAGCACAGAGAGGTCTGGTAAAGCATAGGGAAGCATTGTAAAGCACAGAGAGGTCTGGTAAAGCACAGGGAAGCATTGTAAAGCACAGAGAGGTCTGGTAAAGCATAGGGAAGAATTGTAAAGCACAGAGAGGTCTGGGAAAGCATAGGGAAGCATTGTAAAGCACAGAGAGGTCCGGTAAAGCATAGGGAAGCATTGTAAAGCACAGAGAGGTCCGGTAAAGCATAGGGAAGCATTGTAAAGCACAGAGAGGTCCGGTAAAGCATAGGGAAGCATTGTAAAGCACAGAGAGGTCTGGTAAAGCATAGGGAAGCATTGTAAAGCACAGAGAGGTCTGGTAAAGCATAGGGGAGCATTGTAAAGCACAGAGAGGTCTGGTAAAGCATAGGGGAGCATTGTAAAGCACAGAGAGGTCTGGTAAAGCATTTAACGCCAACGCCATTTACCAGTGCCCCCTGCCCAAGCCCTGGCAGCTCACCTTCTCCTACGGGAGAGCTCTGCAGGCCTCCACGCTCTCCGCCTGGGCAGGCAAGCCAGGAAACCTCCAGGCTGTACAAGCAGCCTTCACTGAAAGAGCCAGGGTACGGAGGGGTGTTCAAAAAGAGACGGTCTGTAAAGGAGACAAAATCCTTAAATTGAGCTCCAGTATGAGCCGAGATGCTGTTTGTATATTGGGCTTCTCCTCCTAGGACAGGGGTGCACAGCTCTGGCCCTCGAGATCCATTCCAGTCAATGTTTTCATTCCAGGCAGGTTCTAAAATAGTTAATTGAAGCTGTTAAGAGGCAATTAACCAATTTAGGACCTGACTGGAGTAAAGACCAGGACTGAAATGGATCTCGAGGGCCAGAGTTGTGCACCCCTGTCCTAGGAACTCCTCACCTTCAAACATACAAACAGCCTCTTCACAATCCCTTGTTAAATCACTCAGAAAGATGTGTTCTAGATCTGAGCAGGGCTGCAGACCCTGTAAATAGCGACTGTGACCAGCACCGTGAACACTGGAGCGGTGTGACTTGTTGGTTATTTTGTTTGAAGTGTTCTTGTCCTGTTTCTCTCTCTCTCTCTCTCTCTCTCTCCTCTCTCTCTCTCTCTCTCTCTCTCTCTCTGGCCGGTGAGTTTTATAATGTTGTTTCTTGTCAGGGACCCCCTTGTGAATGAAATGTCTCTCTCAAGGGCTCTGTCCTGGTTAAATACATACATCTGAATGATTGGCTTTGCAGAACTCGTGTACCACGTCCATGCAATGCCACTGGAGGTGTCTTCAGTCAGTTTTGTACATTGCTGTTGAATTTAACTGGTGTGTGTCTATCTCTGCCTGTGTGTGTGTGTGTGTGTCTCTCTCTCTCTCTCTCTCTCTCTCTCTCTCTCTCTCTCTCTCTCTCTCTCTCTGTCTGTCTGTCTGTCTGTCTGTGTCAAGGTGAGGCTCAAGCGATCAGGCAAAGGCAGACGTTGCAATAGTGATGCTGCTAAGCACTTTTATTTAACCCACTGAAGATACAGGCTCGTTACAGCCTTGCATACACCCCCACCTCATTTAAAATGGAATAATCCAGTGGAGCTCCAATCACGGCTCACAGTTAAATAGGAAAGTAAAGAGAATGCTGCTGTTGATGGAGTTGGTGCAGTAATTGTGCGCATTTATACTGCAGAATGTGAGTGAAGGGAAACGAGTACCGGTGTCAATGAAATATTGGTTCCCTTGAAATATTTGTGTGTGTGCCCCCCCACCCCCCCACATGCGTGTGTGCGTGTGTGTGTGTGTGTGTGTGTGTGTGTGTGTGTGTCCTATTTCTCTGTGAATTCTGCATGTATAATGCTTGTGAATGTGAGGAATGCTTGCAGGCTGTTCTCATGTATTATTGCAGGGGAGACTGGACCTGACCGAGGGGACTGGGGGTACAAGTTTAGGGTTAGGGTTCAGTTGAAAGGGCAGCGATATAGACTTCTATGCAAAGAAGGATGGCTGTTAGAAAAACATAAGGGGGGAACAAATATTTGAAAGGCAAAATATCTCTATGTATCTCTGTGTGTGTTACTGATTGGTTTATTATTTTTTTCTTCAGATTAACGGATTGGCGTCGACTGGATCTTACTTTTTTTTTTTTTTGTAAAATCTCCCAGATGTTTTAAATACAAGGTGAACATATTTACCATGTATGCTGAATAAAAATGACAATTTAAACACATCTGAACTGAATCTGTTCTGTTTCTTTCAGTATTTCTAAATCAGACTGGAAGTAACTCTGTGCTTTGAGGAGGAGGTGGTGATATGTAAACTAACTGGAGTGTGTACAGGGCCTGCAATCCTCCACAGATCCCCACTCTGAGTTTCAAACAAAGTAGAGATATCATCCATTACTATTAAACAGGCAAGCTTAGACATACTAAAAAAATCCTCTCTCCTCAGTGGTGTGGATCTGTAGTGCAGCCCCAGCTGTCTCCCCCTCCCTCCCTCTCCCCCTCCCCTCTCTCCCCAGCGGTGTGGATCTGTAGTACAGCCCCAGCTGTCTCCCCCTCCCCTCTCTCCCCAGCGGTGTGGATCTGTAGTGGAGCCCCAGCTCTCTCCCCCTCCCTCCCTCTCCCCCTCCCCTCTCTCACCAGCAGTGTGACTCTGAAGTACAGCCCCAGCTGTCTCCACCTCCCTCCCTCTCCCCCTCCCCTCTCTCTCCAGTGGTGTGGATCTGTAGTACAGCCCCAGCTGTCTCCCCCTCCCCTCTCTCCCCAGCGGTGTGGATCTGTAGTACAGCCCCAGCTGTCTCCCCCTCCCCTCTCTCCCCAGCCGTGTGGATCTGTAGTACAGCCCCAGCTGTCTCCCCCTCCCTCCCCCTCCCCCTCCCCTCTCTCCTCAGCAGTGTGGATCTGTAGTACAGCCCCAGCTGTCTCCCCCTCCCCTCTCTCCTCAGCGGTGTGGATCTGTAGTACAGCCCCAGCTGTCTCCCCCTCCCTCCCTCTCCCCTCTCTCCTCAGCGGTGTGGATCTGTAGTACAGCCCCAGCTGTCTCCCCCTCCCTCCCCCTCCCCTCCCCTCTCTCCTCAGCGGTGTGGATCTGTAGTACAGCCCCAGCTGTCTCCCCCTCCCTCCCTCTCCCCCTCCCCTCTCTCTCCAGCGGTGTGGATCTGTAGTACAGCCCCAGCTGTCTCCCCCTCCCTCCCCCTCCCCCTCCCCCTCCCCTCTCTCCCCAGCGGTGTGGATCTGTAGTACAGCCCCAGCTGTCTCCCCATCCCTCCCCCTCCCCTCCCCTCTCTCCCCAGCGGTGTGGATCTGTAGTACAGCCCCAGCTGTCTCCCCCTCCCTCCCTCTCCCCCTCCCCTCTCTCCCCAGCGGTGTGGATCTGTAGTACAGCCCCAGCTGTCTCCCCCTCCCTCCCTCTCCCCCTCCCCTCTCTCTCCAGCGGTGTGGATCTGTAGTACAGCCCCAGCTGTCTCCCCCTCCCTCCCTCTCCCCCTCCCCTCTCTCTCCAGCGGTGTGGATCTGTAGTACAGCCCCAGCTGTCTCCCCCTCCCCCTCCCCTCTCTCACCAGCGGTGTGGATCTGTAGTGCAGCCCCAGCTGTCTCCCCCTCCCTCCCTCTCCCCCTCCCCCTCCCCCTCCCCTCTCTCACCAGCGGTGTGGATCTGTAGTACAGCCCCAGCTGTCTCCCCCTCCCTCCCCCTCCCCTCCCCTCTCTCCCCAGCGGTGTGGATCTGTAGTACAGCCCCAGCTGTCTCCCCCTCCCTCCCTCTCCCCCTCCCCTCTCTCCCCAGCGGTGTGGATCTGTAGTACAGCCCCAGCTGTCTCCCCCTCCCCTCTCTCCCCAGCCGTGTGGATCTGTAGTACAGCCCCAGCTGTCTCCCCCTCTCTCCCCAGCGGTGTGGATCTGTAGTACAGCCCCAGCTGTCTCCCCCTCCCCTCTCTCCCCAGCCGTGTGGATCTGTAGTACAGCCCCAGCTGTCTCCCCCTCTCTCCCCAGCTGTGTGGATCTGTAGTACAGCTCCAGCTGTCTCCCCCTCCCTCCCTCTCCCCCTCCCCTCTCTCACCAGCGGTGTGGATCTGTAGTGCAGCCTCAGCTGTCTCCCCCTCCCCTCTCTCCCCAGTGGTGTGGATCTGTAGTGCAGCCCCAGCTGTCTCCCCCTCCCCTCTCTCCTCAGCGGTGTGGATGTGTAGTACAGCCCCAGCTGTCTCCCCCTCCCTCCCTCTCCCCTCTCTCCTCAGCGGTGTGGATCTGTAGTACAGCCCCAGCTGTCTCCCCCTCCCTCTCTCTCCCCCTCCCCTCTGTCCCCAGCGGTGTGGATCTGTAGTACAGCCCCAGCTGTCTCCCCCTCCCTCCCCCTCTCCCTCCCCTCTCTCCTCAGCGGTGTGGATCTGTAGTACAGCCCCAGCTGTCTCCCACTCCCTCCCTCTCCCCCTCCCCTCTCTCACCAGCGGTGTGGATCTGTAGTACAGCCCCAGCTGTCTCCCCCTCCCCTCTCTCCTCAGCGGTGTGGATCTGTAGTACAGCCCCAGCTGTCTCCCCCTCCCTCCCTCTCTCCTCAGCGGTGTGGATCTGTAGTACAGCCCCAGCTGTCTCCCCCTCCCTCCCCTTCCCCCTCCCCTCTCTCCCCAGCGGTGTGGATCTGTAGTACAGCCCCAGCTGTCTCCCCCTCCCTCCCTCTCCCCCTCCCCTCTCTCCTCAGCGGTGTGAATCTGTAGTACAGCCCCAGCTGTCTCTGTGAAGAATTGTCCCAACAGGCTTGTTATTGTTGAGAGTTATGTGGGAAGAATCACAATTAAAATGTCCAGTTTAAGGATACAATTCATTCATATGTGTAATGGTCTCATTTAATCAGCACTCTGCTGTCATGAATGTCTTTCTTTTTACGAGTTCAAGATTGCCGAGGTAAACAATTGAGCAGTAAATCACACAACACCGTTATATCTTTTATACATTTTATCAAGAAAGATAGAAAATAGATGCGCTACAAAAACAGAACAGAAGATTCATATCAAAAGAGCAGAAATCAGTTCACTAAGTTTAGCAATGAATAATATTCAGGGAACATCTCAGCTTCAGTGTAAATATTGATTACATGGAAAATAATGCATTCATCTATTGTCTAGAAAGTCTTTTATCATTATTTATTTCTTAGCAGAAACCCTTATCCAGGGCGACTTACAGCTGTTACAAAATATCACAGAACAAAATTAGAGGGGGGAGGGAGGAGAGAGGGAGAGTAGAGAGGGGAGAGGAAGAAGAGAGGGAGAGGGAGAGTAGAGAGGATGGAGGAGAGAGAGTAGAGAGGATGGAGGAGAGAGGGAGAGTAGAGAGGATGGAGGAGAGAGGGAGAGAGGAGAGGATGGAAGAGAGAGGGAGAGTAGAGAAGGCAGGGTGGAGAGAGGGAGAGGAGAGAGGATGGAGGAGAGAGGGAGAGTAGAGAAGGCAGGGAGGAGAGAGGGAGAGTAGAGAAGGCAGGGTGGAGAGAGGGAGAGTAGAAATGATGGAGGAGAGAGGGAGAGTAGAGAAGGCAGGGTGGAGAGAGGGAGAGTAGAGAGGATGGAGGAGAGAGGGAGAGTAGAGAGGATGGAGGAGAGAGGGAGAGGAGAGAAGGCAGGGTGGAGAGAGGGAGAGTAGAGAGGATGGAGGAGAGAGGGAGAGTGGGAAAGGGAGGGGATTAGCATATCAGAGGGAAGGGAGAGAGAAAGAGGAGGGGAGAGCCATAGGGGAGGCAGAGAGGAGAAGGGGAGAGGAGAGAAAGAGAGAAGGAGATGGAGAGAGGTGGAGGGGAAAGAGAGACGGAGACAGGAAGGGAGAGTAGGAAAGGGGGTGTAGAGAAATAAAGAGGAGGGGCTCAGGGTAAGAGGGTGGAAGAGAGAGGATTTCTTCTCATCAGCCCAGAAGAGTGCAGAGAGAGTGTCAGTGAAAGTGAAGAGGAGATTGTCTGAGCTGTTTGAATAGTTTCCTGGTTCAGACAGCAATGTGTGTTTAATCTGCAGCACTGACAGGGTCAGGGTCAGGGGACTCCAGCACAAGGGCTGTATTCCAGTCCCCATTACAGAAGAATGGATAGAGTTTCTCATTGGGATTGAACTCCATGTCAGTGAAAGTGTAGATGTGAGATCTGGTCTCCACATTGTAAAAGGAGAGCTGCCCTTCCTCATAATCCAGATACACCCCCAGCTTCTGGGGCTTCAGGCTCCGGGGGAGGGGGGTCTGGGGGTCAGTGAGAGCAATGAACCCACCTCCACTCCACTCCACAGTCCAGTAACCCTGCTGGGGGGTCATGCTGAACCCCCCCTTCCTCTGGGCAGACTCTCTGCTGACTCCTAATCTCCACCATGTATTCCCCCCCACCTGCACCTGCCAGTAGCGTCTCCCCGAGGTGAAGCTCTCCCTGCCCAGCACACAGAGCCAGTCATCAAATCTCTCTGGATTGTCAGGGAGATCCTGCCGTGTCTCTCCCCATCTCACTCGTTTCCCCTCCGCAGACAGGATGAGCTCGGGCTGTGCTGTATCAGGGTCCAGAGTCACATCAACTGTGGAGCAGAGAGGAGACATTATTATTATTATTATTATTATTATTATTATTATTATTATTATTATTATTATTATTTACACAAAAAGGGTTAAAAAAAAAAAAACTGGCCTAACCTTAAAATGACGTCTCAAACAGATTAGATTAGAGCAGTATTATTATTGTAAAATAATATAAGAGAAAAGAGGAACGAAAGAAAGAAGGAAAGAAAGAGAGAAAGAAAGAAAGAAAGAAAGAAAGAAAGAAAGAAAGAAAGAAAGAAAGAAAGAAAGAAAGAAAGGTGACAAAGGCAGAAGGTGAGCCTCTTACCTCAATTAAAATGAATCTTGAAATAATAATATTTTCTAGATATAAATATTAACTAAACCCCGAGATCGCCTCGTACAGTAAAGTCTCTTAAATCGACAGGCTGAACTCAAGCTGCAGTTTGGAATCGCAGTTGGAATTGTAGCAGTTTTTCGAATTTCGAACTGTAGCGGTGTTCTGTTGTCATGGAAACCGCAGTGAACGCAATGAGCCGCGAGATACGCGATCCTGAAGAGGGGAGAAGAACAACACAAACTGAAAGTGTGAGAGAAAACCCTGACGGAGGCTCTTCCGTGACCGGCGAGTGAACAAGATCTGGAGCCCAAACATCTTAGCCTTTTCAGACTAGCACACCTGAGCCGAGCCGAGCCGAGCCGAGCCCCCCCAGCGCGGGTGTGTTCACACTGCTGCTCAAAGAAGAAGCTGCCTGTGGAACGTGACGTCAGATTCCACGGACACGCGCGCACAGAGGAGTGCTGTGGATTTGTTTTGAGAATGGATCCCGAGGTCGGACTGTCCCAAACGATAAAGTACCAAAAGATTTCACACGAATACACAAATATGGGTTTGTGTTTCACATGCTGCTGACTGCAAATACAAACCGAATAATTTCATTTCATATTATTAAAGTTAGATTAACTACGACTAATAATAACTTTAAAAAGTTACAGATAGTATTTAAAAATGTCAGGAAACACGTCAGAAAAATAGATTTAAAGCAGGCCTATTAAAAACAAAATCTAAACGAAACATTAAAGAGATTTTTCTGTACAGCTTGTTTTTATACATGCAATGTTAATAGATGGGATTTTTTAAAATGACCGAATTGAATGTGATTTTCAGATACTTTGCACATTTCCAATATACAGAGCTTATTTCTTTATTTCTTTATTTTCTGTTAAGGACTGGTTTATAAAGTAACCACAAAATAAACTGCGCGATTACTGATCACTTTATTCATTAGAAAACATGATAATGCTTCATATTGCGTGGCGTAAATTAATATTAAACTGATATTAAATGAATGTTAAATTGCATATTGAATTTACGTTCAATTATTCCTTGTTACTTTCCATTGACATTTCAGTCAGATTAATTGTATTTTCAATAAGGGGAAATTATTACATATTTTCAACGGTAACAAAACGTGATATAAATGGCCGTGACGTGCCATTACATTTTCAATCGACATTTGATTAACATTTAGCAAGAAACCAGCTAGTGCACATTTATTAAATATTAATTTAACATTCATTTAATATCTATTGCATATCTATTTAATATTAATTTATGTCACGCAATATAAAGCGTTGCTGATAAATACATGGAACTCAATTAATGAAGCAGCAGCAGACCTTGCAGTTCACACACTGTAAGGTTTGATTTGTCTCTGTTTGAAATGATCCCTGTCAGCGTTAAACAATTTAAAGGAGAAACACTTTCCAGAAGACAAGTCTCCAAATTCAACACATCGGCGCCGGTCGCTGCAGGTCTGTGACGAAGAACTGCGTCCATTAAGACATCAGATTTACTTTTTTTTGCGGTCTGACGCTTTTATTGTTATGATCTTTTATTTATTTTTAATCCTGTTTTATTATTTTTATTTTTTCACAACACTGTTTCGCGCTGCGGTTTAGTCCCATATTTCTCAATTCCTGTGAAATCTTTTGCTAGACTCTATAGTTTCAGGCAGTACGAGTTAACCGCGCCCCAGCCTTGCTCAGCACAGAGCCAGTACCAGATATCTCGCGAGGCCAGAGTTTCACGGTTCCGGTTCGGCTCGACAAAATGACCCGTGTGGAACTAGCCGTACCGCGAGGGCTCGGCTCGGCTCGGCTCTGGTGTGCTCGTGTGAAAAGGCTGTTAGAGAGCCCTGCAGCTACTGAACCGAACCAACCTGGGGAGCCCCCGACACATCACCATGCAAACCGGCACCAATGCCCTGGGCCAGCGCGGAGACGTGGCCAAAGCAGTGAGGAAGGTGTCAGAGAGAGCCACGCAGGAGTTCACACTCCAGAGTTGTCATTTCCACAGAGCAGACACCCCCGCACACATCACCAGTAATATCAACGCTGAGATCGTCCGGGGCTGTGCTCTGATGCCCAGCGTCCACCTGGCACACCCACCCACACTGAGCCCCTGATAAAACGAGGGAATGGTTGTACAGTATTTGTTATCAGCCTGTTTGTTTTTCTGTGGGTCTCTCGCTATATCACAGCCCTCGATATATAGCGGATTTGTATTGGACCCCGACACCCGCGATATATCGAGTGGGTGTGTATTTGGAAAAACTATTTTGAAAATCTTTACAAAGAAACCCTACAAGAGGGTTTTACAACAGAGCAAAATTTAATTCAGGAAAAACTTAAATCATTAGAACTATCTATTAAAGACAACCAAAATCCACTGGACTTCCCAGTCTCCCCGCAGGAGCTAGCAGAGAAGCTCCAGGGACTCAAACCCAGGAAAGCCTGTGACCCGACAGCATCAGTACTGAGATGCTCAAACACAGCAGCCCTGAGCTGCAGGAGGCCCTGCTTAAAGTATTCAACCTGGTACAACAGGAAGGCTGCTTCCCTGACATCTGGAACCAAGGGCTTATATCACCAATTTACAAAAGTGAAGACAAATTCAACCCCAACAACTACCGAGGCATCTGTGTGAGCAGCAACCTGGGGAAGGTATTCTGCAGTATCATCAATACCCGAATACTGGCCTTCCTTACCGAACACAGTGTCCTCAGTAAGAGTCAGATTGGATTTCTACCAAATTACCAATGACCATATTTACACCCTCCACACCCTAATCAACAAACATGTACAACAAAAAAATAAAGGAAACATTTTCTCTCGTTTTATAGTCTTAAAAAAAAGCATTTGATTCCATTTCGCATGAAGGTTTAAATTATAAAATTCTACAACGTGGTGTAGGGGGTAAAATGTACGACAGAATAAAGTCAATGTACTCAGAAAACAAGTGCGGAATAAAAATTGGCAAGAAAAGAACAGAATTCTTCACACAGGGTCGTGGAGTGAGACAGGGCTGCAGTTTGAGTCCAACACTGTTCAATATTTACATCAGTGAATTAGCAGCGGTGTTGGATCAGTCTGCAGCCCCTGGCCTCACTCTACACGACAAACAAATTCAATTCCTGCTCTACACAGATGACCTGGTCCTGCTGTCGCCACAGAGCAGGGGCTACAGCAGAGCCTGTCACTGCTAGAGCAGTACTGTCACACCTGGGCCCTGACAGGAAACATGAAAAAGACCAGAATTATTATCTTAAAAAGGGCAGATCTCAAAGAAGTAGGTCCCACTTCACTCTACACAACACCACCCTAGAACACACCACACAATATACATACCTAGGCCTGACCATCAGTGCGTCAGGGAGCTTTAACCTGGCAGTGAATGCACTAAAAGAAAAAGCCTGCAGAGCTTTTTATGCTATCAAAAGGAGGCTTTATAAAATAAATCTACCTGTCAGAATCTGGCAAGAGTTATCCATCCCATTGTGCTACATGGAAGTGAGGTATGGAGTCCAGTCAGTCAACAAGATTATATAAAATGGGATAAACATCCAGTAGAAACCCTGCATGCTGAATTCTGCAAAAGCATATTACAGGTAGAGCAGAAAACACCAAACCATGCATGCAGGGCTGAATTAGGCTGCTACCCACTGCTCACCAGCATGCAAAAAAGAGCACTACAATTCTGGATGCATCTAAACAGAAGTGAGCCAGACTCCCTCCAGTACAAGGCCCTTCTAACCCAAGAGCTCAGCCCAGAAAAGAGTCTCTATTATTATTATTATTATTATTATTATTATTATTATTATTATTATTATTATTATTATATTTGTTAGAATTATTATTAATATCATAATTATTCTCATTGTTATTTGTGTTGTTATTGTTATTGTAAATATATTGTTCATGTGATATGTAATGTAATTGCTTTGGCAATACTGCTGATGTCTGTCATGCCAATAAAGCACCTTTGAATTGAATTCAATTGAATTGAGAAGAGAGGGAGGGAGGGAGGGAGAGGGGAGAGAGAAAGGAGAGAGGGGAGGGAGGGGGAGAGAGGGGAGGGAGGGGGAGAGAAGGGAGAGGGTGGCAGAGGGAGGAGAGAAAAGGGAGGAGAGAGAGATGTGGAAGAGAGGCAAGAGGGAGGTAGAGGATAGAGAAGGGAGAGGAGAGGATGGGAGAGGATAGAGAGGGGAAGAAGAGGGGAGAGAGAGGGAGGAGAGAGAGGAGAGAAAGGGGAGAGGGAGCGAGGGGAGAGGAGAGAGAGGGGGAGGAGAGAGAGAAGAGAGGGAGGTAGAGGAGAGAGAGGGGAGAGGAGAGGGGAGGAGAGAGGGGGAGGAGAGAGAGGGGAGTGGAGAGGGAGGGAGGAGAGAGATGGGAGCAGAGAGAGAGTGGAGATGAGAGGAGAGGGAGGGAGGGAGAGGAGACAGTGGCAGAGGGAGGAGAAAGAAGGGAGGAGAGGAGAGATGTGTGGAAGAGAGGCAAGAGGGAGGTAGAGGCTAGAGAGGAGAGAGGGGACAGAGGGATGGAGAGGATAGAGAGGGGAGAGGACAGGAGAGAGGGAGGTAGAGGGGAGAGGAGAGTAGGGAGAGGACAGAGAGGGGGAGAGGATAGAGAGGAGAGAGAGGGGGGAGAGGTAGGGAGAGGAGAGAGGGGTAGAGGAAAGGGAGGGGAGAGGGGGGAGGGGTATTTGCACATAAACATAATTAGGGCTTCGGATTTCTGTTTTTTCATCCTGAGCTACTAAATGGGCTTTTAAATCGTAAGTCTTACTTTTTCATTGCAAAGCAGAAGCGACTCATCTTTATTAATGTCAATACAGTCACGCACAGCGATTGTAATAAAGTGAGTCCAGCATAAAATACTGTATTGTTCATTCTAGCTTTAATAAAGAGGAGTCTCTTATTAACATGTCGCGATCTCGTTTGCACGTCCTGCTTGTAATGAAAATGAAGGCTTGGCTGATTGAAAAGCCCATTTAGTTGTTTCACAGAATGAATCAAGTTTACTATGAACACGTTTCTCAGTTGTGATTGAGAGACACAAACTGCTTCACAGGGATCAGATGAATTCTTAAAGCAGAGTAGAAAAGTCAGGTAAAACACTGACAATCAGAAGCCCAGCCTTGAGTATACACTGGGATATGCATCCCCACTGAGGAGGAGAGGAGAGGAGAGGAGAGAAGGATAGAGGGAGGGGTACACTCATGAGAGGAGAGGTGCAGACAGGCTCCAGATTGGGACACTCTTAATAATGTGTATAAAGAATGTCTGTACCAAGTTTCATCACAATCAGATCAGCAGTTCTCTAGATGCATGTCAAAGTGTAACATATGGAGCCCTGCAGTGTCTACATGTGATCTTCACTTCACAGTGAGTTCACAATCTGGGGCATTATAACTAAACACACTTTCTCCTCTCCTTTTCAGTGTTACCTTTGGGAGGCACACAAGGCTGGCGTTAGCTGAGCTGGGAGTGCACAGAGGTTTAAATGGGGCACAATGTAAATATAGGTGTAAACACAGTGAGTGAGACGGGGCTCCTCGCTGTTAAGAACATAAGAAAGTTTACAAACGAGAGGAGGCCATTCAGCCCATCTTGCTCGTTTGATTGTTAGTAGCTTATTGATCCCAGAATCTCATCAAGCAGCTTCTTGAAGGATCCCAGGGTGTCAGCTTCAACAGCATTACTGGGGAGTTGGTTCCAGACTCTCACAATTCTCTGTGTAAAAAAGTGCCTCCTATTTTCTGTTCTGAATGCCCCTTTATCTAATCTCCATTTGTGACCCCTGGTCCTTGTTTCTTGTGACTTGAGTTCTTTTGGTTTAAAGTTCTTAAATGTTAATATCAGCATATCCTATATCAATCGACCACTAAAGAAAACATATTTCTATATAATTACTAGTATTATTTGTTTATTTGGCAGACGCCTTTATCCAAGGCGACTTACAGAGACTAGGGTGTGTGAACTATGCATCAGCTGCAGAGTCACTTACAATTACGTCTCACCCAAAAGACACAAGGAGGTTAAGTGACTTGCTCAGGGTCACACAATGAGTCAGTGGCTGAGGTGGGATTTGAACCGGGGCCCTCCTGGTTACAAGCCCTTTTCTTTAACCACTGGACCACACAGCCTCCACACAGGGTCTTTAATACAATGAGGTCTGTATCAGTTTAGTTCATATTTCTATATAATTAATAGAATGAGGTCTGTATCAGTTTAGTTCATATTTCTATATAATTAATAGAATGAGGTCTGTATCAGTTTAGTTCATATTTCTATATAATTAATACAGGAGGTCTGTATCAGTTTAGTTCATATTTCTATATAATTAATACAATGAGGTCTGTATCAGTTTAGTTCATATTTCTATATAATTAATACAATGAGGTCTGTATCAGTTTAGTTCATATTTCTATATAATTAATACAATGAGGTCTGTATCAGTTTAGTTCATATTTCTATATAATTAATACAATGAGGTCTGTATCAGTTTAGTTCATATTTCTATATAATTAATACAATGAGGTCTGTATCAGTTTAGTTCATATTTCTATATAATTAATACAGGAGGTCTGTATCAGTTTAGTTCATATTTCTATATAATTAATAGAATGAGGTCTGTATCAGTTTAATTCATATTTCTATATAATTAATACAGGAGGTCTGTATCAGTTTAGTTCATATTTCTATATAATTAATACAATGAGGTCTGTATCAGTTTAGTTCATATTTCTATATAATTAATACAATGAGGTCTGTATCAGTTTAGTTCATATTTCTATATAATTAATACAATGAGGTCTGTATCAGTTTAGTTCATATTTCTATATAATTAATACAGGAGGTCTGTATCAGTTTAGTTCATATTTCTATATAATTAATACAATGAGGTCTGTATCAGTTTAGTTCATATTTCTATATAATTAATACAATGAGGTATGTATCAGTTTAGTTCATATTTCTATATAATTAATACAATGAGGTCTGTATCAGTTTAGTTCATATTTCTATATAATTAATACAGTGAGGTCTGTATCAGTTTAGTTCATATTTCTATATCATTAATACAATGAGGTCTGTATCAGTTTAGTTCATATTTCTATATAATTAATACAATGAGGTCTGTATCAGTTTAGTTCATATTTCTATATAATTAATACAGTGAGGTCTGTATCAGTTTAGTTCATATTCCTATATCATTAATACAATGAGGTGTGTATCAGTTTAGTTCATATTTCTATATAATTAATACAATGAGGTCTGTATCAGTTTAGTTCATATTTCTATATAATTAATACAATGAGGTCTGTATCAGTTTAGTTCATATTTCTATATAATTAATACATGAGGTCTGTATCAGTTTAGTTCATATTTCTATATAATTAATACAATGAGGTCTGTATCAGTTTAGATCATATTTCTATATAATTAATACAATGAGGTCTGTATCAGTTTAGTTCATATTTCTATATAATTAATACAATGAGGTCTGTATCAGTTTAGTTCATATTTCTATATCATTAATACAATGAGGTCTGTATCAGTTTAGTTCATATTTCTATATAATTAATACAATGACGTCTGTATCAGTTTAGTTCATATTTCTATATAATTAATACAGGAGGTCTGTATCAGTTTAGTTCATATTTCTATATAATTAATACAGGAGGTCTGTATCAGTTTAGTTCATATTTCTATATAATTAATACAATGAGGTCTGTATCAGTTTAGTTCATATTTCTATATAATTAATACAATGAGGTCTGTATCAGTTTAGTTCATATTTCTATATAATTAATACAATGAGGTCTGTATCAGTTTAGTTCATATTTCTATATAATTAATACAATGAGGTCTGTATCAGTTTAGTTCATATTTCTATATAATTAATACAATGAGGTCTGTATCAGTTTAGTTCATATTTCTATATAATTAATACAATGAGGTCTGTATCAGTTTAGTTCATATGTCTATATAATTAATACATGAGGTCTGTATCAGTTTAGTTCATATTTCTATATAATTAATACATGAGGTCTGTATCAGTTTAGTTCATATTTCTATATAATTAATACAATGAGGTCTGTATCAGTTTAGTTCATATTTCTATATAATTAATACAATGAGGTCTGTATCAGTTTAGTTCATATTTCTATATAATTAATACATGAGGTCTGTATCAGTTTAGTTCATATTTCTATATAATTAATACAATGAGGTCTGTATCAGTTTAGTTCATATTTCTATATAATTAATACAATGAGGTATGTATCAGTTTAGTTCATATTTCTATATAATTAATACAATGAGGTCTGTATCAGTTTAGTTCATATTTCTATATAATTAATACAGTGAGGTCTGTATCAGTTTAGTTCATATTTCTATATCATTAATACAATGAGGTCTGTATCAGTTTAGTTCATATTTCTATATAATTAATACAATGAGGTCTGTATCAGTTTAGTTCATATTTCTATATCATTAATACAATGAGGTGTGTATCAGTTTAGTTCATATTTCTATATAATTAATACAATGAGGTCTGTATCAGTTTAGTTCATATTTCTATATAATTAATACAATGAGGTCTGTATCAGTTTAGTTCATATTTCTATATAATTAATACATGAGGTCTGTATCAGTTTAGTTCATATTTCTATATAATTAATACAATGAGGTCTGTATCAGTTTAGATCATATTTCTATATAATTAATACAATGAGGTCTGTATCAGTTTAGTTCATATTTCTATATAATTAATACAATGAGGTCTGTATCAGTTTAGTTCATATTTCTATATCATTAATACAATGAGGTCTGTATCAGTTTAGTTCATATTTCTATATAATTAATACAATGACGTCTGTATCAGTTTAGTTCATATTTCTATATAATTAATACAGGAGGTCTGTATCAGTTTAGTTCATATTTCTATATAATTAATACAGGAGGTCTGTATCAGTTTAGTTCATATTTCTATATAATTAATACAATGAGGTCTGTATCAGTTTAGTTCATATTTCTATATAATTAATACAATGAGGTCTGTATCAGTTTAGTTCATATTTCTATATAATTAATACAATGAGGTCTGTATCAGTTTAGTTCATATTTCTATATAATTAATACAATGAGGTCTGTATCAGTTTAGTTCATATTTCTATATAATTAATACAATGAGGTCTGTATCAGTTTAGTTCATATTTCTATATAATTAATAGAATGAGGTCTGTATCAGTTTAGTTCATATGTCTATATAATTAATACATGAGGTCTGTATCAGTTTAGTTCATATTTCTATATAATTAATACATGAGGTCTGTATCAGTTTAGTTCATATTTCTATATAATTAATACAATGAGGTCTGTATCAGTTTAGTTCATATTTCTATATAATTAATACAATGAGGTCTGTATCAGTTTAGTTCATATTTCTATATAATTAATACAATGAGGTCTGTATCAGTTTAGTTCATATTTCTATATAATTAATACATGAGGTCTGTATCAGTTTAGTTCATATTTCTATATAATTAATACAATGAGGTCTGTATCAGTTTAGTTCATATTTCTATATAATTAATACAATGAGGTCTGTATCAGTTTAGTTCATATTTCTATATAATTAATACAATGAGGTCTGTATCAGTTTAGTTCATATTTCTATATAATTAATACAATGAGGTCTGTATCAGTTTAGTTCATATTTCTATCTGTGAGAGGGGAGGGATTTGGACTGGCCGTCAGGTGCATGCGGGAGCCTGTAGGGGGTTCGTATTCTCCGTATATTCCCACGCTGTCAGGCAATGTTTTGTTGACAGGACTCAGCTGTGAGGAAATCGGCTGACGTTCTGTCATTGGCTGGGGGGTGGGACTACACGGGGTGAATGAATTAATAAAAAGGCGCTGTTTTGTATCCTCTCTGGCTCATACAGGAAACATAGTGGAGCGTGACTTCACGGCCGAATCCTGAACAGTCAGAGGCTCTGGAGCAGCGACTCGAAGAGACGGAGTGGCACTTCAGCGCGAGGCTTACAGACCCGGGGTGCAAGCAAGCCACACAGGTTTATTTACTGAGATACTGTTTTTAGTGAGTGAGTTTAGTGGGACTGAGCCGCCCCACAGTGTATGAGAGGGTACAGAACAGTGCTTGTTCCTCGGGGCTCCCACCACTAGAGGGAGCAATGATCCGCAGGAAAAATCCACGCACTTTATTTTGTATTTTTTCCTTAAAGTATTTTGTTTTCTTTTTGCCTTTTTTACTTATTGTTCCTTTGGATTACACACCTGTGTGTGTTGTATGAAGACGGGGCACAATACCATTGTAGGTAGAGTGCCCCGAACTATAACAAAACACCTGCCAACCAAGCTTACCCTAATAAATCTGGGCACCTGTGCCGGCTTTTCATATTTGAACTTTGTCTGTCTTGTGTCTTCCCACACCCTACCACACTATATAATTAATACAGTGAGGTCTGTATCAGTTTAGTTCATATTTCTATATAATTACTACAATGAGGTCTGTATCAGTTTAGTTCATATTTCTATATAATTAATACAATGAGGTCTGTATCAGTTTAGTTCATATTTCTATATAATTAATACAATGAGGTCTGTATCAGTTTAGTTCATATTTCTATATAATTAATACAATGAGGTCTGTATCAGTTTAGTTCAGTGGTCAGCGACTGTACAGATAGCCACTCACGTGACTGGGGTCCTGAATCATGGAGTTGTTTATAAGCAGGGTTCACATCACTTTTATCATTAGGGTCTCACAGCACCAGCAGGAATGGTTTGGTACTCGCGAGCATTAGGGATCCTCATCACAGTCACTGTCGAGCTCCCCCTCCTCCTCCGACAGGTCAAACAATTGGGATGTCGAGGATCAGGGCTGATTCTAACACAGGGCACCTCATACAGCGAGAGCGACATTACATTCTGGAGCCAGTAGACATGTTTCATTATTATTATTATTATTATTATTATTATTCGATAGCAACCGTAGATGATGATAGGTGGCTCTGGACTAGTCAGTCCTCCACACACAGAGGAGAGAAGGGTCGTGTCGTGTGTGAAGTTGTGAGGGGGTCGATTGGGGCGGGTTTGATCATTTTCAAAGTGATTTGCACCCCTGTCAAGGATGCTGGGTTCAGGATCAAAGGTTTCAGTGTCATCTTACACACATGAATGTGGATCAGGGCAGACTGAGGCTGACAGGCGGGATCGATATTTGGTTTTTAAAATGTGGAAGCCCACGCTCACAAGCAGCACTGCTTAACTCTTTAAGAACCAAGCATTTATAATGTGGTTAACCCTTTAAGGACCAATCATTTATAATGTGGTTAACCCTTTAAGGACCAAGCATTTATAATGTGGTTAACCCTTTAAGGACCAAGCATTTATAATGTGGTTAACCCTTTAAGGACCAAGCATTTATAATGTGGTTAACCCTTCACGGGCCCAGAATTACACTTCAGTATGATCGTGTTACACCATCACGTCCTTAAAGGGTTAATGGCAGTGTCAGAGACAACAACTAGAGTTTCTGAATGTTTAACTACTAGGAGTCCGGATTGCTGGTTATTACAATTTAACAAATCCTCTCACATTCTCTGTTTATTTCAATATCCTACCACCACATTCCAGCCCTGGGGATTCAAAAGCAAAAAATAAAACACTTCTTCACTGTATTAGTGCTGTTAAACACGTTAGCTTGACAGCACAACAGTATCTATAGAAGGATATAACTGAGGGAACAAAATGTTATTTTAAGTAAAATGCTGAAGTAAATGTATTTTTTAAACTCATGTTTAAATGTAACGGCTCTCAAGCATCGACTCCTCCTCTCATCCGCGCTCAGTCTGGGAAGTGAAGCGTCAGTGAGCTTTCACAATGCCACTCCCCGGAACTACATCCCTCTTCTCTGAGTGGACAGCTAAACCGAGACCCCTGCTATCATTGGATGCTTCAAGTGTCCATTAAAGAAACGATTGATGTTATGAACTGGAGTGATTCCACCTATCACTCTCCATTTTGTTATATTAAATCTTGAAGCAGCCAATGATAGCACTAGCAGGGAGGGACTTTTCAGTGAATTGGAACCCTCCAGCCTAAAGTGAAATATGGGGACTGGGATTTAGTTATGATCAGTGATAATAAGCTCAGTTACCCGGAGATCATTGAAAGATCTCAGAGACCATAAGACTCAATAGAAAACCAACAGAAAGGCAGGTATGAGTCACAGCCAGATAATACGCACCCTCGCTGCCTGGATGAAAAATGCTTTCCTGTTAGAAATGCACTGACGGTATGGAAGTCCGTATTTGTTTTTCTGGGTGCGTGTGCGTAGCTGCGTTCCAGTTATGTGAACCCCTGCCTATCAGCATCCATGACATTTTTATGAACCATTTCAGAATGTTCCATTTAAAACTAAATAGCTGCACAACTAAAATCTCATCGTTGTTATTTATGAGACTCTTCATAGTGTGTAGAATGATTTGCGATCCTAATGAATATCACTACACTGTATCAGCATCATGCACATCCCTATTTAAAACAGAACATGTGTGAAGAGTCAGGCAGGTACACATGGAGGTGTGACACAATCCTCACACTGTGTGAAGAGTCAGGCAGGTACACATGGAGGTGTGACACAATCCTCACGCTGTGTGAAGAGCCAGGCAGGTACACATGGAGGTGTGACACAATCCTCACGCTGTGTGAAGAGTCAGGCAGGTACACATGGAGGTGTGACACAATCCTCACACTGTGTGAAGAGTCAGGCAGGTACACATGGAGGTGTGACACAATCCTCACACTGTGTGAAGAGTCAGGCAGGTACACATGGAGGTGTGACACAATCCTCACGCTGTGTGAAGAGTCAGGCAGGTACACATGGAGGTGTCACACAATCCTCACACTGTGTGAAGAGTCAGGCAGGTACACATGGAGGTGTGACACAATCCTCACACTGCGTGAAGAGTCAGGCAGGTACACATGGAGGTGTGACACAATCCTCACACTGTGAAGAGTCAGGCAGGTACACATGGAGGTGTCACACAATCCTCACACTGTGTGAAGAGTCAGGCAGGTACACATGGAGGTGTGACACAATCCTCACACTGTGTGAAGAGTCAGGCAGGTACACATGGAGGTGTGACACAATCCTCACACTGTGTGAAGAGTCAGGCAGGTACACATGGAGGTGTGACACAATCCTCACACTGTGTGAAGAGTCAGGCAGGTACACATGGAGGTGTGACACAATCCTCACACTGTGTGAAGAGTCAGGCAGGTACACATGGAGGTGTGACACAATCCTCACACTGTGTGAAGAGTCAGGCAGGTACACATGGAGGTGTGACACAATCCTCACACTGTGAAGAGTCAGGCAGGTACACATGGAGGTGTGACACAATCCTCACACTGTGTGAAGAGTCAGGCAGGTACACATGGAGGTGTGACACAATCCTCACACTGTGTGAAGAGTCAGGCAGGTACACATGGAGGTGTGACACAATCCTCACACTGCGTGAAGAGTCAGGCAGGTACACAGCTGGAGGTGTGACACAATCCTTACACTGTGTGAAGAGTCAGGCAGGTACACAGCTGGAGGTGTGACACAATCCACACACTGTGTGAAGAGTCAGGCAGGTACACATGGAGGTGTGACACAATCCTCACACTGTGAAGAGTCAGGCAGGTACACATGGAGGTGTGACACAATCCTCACACTGTGTGAAGAGTCAGGCAGGTACACATGGAGGTGTGACACAATCCTCACACTGTTTTGACATCGCCTTCATTTCTCAGTTAATTTATGTGAATAAAAATATCAAAACAATTGATATAATGTTGTAAAGATATCTCAGCAATGCGTTTAGCACAGGAGACAGCAATGGAAAGAGTGTGTTTGTTATAAACACTAAAGCGTGTTCTGTAATAATTTAAACTTATACACTGCTGTTATTGTAACAACTGCAGACTTTTTATTATAACATGAACTTATCAATACTATAAAATAATAAAACCTGCATGTCCCATGTTGTTATTATTATGAAAAGCAATGGTTAGCTGTGTGTTTGTTGAAAACACTAAAGGGTGTTCTGTAACACTTCAAACCAGATAGGAGTTATAGAAATAAATAATAAATCAACAAGCATATCAGCCTCTAGCAAACAAGTAGTAAAGTGAACCAGTACCTGATGCAGCAAGAATCCATTTCCAGACTAGAAGAAAGAAAGAGCTGTCATTCATCTTCCCCGGGGACACCAGTGCAAGGTCTGTTTTCTCGTCCCAAGTCCAGAAGAATGGATAGAGTTTCTCATTGGGATTGAACTCCATGTCAGTGAAAGTGTAGATGTGAGATCTGGTCTCCACATTGTAAAAGGAGAGCCGTCCTTCCTCATAATCCAGATACACCCCCAGCTTCTGGGGCTTCAGGCTCAGGGGGAGGGGGGTCTGGGGGTCAGTGAGAGCAATGAACTCATCTTTATCTTCATCTCCATCCCACCCCACAGTCCAGTAACCCTGCTGGGGGGTCATGCTGAACTCCTCCTTCCTCGGGGGAGACTCTCTGCTGACTCCTAATCTCCAGAATGTATTCTTTCCCACCCCCAGCTCCCAGTAGTGTCTCCCTGAGGTGAAGCCCTCCTTGCCCAGCACACAGCGCCTGTAATCAAATCTCTGAGAACTGTTATAATCCTGCCTTTTCCCTCTCACTTGTTTCCCATCCACAGGCAGTGTGAGCCGGGGGTGTGCTGTATCAAGGTCCAGAGTCAAACTGTCAACTGTGAAGAAGAGAGGAGACAATAATAATAATAATAATAATAATAATAATAATAATAATAATAATAATAATAATAATAATAATAATAATAATCCATCCATTATCTATAACCACTTAATCCTATAGAGGGCTGCGGTGAGCCAGAGCCTAACCCGACAGACACAGGGGCGCAAGGTGACACTCTACACCCTGGACGGGACGCCAGTCCATCGCAGAGCAACTAAGGGGCAATTTAGAGAGGCCAATCCACTTAGCCAGCATGTCTTTGGACTATGGGAGGAAACTAGAGTACCCAGAGAAAACCCACGCAAACACAGGGAGAACATGCAAACTCTACACAGACAGACCCCTGAGGCCGGACTCGAACCCAGGACCCTGGAGCTGTGAGGCAGCAACGCTAACCACCGTGCCAATAATAATAATAAAATAATAATAATAATAATAAATTGAGTATTTATAGTGTGTTTTCTGTATCAATTATATGTCCAGAGGTTAAAGCAAAGTGGCAGTGAAAGGGTTATTTTTACTGGACTCCAGCAAAGAAACTCAAAGAATACAGCTGTTTACCAGAAATGAAGACAGTTTACTCAAAGTGTTGGGTCTCTATGCAGTAGAAATCACATGACTCAGTGTGGCATTCATATGAGGTCAATGCCATGGTCACCAGCACCTTTAGCATGCAGGGTTTACATGAATCTGCTAACATGAAGTCACTTTTTATTATAGATGTAAACACAGTGAGTGAGACGGGGCTCCTCGCTGCTCTTTTACCCTCCACTGTGAAAGGAATCCATTGAAGAGACACATACCTGCTGAGCTGAGGATCCACTTCCATTCTAGAACACAGAAATAAAGAGAGCATTATTTTACAATCACTCCTCCTGTACTTTCTACAGTTCAGAAGATGTGCAGCACACACTAACCAGCAGGGCTGTGCTGGGGTGAGTCAGGCTGTGGATTTCCACACACTCTACATACCTGATTTAAGGGTGCGGCTCACAGACTCTGTGAAAGAAGAGAGCTGGATTACTTTCTGCACACTGAGGTGTAAAATCTATTGCGCACTATTGTGAAGAGCTGCATGTAAATACAGTAGGGTTGCCAGGGGTGACAGAAAACACAGAAATGAACTCCTCTGTCAGCTTGGCTTGTTCTGACAGCCCCCCACCTCCCCGATAGCCAGCACACATCTCTCCAGAGAAATGAACTCCTCTGTCAGCTTGGCTTGTTCTGACAGCCCCCCACCTCCCCGATAGCCAGCACACATCTCTCCAGAGAAATGAACTCCTCTGTCAGCTTGGCTTGTTCTGACAGCCCCCCACCTCCCCGATAGCCAGCACACATCTCTCCAGAGAAATGAACTCCTCTGTCAGAGCCCTATGGAGTTCAGTGATATCCTCCTCCAGCTCTCTCATCACCTCGCTAGTGCTCTTTGTAGCATTCATAGTGTACTGTTGACAAAACAGTCGGGTCTGAACTTTACTCACATCCCACCATTGCCTTATTGATAAAAAAAGCCCCTTTCTGCCTTTCATCGTTCATAAAAGAAGTCTTTTAAAAGTTTAGTATAACATGCCAATAGGAAGAATAAACACATTCAGTAGGGATAATCATATTCAAACTGACCAAACTATGATCAGATAGACCTGTGGGATGAATAGTACATTTAGAAAAATAATTTAAATGATGCTTAAACACATCAAATGTATCTTGTCGAGCTAAACATATATTCCCATGGTTCCCCTTAGCCCAGGTATAGTTATTATTATTTATTTCTTAGCAGACGCCCTTATCCAGGGCGACTTACAATTGTTACAAGATATCACGTTATACATTATTTCACATTATACAGATATCACATTATTTTTACATACAATTACCCATTTATACAGTTGGGTTTTTACTGGAGCAATCTAGGTAAAGTACCTTGCTCAAGGGTACAACAGCAGTGTCCCCCACTGGGGATTGAACCCATGACCCTCTGGTCAAGAGTCCAGAGCCCTAACCACTACTCCACAGTGCTTAACATCAGGATTCATTACCCTCCACACATCCTCCTTATCATGCGCTGTTAAAACACTAACCAGCTCCTTAACTGACCTGGGGTGAGGCTCTGGGCTATTCTGTCTAGCTTGTCGTCAACTGTACAATTAAAATCACCAGTTAATAAAACCACTTCTTCAGTCTGACTCTGGGCGATAACTCCATTGAGAGTCTGAAAAAACAGCACCCTCTCTCTCCCATCGTTTGGTGCATAAATATTAACAAATACTAAATTTGTACCCTCTACAGATAACCTCCCCTTCCCAATCCTCTCAGATTTATTATTATCATCTGTATGGGTCTCTTGGAGCATGGCAACATTAACTTTCTTATGGTTTATATATTCACACTGAGCTGCTCTCTTTGCACAATCTCTACCTCCACTTATATTTAAAGTTCCTATATTAAGAATCTGCATTGTTGGGTTGAAAAAAGAGCTGCACTGGAAAGTACAAACAATAGTAAAAACGTACAAAAGAAAAGATGCTTGTGTAGACTTATACATCATTCCTGTTTAGAGAGGCACGAACTTTGCTTATTACATGTTTTAATTGATCTCTTTCTCTTTGCTCCATGCCCAATACAGCTGCATTGCGTCTAATTTGCTGTGCAGAATTTAAGAACAATTTTAAATCAGGGCAGTGCTCAAAAACTTGAATCCCTCTTTTCCCTTTAACGGAGCTTCAAAATCCTTGATCCCCTATGGACTGGGACCCCCCCCCCCCGACCCCCTCCCCCCCCCCCGACTTTGTCCATCACGGCCGTTAATTTATAAAAGACCCAACTATTAATGTGTTTCTTTTTACAAAACTATGACATAAGAAACAAAAGGATGAAAAGTGAAAAAGAAAAAAAAAGCAGAGGAGAACCCCTCACTCACTCTGAGCTCCGCACTCTACACACGCAGAGGAGAACCCCTCACTCACTCTGAGCTCCGCACTCTACACACGCAGAGGAGAACCCCTCACTCACTCTGAGCTCCACACTCTGGACACGCAGAGGAGAACCCCTCACTCACTCTGAGCTCCGCACTCTGCACACGCAGAGGAGAACCCCTCACTCACTCTGAGCTCCGACTCTGCACACACAGAGGAGAACCCCTCACTCACTCTGAGCTCCGCACTCTGCACACGCAGAGGAGAACCCCTCACTCACTCTGAGCTCCGCACTCTGCAGAGGAGAACCCCTCACTCACTCTGAGCTCCACACTCTGGACACGCAGAGGAGAACCCCTCACTCACTCTGAGCTCCGCACTCTGCACACGCAGAGGAGAACCCCTCACTCACTCTGAGCTCCGACTCTGCACACACAGAGGAGAACCCCTCACTCACTCTGAGCTCCGCACTCTGCACACGCAGAGGAGAACCCCTCACTCACTCTGAGCTCCGCACTCTGCAGAGGAGAACCCCTCACTCACTCTGAGCTCCGCACTCTACACACGCAGAGGAGAACCCCTCACTCACTCTGAGCTCCGCACTCTACACACGCAGAGGAGAACCCCTCACTCACTCTGAGCTCCGCACTCTGCACACGCAGAGAACCCCTCACTCACTCTGAGCTCCGCACTCTGCACACGCAGAGGAGAACCCCTCACTCACTCTGAGCTCCACACTCTGCACACGCAGAGGAGAACCCCTCACTCACTCTGAGCTCCGCACTCTGCACACGCAGAGGAGAACCCCTCACTCACTCTGAGCTCCGCACTCTGCACACGCAGAGGAGAACCCCTCACTTACTCTGAGCTCCGCACTCTGCACACGCAGAGGAGAATCCCTCACTCACACTGAGCTCCGCACTCTGCACACAAAGAGGAGAACCCCTCACTCACTCTGAGCTCCGCACTCTGCACACGCAGAGGAGAACCCCTCACTCACTCTGAGCACCACACTCTGCACACGCAGAGGAGAACCCCTCACTCACTCTGAACTCCGCACTCTGCACACGCACTGCAAGCACTCCCGACAGACACAGCGACAGACAGACAGCATGAGTAGATAGATAGATAGATAGATAGATATAAACATTTAGAGTAATTCTACAAATAAAGTTATGAAAACAGTTCTTACCAAGTTCCTCACGAAGGCGCTGAGCAGCTAAAAGAAATGAATCAGACAGAACAGTGTGTGGTTATTTCAGCTCCAGTACAGATTCAAATGAATCAGACAGAACAGTGTGTGGTTATTTCAGCTCCAGTGCAGATTCAAATGAATCAGACAGAACAGTGTGTGGTTATTTCAGCTCCAGTGCAGATTAAAATGAATCAGACAGAACAGTGTGTGGTTATTTCAGCTCCAGTATAGATTAAAATGAATCAGACAGAACAGTGTGTGGTTATTTCAGCTCCAGTACAGATTAAAATGAATCAGACAGAACAGTGTGTGGTTATTTCAGCTCCAGTACAGATTAAAATGAATCAGACAGAACAGTGTGTGGTTATTTCAGCTCCAGTACAGATTAAAATGAATCAGACAGAACAGTGTGTGGTTATTTCAGCTCCAGTACAGATTAAAATGAATCAGACAGAACAGTGTGTGGTTATTTCAGCTCCAGTGCAGATTAAAATGAATCAGACAGAACAGTGTGTGGTTATTTCAGCTCCAGTACAGATTAAAATGAATCAGACAGAACAGTGTGTGGTTATTTCAGCTCCAGTACAGATTAAAATGAATCAGACAGAACAGTGTGTGGTTATTTCAGCTCCAGTACAGATTAAAATGAATCAGACAGAACAGTGTGTGGTTATTTCAGCTCCAGTACAGATTAAAATGAATCAGACAGAACAGTGTGTGGTTATTTCAGCTCCAGTACAGATTAAAATGAATCAGACAGAACAGTGTGTGGTTATTTCAGCTCCAGAACAGATTAAAATGAATCAGACAGAACAGTGTGTGGTTATTTCAGCTCCAGTACAGATTAAAATGAATCAGACAGAACAGTGTGTGGTTATTTCAGCTCCAGTACAGATTAAAATGAATCAGACAGAACAGTGTGTGGTTATTTCAGCTCCAGTACAGATTAAAATGAATCAGACAGAACAGTGTGTGGTTATTTCAGCTCCAGTACAGATTAAAATGAATCAGACAGAACAGTGTGTGGTTATTTCAGCTCCAGTACAGATTAAAATGAATCAGACAGAACAGTGTGTGGTTATTTCAGCTCCAGTACAGATTAAAATGAATCAGACAGAACAGTGTGTGGTTATTTCAGCTCCAGTACAGATTAAAATGAATCAGACAGAACAGTGTGTGGTTATTTCAGCTCCAGTACAGATTAAATTGCAGTATGAAAAACACAACCAGTTAAATGAACAGGATGTCCATGTGAAAATGAATCTGCTATCTGTGAAGTATATGAAACATACAAACTAAAATTGTTACAATTTTCAACATCCCTCTAAAGGAAATATTTATATTCCTAAACCTTTCTGTGCAAACCCCCACCCCAACTTTTTTTAAATTTAAATTTTAATAGATTAATTTATTTAACCATGAGATTTAATTTATTAATTTATTTAATCAGGTCTCATTTACAAGAGGGTCCTGGAAACAATAAAATAACAATTGCAATGTATAAAAACAATTATATTTATTATTATTTATAATCATTTCTAATGAGCTGGATTTCCGGTCCAGGGATGTCTTTATTTATGGGTGTGGTAGTTTAAGATACTGCTGCAGAAACCTGGAATGGGTTTTCAGCATCGCTTCATTAAGTGCTTTACTTACCCATAGGCTCAAGCTTTCTCTCCATGGCTAGAAGAAAAACAGAACAGTCCATATTATTGTAAACCTGTTTGACATGTTTAAAATGCACAGAGCTGTATGAAATGCCTCATGATAATGATAAAGTTCATACCATCCATTCTTCTCCATTGGATCACCAGCAGAGGAATGGCTCCAATACTGAGAGCTAAAGTCAAGAAGAAAGCCACCATCCATCCACAGACTCCTGGGAAAAAATCACCTGGAAAACAACACAGCAGCTCAACACACTGGAACACACACACCCCTCCCAACACTGAACCACACCCCCTCATAGTGAGCATTCCACACACCCCTGCAAACGCTGACCACACCCCTCATAGTGAGCATTCCACACACCCCTCCCAACACTGAGCCACACCCCTCATAGTGAGCATTCCACACACCCCTGCCAACACTGACCACACCCCTCATAGTGAGCATTCCACACACCCCTCCCAACACTGACCACACCCCTCATAGTGAGCATTCCACACACCCCTCCCAACACTGACCACACCCCTCATAGTGAGCATTCCACACACCCCTCCCAACACTGACCACACCCCTCATAGTGAGCATTCCACTCACCCCTCCCAACACTGAGCCACACCTCCTCAGTGAGCATTCCACACACCCCTCCCAACACTGACCACACCCCTCATAGTGGGCATTCCACACACCCCTCCCAACACTGACCACACCCCTCATAGTGAGCATTCCACACACCCCTCCCAACACTGACCACACCCCTCATAGTGAGCATTCCACACACCCCTCCCAACACTGAGCCACACCCTTCATAGTGAGCATTCCACACACCCCTGCCAACACTGACCACACCCCTCATAGTGAGCATTCCACACACCCCTCCCAACACTGACCACACCCCTCATAGTGAGCATTCCACACACCCCTCCCAACACTGACCACACCCCTCATAGTGAGCATTCCACTCACCCCTCCGAACACTGAGCCACACCTCCTCAGTGAGCATTCCACACACCCCTCCCAACACTGACCACACCCCTCATAGTGGGCATTCCACACACCCCTCCCAACACTGACCATACCCCTCATAGTGAGCATTCCACACACCCCTCCCAAAACTGAGCCACACCCCTCATAGTGAGCATTCCACACACCCCTCCCAACACTGACCACACCCCTCATAGTGAGCATTCCACACACCCCTCCCAACACTGACCACACCCCTCATAGTGAGCATTCCACACACCCCTCCCAAAACTGACCACACCCCTCATAGTGAGCATTCCACACACCCCTCCCAACACTGAGCCACACCCCCTCATAGTGAGCATTCCACACACCCCTCCCAACACTGAGCCACACCCCCTCATAGTGAGCATTCCACACACCCCTCCCAACACTGAGACACACCCCCTCATAGTGAGCATTCCACACACCCCTCCCAACACTGAGCCACACCCCCTCATAGTGAGCATTCCACACACCCCTCCCAACACTGAGACACACCCCTTCATTCATTCAGATATTGACTGGTCCAATAGTTCATATGTTTGATTCAGATATTGACTGGTCCACTAGTTCATGTGTTTGATTCAGATATTGACTGGCCCACTAGTTCATGTGTTTGATTCAGATATTGACTGGTCCACTATTTCATGTGTTTGATTCAGATGTTGACTGGCCCAATAGTTCATGTGTTTGATTCAGATATTGACTGGCCCACTAGTTCATGTGTTTGATTCAGATATTGACTGGTCCACTATTTCATGTGTTTGATTCAGATGTTGACTGGCCGAATAGTTCATGTGTTTGATTCAGATATTGACTGGCCCACTAGTTCATGTGTTTGATTCAGATATTGACTGGTCCACTAGTTCATGTGTTTGATTCAGATATTGACTGGTCCACTAGTTCATGTGTTTGATTCAGATATTGACTGGCCCACTAGTTCATGTGTTTGATTCAGATATTGACTGGTCCACTAGTTCATGTGTTTGATTCAGATATTGACTGGTCCACTAGTTCATGTGTTTGATTCAGATATTGACTGGTCCACTAGTTCATGTGTTTGATTCAGATATTGACTGGTCCACTAGTTCATGTGTTTGATTCAGATATTGACTGGTCCACTAGTTCATGTGTTTGATTCAGATATTGAATGGTCCACTAGTTCATGTGTTTGATTCAGATGTTGATGCCCCATCATGGTGACTGTAATCTATGGTCAGTGTGAGTCAGGCTCAATCCACAAACATGTGATACTCACTGGATATGTGGAGTTTGGATTCCCAGTCTGGTTTGGGTGTTTTACTTCTAACCAGACAAGAGAACACATTGGACTGCTGTTTGATTTTGATGTAGCTGCTGACACTGAGGAACCCCTGACTGTCACTCTGCACTGTTGGGCTGGACAGTGATGTCACATTGTTTCCATCCTTGTCTCTCCAGATCACTTCAGGTTCAGAGCTCCACCCCTCTGATCTGCACACCAGCCGGGTCTGCTCTCCTTGTGTAGAGTCTATAGAGATTGAGGGCTGGGTCCCCAGAGCTGTCAGGGAATAGAGACAGTGAGACACACACAGATAGACTGTCAGGGAATAGAGACATTGAGACACACACAGATAGACTGTCAGGGAATAGAGACAGTGAGACACACACAGATAGACTGTCAGGGAATAGAGACAGTGAGACACACACAGATAGACTGTCAGGGAATAGAGACAGTGAGACACACACAGATAGACTGTCAGGGAATAGAGACAGTGAGACACACACAGATAGACTGTCAGGGAATAGAGACAGTGAGACACACACAGATAGACTGTCAGGGAATAGAGACAGTGAGACACACACAGATAGACTGTCAGGGAATAGAGACAGTGAGACACACACAGATAGACTGTCAGGGAACAGAGACAGTGAGACACACACAGATAGACACACCAGCCAGGTCTCCTTGTGTTATATGTAGGGCCCTACCCATTTCACAGCTGTGAAAAACGTGACAGTGCCCGTGAAATTCATTCTGCACCGGTCTGGTCTGTTTTGTGGACTTTTATGAAGGTGACCAGACGTCCCGTTTTGGACGGGAGGTCCCACTTTTGGAACACTGGTCCCAGTGTCCCCAGAACCTTTCTTGCGACGCTCATTTCGTCCCGTTTTTTTTTTTTTTTTCCCAGACCATCGTCGCGCCGGTAACAGAATATTGTATTTGCATGCAGGCTGCTGTGTTACTACCATATCTAACTTATTACAGTACAATGACACTTGATGTGACTAAAGGGAAGGCTGAACGACCAGCAGCATTAAAAAGCGTCTGCACAGCGCCGTGCAAATCTGGAGAATTACTGAACAGTCACCGTTCATATTTGCAACCAATCACAGAATTGCGGGCGGGTTTATTCATGTTGCTGAAATGAAGTGGTGGCTATCCTCGTCTGAATCATCACTCTCACTGCGTGACCAGGTTACACTACAGTAGTCAAAAAAATAACGGCAAATGTCAGGGCTCGAATGACTGGGGGGCTGGAGGTGGGGTCGATCCCTTTACGGTTCTGCTAGTAGCTTTATTTCCAAATGTTATTTTTAACATGTTTTAAGCCGACAGGTATCACTGAAAACATGTTCATTGTATGATGTCATTTCCTGCCTTGTCTATGCAGTTTTTCAGTACCAATCAATGATAATGAGAAAGCGTCTCCTGACAATCTGAAAACTCCCCTGCACATTTTACACAGGCTAATGCTTATGCTTATATTAAGGACGATTAAAGAGTATTTGTTTCATAAGAAAAGAAGTGACAACATTTCAATTGATCAGAAAAGGAGTATGATTTCATCTTATTAACTGTGAGTCTCTGCATTCACTTTCAATATGATATTAGATCAAACATTGCCAAAGTTAAAATAAAAACCCTGGAGCTTCCCCACAGCTTGGAGGTTGGAAGTTATTCACAGTGTTTCCATACTGTCCCAGTTTAAGGGCTTAAAAATCTGGTCACCTTAACTTTCACCCTGCACTAAAATCCAATTAAGTGATATGTACTGTTACAGGTTCCTGATGCGCTCGTTTTCAATTTAAAAAAGAAAGCTCATCATGAACTGGACAGGATTTATTGATTTATTGACAACAGTCAATAACTGGGCTCTACTCACTGATTGGTAGACACGGGCATCCGGGGCGGGTTTAGTATGACCTCAATGGATCTATCGTCACTAGAGTCAAATTAGACCCACATTTTTAAATGAGTGTCCAAAGCAAATCAAAAAGTGCTCCAGTCATTACTGCAGCGGATCACGGACAATCATTTGGAAGCCAAATATATACCAAGCAGCAGGAAAATACATAAAAAACACAACAGGACAAAAAAAAAATAATGTCAGTAATTTCAGAGACGTCTGGTTTATATTTTTTAGCCTCTGGATATATTGTCCAGCTACAGACCCATCCCTAGCTTGATGCTGTCTGTCTATTCCAACAAACTGTGTGGATGCAGAGAGAGCTGTGTCTAAATACAGACAGGTGTTTACACCACAGAGACAGGGAATTATTATTATTATTATTATTATTATTATTATTATTATTATTATTATTATTATTATTTGTTTATTTAGCAGACGCCTTTATCCACGGCAACTTACAGAGACTAGGGTGTGTGAACTATGCATCAGCTGCAGAGTCACTTACAACTACGTCTCACCCGAAAGACGGAGCACAAGGAGATTAAGTGACTTGCTCAGGGTCACAGGGAGTGAAGAGAAACAGCGTTTCAGAATAGCTTTTGAGTTAGTGTTGCACACAATGATGTTTAAAAACAGAACAGTTTTTTTTCATAACAATAACAGAAACGCAGCAATCACAGAGCAATCCTCTGGATTTCAGTTTCATGTTCTTTTAGCGTTTCTGCTTTGTTAGTCACAGGCTTTTGTTCAGGGCTTTACATGTTTATATTTTGCAGGTTTTAACAAAACGTGAAATTTAAGATTTAAATAGCTGAAACCGTGAAATTTAAGATCTTTAAAATGTTATGACTGTAAAATTTATGAAAATGTACCGTGAATTTGGTAGGGCCCTAGTTATACATCTTTATTATAGACTGAACTACTGTGTCAGTGCTGACATATCCAGTCCACATATACATGTTCAAAAGTTGAATATGTTCTGCTGTTTCCTAAACCGATGCTTTAGTTCAAGTCAGCCTTCATTTGTGCAAAACCTGCATGTAAACAAACAAACCCCTTCCAGGACTTTTGTTTTAATATTTACTGTGGTTTATAAAAGTCACTTATTTTAGACTGCGTCAAGCCTTTTTCAGGTTAAACAAATCGACCCGTTCCATCAAGGTAAGCCATTTGTTTTTATCCATTAGAATGTCTCTAATTGTCCTTCGATTCACAGTGTGTGCCTCACTTAGGTGAGAAAACATTTGCGATGTCTTGCTGACTTGCTTTCTTATTTTCAGATGCAGACATGCAGATTTGTTTCTTTTGCTCTGGTGTTAAATGTAGGGTCGACTCGCCATGTTGGACTGAACGTTCAGTTAACAATGAATTAGGAAAGTGAGTCAAAGGTAACTGCATAACTTAGTTGTTTTAATTGGCCATGATTATTTCGCTGGCGCTACAATGAGGGAAACTGCAATGCTTATATTTATGTTTGCTTGGCTTGGGAAGCTGGCGGGTGGCAGACAGCGGGGTGTGATATAACGGGTACAAATAGCACTGTTTTTATATTAGTGACATTTGTTCAGAGAGAATAGCTGGTGGTATGCGAGGATGATGTTATAAAGGGGGGCGGTATAACGTGGGACAACTGTATTTACATTATTAAGTGAAGGTTATTGAGAATATCAGATTGTGAGGGTATATGGAGAGTCTGTGTTTCTGTTCAGCCTTCTGTCACACTGACATGTTTGTAACTTGGTAATTCATATTCTATACTGTTCTGTACATACTGTTGTATATGTCATGGTCCTCAACTTGTTCTGCATACTGCAAGTCTAGATAATTTAATTTTACAGCCGTGGGTAGTTTTATAATGAAGAGACAAGAGCTGGTGATACATTAGTAGTGGGTTCAACTTGTGTATCAAACATTACTGACCTGCGACTATCACTTCAGTCTGTCCTTCTTCATACCAACTTCCACCATCAGCATAGCAGGTATAGACGCCTCTATCAGAGGGCTGGAGGTTTTTCAGTTTCAGAGAGATATCACCTCTCTGTAGTGCTAAGGGAGAGAGAGCAGTGCGGCCCCGGTAATCACTGTCCTGTGTTTCTAGAAGATTCTCTTGGAAACGATATAAATGGACTGGTTTTTCAAATGCATCCCTGAACCACCTCACTTCCATGTCCACAGCACTGAGTCGGGGTGAAATGTGACAGGGCAGGATGACTTCATCACCAGGCTCAGCAATGACAGGCTGATCAGAGCCAACGACAGTCCATCGTCCTGAGAAAGACAAGACGAGGTAAAGCAATTGCAAACAAATAGGCCATTTCTCAAAACAGTAGAAATATTAGAATATTAGAAATAGTTGAGCGCTATTAGCTGTTCTGTAAGCCCATACATTAATGCAGGCAGCTATATACAGGACCCTGGAAATAAGAGGGAGCATCTCAGTGGATCAGTTTCATTTCTACAGTCCCTCTCACCTTGTGTAGAAACAGCTGGTAGCAAACTCAAGACAATGAGACAGGTCCTCCCCAGGAATCCCATCTTCATTTCCCTGGAAAACAACGATAAAGACCTCTTAGTTAAAGCTGTGTGTCACAAACAAACCAAACACAATCTGGAATCAGATGATTAATATCAGGAATCACATTCATCGGGATGGTTCTTATTTGAATGTTCAGCTGCTTTCAAAACTGCTTTGGTTAAGCCTTTATTCAAAAAATCCAACTTGGATTGTAATTTTAGACCAGCTTCTAACTTGCCGTTCTTAGCTAAGGTTCTTGAGAAGGTAGTAGTCAATCAACTACGATTTCTGGATAGTAGCAATGTTCTTGAGAAGGTAGTAGTAGATCCACTGAACAGATTTCTGGATTTTAGCAATGTTCTTGAAGGTAGTAGCTGATCCACTCAACAGATTTCTGGATTGTAGCAATGTTCTTGAGAAGTTCAGTCAGGGTTTTGATCTGCTCACAGTACAGAGGCTGCCCTTGTCAGAGTGGTGAATGACTTACTGATGAGAGCAGACTCTAACTCTATATCCATTGTGGTTCTGTTACACATCAGTGATACTGTGGATCAGGACATTTTAATTGAGCATCTTAAAAGCTGGGCTGGCCTGACTGGAACTGTTCTAAACTGGTTTAAGTCGTATCTAACAGACAGTACTGTGTTTCTTTAGGGGAGTCTGTATCAGGATTATCTCCCAGAACTGCCTCCTGTTGTCTGCATCTCCCTGCTCCTGACCGATAAATGCAACTCTCCCACGAAACATAAGACACATATTTTTCAGCCTCAAATCCCTTTATTACAAAAAATAATGTCTGGTTCAATGTGTGTTACCAGAGTAAAAAGAATACTGGCTGGTTCAGTGTGTATTAGCAGAGGTAATACCATCTCAAGCTCCATTGTCCCCAGAACCTCTCGATGGTATTACTCCCTAGTAATACACACTGAACCAGCCAGTATTGTATTACACACTGAACCAGCCAGTATTCTATTACACACAGGACCAGCCAGTATTCTATTACACACTGAACCAGCCAATATTCTATTACACACTGAACCAGCCAGTATTGTATTACACACTGAACCAGCCAGTATTCTATTACACACTGAACCAGCCAGTATTCTATTACACACGGAACCAGCCAGTATTCTATTACACACGGAACCAGCCAGTATTCTCTTACACCCTGAACCAGCCAGTATTCTATTATACACTGAACCAGCCAGTATTGTATTACACACTGAACCAGCCAGTATTCTATTACACCCTGAACCAGCCAGTATTCTATTACACACTGAACCAGCCAGTATTCTATTACACACTGAACCAGCCAGTATTGTATTACACACTGAACCAGCCAGTATTCTATTACACACTGAACCAGCCAGTATTCTCTTACACCCTGAACCAGCCAGTATTGTATTTATATATGCTTTCACTGGTGAGATCACTGGTAAACACAGTATGAATCTTCACATCTTCACTGTTATGCTGAGGATACACTGCTGTATGTGTCTATGAAACCTGGTGACATCGCTGCTATTGGAGGTCTCAAAATGTCTTGCTATTGAGCTCCAGTACTGGGACATCGGGTTTGCATTGGGGAATACAACACAAAACAAATGGTGGGAAAATATCTTATTTATTTGTTTGCATGGAGAATTAGGCTGGAATATCACTCTGTGTTGATTGAACTGATAGTGTGATGTGGTACCGGCCCCACAGCCATGCATCTAATGAAGTGTTAATGACAGAGGTGGAGGTTCTTAACTGACAGATAATGAATGACCTGTGGGGGGTTCAGGGGGTTCACAGTCTACTCACCCCAAAACGAGGTCAGCCTTTGTCCTGTCGGACGCAAGTGAAATCAGAGGCAAGTCAACTGGGATTACAGTGAAATCAGAAGCAAGTCAACTGGGATTACAGAGAAATCAGAGGCAAGTCAACTGGGATTACAGTGAAATCAGAGGCAAGTCAACTGGGATTACAGTGAAATCAATCAGAGGCAAATCAACTGGGATTACAGTGAAATCAGAGATAAATCAACTGGGATTACAGTGAAATCAATCAGAGGCAAATCAACTGGGATTACAGTGAAATCAGAGGCAAGTCAACTGGGATTACAGTGAAATCAGAGGTTAGTCCGGTCAGACCACTGATGAATAATAATCAGGATCATCATTTCACTAACCTTTACTTTACAAAGACAGCAAGCAAATTAAAAGAGACACAACAACTGCATCTGTCCTGTGCTGCACTGCATCATTCAAAACTGCTGAAATAATAATAATAATAATAATTATAATAATAAATATTAGTTTTGTATAAAATAAATCCATGCACGTTTGAATATCAAAATGTGCGTCCTCATATTTCGATTGTGGTTTGCTTAGATAGTATTTTAAATATAGGAGCTGTATCCATCACGATTCAAATCATTATATAACAGGTGAATTGTAGGCTACTGCACACGACTACTACTGCTGATAACAACAATAACAGTAATAATATATGTTATGTTTTATATAAAATAAAACCATTGGCTTTTGAATGTCAAAATACTGTAAAACACGTCTGAGACAAATTCGGGACAGTTCAGGCTTTTCAACTCACATCCCAGTTACAGTGAGTGCCATCATCAGTGAACTGTACAGGGTGTTCATAATTCACTGAGTAGAGACTGTGAGTCCTGAGGGACTGTAGGCATCTTCAGTGAACTGTACAGGGTGTTCATAATTCACTGAGTAGAGACTGTGAGTCCTGAGGGACTGTAGGCATCTTCAGTGAACTGTACAGGGTGTTCATAATTCACTGAGTAGAGACTGTGAGTCCAGAGGGACTGTAGGCATCTTCAGTGAACTGTACAGGGTGTTCATAATTCACTGAGTAGAGACTGCGAGTCCTGAGGGACTATAGGCATCTTCAGTGAACTGTACAGGGTGTTCATAATTCACTGAGTAGAGACTGTGAGTCCTGAGGGACTGTAGGCATCTTCAGTGAACTGTACAGGGTGTTCATAATTCACTGAGTAGAGACTGTGAGTCCTGAGGGACTGTAGGCATCTTCAGTGAACTGTACAGGGTGTTCATAATTCACTGAGTAGAGACTGTGAGTCCTGAGGGACTGTAGGCATCTTCAGTGAACTGTACAGGGTGTTCATAATTCACTGAGTAGAGACTGTGAGTCCTGAGGGACTGTAGGCATCTTCAGTGAACTGTACAGGGTGTTCATAATTCACTGAGTAGAGACTGTGAGTCCTGAGGGACTGTAGGCATCTTCAGTGAACTGTACAGGGTGTTCATAATTCACTGAGTAGAGACTGTGAGTCCTGAGGGACTGCAGGCATCTTCAGTGAACTGTACAGGGTGTTCATAATTCACTGAGTAGAGACTGTGAGTCCTGAGGGACTGCAGGCATCTTCTGTGAACTGTACAGGGTGTTCATAATTCACTGAGTAGAGACTGAGAGTCCTGAGGGACTGTAGGCATCTTCAGTGAACTGTACAGGGTGGAACACACAGTGTTCACAATGCAGTTTGCAAGTGCACTCGGTTAGTTTATATGGTCTGTGAACCGGATGTTTACAATATCCTGCAGGGTATCTTGAAAGATGGCAGCTGTTGAAGTATTGCTCCAGTTTTTAGCAGCATGTTTTAGATTCTTACATATTGCTGTGGAGGGAAGCAGGGAGACGTGGGGAGCTCTTTGCTAATTTAATGAATACATGTGTTGAATGTCTGCAGTAGGAGAGAGTGCAGTATTCAGGTACATAATTCTGCTCTGTTCTCCTACTTTAGGCACTGAACAAAGTAATTTGAGAAAAGACTGAATATATTTTACTATTTTTGTGTTTTGTCCAGCTTAGATTTTGGTGTCTGACCAAATGTTTATCAGAGCTTTAGTTTCTTGCACTGTCCATGTAATTTATGGTCACCAGATTCGCAGTTTCTTTTCTCTTCAGTTCACTGACGCCGCAGTGACTCTGAAGCCACTAAAATAACAGTATATAATAAAAACATAACAGTTTACAAATTAAACATTGGGGGCCCTATTTAGCAACGTTCTCAAACCTCTAAGGCAATCACAAAACACTTTTGCGGACAGTTTACGCACCAGAATCAGGCGCACCTATGCAACAGACTTTGCCCACCTATGCAATTTAGCAACCCTGATTTAGTGCCCACCCGGCAAGTCAGCGTTAGCGCTGGACATGGGCTGAACTTTAGGGGAGTGTCTCAATTGACATGTGAAAACCAGGTCTAAACTGTGTGCACAATACATGGGTCGAGTATAAATAGAGCTGAAACTACCAGGGAAGCAGGTAAAGAAAAGAGAGAAAAATGAGAATAAAAGAAACACTGGATTCCTACGTGGTCAGAAGAAGAGGAGGAGGAGAAGGAGACATCCCCAAATATTTAGAAGTCATATTAGGCTATAGATGTAACTGCAGTGTCAGTAAAGCGGGCAGGAGAATTGATCCATTTCCCTGTCTCTCACAAGCTGCATCAAAATACAAAGCAGGGTTTTCTTGGGGGGTACGGGTTTCCTGGTGTCCTGGGAGCCATCGATTGCACTCATGTGCAGCTGCGCGCACCAACACAGAATAGACCCGATCTACATAAATCATAAGGGGACCTATTCTGACCTGAGTAGTGTGTGATGCCAACAACTACAACACAAATGTGTATGCAAACCATCCTGGCTCCACTCATGACTCGTTTATCCTCGCTAATTCACAGGTGGCAGCTGCGTTTCAGCGGGATGACAGTCTGACAGGCTGGTTGATAAGGGACTGCGGGTATCCACTGAGGCGGTGGCTACTGACACTGCTGCTCAATCCCACGACCCCTGTCGAACAGAGGTATAACCGTGCTTTAAATGTGCTTGTATTGTAATTGACAGAACATACGGAATCCTCAAAATGTGATTCCGATGTTTGGATGTCTCTGGGGGAACACTACAGCACACTCCTCAGAAAGGACTTGAGGGAAGCAGATGCTGAACTTGAAGCTCCAGTGGTGGAGGCTGCAGATGCTGAACTTGAAGCTCCAGTGGTGGAGGCTGCAGATGCTGAACTTGAAGCTCCAGTGGTGGAGGCTGCAGATGCTGAACTTGAAGCCCCAGTGGTGGAGGCTGCAGATGCTGAACTTGAAGCCCCAGTGGTGGAGGCTGCAGATGCTGAACTTGAAGCCTCAGCGGTGGAGGCTGCAGATGCTGAACTTGAAGCCCCAGTGGTGGAGGCTGCAGATGCTGAACTTGAAGCCTCAGTGGTGGAGGCTGCAGATGCTGAACTTGAAGCCCCAGTGGTGGAGGCTGCAGATGCTGAACTTGAAGCCCCAGTGGTGGAGGCTGCAGATGCTGAACTTGAAGCCTCAGTGGTGGAGGCTGCAGATGCTGAACTTGAAGCCCCAGTGGTGGAGGCTGCAGATGCTGAATCTGAAGCCCCAGTGGTGGAGGCTGCAGATGCTGAACTTGAAGCCCCAGTGGTGGAGGCTGCAGATGCTGAACTTGAAGCCTCAGCGGTGGAGGCTGCAGATGCTGAATCTGAAGCCCCAGTGGTGGAGGCTGCAGATGCTGAACTTGAAGCCCCAGTGGTGGAGGCTGCAGATGCTGAACTTGAAGCCCCAGTGGTGGAGGCTGCAGATGCTGAACTTGAAGCCCCAGTGGTGGAGGCAGCAGATGCTGAATCTGAAGCCCCAGTGGTGGAGGCTGCAGATGCTGAACTTGAAGCCCCAGTGGTGGAGGCTGCAGATGCTGAACTTGAAGCCTCAGTGGTGGAGGCTGCAGATGCTGAACTTGAAGCCTCAGTGGTGGAGGCTGCAGATGCTGAACTTGAAGCCTCAGCGGTGGAGGCTGCAGATGCTGAATCTGAAGCCCCAGTGGTGGAGGCTGCAGATGCTGAACTTGAAGCCCCAGTGATGGAGGCTGCAGATGCTGAACTTGAAGCCCCAGTGGTGGAGGCTGCAGATGCTGCAAGTGCCAGGCAGGTCAGACAAAGCCTTTAGACAGGGTTTACATAACTACGCATGCAGACCAAAAAAATAAAATGAGTTATTGTTGTGTCAGTATATTGTTTAACAGGAAAGCATTGATAATAAAGCGACGTTGCTCACGGTTCGAAGGTGAGCTATACATGCCTAAATTAAGCAAAACTCCGGATGTTTCTAAATTCTTCACCCCCCCCCTTCCGTCGCTCACTCGCTCGCTCAGCAAGTGAAACAGAAAAATATTTATGTAACTTAATTGTGCTTATAGATTCCTTTTTTATTTCTTCAGTATTCACTCTCCCAGTCCAGGCTGTAGCCTTGCTTAAGGGGCTTGGTCATCCTTCTCACTTGGGCTGCTGGACATTTTACATTTTTTTGCCCTTTGTCTTCTTCCTTCTCTTTTTTGGTTTCAAAATGCCCTCCGTTCGCTATCGCAGGTGCACAGATGCTCTTAAAGGGAATGTTGAATCCTTATTGGTTGTAACCTTACTCCCCCCACTGTGCTTTGATTGGCTGGGCGCATGATTCGCTATCTGATGTACGTTAGCCCACGCATGAGACCCGACTGCTGAATCACATTTCATGTGCTTTCATGGTGGTTCGCTAGTGTTGTCATTTTTGTCCTAGCAATAGTGGATGTGCACATATTTGCTAAATAGGGCCCTGGGTGTATTATTCACACAGTTTCATTCAATGTTAACCTCCACAGTGTGCAACAGCCATGGCTTTTTACTGTTGAGATATCTGCTGATTCCGGTCCACTGTGATTCATACTGTTGAGAAAATAAGAAGGTAATAACACACAACACTACCTTACTGTATTTCTCAACACAAAACCCTTCCTGGGTGCTTGAAACACTCAACTTCACTTACACTTATAAAACATCCACACTGTATACAAGCATTGACCAGACCAGAATGTAGGTTTGTACTGAAATATTTACACACGTATGTGCTGCTAGCCAATCAAGGGACAGATGCCTTCATATACTGACACAGTGTGATACTCTTGAATCACCACACCCTTATCCACTCTGTGGACAAGCAAACAGAGGGACAGATGCCTTCATATACTGACACAGTGTGATACTCTTGAATCACCACACCCTTATCCACTGTGTGCACAAGCAAACAGAGGGACAGATACCTTCATATACTGACACAGTCTGATACTCTTGAATCACCACACCCTTATCCACTGTGTGCACAAGCAAACAGAGGGACAGATGCCTCCATATATACTGACACAGTGTGATACTCTTCAATCACCACACCCTTACCCACTGTGTGCACAAGCAAACAGAGGGACAGATGGCTTCATATACTGACACAGTGTGATACTCTTGAAGCACCACACCCTTATCCACTGTGTGCACAAGCAAACAGAGGGACAGATGCCTCCATATATACTGACACAGTGTGATACTCTTCAATCACCACACCCTTATCCACTGTGTGCACAAGCAAACAGAGGGACAGATGCCTTCATATACTGACACAGTGTGATACTCTTCAATCACCACACCCTTATCCACTGTGTGCACAAGCAAACAGAGGGACAGATGCCTCCATATATACTGACACAGTGTGATACTCTTCAATCACCACACCCTTATCCACTGTGTGCACAAGCAAACAGAGGGACAGATGGCTTCATATACTGACACAGTGTGATACTCTTTAGCATGTGCTCCATCATGTCCAGTTTCATCACAGTGAATCAGTGCTCCTCAGAGACAGTGCATGCAAACACTTTGATGGAGACAGATAAACAGGGAGCCTCCACAAGCCCCAGATTCTGATCCTCTTGATTTGTGATAAAGAAGGACCTTTTCAGGGACCAGCGTGACAGACAGACAGACAGAAAAACAGCCTCCATCTGCCAAGAGATTATGATACAATCAATAACTTGCTGTGCTAAAGAAGGTCTTCAGTGAGTTTCAACACAACAGGAAAGATGTTCTCTAGATATGCAAAACTCTAAAGGACTTGTATAGATATTAGATTTCTCATATTTTGGTAGAACTAAATAAATAAAGATATTTACAATTAAAGACATCAGTCTAAATAATAATCATTTAGAGGCATGTCTGTCTGTCAATTCAATAAATCACTAATTTCATTCCATTGGTGGCTGTCTCCTTTCTGAAAAATATTACACATGAAACTGACTGACACAACATAAATAATACCAGAAAATATGAATACATATTTACCTGTCTGTTGAACGATTGAGCTGCTCTAAGAAGGGAATAATCCTGAACACTTTCAGCAATGCTGCACTTTGTACTGTACATTGAACCAGCACTGCTAAACATACCCCACTTTATAGTGTAATAGAGCTATAAAGACTGAAACAAATATACAGGCAGTCATAAAAGATGCACTCTGATTGCTTAGTCACTTTCCATGTTAAACTGTAACAATATCAAGCACAAAGTCACACTTCTGAACTGCATCTTAAACACAGACTGCCTCATATGGGTTTATATAGAAATCATAGCAGCTTTGCAGGTGAAAAACATCATGAGAATAAAAAGGATCTCATTTACATTTCATCACAATCACTTCAGTGTCACCAGTGTAGCAGCAGCCTGTCTGTGTATCACAGTTAGAACTAGTGATCTGATTATCAGCAGCCTGCCTGTGTATCACAGTTAGAACTAGTGATCTGATTATCAGCAGCCTGTCTGTGTATCACAGTTAGAACTAGTGATCTGATTATCAGCAGCCTGCCTGTGTATCACAGTTAGAACTAGTGATCTGATTATCAGCAGCCTGCCTGTGTATCACAGTTAGAACTAGTGATCTGATTATCAGCAGCCTGCCTGTGTATCACAGTTAGAACTAGTGATCTGATTATCAGCAGCCTGCCTGTGTATCACAGTTAGAACTAGTGATCTGATTATCAGCAGCCTGCCTGTGTATCACAGTTAGAACTAGTGATCTGATTATCAGCAGCCTCTCTGTGTATCACAGTTAGAACTAGTGATCTGATTATCAGCAGCCTGTCTGTGTATCACAGTTAGAACTAGTGATCTGATTATCAGCAGCCTGCCTGTGTATCACAGTTAGAACTAGTGATCTGATTATCAGCAGCCTGTCTGTGTATCACAGTTAGAACTAGTGATCTGATTATCAGCAGCCTGCCTGTGTATCACAGTTAGAACTAGTGATCTGATTATCAGCAGCCTGCCTGTGTATCACAGTTAGAACTAGTGATCTGATTATCAGCAGCCTGCCTGTTGAAATGGCTCTCAGTGTGTGGAGCAGTGCATGGGTTAGGGTTAGGGTTATAGAGAGAAGCTGGTTGAAATGGCTCTCAGTGTGTGTTGCAGTGCATGGGTTAGGGTTAGGGTTATAGAGAGAAGCTGGTTGAAATGGCTCCCAGTGTGTGTTGCAGTGCATGGGTTAGGGTTAGGGTTATAGAGAGAAGCTGGTTGAAATGGCTCTCAGTGTGTGTTGCAGTGCATGGGTTAGGGTTAGGGTTATAAAGAGAAGCTGGTTGAAATGGCTCTCAGTGTGTGTTGCAGTGCATGGGTTAGGGTTAGGGTTATAGAGAGAAGCTGGTTGAAATGGCTCTCAGTGTGTGTTGCAGTGTATGGGCAATGGCAAGACACAGTATTGAATCATTGCAATTTTAAGCAGAGAGCCTGTGGAGGCTGGCCTAAGGCCTGTCGGATGTAAGTGAATCAGAGGCAAGTCCAGTCGACCCACTGCTGAATAATAATCCGAATCCGAACCAGAATTTCACTAACCTTTACTATGCTGTGGATCCCACAAGAACAGCAAGACAATTAAAAGAGAAAATGTACCCCACACTCAAACTCTCTGCTGCATATTATTAAAACAATAACGATAATAATAATAATAATAATAATAATAATAATAATAATAATAATAATAATAATAATAACCCTTCAATTCATCTGTAGGTAAGCCAGTGTAAATTTCATATCTTCCACAACATGTATTTAGCCCCATAGCATGAAAGCCACTGTATAAATGAAAGCTGTACGACTTTTGAATTTCAAAATTCCTCTGTCTGAGTACAAAACAATCACTTAACTGGATTTATGACTGTATGCTTGTTTTTTTAAATTAGATTGCAGTTTCCATTGTAGTATCATCACATATGAACTGTGACAGGCGCGCCCCCAGAAATCTTTCACATGGTCCGCACAACTGAACCACACGACATCCCATCCCATGCGGATACCGACTCTGCATCGACCTGCTGTAAAGTGTTTCAGTCAAGAGTGCTGAATTTCTGTTCGTTCCTGAGCTTCCCTTTCTAAAAATGAATAAACACAGCGCGCTGCCATCGAGACAGAAAAGCGACTACAGCGACAGCCAAATACTCCAGAATGACAATACAAGCTACAAATAAACCTTTCTGAAATACAGGCTTCAAGTAGGGGAGAAACTAGCTGGATCTACACTACAACTGATCAGGACTCATCCCAGCAGAGCTGATAACACAGGCTGTGTGGTCCAGTGGTTAAAGAAACAGGCTTGTAACCAGGAGGTCCCTGGTTCAAATCCCACCTCAGCCACTGACTCATTGTGTGACCCTGAGCAAGTCACTTCACCTCCTTGTGCTCCGGGTGAGACGTAGTTGTAAGTGACTCTGCAGCTGATGCATAGTTCACACACCCTAGTCTCTGTAAGTCGCCTTGGATAAAGGCGTCTGCTAAATAAACAAATAATAATAATAACACATTCATTACACGTGACAAAACAGGCAGTTAAAAAATCAATAATAATAAAAGGAATAAACTCTCGTGGCATGATAAATGACGAGACCTGCAGTATCCATGTCACCAGAAGCCCGAGATACAATCACAGTTTTTTCAAGCTATTGTAAACGATTAGTTGAAGTCGTTTACAATAGCTTGAAAAAGCAGCACATGTGACCGTTTCCCTTCCCTTGTTTTTTATAATGCTTTTTTTTTGCCACTAAACTTTCTTTTGGTCCGTTTGGTTACCGTAGTAAATTGAATGTTCATATTTGTGTCGCGTTAAATACCCGTCTTTGCTTCCCAGTATAGCGTAATGTTGTGGAGTTGCTGTTCTGGTATTTGATTAATGCTCCTGTTTTCTTCATCTTCTTCCAGTTACGCTTTTTCTAAAATGTTTAGTGCGTGTTTATCACTCAACGTCTTTTTTCTTGTGGCAGCGTTTTCCTGATTTTCAACGAACACGTCTCTCTTTTCATCGTAACATTTTGAAACCGAGTCGTCATTTTCATGAAGTGTCAGTTTGTGTGCTGTTGTGAAATCAGTTTGGGTCTGGGGGTAACTTACCCTCTAATTTTAACACAGAGAGTAAAGTGTATTTTCAGGGGGTAAAACGCAACATTCCCTTGAAGTCCTGAGTAATCTTGATAAATACTGTACAATCTTTAATGGTAACGGGAGCACTATTACCTCCTCAGTAAGCACCTTGATTCTCTTTCTTCAGGGGTTCATTTGTCCACCCGGATCAGAGATCCGATACCTTTTTGTCTGAGAATTTTACAGTTTGCAAATGATGAACCGCATGAATTAATATTTTTCTAAGAAATAACTCCATATACTGTGGCAAACTACCTGAAGGGAACTATGTTACAGTCAGCACTCACATATCCGACCCTATAAAATTTTGACTTCAGTGACGGTTAAACGCGTGTGATGCATATCTGATTATTTCATCTGATTTGAGGTGTATGTAGGTGAGCACGTTGTAACCTGCCCCCTCCCACCCAAACAACCCCCTGCCCTGCACACACGCACAAACATTGTATTTGTCTTGCTCTTATTGTATTATTACTTGTATTGTAACACTTGAAATGTATTTGCTTTCGATTGTAAGTCGCCCTGGATAAGGGCGTCTGCTAAGAAATAAATAATAATAACACACGCATGCACACACACTGACACACACACACACACGCAAACACTGACACACTCACAGACACACGCACACTGACACACACACACACACAAACACACGCATGCACACACACACACTGACACACACACACACGCAAACACTGACACACTGACACACACACACAAACACACGCATGCACACACACTGACACACACACACTGACACACACATGCACAGACATACACACACACAAACACACACACAAATATGACTTGCGTTTGAGGAACTGTACAGGGAGACGTTGGTTCTTTCACTGAAATTTGTTAGCGCACGAGTTGGGGGAATAACACAGCAGTAAAAGTCAAAAACCTGTCCGTTTTGTCAGGGAACACAAAAAAAGACACAATGTCAAAAATACATAGCTGAAAGGACTGTGTTGTAAAATAAGTAGGCTTCCATTTAGATGGTACTCGATTGGTTTTGTTGGTGCAGTACTATATTTAACAACAGAAGTAGTATTTTAATTCAGAACAATATGATTCTGATAATATCACTTGCCAAAAGAGAGGACTGGACAAGTGAACTGTAATACAGTAGTGTGGCCCCTGTGTGTAGCTTGTGTTATATGTTGTATGTGGTGTGTTATTGTTGGGGTATATATATTGGTGCACAGGATATAAATTGGGCTTGTAGCACGAGTGTTGTAATATGTATTTAAGCACAGGGATTGCACAATCACTTGACGTGCAGATAAAATGTGGATTAGTATGTGAGCACAGGGATTGCACAAATGAGTTCACGTGCTGGGATTCAAGTGAATGATTAATTAGTAATTGAATCCCAGCACAGCTGTATATATAGATGTGTGTTTGTGAATGGAGAACGGGTGTGGAGATAGAGGTATAGATAATAAGATAAACAATTGCTAGGCATGCTGGAGGACCAGCACGATGCTTGTTTGTTTTGTCCACTGTTTGTTTGTCTATTTGGTTTGGCTACTGGGCCGTTTTGTTTTTGTAAAAGTGTTTTTGTTTGTTCAACCTTTTTATTTTCTGTTTTACAATAAACAGTGCATTTCATTCACATTTCACCCTCAGTACTGTGTGTCCTTCCGGGTCTGACGTCACCGCTCAAGCCAGCCTGTAACAAGAACATACTTTTAAATCCGGTACGTACTGTAGCAGTATGTACAATTCCCCATTAATGACACAACAGCAAAATGAAATCTAAATGCTACCCGTGCACAGAACTGCTTAAAACGTAAAAGGCAATGCAATTTAGAAAAATATTTAAAAATAACAGCATCCAAAGTTAGTCTTCAAAATTGCTCGATAAGGCCCTAATGTCACAGTTCACTTGCAAATGAAAATGCACAAAAGCAACGAAAGATCCTAGATTTAAAGAAATGCACAGTTTCACAGAGTCTAAAACTGTTTAATGATTGAGTTTCACATTACCGTGCCTTGCCTCGTTCGCTTTGTTTTTGGAGGAAGCGTTGTGTATCTGCAGTGCACAATGAAACAGATTGATTTGCCATGCCAGATCCATTAGACTAACTGAAACATCTCTGTATTATTTCAACACCGTTTGTTTCGCAGCGTCTAGTCTAATGGCTATTAGAACATGGCTTGGATAAATTAAGTGCTGTGATTGGCTTAACAAGATCACATGACCGTACGGTAAGAATTGTCTTACCGCACGGCTATAACATCATAGACCAACTTACTTACCTGATCTATTAATATTACTACACCTTAATAGTAACAATTATCTAAACAGTGTTTCTGTGGGTAAAAATGTCAACATACAACTGAAACAGCATTTAAATCACTTAACAATCTGTTTTTTTAATCTGTGTCACTAAGAATTACAGAAAAAATGGCTAATATACAGTGGTATTTAATCAGAGAACAGAACAAAGAAACCTCTGAGGTAAGCAGTAACACTTTATTCAAAAGCCATCTGAAATCACCACGCAAGTCTCACTCAGCATGTAAAATATAAACAGCGGCATCTACTTATTAAACTAAATATCACCTTATAAAACTGACTAGTGAGGATGCAATGTTTAAATTAGACACAACAGATACATCTCACCCTCCGATTTCAGAAACACATTTAAAACACAATTAAAACCTCTCCTGCTCTCTGCTGACACAGACCCGTTGGGTTTTTAAACACGGTCGGGTTCCGTATTGAATTCTATTGAGCTCGCCGCGGACGGGAAGGGCTGCGGCACTGCGCAGACTGACACGGAACTCGATTAGTCCACATGTCATCTAATGCTGGTTTACAATCGAGGGAAATGATGCCATCGGTGTGAAAACAGCCTCAGAAATGATTGGTCAGCTTGTGGTTGAAGGCACACCCTGTCGTGGGTTATTTCATACCTACACCCGACGTTCACCTCATGAACTGTAATATTTTGACATGCAGTGTATTTCATCAATAAAATCATAATGTCTGTATTTCTCACTTCATTTTTCTTAAAATGACATACTAAGCTTAACGACAAAAAGATTGGCAGACTTTTCTATTTAAGTGTGAGTTAAGTGTACCATAACCTAAAAGTTAACTTGTTATTGTCTCTGTAATGTACACCACGCTGTTGTTTAAAGAGATCCGCACGTCCACACATGTTCCGGGGAAAGAGGAAAACGCTGTTGAAAAAACTATCTTGCGGTGTGCACAGACAGGTTCTTGTTCAGTGGTCTCATTTAATTTCTCAAGATAGTTTCAGGCGTTACTCTTTTTCGAAGCTGTTGTTGTTAGTATTGCAGACGCAAGACTACAGGAAACAATACGTCACTGGCCTCTACTCCCTTAGCCAATAGCAGAGCTGCATGATGAAGTGCGCCCGCCTACCTGTCAGTATCTGCAGTGGCCAGTGAGGTGAGAGTTTTACGACTGTCGTTGGCGCATTTTTACATTTGTTAAAACAATAATAATGTATTCATTTAAACACAATTATTGTATAAACATCTTTTCAAGTATTCGAACCAATATCAATGAATTCGAATGTTAATTGTATGTAGAATATTCGAATATTTTGACTCACCCCTAATATCTATCTATCTCTCTCTATATATATATATATATAATTTGTTTTCCCCTTATCCAGGGCCCCCCTCTAGTCGTTGAGCCCCGTGGAAATGTCCCCGTCCTCTCGGTTTAGCTCCAGGGATGCGTTCAATAGCCAGAGCGGTACAGAACGTCCCGTAACGTTTTCTATTGAACGCCCCGTTACAAAAAAGCGCTCTGTGACGTCAGCTAACACGCAGCCGCTGGCTCTGTGGGCGTGTCAAAATGACGGAGGTGAACGAGCAGGGTGCAAAGCGCGCTCACATCTGAACAAAATATCAGTGTTAAGGACATGATTGTCTAGGCTTGTATCATTGTTAATGTGTAAATCTTGATTGCTTTAAAAAGCGACGTTTTTCGTACGTTTCCACACGTACAAGAAGTAAACAGTCTTATGTTTTGTAATGGCGGCACACATTTATAAATGTTATTGTCAATAAAAATAAACTTATGGTCACATACTGTAGTATTTTTATTACGTTAGGAATGTTAAACACTGTTATTCTCATAGTTTTGCTACCCCTGCACAGTTATAACGTTCCTTTAACAAAAGGGGGGGAGGGAAGTGACATTAACTTTACTATTATTGTAAATATTACAGTTACTATTAGTATTATTAAAATAAAACATGACATAGGCTACCTCGAATGCTGCTCGCTCCATCCGAAAGTGAGTTTTAAATGCAGCACCGGTGTAGCCGGCTCTATCACAACATTATCAACTGTCATCTTCCACCCTCACTGGACTGTTTGAGTTCACTGCTGTCACAGACGCTAACGCTGCAAATTTCGCTGCTCAGTATACTGTCATGCAGGCATGATGCTGTCTGTCTTCCAGAAACTCCTGCAAAACTAACCCCATTGCAACTTTAACATACCGATCAATAAGACTTCCGCCTCGCAGCGCCGCACAAAAGCGCTCGGCTTATTGAACTTGTTTTCAAAACGATTTGCACCCTGCCAGGGCCGAACCCCACCCAGCACCTTTGCTTACTAAATATCTCGTTTATTCAAATACGAGAGCTAAGAACTTTCTATTCAAGATTCAAGAACACACAGCATGTGTGTCTGTGTTTGACTTCTCTTTCCTGCCAGCACGAAGCGAGTCAGATCACTCTTCCCTAGCAGCAAATGACTCTGCAGCCAGCGAATCATTAGGTAGCTTTGTGTTCTATATTCACAAGCGACACGATCACAGTACAAGTTACATGAACAGAATTCATACATCTCAGTTCTCAACGTTTTCTCTCTCAAGTGCAATTACACCGTGTTTTGTGTGACAGGTCGATGTCATTTCCACTGTTACACAGCTAGTACAGATCCTCAGAAATGGTGTGTGGTTAATTTCGCTCCATTATAAAATGCAGAGTAGGTGCCCGCAGCTGCAGTAACAGTGATCCTGTCGCAGTAGCCATGTTAAACCCCACCCAGCCTGTCAGAGTGCGTGTCTGCTCTGAACCACATGTTCACTTTCTACTCCATTCCTTGAACACAACAGCGTGCTCTAATGTCCTGCTTACCTTTAGAAAAGCGAGCCTGTCTCAGCGCTCCTCACATCGGGACACAACACGGGCGGGTTTGGAAAGCGCTTCCTGTGCTCCTGTATGACTGGCTCGCTGAACGACTTGTGATTCATATCGAAACTGAAAGTGTTTTTCCTAGTTGCTCCACGTCCCGGGAAAACGGGGATTGTTCTCAGACTTTATTTTTTGTTCCGGTCAAGAGCAGTAAAATATGTAAAATCGTCCCGGTTTTGCTGTTTTGTATTCACATTTTTATAAGTACTAAACTGTAGCGGTGTGCTCAGCAAGTGACAGCACAGTCATTTATTATAGAAAAAATATAGAGAGAGACATTTCTAGATTACTTGTTTAATCATTCTGATTATGTGTTTAATAATTAATATTCGGTTTCACTTCCAGGACCATGACTATTTTCTATTAAACCAACCATTGTTATAAATTTTAAACATATATATATATATATAGATGTAGTCATTAGGGTTAGATGTCACATTCCTTTGCTGTCAGTGTATTGTTTTAGATATTCAGGTTGGATACCTCGGGATCCTTATTGAGAAGCCAGCGGAACTCCAGCGTTTCTCCGACCCAGTGAAGGAAGCGTTTGTCCCGGATAACCCCTCCCGCGACGAGCGGCGCTGCCATGACAACCTATGACATCACCCGCAGAAGCTACAACACTCCGAGTCATTTTTTTGTAATAAGATTATCAACTCAGCTGCTGCTACCAAAAACGATTTTTGTTTCATATCGTTATTAATGTATTTATTTATTTATTTGGTTAAACTGTAATCCAGCCTCACATTTTAATTGAAGTTACCACAGCATGTCTATGTATGAATTACTGACTAATATTTATGATTTGATTACACCAGCACGTGAACTGATAATGGATGGATGTTATTTTGTGAAAACAATACAATATAAAAACAATGCTACAACATTCAATACATAAATAAATTATACACCAAACTGTACCACATTCGTTTAGTCATACTATCACAACAAATATACTTATTATAAACATGTACCTTATTTTATTTGTTGGAAAACGGCCTGGAACTGAAGTATTTATTTTTTTAATACAGTGCTATTTGAATATTTAAAATATGGTTACTTCAAAATTAAAATGTCAGTAACGGTGTGTTAATTAAACGAAGCACCTGACGCCGCTCGGAACTTTCGCATTTTTAAATCCTAACGGTCTCTGCTCAGCGGAGTGGAATGTTCAGGAGCCGGTTGCCTAGCAGCGTCTCCGCCTCCTTCTCTGCCCCGCCCCCTCTCTCCCTCTCTCGTTGCTCCAGCTAGGAGTTCACATTCAGCTTCCTTATATTATATAGCGCCATTCTTTACTAACTTTTACAAATGAGCTTATTGGAGGCTTCGTGTTTTTAAGATGGTTCAGGTGCAGTCCGGGCAGACTCACTGCACCATCATTACAGTATACCGCACTGCGCTCGGCTTTGTGTGGAGGCTGATACACAAAATAATGAACGACTGTTAAATAAATCACATGGATTGCTTTTTAATGCTAAATATGTATCTGGTATTCTAAGTATTATCTACAATTAATAATTCAGCTATTATTATTATTTATTCATTTATTTCTAGCAGAAGACGAAGAAAAAAATAGCAAGTACATTAAATGATTACTTTTCACAAAGGAGGACACGGACAACATGCCCACATGTCGACCTGTTCCTATCCAGTTTTAAATAACTTTAGCATAACAGAGGCAGAAGTGTTAAAGGGACTAGAAGCTCTTAAAATAAACAAATCCCCTGGGCCGGATGAGATCCTCCCAATAGTACTCAAAGAAATGAAAGAAGTTATTTACAAACCACTAACCAAGATCATGCAACAGTCTCTTGACACAGGGGTTGTACCGACAGACTGGAGAATTGCAAACGTAATACCGATCCACAAAAAGGGAGACAAAACCGAACCAGGTAACTACATACCAGTAAGCCTGACTTCTATTATATGTAAACTTATGGATCTATAATAAGATCCAAATTGGAAAATTACCTATATGGTAACAATATCCTGGGAGACAGTCAGCATGGTTTTAGGAAAGGGAGATCGTGTCTAACTAACCTGCTTCAGCTTTTTGAGGATGCAACATCGACAGTGGATAATTGCAAAGCATACGACATGGTTTATTTAGATTTCCGGAAAGCTTTTGACAAAGTCCCGCATAAAAGTTTAATTCTCAAACTGAACGCAGTAGGGATTCAAGGAAATGCATGCACATGGATTAGGGAGTGGTTAACATGTAGAAAACAGAAAGTACTGATTAGAAGAGAAACCTCAAAATGGAGCGAGGTAACCAGTGGAGTACCACAGGCATCAGTATTAGGTCCTCTGCTGTTCCTAATCTACATTAATGAATTAGATTCTGGTATAGTAAGCAAACTCGTTAAATTTGCAGACCACACAAAAATAGGAGGAGTGGCAAACACTGTTGAAGCAGCAAAGGTCATTCAAAATGATCTAGACAGCATTCAGAACTGGGCAGACACATGGCAAATGAAATTTAATAGAGAAAAGTGTAAAGTATTGCATGCAGGCATTAAAAATGTGCATTATAAATATCATATGGGAGATAGTGAAATTGAAGAAGGGAACTATGAAAAAGACCTAGGAGTTTATGTTGACTCATGTAATGTCTTCATCTAGACAATGTGGGGAAGCTATAAAAAAGGCCAACAAGATGCTCGGATATATTGTGAAAAGTGTTGAATTTAAATCAAGGGAAGTAATGTTAAAACTTTACAATGAATTAGTAAGACCTCACCTAGAATATTGTGTTCAGTTCTGGTCACCTAGTTACAAAAAGGATATTGCTGCTCTAGAAAGAGTGCAAAGAAGAGCAACCAGAATTATCAAGGGTTTAAAAGGCATGTCGTATGCAGACAGTCTAAAAGAATTGAATCTATTCAGTCTTGAACGAAGAAGACTACGCAGCGATCTGATTCAAGCATTCAAAATCCTAAAAGGTATAGACAATGTCGACCCACAGGACTTTTTTGACCTGAAAAAAGAAACAAGGACCAGGGGTCACAAATGGAGATTAGATAAAGGGGCATTCAGAACAGAAAATAGGAGGCACTTTTTTACACAGAGAATTGTGAGGGTCTGGAACCAACTCCCCATTAATGTTGTTGAAGGTGACACCCTGGGATCCTTCAAGAAGCTGCTTGATGAGAAAGAAAAAATAATCTGGAAGATGAGTTTATAAAGTGTATAGAAATGAAACTGCTGAGGATGAGAATTCACTGGACAATGAAATGAGGAGGGATCAGATGTGAAGTACAAATCCCACACACACATATACAATAATATGAGCAAACAGGCAGTACATATCTAATACAGAATAAAGACAATCCATGTGTATGAGATTAGAAAGAAAAAGTGATTAATACATATACAATTGAATAAAATAAATATAAAAAGACAAACACTAATTGTATTATAAATAAATTCAATGGCAAAAACACCTTGTTAAAGTAATGTTAAGGTTTGGTTGCAAAAGTTCAAAGGTTTGGAAATTGCAAGTTCAGGAAGCCACACAACCTTAACTCTTCACCCTTATGTGTGTGTTTCCCGTCACACCTGACATCACATATGACATCATCAATGACATCACTAAGCACATGACACATTCTCCCTGAAGACTGGCCACATGGACCCAACACTGGAAATCAAAGTCCTTGTGATTGGGAACATGTTCAGTAACTGCAGTAGGAATGTTTTAGTATCCGGTAATCTGTAAATAAACAAAGTTAAAGAATAAAAAACATATTATGAATCATTATTTTATTATTATTTATTTCTTAGCAGACGCCCTTATCCAGGACAACTTACAAATGTTACAAGATATCACATTATTTTTACATACAATTACCCATTTATACAGTTGGGTTTTTACTGGAACAATCTAGGTAAAGTACCTTGCTCAAGGGTACAGCAGCAGTGTCCTCACTTGGGATTCAACCCACGACCCTCTGGTCAAGTCCAGAGCCTTAACCACTACTCCACACTGCTGGAACCATAGGCTGATGCTGTGCTTTTAAACAGATAACTGCATTTAAAATGGCTGCTCTGGGATATGATATCTACAATGCAAGCTGGTCCTGTTGCTTTTGCTGGTCTTTCTCTGCTCTGCATACCAGTGATGCCCTTCTACCCAGCGTGCAGATCTGCTGTGCTGCTTCACTGCTTTCATTCAGTGTGTATGAACAAACAATAAAAAGAGAGTGACTTTATACAACAAAAAAACATGCAACTTTAGAAATCAGACCTACTTTAGCTTTCTTTCATCCTTTTCAGTTAATTGAAGTGATTTCTTAGGTTAAACGATACTGTAACTGGACTGTTTAATACAAACCTCTCACTCTCTGACATATATTATCTGATTTCATTATTCATTCAATACATTTAGTTTATTAACCTGCTCTGTCACTCCACTGGGTAGTTATTCATATAATAAAAAGCATTTCATTCAAAGAGCTTTAGTTTTCTAACGCCTCTCAGGTTTTTCTTGTGGAATGGGACGCTTTTTAATCACAATAAGACAACTCAGGACATCTTTTCAAAGCTTTTACACCAGTCTTTAATTAACTCCTATTTATTTTAAAGAGGTAAACCACCTGTTCATTTTACAAAACTAGAACCACACAGCTGAGTAATACATTGTATTTCAAGCCCTCTTCAGCACTCTCAGTGTGTTTATTTTTTCATGTTGTAACATTAACATGATGTTTTGTCCTTTTTTAAATCAATAGCAGTTAATTAAAGCCTGGAGGAAGCGCTTTGATAACGCGTCCCCTCGAGCCTCACAGAGCAGCGCACTCCTTGGCGTGTCTCATTGCTGGTGACTCTTCTGCTGCTGTGGACGCGGCTCTGTTGCCTGGTTTAGTTCGCAGCGCAGTCTGAGGAAGATTCTAAATCTGTGCCGCTGGACAGCAGGGAGGAATACTGTCCTGGATAAAGAATAGGAGACAATAATACAGTTTAAGAGAAACTAAATAAAAGCATGGGGTAGAAATAGCAGAGGTTACTGCCTGGAAGTTTACTCGTAAAGAATGACCTTTCTGCGACCCTGTGCTGTATTTACCCAAAACAAGTTCACACGCACTGAACCTCCAAGACTAGCGAAGAGAAAGCTATGAAACTGCGCCCATGCCTGCGCCATTGTGGATCTGTTTGCGACAATGGCGCTGAACTTGAATTAACCTGATATACTTCTAAAAAACATTATCAGGGGTATCGCGTTAGTGTTTGAACATCTCGCTCTGAAGAAGAGGACGGGGAATTTCAATATACAAAACATAGACTATACAGGGCCGCCGAGAGTCGTCATGGGCCCCGGGGAAGGATTGGTATGTCCCGCTGCCGCCCCGCCCCCCCCCCCGGTACTATATTCATCTAACTATGTAGTATACTGTAGTCTAAACCAAGCTTCTAAACCAAGCAATGATCTAGCAGTGTCTAAGGAAGATCATTTCAACCGATACAGTATTCTGATAATGGGTTTGAAGGAAACTGTCAACGACGCGTAGAAGTTTCAACATCTCAATTAAAGTCTGCAGCAGGATAGTTTACTTTTTCTCAAAGTAGTTATGTTTAAGTTATTTACAGTATTCAAACTTTTTTTTAGGTAAGTGAATACATTTTTTTTTGTACAAACTCCACGTGTAATAGTCACTAATCGGAAGCTTACTTAATTATTATTATTATGTGTTTATTTAGCAGACCCCTTTATCCAAGGCGACTTACAGAGACTAGGGTGTGTGAACTATGCATCAGCTGCAGAGTCACTTACAACTACGTCTCACCCGAAAGACGGAGCACAAGGAGGTGAAGTGACTTGCTCAGGGGTCACACAATGAGTCAGTGGCTGAGGTGGGATTTGAACCAGGGACCTCCTGGTTACAAGCCCTTTTCTTTAACCACTGGACCACACAGCCTTAACATCAAATAACATACGTTTTTAGCATAAACTACATTTTAATGGTGCTGCTATACACTATTTTATTTATCCCGTGCCAAAAATAAACCACTCATCTCTGCTCTTAACTAATAGCCAGTATTGGTCAATATATTTGTATTTTAAGCAATATAACCGATCATTCTCTAATTGTGTTTACCACCAGCTGAAGAAAGTACTTTATTTATTTTACACGATACCATTTTTCTAACAAACTGCTGCACCACGATGTTTTGAGCAAATTATAGAACTTAATAATAGAATAATTCATACTGTGGTATATATTGTGTAACTTTAGGGTTATTTTAAAGTTTTTAAAAGTCTTTGAAAAAATATATAAAACTGCTGTGCCTTTTTTTCAGCTTTTTGGTGTAGTAAAATATGAAATGCGAAAGTTCAAATCATTGTGTGAAAGGAAGTGTTTGACAGCGCCTGGATACACAATCATTACACAACAGAAGCACATCGGCTCGGTGTGCAGTACGGGAGTTTTTCTTTTTAATGTGGTGGTGGGAACACAAAAGGTCTTGTGCAGGGCTAGTTGTTTTAAAATACTTTATATATATATTTTTTAAAAAGTTCCCCCTTCATCAGGGCCCCCCTTCGAGGCGTTGGGCCCCAGGGAAATCTCCCCGCCCTCTCGGTGGGCCAGGCAGTGCGGGAAGAGTTCCAAACGAGCCGGGACCCTGAACAAGCACCGCAGACTTCACACAGGAGAGAAGCCGTATCGGTGCGGTCACTGCGGGGGCAGCTCATAGGTGCCAACAGGAAACTGCGTTGAGGCAGCGGCAAAATGATCTTTTGTCTTTTTTTATGGTGGTCCAGTGGTTAGAGAAAGGGGCTTGTTACCAGGAGGTTCCCAGTCCAATCCCAGCTCAGTGTAACGGATGTGTAATGGATGTAGTGTTTATTTTTTTGAATGTAATAAGACTGAGTTTTATTGTGTGATTTTTATCATTTTTACTGTTGTACTGTCCCTTTAAACCCCAGGGAAACTATTGGTCTCCATAGTAATTGCAGTGATAATTCGTAATGGGGCCAGCTGTATAAAAACAGATGGGGTTAATCAGCCAGGGAGCGACTGGGTTTGAGAGATTTGTGAGCTGAGAGCACGGGTCGGGGAACTACTGTTTGGTAAGGATTGTAACTTTTCAAGTGTAATACTGAGGCGCTGTGAATTGGCTGAAGCGCTAGAAGTTAATGGTAAACTACTACTATTCATATTGAATAGTTTGGTCCGCTCTATATTGGAGTGGTGGAGAGGAGGAGGGCTACACTAGCAGCTAAGCTGATAATCTTCTTTATGATATTTTGTGAAAAATAAACGTTACTACTGTATTACAAAAAATGACTCGGTGTTATAACCTTCTCCAGGGCCTGCTGCCCCTCCAACCTCTCTGTCACCCCCCTGGACCTCTCTGATCACTATTTCATCTCTTTTTCTCTGTCTCTCCCCCCTCTCCCTGCTCCTCCTACCCCCACTGTCACCTCTCGCCGTAACCTCCGCTCTCTCTCCCCCTCTGTCCTTGCCTCCACTGCTCTCTCTCACCTCCCTCCTATCGACTCCTTTTCACAACTCTCCGTAGACTCTGCTACCTCCACCCTCTTCTCCTCACTCACCTCCTCCCTCGACTCCCTCTGTCCCCTCACCTCCCGACCCGCTCGCCCCTCCCCTCCCCATCCCTGGCTCTCCTCTGTGCTCCGCTCGGCAAGAATCACACTGCGATCTGCTGAAAAGAAATGGAAGAGAACCAAACTCCCTGCTGCCCTAGACCTTTACCGCACTCTTCTCTCCTCCTTCTCCTCTACTCTCTCCTCTGCTAAATGTGCTTATTTCCAATCTGTAATCCAAGCCTCCACTAACAACCCACGTAAACTATTCTCTACCTTCTCCTCCCTCCTAAACCCTCCCCCCCCTCCTCCTCCCTCCTCTATCTCCCCTGACGACTTTGCCTCCTTCTTCTCTTCTAAAATCTCAGATATCCGCAAACTCTTTAACACCTCTCCCTCCCCCGCACCCCCTCCTGCTCCAACCCCTACACCCACTACATCCCCTACTAACTCGCCCTCCCTCTCCACCTTCTTGCCCCTCTCAGACTCTGACCTCTCCTCCCTGCTCCAGGGTCACAAACCCACCACGTGTGCCTTGGACCCCCTCCCCACTCACCTCTTTCAAGCTGCTGCTCCTGCTCTACTCCCCTTCATCTCCTCCCTCCTCAACACCTCTCTACTTTCTGGCATCTTCCCCTCTGCCTTCAAAAAAGCCTCTATCACTCCCCTCCTCAAAAAACCTACCCTCGACCCCACCTCCCTCCAGAGCTACCGTCCTGTCTCCCTCCTACCCTTCCTCTCCAAAACCCTCGAGCGGACTGTACACCGCCAGCTCTCTGCTTTCCTGTCCAACCACTCTCTGCTTGACCCTCTCCAATCTGGCTTCCGCTCTGCTCACTCCACTGAAACCGCCCTTCTCTCTGTCACCAACTCACTTAAGTGTGCCCGAGCTGCCTCTCTCTCCTCTGTCCTAATTCTCCTCGACCTCTCTGCTGCCTTTGACACTGTTGATCACTCTATTCTACTATCATCTCTTGCTGACCTGGGGATCTCTGGCACTGCTCTGGCCTGGTTCTCCTCCTACCTCTCCAACCGCACTTACCAGGTAACCTGGCGTGGAGCAACCTCCACACCTCACCCTCTCTTGACTGGAGTCCCCCAAGGGTCAGTCTTGGGTCCTCTCCTGTTCTCTCTCTACACCCGCTCCCTGGGCCCCCTCATCGCATCCTATGGTTTCTCATACCATTTCTATGCTGATGATGCTCAGATTTTCCTCTCCTTCCCCACCTCTGACTCCACCATCTCCTCCCGTATCTCTACCTGTCTGTCTGCTATTTCCTCCTGGATGCACTCGCATCACCTCAAACTCAACCTCTCTAAATCTGACCTCCTTTTCTTTCCCTCCTCCTCCCCCTCCTCTGATCTCTCTATCTCTGTTCCTCTGGAATCTACCACACTCTCTCCCTCTTCCTCAGCTAAAAACCTTGGAGTCACCCTGGACCCCTGCCTCTCTTATTCCCAGCACATCTCCACTCTGGCACGCACTTGCAGATTCTTCCTGAGCAACATCCGAAGAATCCGACCCTTCCTCACCAACTATGCTACCCAGCTCCTGGTCCAGGCCCTGGTACTCTCCCGCCTAGACTACTGCAACTCCCTCCTGGCTGGCCTCCCTGCGTCTGCCACCCGTCCGCTCCAGCTCATCCAGAACTCTGCTGCTCGCCTGGTGTTCTCTCTGCCTCGCTTCTCCCACGCTACTCCACTACTCCGCTCGCTCCACTGGCTCCCGATCACCGCTCGCATCCAGTTCAAGACTCTTGTACTAGCCTACAGATGCCTTGATCAGACTGCACCCAGCTACCTCCAGACCCTCATCTCTCCCTACACCCCCACTCGACCTCTCCGCTCCGCCTGCACTAGAAGACTGGCTCTACCTCCGCTACGCTCCCCTGCCTCCCGAGCCCGCTCCTTCTCCACCCTTGCTCCGCAGTGGTGGAACGACCTTCCTACAGATGTCAGGACTGCCCAGTCCCTGACCACATTCCGGCGCCTCCTTAAGACTCACCTCTTCAAACAGCACCTGTAGAACTCCTCTGTTGTATCCTGGGACACTATCACCCTTCATTTAAATATGCTTTATTTTGCTCTTATCTGCCCCCTATTTTACTGCATTTAATCCTGTACCTCAGAATATTGTAATCTCCCAAGTGTTTAATCTGTAGTATTTTGTACTTAATCATATCCTGATGTAACTATCACTACTTAATCATATCCTGATGTAACTTTCACTATTATCTGCTGTATTATTGAATTGTGGTTTGTCACACTTGAGAATTATTGTATTTCTTGTTCTTATTGTATGACTTATATTGTAACACTTGAATGTATTTGTATTTGCTTGCGATTGTAAGTCGCCCTGGATAAGGGCGTCTGCTAAGAAATAAATAATAATAATAATAATAATAATAATAACTTGTGCGGGTGATTTCATAGGTTGTCATGGCAGCGCCGATCATCACGGGAGTGGTTATCCGGGACAAACGCTTCCTTCGCTGGGTCGGAGAAACGCTGGAGTTCCGCTGGCTTCTCAATAAGGATCCCGAGGTATCCAACCTGAATATCTAAATCAATACAGTGATAACAAAGGAATGTGACATCTAAACCTAATGACTACATTAATTAAGCAGTAATACACGACAGGGTGTGTGTGTTATCATGAGGTAATATCACCACGCCTTGGGTGCGTTGTGAGGCACTAGACGAAGTGGAGTCCTTCAACTGCCCAGGAAGTGGTGATATATCTCATGATAACACACACACACCCTGGAGTGTATTATTCCTATTATTAAATTGGGCTGTGAGTGTGTTGTTGTTGGTAAATGAAGAAGACTTTAAACTTTATTTAATATTTGTTATGTGTCTCCCCTTCCACTGAGAGAAGTAGTTCCACAGTAACTAACATTGTTAGATTAACAATTAAACATTGATTTCAAACCGTTTTGTATAATTCTTTTTCGGGGACTTCGATAATAGTTTCTTGTTCATTCTTTGTAGATATTGAACTGGATCATTGTTTCAACGTGTGTGTCTGGGTTTTCTCCAGTAGATGGCGCTGCTGCTGCTGTTGTGACGTTTAGACACGTTTGGAACATTTTACATACCTTGGTGAAAAGAATATTTATCAGATGTGATTGTGTCTCTCTCTCTCTCTCTTTCTCTCTCTCAGACTCTCACTCTCTTCTTCAAAATGTCTGCCCAGCAAGCTAAAACTCACCTTCCCGCTGCACCCAGCCAGCCAATCGGAGCGCCCCTCTTGTCCCCCACCCCCTACTCATTAAATGTCAATGTTGTAGACAGTGTGTGTGTGAGAATCAAATTTTTAGGTTATAACTGATTATAATTATTTATTTATTAGCCGGGATTAATAACCCCCCTCCGGTGAGTTTTAGCGCAGCCTTTCAATAAATAAACGAATAGTGCTTCAATAATGGTTCTCGGTGTGTGTGTCTCAGTCACTTAGTCATACAGAGAGCATTTCAAGTGGAGCGATAAAGTGGAGCGAAGCGATCAAAAAAAGGCGCCAAGTTAGAAGCAAGAACTGTGTGAATCTTGGGCCCCAGCACCTTTCCAAGTGTGCCTATTTGCTTGATGCTTGACAAGATTGGCCTAATTGCTTCTCCTAACTTGGGCTTTTGTGTTTGATATCACCCCTTTAAACAGCTGTTATGTTTTTCTAACTTGTTTTTTTACATTGACAATAGATTATAGATACAAAGTGGACCTCACAGTGCTGTTCACTGCAGATGAGTGTGTGTAAATACAGGGTTTACTGTAGATACAGATCTCTAGATAGATCTGTATTATAGATACAAAGTGGACCTCACAGTGCTGTTCACTGCAGATGTCATCTCAAAAACAGAACACACTTCTCCTTTTCTGCGGTCAGTCAGCTCTGTGTTCATTTCTGAGAAGGAAATACGTGTGTGTGGTTAGTGAGAGGAAGTGAAGGCAGGCAGGGTTTAAACTGAGCCTGAATACTGGAATGCAGCCCTGCACCCCCTGTTAAACTGCCAAGAGGGGATTCTGAAAAGGGGAGATTGAGCTGAGCAGCTTCATACCAAACATGTCCTCAATCATCTTTAGATGACGAGGTCTGCTCTGCTCCTTAGAAAAGTTAACTGTAAAAGAAAACCATGGTAAGAACATGGCAAAATAAAGACAATTCTAGATATGTTTCATATTGTATGATGATAAACTGATTATATACACAGATTCATGTAGAAAGGTAAAGCAGTAGACAAATATGTTGATTTATTTTCTTTTGTTTAGTTGATTATTATTATTATTATTACACTATGTAACACAATTTTTGTTCCTGGGTAGTAAGTGTTATTTCCTAATTGCTTATGCCTCAAAAGTATAGAAAATGGCTATTATTCCCCACAAACTTTGCTTTTGTGACCAGGACAGTGATATTTTGAAATTGACCTATTTCCAATGAGAAAACGGGCGAATTTGTGTCTTTTCGTTCACATAAAGTCAGAAAAAAACAACATATGAATCCAAATTAACATGTATTTATACTAAAGTAATACAAAAATGACTACAAAAGATTTAGAAGTGAGTAGTTTTTCGAGATTTACGATTATACTGTAAATCACTTTCACGAATCAGCCCCCTTGTGTAGTCTCCCATCATGTTCTCGTTATACTGTCCTTGGTAGCGGCGTTCAAAGTCCAGTATATCCTGGTGGAAGCGCTCGCCTTGCTCCTCTGAGTACGCTCCCATGTTCTCCTTGAATTTATCAAGATGAGCATCAAGGATATGGACTTTGAGGGACATCCTACAGCCCATTGTGCCGTAGTTCTTCACCAGAGGCTCAACCAGCTCCACGTAGTTTTCGGCCTTGTGATTGCCCAGGAAGCCCCGAACCACTGCGACAAAGCTGTTCCAAGCCGCTTTCTCCTTACTAGTGAGCTTCTTGGGGAAGTCATTGCACTCCAGGATCTTCTTTATCTGTGGTCCGACAAAGACACCGGCTTTGACCTTTGCCTCAGACAGCTTAGGGAAGAAGTCTTGAAGGTACTTGAAGGCTGCCGACTCCTTATCTAGAGCTCTGACAAATTGTTTCATAAGGACCAATTTGATGTGCAGTGGTGGCATCAGCACCTTCCAGGGGTCCACCAGTGGCTCCCACTTGACGTTGTTCCTCCCCACAGAGAACTCGGTCTGCTGTGGCCAGTCCTGCCTGTGGTAGTGCGCCTTGGTGTCCCTGCTGTCCCAAAGGCAAAGATAGCAGGGAAACTTGGTAAAACCGCCTTGGAGACCCATCAGGAATGCCACCATTGCAGCCTCTTGATGCCATCTCAGAAAAATGCAGATATGTATCCACTTAGGCAGCTGGAACTAAACTGAACTGGTGGGCTTAAGGTCCCTGTATTTATACTACTATTTATATTACTGGAAAGTTCTAGAAAGTTCTAGAAGTTACTCCAAGTTTACTCAGCGCTGAATCTATCTGGAATGTTCTGGAAAATAGGTAAATTTCAAAATATCACTGTCCTGGTCACAAAAGCAAAGTTTGTGGGGAATAATAGCCATTTTCTATACTTTTAAGGTATAAGCAATTAGGAAATAACACTTACTACCCAGGAACCAAAAAAAAAAAAAAATTGTTACACTGTGTTATTATTATTGTGACTGACTTTTTGGGGTTGCAGCATCCCCCAGGAATTATTCATTCATTCATTCATTCATTCATTCATTTATTTATTTATTCAGCTAGATTAACAAAGATCTGTTGCAAAGCTGTGGTGTGTGTGTGTGTGTGTGTGTGTGTGTATATATATATATATATAAAATCATTAATATTTCTGTCAGATTTCTGCTTTGAGGTGTAGGTACAATGGACAAGACTCAATATAAGTTTGATAGACATTCCTATAAACTTCTACTGAACAATATAACATTTATATACGTGTAGATTTATACAGAACAATAGTGTCATTACTATAGTTTTGTACTGTGTGTGTGTGTGTATGCCTGTTTGTGTGTGTGCCTGTGTGTGTGTCAGCACTCTCTGTGTAGAGAAGTGTTTTTAATCTCCTCAGTTGAACAGTGGTTTTACCAGACTAGTTTTTGAGTAAAGTGTTCTTGTTTTCCAGCAGCCAGCTGGTTAACAGAAATTTTATCTTCTTAAATACAATAAAGAAGCTGTTAGATTCTAAGGCACGAGAGAAGGCCTCTAGCTGTGAAGCAGTGAGGGAGGCACGAGAGAAGGCCTCTAGCTGTGAAGCAGGGAGGGAGGCACGAGAGAAGGCCTCTAGCTGTGAAGCAGTGAGGGAGGCACGAGAGAAGGCCTCTAGCTGTGAAGCAGGGAGGGAGGCACGAGAGAAGGCCTCTAGCTATGAAGCAGGGAGGGAGGCACGAGAGAAGGCCTCTAGCTGTGAAGCAGTGAAAGAACCCAGAGTGAGTCTGAAGAGAATGAGAGTGAGTCTGAAGAGAATGAGAGTGCGTGAGAAGGAAGAGTGCATGTGAGGGAGAGTGAGATGAAGACCGTGAAGTGAGAGGGCAGTAACTTTTTTATTATTTTGGAGTGAACCCCGGCCCCAGACAGGGATTCGCTGTTCTGTCATTTTGTTTGGAATCCCATCTGGTCTCCTCGAGTCTTACTTCACTGACGACGCGAGGATCGTTACAATACTTTAAACCCACCCCAACTACTGAGTGGCAGCACATTCCTACATTTCTATTCGAGACTCTGGAGGGTTCATGCTTACAGCAGCCAGCTGGATAACAGAAGTTTAAACTTCTTAAATATAATGAAGAAGTTGTTAGGTGCCAAGTGTAAAAATAAATAATCCCGAAAATGACATCACGTGGCTAATGTTCTGTCAGATGACAAAAAAAAAAGGCATTAGAAATAGGTTTGTGGTCATTTAATAAATAGGCACAGTGGGAGGAACCGATATGTCTACAGCTTCTAAACTGAAGTTTCTACCCTGAGCTCATCTTTCTGAAAGTGTCTCCAGACAGAATGCAGGCTTGTGAAGTCGCTGCACTGATATGTAAGTATTATTGCTGGTGCTTTATTAAACATGCTGCTGATTATCCATCTGGTTTGGGGACAGTTAGAGTGAAAGATTCTGGGTCTGAAGACTTGATCATAATTCAAAATATATATTTTGAGGTGGTGTCTTGTGGAAATGGCATGGTAAAAGCAGAGTGTGCAAGCCAGGTAAATGAAATGGAGTATTTTAAAACATACTGTAGGCATGGTGAAGCAGGGAAGCACATGGTAAAGCACAGGGAAGTGAGGAGCACTGTGTTTTCATGGTAGTGTCATGGTAAAAGTGTAGTAAAACAAGCCAATGTATGGTAAATGAAATGGAAGTGTGGTACTGCATGGTCCATAGTAAAAGTATAACATGGTAAATGACAAGGAAGCATGCTAAAGAATAAAACACTTGTGTGTGCAAGGATTCTAAGATTGCTAAATTGATTGCGATGTACAATCAATTATAGGAACCTGAAAACCAGCGGCTTGTATTTCATTTATTCTATATATATATATATATATTTTGTGGACAATTTTTTATTGTTTTAACATTAGCATAATAGCAAAGAACAATCAAATCGGAATGTAAATATTCACTCTTTGGAGGAGCATGAACAATAAACACACGACTACCAGGTTTCTTTTAAAGGTTTTTAAACGTTTCAAAACAAACATCACATGTGATCCAGTAAAATGCATCACACCAAAATATTCCACATGTACGGAAACATCGGCATCTCCACATGGATGAAACCAAGTGCAGTTTTTATCATTTTATTTTATTGTACATATTTTTTTAAAAAGTCAAAAACAGACGCTTCAGTGCATTCACACACATAACAACTGCTATAAACAAGAATCACACAAATATATACAATTACAGATCATTACACACACATAACAACTGCTATAAACAAGAATCACACAAATATATACAATTACAGATCATTACACACACATAACAACTGCTATAAACAAGAATCACACAAATATATACAATTACAGATCATTACACACACATAACAACTGCTATAAACAAGAATCACTCAAATATATACAATTACAGATCATTACACACACATAACAACTGCTATAAACAAGAATCACACAAATATATACAATTACAGATCATTACACACACATAACAACTGCTATATACAAGAATCACACAAATATATACAATTACAGATCATTACACATACATAACTGCTATAAACAAGAATCACACAAATATATACAATTACAGATCATTACACATACATAACAACTGCTATAAACAAGAATCACACAAATATATACAATTACAGATCATTACACACACATAACAACTGCTATAAACAAGAATCACACAAATATATACAATTACAGATCATTACACGTACATAACAACTGCTATAAACAAGAATCACACAAATATATACAATTACAGATCATTACACACACATAACAACTGCTATAAGCAAGAATCACACAAATATATACAGTTACAGATCATTACACGTACATAACAACTGCTATAAATGGACTCCAGCTAGACAGATTTATACAAAACGCATACAAAAATCAAAAATAGAAATGAATAGAAAGGACAAAAATACACACTGCATTAAAAATTAAGCTGTAATTCTTCATAGATAATTAATCATAAAAGTAATCAATAATCTCTCTAGAATCAGACAACTGTGATTATAGCACAAGCAAGCATAACTTTGAGGTCTGTTTACTGTTAGATATATAAAGATGTAAACTGTGGTGAATTAGACACCACAAATGATTGTATTGTGACTTCTCTTTTGAATTATTGATAACCATCGTTATTATTTGAATTGTCCAATACAAATCTAGGTTTAATAGGGATTGGCTACTGAAGCTGGTATAAATAAGGTCTGCATGCTTTTCACAGGAGATTGGGTCAGACTGGGTGACGTTGAAATTGCCTTTGCTAAAAATAAAGATATGTAAAAAAAAGTTAAGGTGTTAAGGTGCTTTGACTATGAATTCAGGAGCTGCCTGTCATATACATATTTAATATAGGCTAGATTAGAGTGTCTTTATATTATTATATACACCAGCACCAAGTAGTGCACAGCAGTGTGTTACTAACAAAACAAGAGAAGGAAAACCTGATCAAAAGTGTCCGATCACTAGATGGCGCTGTCTCTTACTTCTCCCTGTGTTAGCACATGTTACATGTATGTATGGCAGCACCTATAACTGATGAGCACGGTATAACAATGGTAAAAGCATTGGAAACAGCAACATGACTGTGGTGCTTTTATAAGGGTCTAGTCCCTGACTGTCTCTCTTGTGTTTTTCAGTGCTGACTGTAGTGAGCTCCTCCAGACAGTATGAAGGTAACAGAACAGCTTACATGCATTCACAAAGTGAAGAGATTATCATCCTGATTCCTGATCATCTGTAAAATAAACAGATTCTTGAAATCAGCTTTCATTTTCTTCTCACCAATATAACAATGTAACTTAGTTAAATAAAAAAAAGAATGACTCCAGCAAAAAGCCATACTGTCCTCCACCTAGAGGCTATGTGTGGTTGCTGGAAAGCTTTTGAATGAGAATATTATTTTGGCTAACTGCTAACCAGACAGAATATCTGGATGCCTTTTAAGAACAGTAATCCTCCCACTTATCATAAACATGTTCCCTGATTCATAAAAAGAAAGAAACTTTGACTAATTGCTGCTTGATTGGAAATTTAAACACAGACCACTTTCTATTTTCAAGGCCATAATCATACGGAGAGAGATTCCTCATGAATTCTTTTCAGTCAAAACTAGGGCTGTGTCCGAAAGTTTGTTCGCTAGCCAGGGATTCGAAGATTGTTTTAAACCTTTGAAGGTTCGTCATACGGGTTCACTCACTGTATGTTTTATCCCATCCCAGCCATTTATATGGATTACTTGTAAAATAATAGGATTTTCAATCAAATATAAACAATGCACTATGATGACATCACCAATAAATTATGCAAATGAGTACCATCGACGGTTCGAACCTTCCTTCTGTAATGTGTTCCGAACCTTCAAAGGTCAAATGTACCCTTCTTTGCAGCCCTACTCAAAACATACAAGTAGAGTCTGCAATGGATCACACTGCTGCTATTCTTACTGTATCACAAGTAGAGCCTGCAATGGATCACACTGCTGCTATTCCTACTGTATCACAAGTAGAGCCTGCAATGGGTCACACTGCTGCTATTCCTACTGTATCACAAGTAGAGCCTGCAATGGATCACACTGCTGCTATTCCTACTGTATCACAAGTAGAGCCTGCAATGGATCACACTGCTGCTATTCCTACTGTATCACAAGTAGAGCCTGCAATGGGTCACACTGCTGCTATTCCTACTGTATCACAAGTAGAGCCTGCAATGGATCACACTGCTGCTATTCCTACTGTATCACAAGTAGAGTCTGCAATGGGTCACACTGCTGCTATTCCTACTGTATCACAAGTAGAGCCTGCAATGGGTCACACTGCTGCTATTCTTACTGTATCACAAGTAGAGCCTGCAATGGATCACTCTGCTGCTATTCCTCCTGTATCACAAGTAGGGCCTGCAATGGGTCACACTGCTGCTATTCCTACTGTATCACAAGTAGAGCCTGCAATGGGTCACACTGCTGCTATTCCTACTGTATCACAAGTAGAGCCTGCAATGGGTCACACTGCTGCTATTCCTACTGTATCACAAGTAGAGCCTGCAATGGATCACACTGCTGCTATTCCTACTGTATCACAAGTAGAGCCTGCAATGGGTCACGCTGCTGCTATTCCTACTGTATCACTGCAGAGATGCTGCTGGGGGCTGGAATCTCTCTCCACTTGCAGTTTCCTACTTGATTGTAGGGGAATGTGTTCTAATCCTATCCTATTCTCTGTTTCAGAGGGTCATCCTCAGGCTGTCCTAACCCTGCAGCCTGCCTGGGCACAGATATTCCCAGGAGAGACAGTCACCCTGAGCTGTGAGGTGGAGGGGGACTCTGCTGACTGGAGGTTTAAACAGTACCGAAAGGGTCAAGAACAGGCAGTGTGCCAGAAACCCTCACCCAGCATGGGGAACAGTGTTGGCTGCACAATCAGTACCCCCCAGTATAACCACAGTGGAGTGTACTGGTGTGAGTCTGCATCAGGACAGGAGCGCAGTAATACTGTCACCTTAACTGTATCCAGTAAGTCATTTACATTATAGATAATATTCAGACCCTGTTGAATAATCCTGCACTCGGATTGTCTGAGAGAGTATTGTAAGATACTTATCGGCTTGCTGATTTGAGTAAAGCTGTCTGTGGATCTCCAGTCAGTATGAATTGTTGCTGCTCACATCACTGTTTTCAAGTAGCAGCTGTGTAAGAACAGTATTGCAGCGTGGTGGTTCTGCACTGGAGTAACCTCTGTAGTGTCTTTGCTGCTCCACCTTTAGAAACCTGGTTAATGACGGGGCTCCCGAGTGGCGCATCCAGTAAAGGCTCTCCGCGTAGAGTGCAGGAGTGCCTATAGCCTGGAGATTGCATGTTCGAATCCAGGCTATGTCACAGCCGACCGTGACCGGGAGTGCCTAGGGGGCGACGCACAACTGGCTGAGCGCTGCCCGGGTATGGAGGGCTTAGGTCGGCAGGGGAATCCATGGCTGTGGCCGATAGGGCGCCTGTGGTTCTGCAGTGGAGCTGCCAGATCTGTGTTGTCCTCCCGCACTATAGGTCTGATGGCATTGCTGTGGATCTGCAGTGCGAAAAATGTGGCTTGGCAGGAGCACGTTTCGGAGGACGCGTGTTCCAGCCGCCGTTTCCCGATTCGGCGGGGGGTTGTGAGCGGTGAGCCGAGGATACAGATAATAATTGGGCATGCTAAATTGGGGAGAAAACTTTTGTAAAAAAAATTGGCGATGACTAAATTAAAAAAAAAAATAATAATTAAAAAAAATAACCCGGTTACTGGAGCAACAATGTCAGTGGAAGTGAGAGTTCAAAACAAGACACCAGGGGTCTGGAATACGTTTAAAACAATAACTTTATATAAAAATGAATAAGAAAACATTGGCAGGGAGGAATTTAACCCCCTCCCTGCCAAACCAAACCAGACAATACTAAATAGCGGACGGCTGTCACCAGCCTGCATATAAACAAACACTATACAATATTTACAAAACAAACCAATGACAAACACCAAAACTAATAACAATGCAGCGCACGTATATCTAGGGGCGGGGCTCTCATCACAGCGTCATCAGGAGGAGAACGGCACATTTCTATACAATCGATTCAACCATTTCATCACTCAATATATACAAGATAACAGCCTAATAATCATGAACAGGATCTCCCAGATACTGTAACTCCCTTAACTAGGGATTTCAACATGGAAACAGAACGCTGGGGTAAATCACATACAAATAGAAACACTAAACACTGCCGTTACTTTGTGTTTGTTCAGATGCAGCTCCCTTAGTGTATTCACAACTATACTATGTATGGTGATCGTGTATTGTGCGTCACAGTTCACACGGAAGGAGGGTTCAGAACATAACTGATCAGTAAAATGCTGCAAATCCAAAATGGCTTGTGGGCAATTTATTATGTGATTGTTGTGTTCAGAAACAAACCCTGAAGCATTTGTTAATATTAATTATCATGCACATTCCATTGTTTGTAATACAATATATTAGTATTACAAATATATATCTTTTATGTTTTAAAGTGTATATAATGCATATGAACTAAATACAGTATATACTTAGTAATATCTTGTCTGTAAATATTTAAGAGGTACAATTTCATTCGCTTCCGCACCCCCAGCACCCCTAGTTCCAGCGCCCCTGATCAGATGCCTTGGTGGTGACGTCAGACCAGGAAGAGAATGGACGCAGTACTACGAGTGAAGCGCTGATGCGTGTATTTATTAAATAAAATAGTTAAACAAAACAAACACTGTACAGAAAACAAAACGACACGACGGCCAAAACAGAGACGGACACAAACACTGACACACACACACGTATCACACGGGTGTAGAAGCTGTTTCTATTTTAAGTTCATCCTTTTCTTTACGTTCCACCTCAGAACAACCCTCACCATGCAGCCAGAGATACGGGTCTTTATACATGTGACCATCTCACATTCTGCACGAGAGTTTTTAATTTGCATGGCTGACAGTCAATTTGTCAATAATCACTGACTGCTGACCGTGCATTCTTACGAGCTGTCTGTCAGAGACGAGCTACTAACACCGCCTCTGCCAGACCACATTTAAATCAACAATAATACATGAAATCACCTGTGCTACATAACCCAAGCAATACCTTTTAAATCATAACACAATAATAGACAATAATACAAAATAAATGGGTGATGCTGCAGACTCCTCAATCCTGAGCCGTCTCTCAGCCCTGCTGATCTGAACTCTTTCTGTCTTTTCAGATCAATGGGTGATCCTGCAGACTCCTCCCCAGCCTGTGATTGAGGGAGACGTTCTGACTCTGAGGTGTCGTGTCCGGGGTTATACAGCTACCAGGGTTGTCTTTTATAAAGATAATAAAGTGTTACAATCCAGGGCAGATACAGAGCTGAGTGTGGATCGTGTTTCAGAGAGTGACGAGGGGTCCTACAAGTGCAGAGCATGGTGGAGCTCCTCCACTTACTCTGGTGACTCTGCAGAGGTGCGGGTGTCAGTGAGAGGTAGGTTCATTCTAACTGAGAGAGTCCTCACCCCCTTCTCTGTCTGTAATGTCTCACAGATACATTCACACTGGAGTCTATTCCAGCTGTGTTAATGTGACTGCAGAGGTGCGGGTGTCAGTGAGAGGTAGGTTCATTCTAACAGAGAGAGTCCTCGCCCTCTTCTCTGTCTGTAATGTCTCACAGATACATTCACACTGGAGTCTGTTCCAGCTGTGTTAATGTGACTCTGCAGAGGTGCGGGTGTCAGTGAGAGGTAGGTTCATTCTAACAGAGAGAGTCCTCACCCCCTTCTCTGTCTGTAATGTCTCACAGATACATTCACACTGGAGTCTATTCCAGCTGTGTTAATGTGACTCTGCAGAGGTGCGGGTGTCAGTGAGAGGTAGGTTCATTCTAACAGATAGAGTCCTGTGGCGGAGTGTCCCGCCCATATACTGTATGTATGGGTGCAGATTGGATATAAGAAATTGGTCCTATACATTATTACACTGCAGATTGTGCCGCATTATTATTTCTTTATTTAGCAGACTCCTTTATCCAAGGCGTCTTACAGAGACTAGGGTGTGTGAACTATGCATCAGCTGCAGAGTCACTTACAACTACGTCTCACCCGAAAGACGGAGCACAGGGAGGTTAAGTGTCTTGCTCAGGGTCACACAATGAGTCAGTGACTGAGGTGGGACCACACAGCCTCCCTCCACATAAGAGATTCTGCCCAAATGAAATAGTTTTAAATAGAATACATACCTGTTCACTTTACTGTGACACACACACAGTATGAAACAGAATACCCAAGAAAGACACAGATACTAAACATGTAAGTCATGTGAGTTATATTATTATATTAAAAATCAAAGCAGCAGCAGAGTATCATTCAGAGTGATAATGAGTCATAATTATAAACGCCACACAGGAGCAGCAACACAGCGAATCAGAACCATTGACATGTCAGTAAAAACACAGTGATATGCCGCTGGAGTGCCTTCAATACAATCACATATTAGATTCACCTGCTTTATTAGGAGGGTGTGTCAAAGAGGCATGCGGTCAAGGGAATTGCAAGCAGTGCGCTCCTGCACACTTTTATTATTTACAAACAAACCAAATCAAAAGACTGAAACAAATAAACAGGTCAAACAAAACCCTACAAACACTTCAAAATAAACAAGCAAAACCCTACAAACACTTCAAAATAGACAAGCAAAACCCTACAAGCACTTCAAAATAAACAAGCAAAACCCTACAAACACTTCAAAATAAACAAGCAAAACCCTACAAACACTTCAAAATAAACAAGCAAAACCCTACATACACTTCAAAATAAACAAGCAAACCCCTACAAACACTTCAAAATGAACAAGCAAACCCCTACAAACACTTCAAAACAAACAAACAAAACCCTACAAACACTTCAAAACAAACAAGCAAAACCCTACAAACACTTCAAAACAAACAAACAAAACCCTACAAACACTTCAAAACAAACAAGCAAAACCCTACAAACACTTCAAAATAGACAAGCAAAACCCTACAAACACTTCAAAATAAACAAGCAAAACCCTACAAACACTTCAAAATAAACAAGCAAAACCCTACAAACACTTCAAAATAAACAAGCAAAACCCTACAAACACTTCAAAATAAACAAGCAAAACCCTACAAACACTTCAAAATAAACAAACAAAACCCTACAAACACTTCAAAATAAACAAGCAAAACCCTACAAACACTTCAAAACAAACAAGTAAAACCCTACAAACACTTCAAAATAAACAAGCAAAACCCTACATACACTTCAAAATAAACAAGCAAACCCCTACAAACACTTCAAAATGAACAAGCAAAACCCTACAAACACTTCAAAATAAACAAACAAAACCCAACAAACACTTCAAAATAAACAAGCAAAACCCTACAAACACTTCAAAATAAACAAGCAAAACCCTACAAACACTTCAAAATAAACAAGCAAAACCCTACAAACACTTCAAAACAAACAAGTCAAACCCTACAAACACTTCAAAATAAACAAGCAAAACCCTACAAACACTTCAAAACAAACAAACAAAACCCTACAAACACTTCAAAACAAACAAGCAAAACCCTACAAACACTTCAAAATAGACAAGCAAAACCCTACAAACACTTCAAAATAAACAAGCAAAACCCTACAAACACTTCAAAATAAACAAGCAAAACCCTACAAACACTTCAAAATAAACAAGCAAAACCCTACAAACACTTCAAAATAAACAAGCAAAACCCTACAAACACTTCAAAATAAACAAACAAAACCCTACAAACACTTCAAAATAAACAAGCAAAACCCTACAAACACTTCAAAACAAACAAGTAAAACCCTACAAACACTTCAAAATAAACAAGCAAAACCCTACATACACTTCAAAATAAACAAGCAAACCCCTACAAACACTTCAAAATGAACAAGCAAAACCCTACAAACACTTCAAAATAAACAAACAAAACCCAACAAACACTTCAAAATAAACAAGCAAAACCCTACAAACACTTCAAAATAAACAAGCAAAACCCTACAAACACTTCAAAATAAACAAGCAAAACCCTACAAACACTTCAAAACAAACAAGTCAAACCCTACAAACACTTCAAAATAAACAAGCAAAACCCTACAAACACTTCAAAATAAACAAGCAAAACCCTACAAACACTTCAAAACAAACAAGTCAAACCCTACAAACACTTCAAAATAAACAAGCAAAACCCTACAAACACTTCAAAATAAACAAGTCAAACCCTACAAACACTTCAAAATAAACAAGCAAAACCCTACAAACACTTCAAAATAAACAAACCAGCACCCCAAAGCTTTCCCGTGTAGAATGCTTTATGCTTCTTACTGGCACTCTGCACTCTACCAAACATTCCCATCACAATAAAAGAGGGGCCTGTGATAATGTCAGTAAAGGGAATAAAAAGATGGGGTTAAAAGCGCTGCTTAGTATTCATTTGTTGTCTGCTTCAGTCAGAAATGACTGTCATATTAGATATTTAAATAATGAATCCCTCTGAGTACTGAATGCAGTGCTGCCCCCTGGTGGTGACTCCATTGCCACTGCATTGCTACTACAGTTCAGCTACAATGAATTGAAATATGAGAATATTTCATATATTTACAGACTATAATCAGCATTTCTACCAATTTGTATTTCAGCCTTCTGTTAAAATGTCATATTCTGGTTACTCCATTGATAGTGCACACTAACAGTATCTCTCTCTCTCTCTCTCTCTCTCTCTCTCTCTCTCTCTCTCTCTCTCTCTCTCTCTCTCTCTCTCTCTCTCTCTCTCTCTCTCTCTCTGCAGTAGAGATCCTAATTCTGTCATCTTCTCTGTTTCTACAGAGCTGCCCCAGACTACACTCACCCTGGAGCCTCCATTCCCAGAGATATTCACCGGGGAGACAGTCACTCTGAGGTGTGGGGTTGAGGGGGGTTCTGCTGGCTGGAAATATCTCTGGTACAAAGACAGTGAGGACACTCCACTGCTCCAGACTGCTGGACGCAGTATAACTGGTGACAGCTACACAATCACTGCAGCTGCTGTGTCTGACCAGGGCCAGTACTGCTGTCGAGGGCAAAGAGGAGATCCACCACGTTCCTCTCAGCTCAGTGATAAAGTGACATTAACTGTGTCTGGTGAGTTTATTAACACAGCGATCCTGTTACACTGACTGTGTCTGGTGAGTTTATTAACACAGTGATCCTGTTATACTGACTGTGTTTGGTGAGTTTATTAACACAGTGATCCTGTTACACTGACTGTGTCTGGTGAGTATTAACACAGCGATCCTGTTACACTGACTGTGTCTGGTGAGTTTATTAACACAGCGATCCTGTTACACTGACTGTGTCTGGTGAGTTTATTAACACAGTGATCCTGTTACACTGACTGTGTCTGGTGAGTTTATTAACACAGCGATCCTGTTACACTGACTGTGTCTGGTGAGTTTATTAACAAAAGCTACTGTAAAATGGACTAATTGCTGCCTGATTGACCACAGACCTCCACTTTTTATGTTTGTGTTCAACGTCATAATCATATTGAGAGAGATTCCTCATTAATTATCTTCACTCAAAATATACAAGTAGAGCCTGCAATGGGTCACCCTGCTGCTATTCCTACTGTATCACAAGTAGAGCCTGCAATGGGTCACACTGCTGCTATTCCTACTGTATCACAAGTAGAGCCTGCAATGGGTCACACTGCTGCTATTCCTACTGTATCACAAGTAGAGCCTGCAATGGGTCAAACAAGTCATTAGTAGAATATCATCTTGAAGAGGACGACTTTGTAGACTTGAAGTCATTTATAGTCATTTGAAATAATTTAAAGTTATAATTTTTTTTTTTACTGAGTCATTCAAGATATTTAAACACATTTAAGGTTTTTCATAATTCCTAGTAATGGCTGTTATAATGACCTTTTATTATGACAAGTAAACAAAAGTAATTCCAGTAGATTCAAGTCATTTGTAGTAATTATTAACAATGTTCTAGTAATTATTTTAATAAAGCTAATCAAAGATATGAAAATTGATTTTAAAAGCCTGGTTTAGCACTTAAAGGGTGTGTGCAACAAAACCCACCCTTAGCTCTTCATCACCACAAAGGAACATGGATCTGTAGAAATGCACCACACAGGTGGATGGATGCAGGGACAGACAGACCCCCCTTAAATATCCAGGATCTGATATTCTCAGTAACCTGAACTAAATAATGGTAATAGCAAGTTTCATGACAGCTAGAGAGCTGGTTCTCCAGATATATGCAACAATGTAAGAGTGACAGACAGATGCCCCACCTCTATATCTTAATAATCTGATAGGCTCAATAACTTCAGATAAATAATGTTTACACCAAACTTCATGACAGCTGGATGAGCGGCTCTCCAGATATAAGAACACAATGTGTATGATGGCCTCCCCAGCACAGCTGCAGTGTCTGCAAACACTGACAGTCAGCAGTGTGGATCCCCTTGTAATGCTTGTGTTCATGAGCTATCAGTTCCTATGATGCTGTGTCTGTCATTAACCCAGCTGGTGATGCAATCCCCTGTAAATGGGAGAGAGTGGGAGCGCTCATCTGCTTTTATCCATAGATCTGGAGAAACTCTTATCCAATTGTCAAGAAACTTGGTACAAAATTAAAATAAACAGACTATATTACATGTAGATCATGAATAATGCAATACAAGCTGTATTACCCTAGCTTGTATAAGACAGCATTATAATACATTCATACTAAAGTCTGATATTTAAATATACATGAAAATGATGCTTCACTGACAGTGAATACAAGCCATGCTGCTAAGCCTGTGTGTCTATCTTTTCTTCTGCTCTTTGCTTTCTCTATGTTCTATTCACATGTCTGTTCAGTTGTATTACATGCATGTTTTAACTGTGAGAATCTGCCTGTGTACAAAGCTCCTTGTGTTTGTACTAGTTATGTAGGACTGGGGTACAAGGCTGCCCTGGGGTACTGTGTGGTGTCTCATATCTGAATAACCACTAATCCAGATATACGAATCAGAGAAAGTGACACTGAGATGTCAGGTTCAGGGGGATTATCTGTTCACAAACACACACTGGGAAGGTATTCATGTCCCTCTGGGATACACATGCACATGTAAAGTAGCTACATCATAACAAGTGGTTTTAAAAGCACAATTACAGTTATTTGGCTGATTATATACTGTGTTTTAATTAATTTAATTTAAAAAAGCAAATTCCTGTTTATCATTAAATGCCTCTTTCTCTCTCTGATTCCTTAGAGCTGTTCAGCACACCCACTCTGACAGTGCTACCTGGTGCCTCAGTGTGGGAGGGAGAGGCTGTGTCTCTGCAGTGTGGGGCTCACATAAATAAACAGGGCACACAGCTGCAGTACCGCTATAGCAAAGACAATGGGACTGTGAGAGGAGCGGGATCACAGGATCAGCACTCAATCCCAGCGGCAGGGCTGAGAGACACAGGGAGATACCAGTGTGAGGTGGAGGCAGCAGGGACGGGGCTGAAGAAAAGGAGTGCTTCTGTGTCACTGACTATGAGAGGTGAGTTCAGTCTTCTCTTTAAGAGATCTTAATGGACTTCAGTGTTCCCCGCTGTAAATCAGTACAAGAAAAAAAATGTATTTTCTAACTCCTGTTTGCAATAGGGTGGCCATCTGGCTCCAGATTTACCGGACGCTTTGAGACAGAACGGATTTTCAGAATTCCCCTTAAACTGAAAGTAATTGATGTATAAATTAGCTACGCCTTTGCTGAGATTAATCCTGTGGCAGGATTGCTGTGCTGAGCAAACAAGTCACACTGATCAGCTGCTTCCCATCAGATCTATAATGATTTGCTGTGGATGAATAGATGAGAAACGGGAGGATGCTTTGCTTGGGAGAGTATTTGCATATTATTGGTGATTGAATATCGATGAACAGAAAATAAATAGCGACTAAGTGGCTGCAAAATATAAATACATAATAATAATAATACAAATACATCAGCATTTTATTCATTCTTATTCTAATTATACACTTATTTGATGCACGTGGTAATTAAGCACCATTATTCACTTTAGCAAAGGTGGAATGCTTCATTTACACATTCATCGCTTTCAGTTGAGGGACACGTTTGAAATCCCGTTCTGTCTCAAAGTGTCCTGTAAATCTGGAGCCAGGTGGACACCCTAGTTTGCAACCGCTAGCAATTATAAGACGGGCCTCCATTATGATCACTCGCTATCCTAATCTCAGTTTCAGTCTCATTTGTTTCTGATTTCTGATTCTCTTTTGTACCTGTTTGTCAGCTGCTGTAAATATTCCTGTCTGTTTTGCACTTGTAGTGATTGTGGAGCGTGGCTGGCAGTGTGGAAATCACAAAAGAACAATACGATTCGAAAATAATTCAAAACAAAGTTTTATTAAACAATTCCAGGAAAAGTGAACAAACAAAACAAAATCCTGCCTCGCTTCTCTTCCCTCCCTGTTAGTACAGGACAGCTTTACACACAATTTATCAAAACAATCCCTTTAAGTACACACAGATTTATTTATTTATTTATTTATTTATTTATTTATTTATTTTCCAGCATTTGTAGCAACTCCAAACTCCTTTGTTGACCTCTGTTCCCTTGAGGTTTAAATATTCTGCTAATTAACAACTATCAATGATTAAATAAAACGCCTGTTCTCAGTGGTTTGTTAATCTTATTATATCATTAACACAGGTAAGTCTTTCAATACTTAAATTGAAGAAGGAAACTATGAAAAAGACCTAGGAGTTTATGTTGACTCAAAAAAAATGTCATCTAGACATTGTGGGGAACCTATAAAAAAGTCCAACAAGATGCTCGGATATATTGTGAGAAGTGTTGAATTTAAATAAAGGGAAGTAATGTTAAAACTTTACAATGCATTAGTAAGACCTCGCCTAGAATATTGTATTCAGTTCTGGTCACCTCGTTACAAAAAGGATATTGCTGCTCTAGAAAGAGTGCAAAGAAGAGCAACCAGAATTATCCCGGGTTTAAAAGGTATGTCGTATGCAGACAGGCTAAAATAATTGAATCTGTTCAGTCTTGAACAAAGAAGACTACGCGGTGATCTGATTCAAACATTCAAAATCCTAAAAGGTATAGACAATGTCGACCCAGGGGACTTTTTTGACCGGAATAAAGAAACAACCTCCTACCTCTCCAACCGCACTTACCAGGTAACCTGGCGTGGAGCAACCTCCACACCTCACCCTCTCTTGACTGGAGTCCCCCAAGGGTCAGTCTTGGGTCCTCTCCTGTTCTCTCTCTACACCCGCTCCCTGGGCCCCCTCATCGCATCCTATGGTTTCTCATACCATTTCTATGCTGATGATGCTCAGATTTTCCTCTCCTTCCCCACCTCTGACTCCACCATCTCCTCCCGTATCTCTACCTGTCTGTCTGCTATTTCCTCCTGGATGCACTCGCATCACCTCAAACTCAACCTCTCTAAATCTGACCTCCTTTTCTTTCCCTCCTCCTCCCCCTCCTCTGATCTCTCTATCTCTGTTCCTCTGGAATCTACCACACTCTCTCCCTCTTCCTCAGCTAAAAACCTTGGAGTCACCCTGGACCCCTGCCTCTCTTATTCCCAGCACATCTCCACTCTGGCACGCACTTGCAGATTCTTCCTGAGCAACATCCGAAGAATCCGACCCTTCCTCACCAACTATGCTACCCAGCTCCTGGTCCAGGCCCTGGTACTCTCCCGCCTAGACTACTGCAACTCCCTCCTGGCTGGCCTCCCTGCGTCCGCCACCCGTCCGCTCCAGCTCATCCAGAACTCTGCTGCTCGCCTGGTGTTCTCTCTACCTCGCTTCGCCCACGCTACTCCACTACTCCGCTCGCTCCACTGGCTCCCGATCACCGCTCGCATCCAGTTCAAGACTCTTGTACTAGCCTACAGATGCCTTGATCAGACTGCACCCAGCTACCTCCAGACCCTCATCTCTCCCTACACCCCCACTCGACCTCTCCGCTCCGCCTGCACTAGAAGACTGGCTCTACCTCCGCTACGCTCCCCTGCCTCCCGAGCCCGCTCCTTCTCCACCCTTGCTCCGCAGTGGTGGAACGACCTTCCTACAGATGTCAGGACTGCCCAGTCCCTGACCACATTCCGGCGCCTCCTTAAGACTCACCTCTTCAAACAGCACCTGTAGAACTCCTCTGTTGTATCCTGGGACACTATCACCCTTCATTTAAATATGCTTTATTTTGCTCTTATCTGCCCCCTATTTTACTGCATTTAATCCTGTACCTCAGAATATTGTAATCTCCCAAGTGTTTAATCTGTAGTATTTTGTACTTAATCATATCCTGATGTAACTATCACTACTTAATCATATCCTGATGTAACTTTCACTATTATCTGCTGTATTATTGAATTGTGGTTTGTCACACTTGAGAATTATTGTATTTCTTGTTCTTATTGTATGACTTATATTGTAACACTTGAATGTATTTGTATTTGCTTGCGATTGTAAGTCGCCCTGGATAAGGGCGTCTGCTAAGAAATAAATAATAATAATAATAACAAGGACCAGGGGTCACAAATGGAGATTAGATAAAGGGGCATTCAGAACAGAAAATAGGAGGCACTTTTTTTACACAGAGAATTGTGAGGGTCTGGAACCAACTCCCTAGTAATGTTATTGAAGCTGACACCCCGGGATCATTCAAGAAGCTGCTTGATGAGATTCTGGGATCAATAAGCTACTAACAACCAAACGAGCAAGATGGGCTGAATGGCCTCCTCTCGTTTGGAAACTTTCTTATGTTCTAATGTGGTGATGACCTCTAGTGGTTCAATACTGTAATTGCACCCCGTTACAGTGCCCAGACATCAACACTGACATAAATCATGGGAAAGTGATCCTTCTAATACAGAGACTGATACTCCCCATTTACCACTCTCCCACACTGTGTGATGTTATATAGAACAGAGATGTTATATAGAACACTGTGACAAAGCATATCTATTTACAGTAAATGCTGTCCATTTTAAAAATAATCTCATTGCTTTTTTTTCAATACCAAGAAAAAAAGATGTATTTAATGATTTGAGAGCTTAAACTCATAACTAACATTGTTGTAAGTGAGGACTGAACTCATTGTGGTTCATAGCGGTATTTGAATGACTTGCAGATTATCAGTGCAGATATATCTAAGGGGAGGGGAGGGGGCAGGGTGCTGTGGGATGTTTCAATTTCCTGTTCTTGTAGCTTGTTCCTGTCTTGACTGAAACATTTGGTGTTAACGATAAGGAGCCTCTATACTCCAGCACTGTCTCTGTCTCTCTAAGGAGCCTCTATACTCCAGCACTGCCTGTCTCTCAAAGGAGCCTCTATACTCCAGCACTGCCTCTGTCTCTCTAAGGAGCCTCTATACTCCAGCACTGCCTCTGTCTCTCTAAGGAGCCTCTATACTCCAGCACTGCCTCTGTCTCTCTAAGGAGCCTCTATACTCCAGCACTGCCTCTGTCTAAGGAGCCTCTATACTCCAGCACTGCCTCTGTCTCTCTAAGGAGCCTCTATACTCCAGCACTGCCTCTGTCTCTCTAAGGAGCCTCTATACTCCAGCACTGCCTCTGTCTCTCTAAGGAGCCTCTATACTCCAGCACTGCCTGTCTCTCAAAGGAGCCTCTATACTCCAGCACTGCCTCTGTCTCTCTAAGGAGCCTCTATACTCCAGCACTGCCTCTGTCTCTCTAAGGAGCCTCTATACTCCAGCACTGCCTCTGTCTCTCTAAGGAGCCTCTATACTCCAGCACTGCCTCTGTCTAAGGAGCCTCTATACTCCAGCACTGCCTCTGTCTCTCTAAGGAGCCTCTATACTCCAGCACTGCCTCTGTCTCTCTAAGGAGCCTCTATACTCCAGCACTGCCTCTGTCTCTCTAAGGAGCAGGGGGCTCTTTGGGAATCCCACTCTATGGAAGACTCTGGTTCTGATTGATTTGAGTATCTTGGTCAGACAGCTTCACAATCACTAACCTGTCTTCATGTCATCTTTTCATAGCTCTGTTCTCCAGGGTGACTCTGACAGCATCTCCAGGAGCCACAGTGAAGGAGGGAGAGGCTCTTAACCTGACCTGTGAGGCAGCAGTGAACAAAACCCCCCACCCTGAACTCCACTACACCATTGTGAGAGACGGGGAGCCTGTGACTAACAGCACTGACTCTGCACTGTACAGCATAGCCAGCACTGAGAAGAGCCACACTGGGAGCTACACGTGTGCTGTGGAGTCACAGGGAGTGAGGAAGAGCAGCCAGGAGCTACACATTGAAGTGGAAAGTAAGATTACAAACCCGTCCTAAATGACTGTCCTTGATGATTGAAAGTGATCTCACAGTAAAATAGGTCACATTGTGATCCCATTATATTCCCATTCCCTGAAGAAACAGAATAAACAGACCACAGAATTACCAGCGATTACAACACAATGGATTGAATGATTATTACAATCCACTTCCGAAATGCAATCACTAAATTTATATTTCTTTGTAAATGTGAACCCATTATATTCCTGTGTGAAGAGATAGAGCCTAAACAGACTGCAGAATTACCAGCAATTACAACACAATGGATTGAGAACAAATACTGCACAGTACAGACACTGTTTTTATACTTTGCAAATTCAGTGGTGTATATTTCCCACTAATGTTTTAGATTTAGAGTGGCAAGTTGAAGGCTGTTCCTATAGAGCGAGTGTGAGCAGGGTAATGTTCTTGAATCCCTATCAGCTCAGTCACAGTGTATGGAAGTCACTCGCACACACTCATACTGTACCTTCCTTCCCCCAGCGTCCTGGCACAGCGCTGTTGCTATTGGCTACAGAGTGAGCTTCACTCTGATTCATTTCATTGTGTTCACTCTGCTGCTCCTTCAATACTGCAGGATCCAAGGTGAGACTCCCAGTCAGTGCACACATTTCACCTGGCCTGTCACAGCACACATGCAGGCTTCTTCTTAAACAGCACAGCCCAGTCTTAGGGATAGTTCATTAAGAATCATTATTTCATCATTAAACATGCACAGCTCATTTACAAAATAAACATTTTGCAAGTTTGTATTTATTTTTGTTAACACAATTATAAGAAAGAAACTGAACAATCTGTATATATTTTTCCAGGTTCCCTGTGTCTCGCTGGTGGTAAGTCAAGGTAAGTCAGTATTATCCAGTATGTGTACAGACAGGGGGCAGCACTCGCTATCTCTACCTGTCATCATCCTTTACAGCACTGAAAATGGAGATGGAAACTTTCTGATTAGCTCTTTAAGAATCCCTCTTACAAACTCTAACAGTGCCCTTCACTTAGACCTGTGTCCTAAGATGCTATACGGGGTTAATTTGGCTTTTTGGTTTCCAGATGATAAAGATCTAAAGCTTTGACATATTTGACTCATAATCTTTATTCTTTGATTCTTCAATCTAGAGTATTAATAATAACCCTTTGTCAGTAATGTCACAAAGCTGCTGCCTCCACACAGTGTCTTTACAGTTGATACACAGCTGCTCCTTACCCTGAAATGCACTCTTTGATTTCAATGGGACTTGATTCCTCTGAAGCAAGTGTCATCATCCTTTAAAGCTTTTGTTATTGCTGCAGTTAAACTCTGAGCCCTCCTTGTGTGTCTCTGACATCTGTCTCAGGAAAACCTCGGATCAGGATCAGGAGCAGTCAGCAGAGGGGATTGAGCTCTCCAGCCGTGTGCAGCACACTGGAGTGGAACTGGAATAGTGCTGCATTACCATAGACTGGAGTGGAACTGGAATAGCGCTGCATTACCAGAGACTGGAGTGGAACTGGAATAGTGCTGCATTACCAGAGACTGGAGTGGAACTGGAATAGTGCTGCATTACCAGAGACTGGAGTGGAACTGGAATAGTGCTGCATTACCAGAGACTGGAGTGGAACTGGAATAGTGCTGCATTACCAGAGACTGGAGTGGAACTGGAATAGAGCTGCATTACCATAGACTGGAGTGGAACTGGAATAGTGCTGCATTACCAGAGACTGGAGTGGAACTGGAATAGAGCTGCATTACCAGAGACTGGAGTGGAACTGGAATAGTGCTGCATTACCAGAGACTGGAGTGGAACTGGAATAGTGCTGCATTACCATAGACTGGAGTGGAACTGGAATAGTGCTGCATTACCAGAGACTGGAGTGGAAGTGGAATATTTGAGCTTGTGTTTAGTACACACTAGCAGCTGAGCTGATAATCGTATTGTTGTTATTTTCTGAAAACAATAAAGCGTTAATACTGCCTTACAAAAAATGACTCAAAGTGTTCTGAAGTATACGGAATGTGCGGGTGATGTCATCGGTTGTCATGGCAGCGGCGATCATCACGGGAGTGGTCATCCGGGACAAACGCTTGTGGATTTAGAATAAAAAAAATAATATGGAAGACCAAATTCTAAAGTGCATAGAAATGAAACTGCTGAGGATGAGAATTCATTGCAGAATGAAATGATGAGGGCTCAGAGGTTTCAGTTAAAATCCCACATACACACATATACAATATATACAAATTCATGACAACACAGGGAGAATATATCTCATACATAATAAAGACAATTCATCTATATAATATTAGAAAGAAAGAAAATAACTCTTCTAACCCATCCCCTCCCTCCACCCCAACCTTAAAATAACTCTTCTAACCCCTCCCCTCCATCCCTCCACCCCAACCTTAAAATAACTCTTCTAACCCCTCCCCTCCATCCCTCCACCCCAACCTTAAAATAACTCTTCTAACCCCTCCCCTCCACCCCAACCTTAAAATAACTCTCCTAACCCCTCCCCTCCATCCCTCCACCCCAACCTTAAAATAACTCTTCTAACCCCTCCCCTCCACCCCAACCTTAAAATAACTCTCCTAACCCCTCCACCCCAACCTATAGAGTAAGGCCCTAACAGCAATTACAAAAAAAAAAAATACATCACAGTATCTAAACCTGTCTAATGATTAACTGTTACAATGCCGTAGCTTGTTTCACTCACTTTGTTTTGGCTGCATTGTCGTCATATTTTTTTAAATGTGGGTTGTGACAGATATTCAGATAAATTGTAACATTGAAGAGGTGGGCTTTGTATTAGAGGCTGTGTGGTCCAGTGGTTAAAGAAAAGGGCTTGTAACCAGAAGGTCCCCGGTTCAAATCCCACCTCAGCCACTGACTCATTGTGTCACCCTGAGCAAGTCACTTCACCTCCTTGTGCTCCATCTTTCGGGTGAGACGTAATTGTAAGTGACTCTGCAGCTGATGCATAGTTCACACACCCGAGTCTCTGTAAGTCGCCTTGGATAAAGGCGTCTGCTAAATAAACAAATACTAATAATAATAATAATTAGAAAACTGGTGACAGAGTCGGAAATCGCGCGTGATGGGCAAGTGTATTAATTTGTTACATTATTTATCTCAATGGGGATTGATTTTATTCTTAATAAAAGGATGGTAAAATGCGATTGACAGGTATCTGGGTAACGGATAACAGAGTGCTGACTATGTATGTGGGATATGCATTCCCATCAAGGATCACAGAAGAGAGGGAAAAAGAGAAGAGAGAGGGAGAGGAAAGAGATGAAGGGAAGGATGGGGGAGAGGGGGAATGAGAAAGGAAGTAGAGGGGGAATGAGAGGAGGAGAGCGGTAGAAAGGGAGTCTGCCATCCAGATGCTTTTAGTGAAATTCATTTGAACCTTTAGGAGATTAACACAGAGGTGACCATGGACACAGGTGTGAGGAGCCGTGACATTCCACACACTCTAGAGAAAAAAAATACTCTACAGTATTTAATTAAAAAATTGGAGAAAAGGCATTACATTGTTTACATTCCAGGTCGCGGATGTACCAGCTAAATCTATAGAGCACCCCGGCCCCACATTTATTTCCATTGCCACACTGTATTGTAGATTATTTTGTGCTCTGTAATGAAAGCTTCATCCATTAATCCGGGTTCATGCACTTTTTCAAACATCAAAATTCCATACTTTCTTCTAGACTGTCATTTGTTTTTCCCAGACTTGTGTTTTTAGTTTCTACTAGTTTTTCAATAGTTATCCACATAGGCGGGCAGCCGCAGAGCATTATAGCTTTTTGATCCAGAGCAGAAGTTGCTCCTGGTTTTCTAAAAGTATTTGTTAGAATCTGGAGGTGCATATCTAGCAAGAGACAATGCAGGTATGCAAAAGAGAAGTAAGATACAATCTAAGAAATGCCCAATATTTGAGAACTATGTTGCATTATTTACAAAGAGAATATAAAAAGTTGTATACTGCAAGTATACTTGTCAAAATAGGATAGTATTATGTGACCAATAGGATACTAAAACCAGACAATTTTGGCACAAGTATACATGCAGTATATTACTTTTTTGTAAGGGATGAGACTGGATTCTGATCCAAACTTCTTTATACCCTCTGTTAAATGTTGAACACTCTGGGAGGTGAAAAATAACAAAAATGAAATAACAAATGTGCAAGTGTGGTATATTAAACATACAAGTCAAACACTGAATACTGCACACCCTCGCTAGAACAACCCTGTTTGGGTCCAAAGCCTTTTGTTCGCTATAGTAAAAGGACAACCCAAAACAAACAATATAAACTGTTTTGTTTCAATTGCAAAAGTTAATTTAAATCTTGGTTCATTATTTAAAGAAAGAAAAAAAAAAAAAATCAATGTTGCTTTGCCGTGCCGGTTGCATAGAGCTGTACGAGCCAACATCAGCAGCAGTTTGATTTTAAAATCAGTATTTAATCGTATAATGAAGGCCATATAGCGAGGATGTAAATAGTACACTCAGCTGACGGTTTGGACCCGAGACAGTTGCTGCACTCGGTACTGTAAGTTACAAGCAAGCACCATACATTTAAAATAAAATTACTTGTACGTTTTATTAATCACATTAAAGAAATGAAAAAAGCGATGTTAACATGCTACATTTGTACAAACCAAGGGGCTGCAGAAATAGTTTATTTTTTTAATCCGAGTCGGTGATAATAAGGGCCTGTTCACACCGGAGCTTTTTTTCATACTCAGTACGGTTCGGTTCGTTTGGAGAGCAGTGTGAACATCAAAGTTCGACAAACTTGGCAAACGAACCAAACCGAACTGAACTGAACTGAGACCACTAGAAGAGATCGTCTCAGACCGTTTGGCAAAAGAACTGAGTTCAGTTCGCTTAAAAACATGAATGTGAACACTGGACGGTCTCGGTTCTTTTGCAAACAGGAAACAAACCCGGTAGATTTGGCTGTACAGTAGCGTAGTTACTGCATACACAAACAGGTGGTAAAAATGTCCAGATGAGTGATATGGACAACGGGGGAAACAACGGCATTGTTAGAAATGTGATCAGAAAAAAATTAAAAAATCAGACTGACAAAACCCAATGTATTTGCTGTAATATCAACATACCTGGGAATTTATTAAAATTACCGTGGCTCCGGTTGGCTGGTGCGATTGCTATAACCTCTTTTTCTTTTTTTTAAAAAAGCTGTTTTCTTTTTTTTGTAGAATTGTTCAAGTTCATGTTGAATGATGTCAACTGCCTCCAATCGCTTTCATGATTCATCATTGACATTGGGAAAAAAAATCACATTTGCAGAAAATACAGCTGCATGTGGATTACTGTATACGATGTTGTGCGAGGTGGTGTGCAAGCACCAACTTTATTATACAATATAGCACAGTATGCAAGTTAAACATTCCGTTTTTGGCTCGTTGTCCAGTTTTTAACAAACGTCTGTTTGGATAAAGTTATGCTTGGTGTGTACGTAAATATGTTTACCAGTGCTGCAAAAAAACAAAAAAAACTAAAATACAAAGTATTATATTAAAAAAAGGACCAGATTTTTTTTCTAAATTATTATATGTTCCTGATTTTGGTTTAGTAAACTTAAAGAAAGAAAACAATGCTCTACAGTAGGATGTCAGTCTCAGAGTTTGCCAGATAGTTCCCAGGTATGAATTACGTGTTCTCTGTTGTCTTGCATAAATGAAATAAAACACAATTTATTTATTCATCGCTGTACACACTCTATGCTAATGTTTTACACGAGGAGCTATATGCCTAAAAAATACATTCCTTTATATCTGTTGTCATTATTACAATACCGTAGTTCTTTTTTTTTCAATATACGAGGATTTTATATAAATGAAAAAAAGCAAAATACTAAACAATATATACAGTAGGCTACTGTACTACTATTGTATTTGAATATTTACATAGTGTGAAGAAGCAATGCCAGAAAATGTAAACATCCGATGGTCTTTTATTAATAAAAAACGAGTTCACTTGATTATTATTATTATTATTATTATTATTATTATTATTATTTATTTCTTAGCAGACACCCTTTTCCAGGGCGACTTACAACTGTTACAAGATACCACATTATTTTTTACATACAATTACCCATTTATACAGTTGGGTTTTTACTGGAGCAATCTAGGTAAAGTACCTTGCTCAAGGGTACAGCAGCAGTGTCCCCACCTGGGATTGAACCCACAAACCTCCTGTCAAGAGTCCAGAGCCCTAACCACTACTCCACACTGCTGCCCTGACTATTTCAATATGAACACAAGTGAACTGAGTCCTGGGAAAACATGGAAGTGAACCACGAAAATGAGCCCCAGTTAATTTCCAAACGAACTCAGTACGTTTGTATACAAGGCAAGTGTGAACAGCTAGCACATTGATACACTGCTTCAAAGCAAACGAACCGAACTGAGGATGTTTGAAATGAACCCAGTTTGAATACACCCCAACTATCGTATTCGATTTTTTTTCCTGGGTTGGGAAATAACATTAACGATTTAATAAAGGTAACAACAAGATAACACAATGTGAATCTCGGTGAGCAGAGTACAGTAGCTTGTAATTCCAGTCTGTAACTTTGTTTAAAAAATCATAGCCTTGGCTGTCGTAGAGTCCATTTTACCCTTCGTTTCACTGGAGCAGACAGTAATGTGACATATACCAGTGCGCTGACTGGATAGGATTGCTTTTGAGTTGTGAGGACGTTGTCAGGGGTGATACACGGGGCAATCCTCGCGGGATTTGGTCACAAGCAACATAGCTGCTACTAGTAAATTGCCTAGACAGTTACTGCTAGAGCTGCTGACCCGCTTTAGAGATCAATTACTATTAATAATAAAAGTAATCGCAGAATCATTTTAATTTTCCCGTGATGCTAGTAAAATTCCAGACTTTTTCAAGACTTTCATAACGGAGACGTGGTTTTTCAAGCATTTTCAAGCCCTGGAAATCAGTTTTGCATTTTTTCATACTTTTTCCAGACTTCCAGACTAGCGTACGAACCCTGATTAATAGTCATAGCTCAGCTACATTTTCATTGGGAATTTGTCACCGAGTGCAAGATACTGCAAAAGAGCAAGAAAGAGCCAGGGATGAAACCGCTATGACTTTCTGTACCCAAGATCCGTACACATGCCTGCTGCTGTAGCGCCCCCCGTCCAAAACACTGTTCACTAGTTAACCAAGGATAACCCCCTCAGTTATCCCTATAATTAAATTGACTATCTTAAATAACCAATTTAAGTAGGATTAATGACTACGCCAATTTGAAGTTAATATAACTCCAAATAAATAACAGGTTCTTTAAAAATCAAGACAGCACAGTGTGTAAAGTGAGGACAACAAGGTATAAAAACAAGAATTTTATTTAAACAAAATATCACAGCTTTTACCTATAGCAGCAGATTTGATAGCAGCAACCTTTAAACTATAGCAGCAGATTATTAACCAAGAGCGATCCCATCAGACCCTAAGCACTAGGATACTTTAAACTAAGTCATGTCACACCAACACTTCTAAATAAAAAGATAATTCACAGCACAATAACACTTTTAAATAACAGCCTTCAAGCAAATAGTGGTTTCCACAAACACAATTCCAAACAATAAAACAAACCTTAAATAACACACTAAAAAAAAGTCATAATCAGTGATTTTCATAGAACAGAAAACGTCATGCAACCTAAAAAATGCCTATAATGCTTAAACCCTCCAATAGCCGCTATTTTCGTTAATACACAAGTTGATAAAGTGCAGGTGTGCAATCAACAGTTAACAGACCTCTCATAACTATACATTGTAAACACATACACAATTACAGTTAGGATAATCAGGACAAAGACGCTACTCTAAAAGTCTAAAACAACCAATAACACAGAAAAAAAGTTTGTATGCAGCGCTCAGATAATTACATCAAAATTCACAGGATCGTAATTACAAACTCAGAATACAGACAATGCACATTCTCTTTTGTAATCAACCCCATACAATTGCGACCGACGTCTAAGAGTACGGGGGATACTTCACTGAAACCACTCCAATATAGAGCGGACCAAACTATTCAATATGAATAGTTTACCATTAACTTCTAGCGCTTCAGCCAATTCACAGCGCCTCAGTATTACACTTGAAAAGTTACAATCCTTACCAAACAGTAGTTCCCCGACCCGTGCTCTCAGCTCACAAATCTCTCAAACCCGATCGCCCTCGCACTGATTAATCCCACCTGTTCTTATACAGCTGGCCCCATTACGAATTAGCACTGCAATTACTATTGAGACCAACAGTCTTCCTGGAGTTTAAAGGGACAGTGCAACAGTAAAAATGATAAAAATCACACAATAAAACTCAATCTTATTACATTCAAAAAAATAAATACATCCATTGCACATCCGTTACACTGCACTGCTATTACTCGGGGCACTTTACAAAAGCAACACAAACACAAGCATGGACAATGCACACTGCAAAGCGACACGTCACGCAATATTCACTCATTCATGTCATAATACAGTCATGCGACACTATCAGTTTTCATTCGTTTTTGAAACGTGATGACTTTACAAGACACATCCTCCAGGTGGTTGCCCAGTAAGGACGCTGCAGTCTCGTCTCTGGGATGCTACATCAGGGGTCTGGATACTCATTCCCATCAATTTATTTATTTTCAAGTTAATGAAGTTCAAATGTTAAATCCTGAAACTCATTTCCACACTGAGTTATTGATTTCTCCTGACTCGTCCATCAGATGAGGTGTGAATCGTTTCCTTTCTGCATATTCCCGCTCCCAGGCACTGACTGCATTGACAGCCTGAGTTAAACTGACAGCAGAGAAGCCTCTTGTGACGTGTTCACGTCACTGCCCACTTTGACAGAGAGCAAGAGAGTGGATTTGCATTTTTACAATTTAAAATGCATGCTCTTAAGAGTGATACACAAAACATACATGCTGAAAAAATGGACCGCAAAGGGTTAAGAGTGATACACAAAACAGTCTTTAAGGTTTCTCTCCTCTGTGAATTCACTGGTGTTTTGGAAGGGCTTGTTTAAGAGACACAGTTTCTCTCCTGTGTGAGTTCGCTGGTGTGAAACAAGGCTGTCTGACCAACTGAAACTCTTCCCACAGTCAGAGCAGTGATACGGTTTCTCTCCTGTGTGAGTTCGCTGGTGTCCTTTTAGGCTTCCTAACTGACTGTAACTCTTCCCACAGTCAGAGCAGTGATACGGTTTCTCTCCTGTGTGAGTTCGCTGGTGTGAAACAAGGCTGCCTAACTGTCTGAAACTCTTCCCACAGTCAGAGCAGCGATACGGTTTCTCTCCTGTGTGAGTTCGCTGGTGTGAAACAAGGCTGCCTGACCGACTGAAATTCTTCCCACAGTCAGAGCAGTGATATGGTTTCTCTCCTGTGTGAGTTCGCTGGTGTAAAACAAGGCTGTTTGACCGACTGAAACTCTTCCCACAGTCAGAGCAGTGATATGGTTTCTCTCCTGTGTGAGTTCGTTCATGTAAAACAAGGCTGTTTGACCGACTGAAACTCTTCCCACAGTCAGAGCAGCGATACGGTTTCTCTCCTGTGTGAGTTCGCTGGTGAAAAACAAGGCTGTTTGACTGACTGAAACTCTTCCCACAGTCAGAACAGTGATACGGTTTCTCTCCTGTGTGAATTCGCTGGTGTAAAACAAGGCTGTTTGAATGACTGAAACTCTTCCCACAGTCAGTGCAGCAATACGGTTTCTCGCCTGTGTGAGTTCGCTGGGTTTTGTTTAAATGCCCTAACTGCGTTAAACCTTTACCACAGTCAGGATATTCTCCACCGCCTGCCCTCGCTTTAGCTGCTGGACTGGAACCTGGAAAACATGAACAGGAAAGAAAGTAAGACGGACTGCTTGTAGGCTTAAGGTTGGTTCATAATTCAGACTCCGACATAATTTGTGGTTGGAGTCGAGGGTCTCTGACCCTATGTGACAGGTCACACACACTCTTGCGACATGCGTCTTTTTTGGAAAGTCGTACAGCCTTTTCTCATGCGTCTGTGACCTGAAATTGCATGTGGTCTGCGCTGGATGTATCGCATTCATCTGCAGTGATGTATGAACCAACTCTCAGGGCATGTGCAGGGCCAGATTAACACATAGGCAAACTAGATATACAGGTAAAACTTGACTTCACTGCCATTCAAACCGAGGCATGCATCTCAAAATCAAATTGTCCTGACGGGTGTTATGCAGATTTCTGTAACCCATAGAATTGTGTATCCCCTGTGCAGAGGCAGTTTCTCAAAGATCGCTGGATGTGCACGCACGATATTTCTGTGCCCGAGCCCCACTGTGTTGTCAAGCACTGCCATGGAGTTCAACAATGGTGGAGGAGTGGATTAAAGCATATGAATTTCAGCGGTGGGGGCTTGCACTGCGTTACACCAGCTTAAAGTTAAAAACTTAGAGTAAGTAGCGGGTTCCAAAAAATATAGCGTTCCACATCCCCATGTGTTGCTAGAACTGTATTTTGATTACGACTGTAAGTCGCCTTGGATAAGGGTGTCTGCTAAGAAATAAATAATAATAAGAAGAAGAAGAAGAAGAATGATAATAATAATACTGTTTAAATAACGTACCTGTCATTTATTTTCAATGCTAACATCATGACAACTTTTTACACATAACTTTAAAGCATGTTTCAAAGCTCTTCTCAAAATGCCCACCCTAGTGCACTGATAGCGTCAGGATTATTGCCAACATTGTCAGGTAACACAGCAACAGCGATCCATGATGTGGTATGGAACAGAAAAAACAGAGCACTTAAGGTTTTTTGTTAGGGGTGGGAATTTCGAATAATAAGATATTCGAATATACCAAGAATGAAAGTTTCGACTCCTCAACCTCTAATTACTCATAACAGTGACAGGTCCTTAGAAAGTATTAGCAGCAACCACACATAGGGACGCTGTGGCAAAGTGGGTAAGTGAGTGCAGGTCAAGGCAATGCAGCAGTGCAGAAGAAAACAGACAGACAATTATATCCAGGTGCAAGAAAACAGACACACAATTATATCCAGGTGCAAGGGTGTTTATTGGTTTCACAATGTCCAGAGGCTGACGGCAATCAGCTGTAAATAATACTGTTGTAAAGTGATACAGTGGCGTGTATCACTTCAATTAGAATCCCCGGGTTTGACCCGTAACAATAAGTCCCGTTCTTTTAACACCCACACGTAACACAAAACACAGACACAGTTCTTTAGTGAGTGATTTTAGTGCTCGTGGTGTGTAATACAATTTGTTGTGGTGAGGGAAGTGCTGGTGTCCGGGTTTGATGTTGGCCTGCGGCTACAGCTCCGGATAGTGTTAGTAGTGTTAGTAAACAAACAAACAAACAGTTTACTAGACAAACGAACAAACACAACACTCACGTTTTTTGTTAGGGGTGGGAATTTCGAATAATAAGATATTTGCAGGTGATCTGATTCAAACATTCAAAATCCTAAAAGGTATAGACAATGTCAACACAGGGGACTTTTTTGACCTGAAAAGAGAAACAAGGACTAGGGGTCACAAATGGAGATTAGATAAAGGGACATTCAGAACAGAAAATAGGAGGCACTTTTTTACACAGAGAATTGTGAGGGTCTGGAACCAACTCCCCAGTAATGTTGTTGAAGCTGACACCCTGGGATCCTTCAAGAAGCTGCTTGATGAGATTCTGGGATCAATAAGCTACTAACAACCAAACGAGCAAGATGGGCTGAATGGCCTCCTCTCGTTTGTAAACTTTCTTATGTTCTTATGTACAGTGCCTATGGAAAGTCTACACCCCCTTGAACTTTTTTCACATTTTGTTGTGTCAGTGCCTCAGAGTTTCATGCATTTAAACAAGGATTTTTTCCACTTATCTACACACCATACTCCACACTGTTAAGGGGAAAAAAAGTTTTTTTATTGAGAAAAAGATGATATATTACAAATACAAAACTGGAAGATCATAATTGGATAAGTCACCAACCCCCTGAGTTAATACTTGGTGGAAGCACCTTTGGCAGCAATTACAGCTGTGAGTCTGTTGGGATAGGTCTCTACCAACTTTGCACACCTAGATTAGGCAATATTGGACCATTCTTCTTTACAAAACTGTTAAAGCTCTGTCAAGTTCCTTGGGGAGCGTTGATGGAAATTTTCGATTGGATTTAGGTCGGTGCTCTGACGGGGCCACTTGATGACATTTACCTTTTTGTTCCTTAGCCACTCCAGTGTAGATTTGGCTGTGTGCTTTGGGTCGTTGTCATGCTGAAAGGTGAACTTCCGTCTCAGTTTCAGGTTTCTTGCAGAGGGCAGCAGGTTTTCCTCAAGGACTTCACTGTACTGTGCTCCATTCATTTTCCCTTCTATCCTGACAAGTGCCCCAGTCCCTGCCGATGAGAAACATCCCCATAACATGATGCTGCCACCACCATGCTTCACAGTAGGGATGGTGTTCTTTGGGTGATGCGCTGTGTTGGGTTTGTGCCAAAAATAACGCTTTGAATTTAGGTCAAAAAGTTCCATTTTAGTTTCGTCAGACCACAAAACTTTTTGCCACATGGCTACAGAATCTCCTGCGTGTTTTTTTGCATACTTCAAACAGGATTCAAGGTGGGCTTTCTTGAGTAACGGCTTCCTTCTTGCCACCCTACCATACAGACCAGATTTGTGGAGTGCTTGGGATATTGTTGTCACATGCACACTTTGACCAGTCTTGGCCATAAAAGCCTGTAGCTCTTGAAAAGTTGCCATTGGCCTCTTGGTAGCCTCTCTGATCAGTCTCCTTGCTCAGTCATCCAGTTTGGAGGGACGGCCTGATCTAGGCAGGGTCTTGGTGGTGCCATACACCTTCCACTTCTTAATAATCATCTTGACTGTGCTCCAAGGGATATTCAAGGCCTTTGATATTTTTTTATACCCATCCCCTGATCCCCTGCCTTTCAACAACTTTGTCCCAGAGTTCTTTTGAAAGCGCCTTGGTGCTCATGGTCTTTGCTTTGAAATGCACTACCCAGCAGAGGGAACCTACAGACACTGCTGAATTTATCCTGAAATCACTACAATTTAACACAGGTGGAGGCCACTTAACTTGGTGTGTGATTTTGAAGGCTATTGGTTACACCTGAGCTAATTTAGGATTGCTATTACAAGCGGGGTGGACACTTATCCAAACAAGCTATTTCAGTTTTTATTTTTAATTAATTTTCTACAAATTTCCAGAATATTTCTTTCACTTGGAAGTTGTGGGATAGGACGGCACTGTATATATATATATATATATATATATATATATATATATATATATACCGTACTGTGCAAAAGTTTTAGGCAGGTGTGAAAAAATGCTGTAAAGTAAGAATGCTTTCAAAAATAGACATGTTAATAGTTTATATTTATCAATTAACAAAATGCAAAGTGAGTGAACAGAAGAAAAATCTACATCAAATCCATATTTGGTGTGACCACCCTTTGCCTTCAAAACAGCATCAATTCTTCTAGGTACACTTGCACAAAGTCAGGGATTTTGTAGGCATATAGTCAGGTGTATGACTAAACAATTATACCAAACAGGTGCTAATGATCATCAATTCAATATGTAGGTTGAAACACAATCATTAACTGAAACAGAAACAGCTGGGTAGGAGGAATAAAACTAGGTGAGGAACAGCCAAACTCAGCTAACAAGGTGAGGTTGCTGAAGACAGTTTACTGTCAAAAGTCATACACCATGGCAAGACTGAGCACAGCAACAAGACACAAGGTAGTTATACTGCATCAGCAAGGTCTCTCCCAGGCAGAAATTTCAAGGCAGACAGGGGTTTCCAGATGTGCTGTCCAAGCTCTTTTGAAGAAGCACAAAGAAACGGGCAACGTTGAGGACCGTAGACGCAGTGGTCGGCCAAGGAAACTTACTGCAGCAGATGAAAGACACATCATGCTTACTTCCCTTCGCAATCGGAAGATGTCCAGCAGTGCCATCACTCGCTGCTGGTGTTGATACACCCATTTGACTGCAATGACTTCTAAATGATTTGCTTGTGTTGCTTGCGTCCGGTGTGGATACAGCTTAACAAACAAAAAGCCATTTTTCAGTCGAGACGCCTCACATCTCCACTGCACACAGTAAAAGATGCACTGCTTGCTTGTTTCAGTCGAGACGCCTCACATCTCCACTGCGCACAGTAAAAGCTGCACTGCTTGCTTGTTTCAGTCGAGACGCCTCACATCCCCACTGCACACAGTAAAAGATGCACTGCTTGCTTGTTTCAGTCGAGACGCCTCACATCCCCACTGCACACAGTAAAAGATGCACTGCTTGCTTGTTTCAGGCGAGACGCCTCACATCTCCACTGCACACAGTAAAAGATGCACTGCTTGCTTGTTTCAGTTGAGACGCCTCACATCCCCACTGCGCACAGTAAAAGATGCACTGCTTGCTTGTTTTTTGCCACATCCTGTGTTTTCTTCCAAAGTAGCAGATGGGTGCTGGCATTTTAGATGATTGAGAATGTACTTGTTGATTTACAATATGAAATGCTTGTGCTGCAGAGATTACATTGCACGATGATCTCGTTTAACTTTTTTCAAAATACTTCCAAGCACTGCATTTTTTTTTAAAGATGCTATTTTCACTGCTCATGCACTCCCTTAGCCAATAGCAGAGCTAGGTAAGGAAGAGCCCCGCCTCCTGTCAGTTATCAGTGAGGTGACAATTGTAGTGGCTGATCACTTTTAACTTGCTCCTCTGTCAAAATACCACGCCAAGCTTTTTCGGGTGTAGTTAGCTAATTTTTCCATTTGTTTTAGAAATTAACGAGTACTCAAAACTTGATCACAGTGTTCGAGTAGTAATTTCATTTAGAATACTCGATTATTCAGACTCACCCCTGTTTTATGGATCTCTCTTCCTGCAGTGATTTAGAGCACAGATCTCAAACCTCAGTGCACTAGAGCAGACATTTCTAAAAGAGCTTTGCAACAGACTAAAGTCATGTGTTAAAAGTTGTCAGGATGTGAACAATGAAAAGAAATGACAGGTACGTTATTTAAACAGTTGTAGCAACACTTGGGGACGTGGAACGCTATATTTTTCAGAACCCCGCTATATACTCTTTATAGCCTTTACTTTATTTGTAAAAGCAAAGTCAGTAAAGACTGACGCTGGTGAAACTGAGCCCTGGGATCAAAATCTGCCCTCAGAGTTCTCCTGTAATGTTTCAGGTCTATTTCCTCTAAAACACCCTACAATTATATATTTTTCAATAGCATTACGTTTAGGGGTGTTAATCATTTAGAATTTAAATGGTTAAACGTTAGTAAAGTGTCAAATGTTTTTAATTTTGCTTAATTGTTAAAACTTTGTCAAATGTGCAGTTCAAATATTAAGAACAGGAGGGTGTCTGCAAATAACGGCTACTCTGAGTTTTCTTTCGTTGTCCATTTCCTACCTTTGTCACGTGACATCATTGTCACTGGATATTCACCTCGCAATTTCCAGCATGCTTTTGCTCTCATGACTATCAATGTTGTCTTCGGGAGATCTAAATAACCGAAGCCCTGTCTGGGCACATTGTGATATAAAGGGAGACTGTGCTCTGCAGAGCTTAGTTACAGCAGCAGTACAGGAACAATGTTAAAATATATGAAAATATAACTACTGGTGCTAGATCTAGTGAGGAGGAGGTGGGGCCCAGGCAAACAACAATGCAAGTGCATGGCTGGTAGTGCAGGAAACGCGATAAAACTCTGGCTGAAAACACAATACCATGGTTGATTACTGAGACGATCGCAACTGATTCAACAAGTTCATGTGTTTTGTTGATCCAGATTTTTAGTCTTGCTGGTTTGCATTAAATCCTTGAGTGTGAGTGTGCTGCTTCGTGTGCTGGTACGGCAGATCAGCGCGTTGCTAGGATACACACTTCAAGCCTTTACATTCGTCTTGGAGAAGACCAATCACAAGCAGGACTATTGGATGCACGGCTTCTTCATTTAAAAATTAAGAAAAACACTTTCTTTTATCTATTAAATCTACCAATTACCTTTTACCTTCAAAGCATGTTGTGTTTGGATTATATGGCAATATTATAGAAAAATAAGATGAATTTAGTACAATTGTTACATTAGTCACGGTTTGAGAGATTAATTCAAACGCTTTGCTTTTGGACATAAAATGTGAGCAGTACTGAAAAACCATAGTTCAGAAATTACTTCTGTTAAATACAATGTTAATCTGATGCAGACGCACGCATATTCTTTTCAGTTGTTAAATGTAAGTCCTTTGTATTTTTTGTTTTTTATATAATTGAAGTGTTCTCATTTGAATGCAAGTCGTGCCTTTTTGTTTAACTATTATACACACACTGTTTTAGTTATTAGAGCGTCTGTTAAAAAAAAAAATATATAATGTTTGTTTATTTTGAAAAATAAAACCTCAGTGCATGGATAATCATTGATAAATGTCTATACGATACTCAAATATGAAATGAGGGTGCCGACTGCACCTCTACTTAACAGGATCAACTGCATTTTTAAGGAGAGTTGAAAAGCTGAGGTAAAACACTGAAAAATCAGAAGACCTTTTTACAGACATATAGGCTATGCGATCATTTATAGAAAGCTATTTATTTAAAAAGATATAGCACTCTCAATGTTTTTACTTGAACGTTTAAACTAACTATTTGTAGAAGTCTAAAAGTCTAAAATAAATGAAACGGAATCAAGCACCCCTAATAACGCTACACATGTACAATAATATCCCTCTATTTAGACACTGAACATTTCTAATGTTATATACAGTACTTTAGCTCTTCTCCCCCTTGGTATAATCGGGTAGGAGTGCCAGTGTGAAAGGGGCTTATATCTGTATCTTAAGATCACCAGTAGTGAGTCCTATCCTGAACTGGTGTGAGTGGAACAGGAAAAACAAATAGCTAGTAATGTAACCCACATGCTCCCTCCCTCCCTCTCTGCCACACTATCACGCAATCTAGAATGACAATGTCACAGCTACTGGGAGTCACTCACCTGCTAGACTGCATTCTGAATGTGACTGCCCATCTTCCTTTCCACCTCCTTGCATGCTGTTGGGAGAGCCTTCCTCTCCAGCACCTTGCTCTCTCACGCAGACTCTCTCCAGCTCAGGGATGTTTGGTTTGAAGTCCTCGGATTCTTCCTTCCCTGGTTCCATGTGGGCAAACTCTACTTCAGGGGGCTCCTGTTTAATATGGTTAATTTCCAGCACCTCTTCTTGTTTCACAGGAAGGGGTTCTTCTGTCTGAGAGATCTCCAATTCATTGTGCTCAGCTTTAATCTCAGAGACCTCTGACTGACTGCTGTCACACTGCATCTCACAGAGCTCCTGTTTAATGGGAAGGGAAGCCAGCCCAGAGACCTCCGCTCTAAAGGGGACAAGTTCAGGTTCAGAGAACTCCTCTTTAATCTGGACAGATTCCATCTCCACACTGTTCATGGCAGCACACGGGATTCTGCTTAGTAGCAGCTGAAAAAGAAATGCATTTATTTAAATATAGTGCTACTAAGGCCATTCAAGGGACCGACAAAACCTGGATTTAATAGCAGGGCTGGCTTTACTATTGAAGGGACACAGAATTTCTTGTAATACGTTTTTATAATACCAGAGGATTGTATCTGTCTAATCTCAAGAATGATGGATGAAAGTTACTATAGTTCTCTTTTCGTTTAATAAGTATGTTTGGTGTTTTATAATACATTCTCTTAAAGACTGATCAGCAAGGAGTCATTTTGTCCTCAAACCTGGTTGTTAGGAGCTTATTGTTCCTTTTAGGAGGCTGAGTGGTCCAGTGGTTAAATAAACAGGCTTGTAACCAGGAGGTCCACGGTTCAAATCCCAGCTCAGCCACTGACTCATTGTGTGACCCTGAGCAAGTCACTTAACCTCCTTGTGCTCCGTCTTTCAGGTGAGACGTTGTTGTAAGTGACTCTGCAGCTGATGCATAGATCAAACACCGCTTTGTGATGGTGGTCCACTATGAAAGGCGCTATATAACACTAAAGATTGTTAGTATTATTATTATTAGAATCTGTTTCTTGAAGGATCCCAGGGTGTCGCTTCAACAATGTTACTGGGGAGTTGGCTCCAGACTCACAATTCTCTGTGTAAAAAAGTGCCCCCTATTTTCTCTTCCAAATAGTCCTTTATCTAATCTCCACACACATACATAATGTAATGAGATGTAAGAGAGTAATAAGAATTAAAAATAAATAAATCCCTAGAGAACTGTGTTTATTTATTACCTTAAAATAAGTACTACATACATAAACAGTGTGTTGTCGTGGCAATTGGTGATCGAAGAAATAATAAAGTAAAATAAAACAAAATAAAATCAATAAATAATAAGGTCATCGCCTTACAGTGATGACTTTGAAGTCATAATGCATGGCAAGTGTTATTAGAGAATGCTGTGTCGCGTTTTCAAGCGCGTCACTGAGCTGCGCTGCGAGGTTTGGAGACGCGCTTCTCTACAAGCTGCGTGTGACGTCAGAAAGACAGCAGCCACGAGCAGCCGGCGCGCGCTCCGGGTAACAGAACGAAACCCGTATTGACCCGCGAGACGCTTTCAGAACAATGAGAATCTGTCTGGAAACCCGCGAAGCTGTCAGCCCTGAAACACACAGACTGTGAATGAGAGGATGAGAAGAAAAACAAACGCGCTGACACAGACACGCCGCTTCACAAATACAACACACACACACACACAAAAACAACGCGCTCCTACCACACTACAACCCGGACCTTTCAAAATAATACAATATAACAGCGCTCTGTAGTTTATAAACACATTGTAGAGCTCCATGCAGACTCTCTCACCTCCTCTCTGCTCTCCCTCAGTGTCTGAACGGATAAAACAACGCGCTCCTACCACACTACAACCCGGACCTTTCAAAATAATACAATATAACAGCGCTCTGTAGTTTATAAACACATTGTAGAGCTCCATGCAGACTCTCTCACCTCCTCTCTGCTCTCCCTCAGTGTCTGAACGGATAAAACAACGCGCTCCTACCACACTACAACCCGGACCTTTCAAAATAATACAATATAACAGCGCTCTGTAGTTTATAAACACATTGTAGAGCTCCATGCAGACTCTCTCACCTCCTCTCTGCTCTCCCTCAGTGTCTGAACGGGTCTGTCTCCCACAGAACGAGGAATATACCAATCACAAAATACAAACCGATCAGCGCGGTCTGACAATTCATCTAATATGAACCGCAAAGGGAATCGTGATACCGGGGATCTTTTAATAAAAAATGAATATGACTTTCAATTTTAACATCATAATCGAGCTGTTTGTAGCTCTATATTTTCCCAGTGAATACAATTTGAATTCAGGTAACCCCTCCCCCATGCCGGAGTTGGTATAGTCCTTTCTCTATCAGGCGGCAGCAGCGTCGATGCTGCGAGTTTCACGCAGATATATAATCTGTGTTTCGTGTAATTATATTGATATTTCCCGTCCTCTTCTTCCGAATGAGATGTTCAAACACTAACGCGATACCCCTGATAATGTTTTTTAGAAGTGTATCAGGTTAATTCAAGTTGAGCGTCGTTGTCACAAACAGATCCACAATGGCGCAGGCATGCTCGCAGTTTCATAGCTTTCTCTTCGCTAGTCTTGGAGGTTCAGTGTGTGTGAACTTGTTTTTGGTAAATACAGCACAGGGTCGCAGAAAGGTCATTCTTTACGAGTAAACTTCCAGGCAGTAACCTCTGCTATTTCTACCCCATGCTTTTATTCAGTTTCTCTTAAACTGTATGATTGTCTCCTATTCTTTATCCAGGACAGTATTCCTCCCTGCTGTCCAGCGGCACAGATTTAGAATCTTCCTCAGACTGCGCTGCGAACTAAACCAGGCAACAGAGCCGCGTCCACAGCAGCAGAAGAGTCATCAGCAATGAGACACGCCAAGGAGTGCGCTGCTCTGTGAGACTCGAGGGGACGCGTTATCAAAGCGCTTCCTCCAGCCTTTAATTAACTGCTATTGATTTAAAAAAGGACAAGACATCATGTTAATGTTACAACATGAAAAACTAAACACACTGAGAGTGCTGAAGAGGGCTTGAAATACAGTGTATTACTCAGCTGTGTGGTTCTAGTTTTGTAAAATGAACAGGTGGTTTACCTCTTTAAAATAAATAGGAGTTAATTAAAGACTGGCGTAAAAGCTTTGAAAAGATGTCCTGAGGTGTCTTATTGTGATTAAAAAGCGTCCCATTCCACAAGAAAACCCTGAGAGGCGTTAGAAAACTAAAGCTCTTTGAATGAAATGCTTTTTATTATATGAATAACTACCCAGTGGAGTGACAGAGCAGGTTAATAAACTAAATGTATTGAATGAATAAAGAAATCAGATCATATATGTCAGAGAGAGGTTTGTATTAAACAGTCCAGTTACAGTATTTTTAAAATGTTTTAGTAGTTTAACTGCTTATGACTGCGAGGATTGGAAACAAAGGTAAATATTCTCATACAATATTCTGCATTTATATTACTGCGCCCAACAGTACATTCTGTAAAGCTGTATTTGGGTCTGTAGTTGTTGTCCCCGGTCTGTACCAAGTGTATTCATTCAGGAGAAGCAACACGAGTGAAGGTGAATAAGCAGCCTACAGAATGTGTGCATTGCAGAAAGCGTTTATTATTAAAACATGACGAGACATCTCTCAGGTTTCATTAATAACACCAATATTCTATTTGAGTGGCGTTAGCTTGTAGCCCTTCAAAAGTTACAAGCGTCATATTTGCAATGCTTCAATGTATCCAGTAGGTGGCACCAAAACACTGTTCCGCTTTTACATTGTACAGTTTAGACTGCATTGCTTGATAATGTACATTCCTCCTTGAATGAGTTCAGTAAAAAGGGGCGGGCCTAGATATTTCAAACAGCATTACTGATATTTTTGTGATACAATACACACATAAAAACAATGTGCTCCACAATATAAAGCATTCTTTAATTCTTAGTTTAAACTGCTGCATAATAAAGTGAATGTGCACAAACATCTGTGTTTAGTGTTTAAGTCTTCTAATAATTAGATTATAATGTTTAACCCATTTATCTTTTTAAATGATACCTTCAATCTTCTACTGTGATACTAATGGGAAAATGTTAAAAAAAGTTGATGGCTGATTGAAACAAAATCTTTGTTTTGTGAAACGTAATTAACTCTCTTCAAAAAAAAAGTAACTTCTAAGAATCTTCCTATTTCTTTTCTTTGTGAATCACCTCCTCACCCAGTTCATTGCTCTGTGTGTGTAATCTCCATGCCTGCAATGGTAATGACTAGAGTTCAATCACCTCCTCACCCAGTTCATTGCTCTGTGTGTGTAATCTCCATGCCTGCAATGGTAATGACTAGAGTTCAATCACCTCCTCACCCAGTTCATTGCTCTGTGTGTGTAATCTCCATGCCTGCAATGGTAATGACTAGAGTTCAATCACCTCCTCACCCAGTTCATTGCTCTGTGTGTGTAATCTCCATGTCTGCAATGGTAATGACTAGAGTTCAATCACCTCCTCACCCAGTTCATTGCTCTGTGTGTGTAATCTCCATGCCTGCAATGGTACTGACTAGAGTTCAATCACCTCCTCACCCAGTTCATTGCTCTGTGTGTGTAATCTCCATGCCTGCAATGGTAATGACTAGAGTTCAATCACCTCCTCACCCAGTTCACTGCTCTGTGTGTGTAATCTCCATGCCTGCAATGGTAATGACTAGAGTTCAATCACCTCCTCACCCAGTTCATTGCTCTGTGTGTGTAATCTCCATGCCTGCAATGGTAATGACTAGAGTTCAATCACCTCCTCACCCAGTTCATTGCTCTGTGTGTGTAATCTCCATGCCTGCAATGGTAATGACTAGAGTTAAATCACCTCCTCACCCAGTTCATTGCTCTGTGTGTGTAATCTCCATGCCTGCAATGGTAATGACTAGAGTTCAATCACCTCCTCACCCAGTTCATTGCTCTGTGTGTGTAATCTCCATGCCTGCAATGGTAATGACTAGAGTTCAATCACCTCCTCACCCAGTTCATTGCTCTGTGTGTGTAATCTCCATGTCTGCAATGGTAATGACTAGAGTTCAATCACCTCCTCACCCAGTTCATTGCTCTGTGTGTGTAATCTCCATGCCTGCAATGGTAATGACTAGAGTTCAATCACCTCCTCACCCAGTTCATTGCTCTGTGTGTGTAATCTCCATGCCTGCAATGGTAATGACTAGAGTTCAATCACCTCCTCACCCAGTTCATTGCTCTGTGTGTGTAATCTCCATGCCTGCAATGGTAATGACTAGAGTTCAATCACCTCTTCACCCAGTTCATTGCTCTGTGTGTGTAATCTCCATGTCTGCAATGGTAATGACTAGAGTTCAATCACCTCTTCACCCAGTTCATTGCTCTGTGTGTGTAATCTCCATGCCTGCAATGGTAATGACTAGAGTTCAATCACCTCCTCACCCAGTTCATTGCTCTGTGTGTGTAATCTCCATGCCTGCAATGGTAATGACTAGAGTTCAATCACCTCCTCACCCAGTTCATTGCTCTGTGTGTGTGTAATCTCCATGCCTGCAATGATAATGACTAGAGTTCAATCACCTCCTCACCCAGTTCATTGCTCTGTGTGTGTAATCTCCATGCCTGCAATGGTAATGACTAGAGTTCAATCACCTCCTCACCCAGTTCATTGCTCTGTGTGTGTAATCTCCATGCCTGCAATGGTAATGACTAGAGTTCAATCACCTCCTCACCCAGTTCATTGCTCTGTGTGTGTAATCTCCATGCCTGCAATGGTAATGACTAGAGTTCAATCACCTCCTCACCCAGTTCATTGCTCTGTGTGTGTAATCTCCATGCCTGCAATGGTAATGACTAGAGTTCAATCACCTCCTCACCCAGTTCATTGCTCTGTGTGTGTAATCTCCATGCATGCAATGGTAATGACTAGAGTTCAATCACCTCCTCACCCAGTTCATTGCTCTGTGTGTGTAATCTCCATGTCTGCAATGGTAATGACTAGAGTTCAATCACCTCCTCACCCAGTTCATTGCTCTGTGTGTGTAATCTCCATGCCTGCAATGGTAATGACTAGAGTTCAATCACCTCCTCACCCAGTTCATTGCTCTGTGTGTGTAATCTCCATGCCTGCAATGGTAATGACTAGAGTTCAATCACCTCCTCACCCAGTTCATTGCTCTGTGTGTGTAATCTCCATGCCTGCAATGGTAATGACTAGAGTTCAATCACCTCCTCACCCAGTTCATTGCTCTGTGTGTGTAATCTCCATGCCTGCAATGGTAATGACTAGAGTTCAATCACCTCCTCACCCAGTTCATTGCTCTGTGTGTGTAATCTCCATGCCTGCAATGGTAATGACTAGAGTTCAATCACCTCCTCACCCAGTTCATTGCTCTGTGTGTGTAATCTCCATGCCTGCAATGGTAATGACTAGAGTTCAATCACCTCCTCACCCAGTTCATGGCTCTGTGTGTGTAATCTCCATGTCTGCAATGGTAATGACTAGAGTTCAATCACCTCCTCACCCAGTTCATTGCTCTGTGTGTGTAATCTCCATGCCTGCAATGGTAATGACTAGAGTTCAATCACCTCCTCACCCAGTTCATTGCTCTGTGTGTGTAATCTCCATGCCTGCAATGGTAATGACTAGAGTTCAATCACCTCCTCACCCAGTTCATTGCTCTGTGTGTGTAATCTCCATGCCTGCAATGGTAATGACTAGAGTTCAATCACCTCCTCACCCAGTTCATTGCTCTGTGTGTGTAATCTCCATGCCTGCAATGGTAATGACTAGAGTTCAATCACCTCCTCACCCAGTTCATTGCTCTGTGTGTGTAATCTCCATGCCTGCAATGGTAATGACTAGAGTTCAATCATCTCCTCACCCAGTTCATTGCTCTGTGTGTGTAATCTCCATGCCTGCAATGGTAATGACTAGAGTTCAATCACCTCCTCACCCAGTTCATTGCTCTGTGTGTGTAATCTCCATGCCTGCAATGGTAATGACTAGAGTTCAATCACCTCCTCACCCAGTTCATTGCTCTGTGTGTGTAATCTCCATGCCTGCAATGGTAATGACTAGAGTTCAATCATCTCCTCACCCAGTTCATTGCTCTGTGTGTGTAATCTCCATGCCTGCAATGGTAATGACTAGAGTTAAATCACCTCTTCACCCAGTTCATTGCTCTGTGTGTGTAATCTCCATGCCTGCAATGGTAATGACTAGAGTTCAATCACCTCCTCACCCAGTTCATTGCTCTGTGTGTGTAATCTCCATGCCTGCAATGGTAATGACTAGAGTTCAATCACCTCCTCACCCAGTTCATGGCTCTGTGTGTGTAATCTCCATGTCTGCAATGGTAATGACTAGAGTTCAATCACCTCCTCACCCAGTTCATTGCTCTGTGTGTGTAATCTCCATGCCTGCAATGGTAATGACTAGAGTTCAATCACCTCCTCACCCAGTTCATTGCTCTGTGTGTGTAATCTCCATGCCTGCAATGGTAATGACTAGAGTTCAATCACCTCCTCACCCAGTTCATTGCTCTGTGTGTGTAATCTCCATGCCTGCAATGGTAATGACTAGAGTTCAATCACCTCCTCACCCAGTTCATTGCTCTGTGTGTGTAATCTCCATGCCTGCAATGGTAATGACTAGAGTTCAATCACCTCCTCACCCAGTTCATTTTTATTCTCTTTTTTAAAATGTATTCCGATGCTGCAGAAAAAATCAATGTAAAGAGTGTTTAAACAGAACACACTTCTCCTTTTCTGCAGTCAGCTCTGCTCTGCATTCATTTCTGAGAAGGAAATACGTGTCTGTGGTTAGTGACAGGAAGTGAAGGCAGGCAGGGTTTAAATTGAGCCTGAATACTGGAATGCAGCCCCTGCACCCCCTGTTAAACTGACAAGAGGGGATTCTGAAAAGGGGAGATTGATTATTATTATTTATTTATTTATTTATTAGCAGACGCCCTTATCCAGGTCAACTTACAATTGTTACAAGATATCACATTATTTTTTTACGTACAATTACCCATTTATACAGTTGGCTTTTTACTGGAGCAATCTACGTAAAGCATCTTGCTCAAGGGTACAGCAGCAGTGTCCCCCACATGGGATTGAACCCATGACCCTCTGGTCAAGAGTCCAGAGCACTAATCACTACTCCACACTGCTGCCCCGGATTGAGGTGAGCAGCTTGATACCAAACATGCCCTCAATCATCTTTAGATGACGAGGTCTGCTCTGCTGCTTAGAAAAGTTAACTGGAAAAGAAAACCATGGTAAGAACATGGCAAAATAAAGACAATTTTAGATAAGTTTGATATTGTATGATGATAAACTGATTATATACACAGATTCATGTAGAAAGGAAAATATGCTGACTTATTTTCTATTGCTTAATTAATTAATTAATTAATTAATTATTATTATTATTATTTTTATTATTATTATTATTATTGTGACTAACTTTTTGGGGTTGCAGCACCCCCTAGTGGTCACACACAGGATGCTGTATTTATTCAGCTAGAATTAAGCAAAGATCTGTTATAAAGCTGTGGTATAATTAAAAACAATTCATGTGAAAATCTGAGGGTAACATTGAAGCAGGGTTTCACTCTAACTATTCTCCTGTTGAATGCAAACCTACAAGTGTGGTGTTCTGTGTGTCTCTGCTCTGGGGGCTCTTGCCACCCCTCCTCAAAGGCTCAGCCACTGTAGAGCCTCACCCCTCTGAGGAAGACTCCCTGCTGGGACAGAGGGGGACCCCCTGGACAAACAATCACTTCAATCCAGCCTGAAGCTGCCCCTGCCGCGTGCATCATTGCAGGCAGCCTCCAAAAGAGATGTCACAGACTGGCTGGGCAGTGAGACATGGATCCAGTGGCAGAGTGGGGGAGCTCACAGGTTAGAACATAAGAAAGTTTACAAACAAGAGGAGGCCATTCGGCCCATCTTGCTCGTTTGGTTGTTAGTAGCTTATTGATCCCAGAATCTCATCAAGCAGCTTCGTGAAGGTTCCCTGGGTGTCAGCTTCAACATTACTGGGGAGTTGGTTACAGACCCTCACAATTCACTGTGTAAAAAAGTGCCTCCTATTTTCTGTTCTGAATGCCCCTTTATCTAATCTCCATTTGTGACCCCTGGTCCTTGTTTCTTTTTTCAGGTAAAAAAAAAAGTCCTGCTTGAATCAGATCATCGCGTAGTCTTCTTTGTTCAAGACTGAATAGATTCAATTATTTGATCCTGTCTGCATACGACATGCCTTTAAAACCTGGAATAATTCTGGTCGCTCTTCTTTGCACTCTTTCTATCCTTTTTGTAGTGAGGTGACCAGAACTGAACACAATATTCTAGGTGAGGTCTTAACATTACTTCCCTTGATTTTAATTCAACACTTTTCACTATATACAGTGCCTATAGTAAGTATTCACCCCCCTTGGACGAGTTTCACAGTTTGTTGTGTTACAACCTGAAATCTTGATGCATTTAAATGAGATTTTTTTCCCTTTGATTTACACAATCTACTCAACAATTTCAATGTGTGAAAATGGGGGGGGGGGGGGTGAAAAAACAAATCAATTAAAAATAAAAACCTGAAAAGTCTTCATTAGATAAGTATTCACCCTGTTTGTATTGGGAATGGGTTTCTTTGTGAATCTATAATAAAAGATGTCTCGATGTCTTGCACAGTATTGATTTGCATGTTGGGTTGGGTTTGACAGTGTGATCTCATTCATGTGCAGGTGTTAATACAGCAGCACCTTCACATCGAACGAGCAGGACACAGAGACAGAGAGCAGCTACTCCACTCACTAGTAATCAGTAAGCACACATCTCAATGATTTTTCAAATGTTCTTTCATTTCTTTATTTTTCTATTGCTCTGAAGGTGGTGGATTGGAGACCAGTCCTCTTTATGTCTCCACAGAGCAGGGATAACACAAGCAGAGGCAATGGGAGCTTATGGAATATTAGTTTGTTTGTTTAAAAATAAGTGGATTAGCCACAATTGATATTTAAAGGGATTCTCAAGCCCATTAGTATGATCAATCTGACTTGTATTTTCTTTTATAAAACGTGCAGACTGTAGTCCATCAGCAGACCTCAGTGTTGTGACTGTATACTGAAGATAGTCTTATTATTGTTTCCATAGTTTAACATGTCCTGGACGTAAGGCTGATAGGTCTGTACCTGCCCAGGTTTGCTGTATCACCCTTCCTAGATATTGTTACCATATTTATGAGCCTCCAGACAGCCGGGTCACCCCCTGTCCTTATCGGCACATCCTTTCTAAATCATTTGTACTTATCATTTTTGTTTATAGATGGATATAACTTAACACTGGTCATTTTGAAACCCATGTGAACTGTCTGAATAGTTAAAGAATGTCTTAATTGGGTCTATAACTTAAAATTATTTAAAAACAAAGTTTAAAAATAAATCAATAAAGGTTCTGGAATTCACTGCGAATAGAAAAAAAGAACAAGCTAAAAAGAACAGACTGTTCTGCATTATCACATTTGAATCAAAGGCACTCCACAGCAGACCAGTCCTGTGGCTCGCCTTTGATTCAAATGTGATCATGCAAAACACTCGAGCTATGTCACATGGGGGAAAGCAACCTGTCTGCAAATCAAAACTGGTGTCCTCCCTTTCACCTTGCTGTGGAGGCCTGGGGTCCTAGCGGGGGGAGGGGCGGGGGGCTAGGTGCTGCACTGGGTTTATGTTAATGTTAAGAAATATTTTCTTTTAGTATTTCTAAATGTAGCACTATTGAGTGTGTAATAGTTATGGGTGGCTATTGTTAATGCACTAGACTTGCCTGTCACCTTTCTCTGGAGGCCTGGGTTCCAATCTGCATGGCTAGGTGGTGCTGTTGGTTAATGTTAATGTACTAGACTAGCCTGGCATCTTTCTCTGGAGGCCTGGGTTCCAATCTGGATGGGTAGGTGGTGCTGTGGGTTAATGTTAATGCACTAGACTAGCCTGGCATCTTTCTCTGGAGGCCTGGGTTCCAATCTGGATGGCTAGGTGGTGCTGTTGGGTAATGTTAATGCACTAGACTAGCCTGGCATCTTTCTCTGGAGGCCTGGGTTCCAATCTGCATGGCTAGGTGGTGCTGTGGGTTAATGTTAATGCACTAGACTAGTCTGTCATCTTTCTCTGGAAGCCTGGGTTCCAATCTGGATGGGTAGGTGGTGCTGTGGGTTAATGTTAATGCACTAGACTAGTCTGTCATCTTTCTCTGGAGGCCTGGGTTCCAATCGGGGGGGCTAGGTGGTTCAGGGTATGTGTAGGTAAAGTGTCAGATTTACTAAAGATATTTTTTGTTTCACCAAATTATTTGTAAATACTGATTACTTATCATTTTATTGACATAGTGTAACATTGGTCATATTAAAACCTCAGGGATCTGTCTGAATATGTTTTTTATGCCACTGTGTATTTCCCTGGATACATATGTAAAGTTTTTTTTTAAATTGTTGATAGTTAATTAGTTAATGAAGTTAATGATCAGCAATCAGGTTGTATTGGGAATGGGTTTCTTTGTGAATCTATAATAAAAGATGTCTCGATGTCTTGCACAGTATTGATTTGCATGTTGGGTTGGGTTTGACAGTGTGATCTCATTCATGTGCAGGTGTTAATACAGCAGCACCTTCACATCGAACGAGCAGGACACAGAGACAGAGAGCAGCTACTCCACTCACTAGTAATCAGTAAGCACACATCTCAGTGATTTTTCAAATGTTCTTTCATTTCTTTATTTTTCTATTGCTCTGAAGGTGGTGGATTGGAGACCAGTCCTCTTTATGTCTCCACAGAGCAGGGATAACACAAGCAGAGGCAATGGGAGCTTATGGAATATTAGTTTGTTTGTTTAAAAATAAGCGGCCTAGCCACAAGTGATATTTAAAGGGATTCTCTAGCCCATTCGTTTGATCAGTCTGACATGTATTTTCTTTTATAAAACGTGCAGACTGTAGTCCAGCAGCAGACCTCAGTGTTGTGACTGTATACTGAGGATAGTCTTCTTATTGTTTCCATAGTTTAACATGTCCTGGACGTAAGGCTGATAGGTCTGTACCTGCCCAGGTTTGCTGTATCACCCTTCTGAGATATTGTTACCATATTTATGAGCCTCCTGACAGCCGGGTCACCCCCTGTCCTTATCGACAAATCCTTTGTAAATCATTTGTACTTATCATTGTTGTTTATAAATGGATATAACTTAACACTGGCCATTTGGAAATCCAGGTGAACTGTCTGAATACTTAAAGAATCCCTTAATTGGGTCTATAACTTAAAATCATTAACAAAGTTTAAAAATAAATCAATAAATGTTCTGCAATTCACTGTGAATAGAAAAAAAACAACAAGCTAAAAAGAACAGACTGTTTTGCATAATCACATTTGAATCAAAGCCGCTCCACAGCACACCAGTCCTGTGGCTCACCTTTGATTCAAATGTGATCATGCAAAACACTCAAGATATGTCACATGGGGGAAAGCAACCTGTCTGCAAATCAAAACTGGTGTCCTGCCTTTCACCTTGCTGTGGAGGCCTGGGGTCCTAGCAGGGGGAGGGGCGGGGGGCTAGGTGCTGCACTGGGTTTATGTTAATGTTAAGAAATACTTTCTTTTAGTATTTCTAAATGTAGCACTATTGAGAGTGTAATAGTTATGGGTGGCTATTGTTAATGCATCAGGATAGTCTGTCACCTTTCTGTGGAGGCCTGGGTTCCAATCTGCATGGCTAGGTGGTGCTGTTGGTTAATGTTAATGCACTAGACTAGCCTGTCACCTTTCTCTGGAGGCCTGGGTTCCAATCTGGATGGCTAGGTGGTGCTGTGGGTTAATGTTAATACACTAGACTAGCCTGGCATCTTTCACTGGAGGCCTGGGTTCCAATCTGGATGGCTAGGTGGTGCTGTGGGTTAATGTTAATGCACTAGACTAGTCTGTCATCTTTCTCTGGAGGCCTGGGTTCCAATCGGGGGGGCTAGGTGGTTCAGGGTATGTGTAGGTAAAGTGTCAGATTTACTAAAGATATTTTTTGTTTCAGCAAATTATTTGTAAATATTGATGACTTATCATTTTATTGATATAGTGTAACATTGGTCATATTGAAACCTCAGGGATCTGTCTGAATATGTTTTTTATGCCACTGTGTATTTCCCTGGATACATATGTAAAGTTTTTTTTTTAATTGTTGATAGTTAATTAGTAAATGAAGTTAATGATCAGCAATCAGGTTGTATTGGGAATGGGTTTCTTTGTGAATCTATAATAAAAGATGTCTCGATGTCTTGCACAGTATTGATTTGCATGTTGGGTTGGGTTTGACAGTGTGATCTCATTCATGTGCAGGTGTTAATACAGCAGCACCTTCACATCGAACGAGCAGGACACAGAGACAGAGAGCAGCTACTCCACTCACTAGTAATCGGTAAGCACACATCTCAATGATTTTTCAAATGTTCTTTCATTTCTTTATTTTTCTATTCCTCTGAAGGTGGTGGATTGGAGACCAGTCCTCTTTATGTCTCCAAAAAGCAGGGAAAAAACAAGCAGAGGCAATGGGAGCTTATGGAATATTAGTTTGTTTGTTTAAAAATAAGCGGCTTAGCCACAATTGATATTTAAAGGGATTTCAAGCCCATTAGTTAGATCAGCCTGACTTGTGTTTTCTTTTATTAAACGTGCAGACTGTAGTCCATCAGCAGACCTCAGTGTTGTGACTGTATACTGAGGATAGTCTTATTATTGTTTCCATAGTTTAACATGTCCTGGATGTAAGGCTGATAGGTCTGTACCTGCCCAGGTTTGATTTATCATACTTCTTAGATATTGTTACCATATTGATGAGCCTCCAGACAGCCGGGTCATCCCCTGTCCTTATTGACAAATCCTTTGTAAATCGTTTGTACTTATCATTGTTGTTTATAAATGGATATAACTTAACACTGGTCATTTTGAAACCCAGGTGAACTGTTGAATGGTTAAATAATCCCTTAATTGGGTCTATAAGTTAAAATCATTAAAAAAACGTTTAAAAATAAATCAATAAAGGTTCTGTGATTCACTGCATATAGAAAAAAAAGAACAAGCAAAAAAGAATAGACTGTTTTGCATTATCATATTTGAATCAAAGGCGCTCCACAGCAGACCGGTCCTGTGGCTCGCCTTTGATTCAAATGTGATCATGCAAAACACTCGAGATATGTCACATGGGGGAAAGCAACCTGTCTGCAAATCAATACTGGTGTCCTGCCTTTCACCTTGCTGTGGAGGCCTGGGGTCCTAGCAGGGGGAGGGGTGGGGGGCTAGGTGCTGCACTTGGTTTATGTTAATGTTAAGAAATACCTTCTTTTAGTATTTCTAAATGTATCACTATTGAGAGTGTAATAGTTATGGGTGGCTATTGTTAATGCATCAGGATAGTCTGTCACCTTTCTGTGGAGGCCTGGGTTCTAATCTGCATGGCTAGGTGGTGCTGTGGGTTAATGTTAATGCACTAGACTAGCCTGTCATCTTTCTCTGGAGGCCTGGGTTCCAATCTGGATGGCTAGGTGGTGCTGTGGGTTAATGTTAATGCACTAGACTAGTCTATCATCTTTCTCTGGAGGCCTGGGTTCCAATCTGGATGGCTAGGAAATGCTGTGGGTTAATTTTAATGCATCAGGATAGTCTGTCATCTTTCTGTGGAGGCCTGGGTTCCAATCTGGATGGCTAGGTGGTGCTGTGGGTTAATGTTAATGCACTAGACTAGTCTGTCACCTTTCTGTGGAGGCCTGGGTTCCAATCTGGGGGGCTAGGTGGTTCAGGGTATGTGTAGGTAAAGTGTCAGATTTACTGAAGATATTTTTTTGTTTCAACAAATTATTTGTAAATACTGATTCCTTATCATTTTATTGAAATAGTGTAACATTAGTCATATTGAAGCCGAGGGGACCTGTTTGAATATGTTTTTTATGCCACTGTGTATTTCCATGGATACATATGTAAAGGTTTTTTTTTTTAATTGTTGATTGTTAATTAGTTAATTAAGTTAATGATCAGCAATCCGGTTGTATTGGGAATGGGTTTCTTTGTGAATCTATAATAAAAGATGTCTCGATGTCTTGCACAGTATTGATTTGCATGTTGGGTTGGGTTTGACAGTGTGATCTCATTCATGTGCAGGTGTTAATACAGCAGCACCTTCACATCGAACGAGCAGGACACAGAGACAGAGAGCAGCTACTCCACTCACTAGGAATCGGTAAGCACACATCTCAATGATTTTTCAAATGTTCTTTCATTTCTTTATTTTTCTATTCCTCTGAAGGTGGTGGATTGGAGACCAGTCCTCTTTATGTCTCCACAGAGCAGGGATAACACAAGCAGAGGCAATGGGAGCTTATGGAATATTAGTTTGTTTGTTTAAAAATCAGCGACTTAGCCACAATTGATATTTAAAGGGATTTTCCATCACATTAATCTGATCAGCCTGACTTGTATTTTCTTTTATAAAACGTGCAGACTGTAGTCCAGCAGCAGACCTCAGTGTTGTTACTGTATACTGAGGATAGTCTTCTTATTGTTTCCATAGTGTAGCATTTGTACTCCACACTGGTGATTTTGAAACCCATGTGAACTGTCTGTAAGGGATAAACCACGGAAAGTGTTGACTCGGTAAAATAATCCTCCGTTTCGAGTGCCGTTAGGCACGAGATGCTGTGGATTATTTTACCGATTCAACTCTTACCGTGGTTTATCCCATTTTTAAAACATTTCAGTGACGTCAGCCTTTGATCTTTCAGTAGATTATATCTACGAATCGTCTAACTAAAGTGGCAGTGTGGCTTTGAAGAGAAGGGGAGTGCGGGGCAGATGAATTGTTGATAAACGAATCCACACTTTGAGCTACGACTCCACAGAAAACTGTGGATTCGTTAACAAACCACAGTCACAAACAATTGACAAAAAAAGCTCGTGTCTTTTTAATAAGCAGCAATTAAAACAACAATTAGCTATACTTTTATACCGTTTAAACATAATTGATTTCCAATTTCAGCACACAGTTCAGTACAATATATGTTCTTGTGCTTCATTGCTGGGTCATTTAAGAAACTTAAAGTGCGTCCCTGCAGTCTTAGAAAATGCTGTCTACACATTACAAGTTCGTATAGTGAATTACCACCGTACTCCTCTCCGTTACATTTTCTTACTTCTGTCACAAAACAGCTAAGGCTGTATGACAAAGCAGCATGATCCATATTGACTAAATCTCCACTAATTACACGCATCTCAGATTTAAAGTCAGCTTTTGAATTCCTTTCATTTAACCAAACTTCAAACAGATTCACAGCCCATTTACATTTTGCGCGAGTACTTCCAGAAAATCGATCGCTTGCAAAGATATTAACTTCTTCATCCGTTTTAGGTGCAGCAAAACGCTTACTTTCCGCTTTCTCCTTTGTTTTTTTCATTCTTTTTATTTTTCTAATGCCCCCTTCATGGTCTAAATTTAAAACAAAGTCCTCGTTGCTATCTTCACTTATAACACAGTATGTCGTCTGTGTCAGTGGGATTTCAGGTTCAGACTCGGAACTCATGACGGCACACCAGCAAACGCATACACAATGTAGCCTATTTATAGAAATGTCATTTATCTAATTAGAGTTCAATTACTCTCATTATTGAACAATTCTCAATTAGGAAGAAATGTTTTGAATAGTTAAATAATCCCTTAATTGGGCCTATAATTTAAAATTAGGGCTGTCAAACAATTAAAAAAAAATAATCGCGATTAATCTCACGATTAAAAAAATTAATCTTAAATCTCAGTTTTAATTGCATATTAAATTGTCACAATTATTACATCCATTGAATTTAAATGTGTTTTATTACTGATGCTATTGTTTTTATTATCCTTAACTGTAAATAAAATTGTTTAAAATGTATTTATTCATGTATTTATTTAACCAGGAAATATACCCATTGAGACCACCACCAAAATGTACTGGGGGCAAGAATTTAGAAATTACAAGTTCAACCAACACAATAAAATGTGTGGTTCAAGCTTGATCAGCAGCATACAGAGATCAGAAAACATAATACATAGGAGATCTATTTTTAAATGTGATTGTGAACTGAAATAAATGAGTTTTTGTTTAATAAAATTATAAATATGTAGCTATAGTAAGCACTTCTAGGAAATGAACTGTTAATTGTGAAGAGAACATATAAAGCAACTGTCATCGTATCCAAAAACTGCAAACTAACAATTGTCAGGCTTTACATACTACATGAAAAAAAGGAGCAACGCAGCCTAACTCATTTAGTATCATGATCATACTTCGCTTGATATGGGCTTGCAGCGATCCTGCATTTCTGTCGAAACTGGTGGGTTTAGTTTTTAGTTGTTATCTGTAGCTGAAGAGCTGCTCGTGTATTTTGAGAGATGAAGGCGTGTTCAGCACGCAGCAGACTAGATGTACTCGTGTGTGATACTGGAACTCACTTTGACAGTAGACAGGTAAGCGTCTTTCTGTCCAGTGAGCCGTCAAAAAAAAAAAAAAATCCCATTCATTTTTAGTGCTTTGCTCCATTAAGAGGTTCAGTGACTACCTTTCTATTTAAACAATAACTGCACTCAGACACTCAATACCATGCTGCCACGGCCGGATTGAAGTACGGTGTGCCGAAAGGCTCAAAACACAGCAATGCGATTAATACGCGTTAAAATAATTAATCTCTAAAAACATTTATGCATTAATCGCAGAAGTTAACTGCGATTAATTGAGAGCCATACTTAAAATCATTAAATAACTGTAAAAATAAATGAACAGTCTACAAGCCCTTTGCTTGGGGATCCTGGATACAAAGAGTTAAAGGTTCTGCGATTCACTGCGAATAGAAAAAAAAGAACAAGCAAAAAAAGAACAGACTGTTCTGCATTATCACATTTGAATCAAAGGCACTCCACAGCAGACCAGTCCTGTGGCTCACCTTTGATTCAAATGTGATCATGCAAAACACTCGAGATATGTCACATGGGGGAAAGAAACCTGTCTGCAAATCAAAACTGGTGTCCTGCCTTTCACCTTGCTGTGGAGGCCTGGGGTCCTAGCGGGGGGAGGGGAGGGGGGCTAGGTGCTGCACTGGGTTTATGTTAATGTTAAGAAATACTTTCTTTTAGTATTTCTAAATGTAGCACTATTGAGTGTGTAATAGTTATGGGTGGCTATTGTTAATGCACTAGACTAGTCTGTCATCTTTCTGTGGAGGCCTGGGTTCCAATCTGGATGGCTAGGTGGTGCTGTGGGTTAATGTCAATGCACTAGACTAGTCTGTCACCTTTCTCTGGAGGCCTGGGTTCAAATCTGGATGGCTAGGTGGTGCTGTTGGTTAATTTTAATGCACTAGACTAGCCTGTCACCTTTCTCTGGAGACCTGGGTTCCAATCTGGATGGCTAGGTGGTGCTGTGGGTTAATATTAATGCACTAGACTAGCCTGTCATCTTTCTCTGGAGGCCTGGGTTCCAATCTGGGAGGCTAGGTGGTTCAGGGTATGTGTAGGTAAAGTGTCAGATTTACTGAAGTTATTTTTTTGTTTCAGCAGATTATTTGTAAATACTGATTACTTATCATTTTATTGATATAGTGTAACATTGGTCATATTGAAGCCGAGGGGACCTGTTTGAATATGTTTTTTATGCCACTGTGTATTTCCCTGGATACATATGTAAAGGTTTTTTTTTTAATTGTTGATAGTTAATTAGTTAATGAAGTTAATGATCAGCAATCAGGGTGTATTGGGAATGGGTTTCTTTGTGAATCTATAATAAAAGATGTCTCGATGTCTTGCACAGTATTGATTTGCATGTTGGGTTGGGTTTGACATCGAACGAGCAGGACACAGAGGCAGAGAGCAGCTACTCCACTCACTAGGAATCGGTAAGCACACATCTCAATGATTTTTCAAATGTTCTTTCATTTCTTTATTTTTCTATTCCTCTGAAGGTGGTGGATTGGAGACCAGTCCTCTTTATGTCTCCACAGAGCAGGGATAACACAAGCAGAGGCAATGGGAGCTTATGGAATATTAGTTTGTTTGTTTAAAAATAAGCGGCTTAGCCACAATTGATATTTAAAGGGATTTCAAGCCCATTAGTTAGATCAGCCTGACTTGTATTTTCTTTTATAAAACGTGCAGACTGTAGTCCATCAGCAGACCTCAGTGTTGTGACTGTATACTGAGGATAGTCTTATTATTGTTTCCATAGTGTAACATGTCCTGGATGTAAGGCTGATAGGTCTGTACCTGCACAGGTTTGATTTATCACACTTCTTAGATATTGTTACCATATTGATGAGCCTCCTGACAGCCGGGTCATCCCCTGTCCTTATCGACACATCCTTTGTAAATCGTTTGTACTTATCATTGTTGTTTATAAATGGATATAACTTAACACTGGCCATTTGGAAACCCAGGTGAACTGTTGAATGGTTAAATAATCCCTTAATTGGGTCTATAACTTAAAATCATTAAAAAAAACGTTTAAAAATAAATCAATAAAGGTTCTGCGATTCACTGCATATAGAAAAAAAAGAACAAGCAAAAAAGAACAGACTGTTTTGCATTATCACATTTGAATCAAAGCCACTCCACAGCACACCAGTCCTGTGGCTCGCCTTTGATTCAAATGTGATCATGCAAAACACTCGAGATATGTCACATGGGGGAAAGCAACCTGTCTGCAAATCAATACTGGTGTCCTGCCTTTCACCTTGCTGCGGAGGCCTGGGGTCCTAGCGGGGGGAGGGGCGGGGGGCTAGGTGCTGCACTGGGTTTATGTTAATGTTAAGAAATACTTTCTTTTAGTATTTCTATTTGTAGCACTATTGAGTGTGTAATAGTTATGGGTGGCTATTGTTAATGCACTAGACTAGTCTGTCATCTTTCTGTGGAGGCCTGGGTTCCAATCTGGATGGCTAGGTGGTGCTGTGGGTTAATGTTAATGCACTAGACTAGTCTGTCATCTTTCTGTGGAGGCCTGGGTTCCAATCTGGATGGCTAGGTGGTGCTGTGGGTAAATGCTAATGACCTAGACTAGTCTGTCACCTTTCGCTGGAGGCCTGGGTTCCAATCTGGATGGCTAGGTGGTGCTGTGGGTTAATGTTAATGCACTAGACTAGTCTGTCAACTTTCTCTGGAGGCCTGGGTTCCAGTCTGGGGTGGTGGGTGGTGCTGTGGTTTAATGTTAATGCACTAGACTAGTCTTTCATCTTTTGAATCGATGCAACAGAACCCAGTTTGAAGTCTCCTTTTGCCGGTTTGCATTAAAACCTTGAGTGTGTGAGAGTGCGCTTCTTTTATGCCAGTACGGTAGATTAGCGCGTTGCTAGGATACACACTTTAGGCCTCTACATTCACGTTGGACAAGCCAAATCAGAAGTAGGCCTGTTGTATCACGTTTTCTTCATTTAAAAATTAAGGCAAAACGTTTTTTTTTTTTTTAATCTATAAATCTACCGATTTTTAGCTTTTGTTTCAAAGCATGTTGTGTTTGGATTATATGGCAATATTGTATAAAAAGAAGCTGAATTTAGTACGATAGTTAAATTGGTCAGGATTTGTGAGATTAATTCAAATGTTTTACTTTGCTTTTGGACATAAGATGTTAACAGTAATGAACAACCATAGTTCAGATAGACATTATTATACTCGTACCTAAAACCGCCGCAGTCAGTTATTAAGATGGTTACATTTTAAACATCATCAATATTAAAATGAAAGACAAACTAACGGATACAACACATCACATCAAACATCTGCACAGCAGAAACACCGTATTTAAATGAACAATTAAACATAAACAGGTTTATTTTCTATAAAAATGAAAAACTATAATAAAATTAACATTTCAAAGGAAACTAGTGTGTAAACAGCAATATGTACATACAAAAGTGTAAAAATGAAAGTATTTTTAAAATTTCAAATGAAAGTAGCATATGTTTTCTCTCGCGTGTGTCTCTCTGTTGCACTGAATCCAGGCTGAGCTGCAGCAGTCTGCTGCTTTGCAGTTTTGTGATGGAAATGTTTCTGCTGAAGCGCAGTTCAAGATGATATATTCCTGGTGCATTCCTTGTACAAAACGAAGGAATTGGTGGCTGCCAGGCCCCATAGAGATAACAACAGGCTTGTATATATATATATATATATATATATATATATATATATATATATATATATATATATATATATTGTAACGGGCACGGCTGGACTGACTCGCCGTTGCCACCTGTCGGCGAATAGGGCGCTGTGCCCGGAGCCAGTCCCCTACATTTGGTTAATGTGCAGCAGAGGATGCTGGGAGTACGAACTATGGTAGGGGAGAAACGGAATTATTGTTGTTGTGTTTATTTGTTGTTATTGTAAAAGTTCCAGTACTGTTCTATGCATTTCCCTGTAATTGTTATTACCCTTCCGGTGTTGTTTGTTAAATATGTGAATGTCACCCTGAGAGGCAGAGTAGTGCTCTGGGGTGGGGAAGGGCTGTGTGTGCGTGTTTTGTTGGTTGGCGCTGACTTGCTGTTAGCTGCTTAATAAACTGCATTACCTAAAAGAGCTATTGTGTGCGTGTCTCCGTTAATCCCTGTGCTCGCTACAATATATATATATATATATATATATATATATATATAATATTGTAGGTTATATTCAAAGTAATAACATGTATTGTAAAAGGCAGTCAAAGTGACGGCTTTGGCTGTTCTAGGTACAGGGGATTATTATAACTTTTTTTTTTTTTTTTTTGCGATGCTGCCTTTCAAACGCCATCAGGGTATTTAATACATGGATTTAGGAAAAGTAAAGAACGGACAACCGCATATCTTTACATTTTAAAAGAGAAAAGCGTTACAGAAGAAACATTGAGCAAAAAACTGCAAAGCTGCAGTCAGGCTGCAGCAGCTCAACCGGGCTTCAGAGCTACACAGAGTGACACGCAGAGACAACATGCTACTTTACTTTCGTTTTAAATTACAAAATACATTCATTTTACATTTTGTATGTACATATATCTGTTTACACACTACTTTCTTTTGAAATGTTTATTTTATTATAGTTTTTCATTTTTCAAAGTAGTGCTTTATATGTGGTAAGTTAGAAAATAAACCCTTTTACGTTTAATTGTTCATTTAAATATGGCGTTTACGCTGTGCAGATGTTTGATATGACGTGCATGATATTTTTCTTTTATTTAATATTGATGTTGTTTAAAATATAACTGTGATAATGACTGCCTGCGTTGGTTTTAGGTGTGCGTATAACCACGGCGGTTCTCGTGTTTAAGTGACATCCGATGCGGACGCATGCATATTCTTTACAGTTTTTAAAAACTCAAGTCCTTTGTATTTCTTTTTTAATAAGTGTTCCAATCTGAATGCATGTTTTGCTTTTTTGTTTAACTATTATGAACAACCACCCGATCTGATTGAAATCAGTCGATTGAATGGGGCATTGTCAAGCAAAAATCATCCCATAGGAATGGGCCAGTAGATACCTACTAGCCTGCTAACAGGTAGAGCAGGTCCGGATCAAGCACTTTAATGGGCGTCGGATGTAGTAGACGCTAGAGAGCGCTGAACAAGCGGTGTTGAAATAATAGTAAACTTTAATAGTAACTCAGTTAGGTTTAGGGGTAGAGATTAGGTTAGTTGTAGACATTAGGTTTACGGGTAGGGGGTAGATTTAGGGGTTAAGAAGCTAGTAGTACCTACTGGCCCATTCCTATGGGATGATTTTTGCTTGATAACGTCCCATTCAATCGACTGATCTCAATCAGATCAGCTAGCGCAACAGTGTTTTTAAGCGCTGTTCACACTTGTATCGGTACAGTTTGTTTCGGTATAGAATATACCCGCACGAAACCACTTTCTGTCCTAACTCAGTTTTCAGTACCGGTACAGTACAGATACAGATGCAATTCACTTTTCAATACCGGTACAGTACAGATACAGATGCGATATTCTGTCCTAATTCACTTTTCAATACCGGTACAGTACAGATACAGATGCGATATTCTGTCCTAACTCACTTTTCAATACCGGTACAGTACAGATACAGATGCAATATTCTGTCCTAACTCACTTTTCAATACCGGTACAATACAGATACAGATGCGATATTCTGTCCTAACTCACTTTCCAGTACCGGTACAGTACAGATACAGATGCAATATTCTGTCCTAATTCACTTTTCAATACCGGTACAGTACAGATACAGATGCGATATTCTGTCCTAACTCACTTTTCAATACCGGTACAGTACAGATACAGATGCGATATTCTGTCCTAACTCACTTTTCAATACTGGTACAGTACAGATACAGATGCAATATTCTGTCCTAACTCACTTTTCAATACCGGTACAATACAGATACAGATGCAATATTCTGTCCTAACTCACTTTTCAATACCGGTACAGTACAGATACAGATGCGATATTCTGTCCTAACTCACTTTTCAATACTGGTACAGTACAGATACAGATGCAATATTCTGTCCTAACTCACTTTTCAATACCGGTACAGTACAGATACAGATGCGATATTCTGTCCTAACTCACTTTTCAATACTGGTACAGCACAGATACAGATGCAATATTCTGTCCTAACTCACTTTTCAATACTGGTACAGCACAGATACAGATGCGATATTCTGTCCTAACTCACTTTTCAATACCGGTACAGTACAGATACAGATGCGATATTCTGTCCTAACTCACTTTTCAATACCGGTACAGTACAGATACAGATGCGATATTCTGTCCTAACTCACTTTCCAGTACCGGTACAGTACAGATACAGATGCGATATTCTGTCCTAACTCACTTTTCAATACCGGTACAGTACAGATACAGATGCGATATTCTGTCCTAACTCACTTTTCAGTACCGGCACAGTACAGATACAGATGCGATATACCTGTCCACATTCATGTATGTTTAAATCGACAGTGCTGGGGTTCTGAACTCGTTTCCATGACGACCGCTGTCACATCTGTTAGAAGCGGATCCGTTGTTTTGTAATACAGCATGTTTTCCCGTCCTGTCCATGTACAGTGTTTTGTTTTTGCCTTTTTGTTCGTCTCTATTAAATCGGATATTGCAGGTTCTACTGTAATTGTTAATGAGTAAAACATTACCGTGAAAGCAGCAATACATCATGAACCTAAAGAAAGCAATGCAGATGAGGAATTGTTATGTGTTTAAGCACGGGCATGCATCAAACTCTTCAATACCGAACACTGAACTGAACACATGAAAATATTCAGTTCTAATTACATTATTTCTCTTCAGCACTGTGGTATCATAGAGCTATCAAATATATTGTGGTCTTTATTTTGTAAACAGCAGTCTTCGAACATGGAACACATATGCAATGTAATTCCTCAATAAATAATAAAAATAAACATTTCTATTGAGGTGAAATAAACGTTTCTATTGAGGTTAAATAAACGTTTCTATTGAGGTTAAATAAACGTTTCTATTGAGGTTAAATAAACGTTTCTATTGAGGTTAAATAAACGTTTCTATTGAGGTTAAATAAACGTTTCTATTGAGGTTAAATAAACGTTTCTATTGAGGTTAAATAAACGTTTCTATTGAGGTTAAATAAACGTTTCTATTGAGGTTAAATAAACGTTTCTATTGAGGTTAAATAAACGTTTCTATTGAGGTTAAATAAACGTTTCTATTGAGGTTCCAATGTGATTGAGTGTTGTGTTTTTATTGTTGTTTTGTTTTGCTGTGTTTTTTATATTTTAAGCTTTCCCTCTATGAAGGTGATTAATAGAAAGTCTTCTGTTTCTAATGCAGAGTCTGTTGTGATGGAGAAGAGGGGGTTCCTCATCCTTCTGCTGGCAGGTGGGTTTCCTTCATTTCTGTTTTTCTCACTGTTTGCTTTGATATTTCCCACATTCTCTGCTGGTATGTTACACATTATTTTCCATGTATCTGGAGAGGTTCCCAGCCCTCTGGTGTTCAGTCTGCCTGTCACAGGGTGTGTGCATGTGTGTGTGTGTCAGTGTGTGTGTGTGTGTGTGTGTGTAGGGGGTGGGGGTTGGCAGGGAGGGAGGGGGTTACATTTCTCCCTGTCAGATCACATGGGAATGTGGCTGGAGCTGACAAGTGAATACATGATTAAGTGATGAATTAGGCTCCAGACACAGGTGTATAAAATAGGTATTCACGGGTGGTAATTAGTAAGGATACAGACCTTCAATCTATCTACACAAGATGGTCAATTCCACTGATTTAACATGGGAACTTCCATCCATGCCTAATGCTGTCATTCAAAATGATCTAGACAGCATTTAGAACTGGGCAGACACATGGCAAATGACATTTAATAGAGAAGTGTTAGGTACTGCACGCAGGCAATAAAAATGTGCATTATTAATATCATATAGGAGATACTGAAATTGAAGAAGGAATCTATGAAAAAGACCTAGGAGTTTATGTTGGCTCAGAAATGTCTTCATCTAGATAATGTGGGGAAGCTATAAAAAAGGCCAACAAGATGCTCGGATATATTGTGAAAAGTGTTGAATTTAAATCAAGGGAAGTAATGTTAAAACTTTACAATGCATTAGTAAGACCTCACCTAGAATATTGTGTTCAGTTCTGGTCACCTCGTTACAAAAAGGATATTGCTGCTCTAGAAAGAGTGCAAAGAAGAGCGACCAGAATTATCCCGGGTTTAAAAGGCATGTCGTATGCAGACAGGCTAAAAGAATTGAATCTATTCAGTCTTGAACAAAAAAGACTACACAGTGATTCTATTCAAGCATTCAAAATTCTAATAGGTATTGACAACGTCAACCCAGGGTACTTTTTTGACCTGAAAAAAGAAACAAGGACCAGGGGTCACAAATGCATTCAATTGTGACAACACAGTAAAAAAAATAGTAATATCTCCCTTTTCAATTTTCCACGGAATGTAAGTTTTACAACTCCTGAATTCAGCTTTTTATTTATATATAGTAGATGCTGCTTGGTAGCCATCAAAAAGTTGTCATTATCTGAGAGTTGTTAAGAGAAAAACCATAGGATAGGATTGGTTCCTTTTAAAAAAATTTAAAAACCAAAAGTTGTCTTTATTGGAGTTGCTAATAAGTGGCATCTATTGTATAAATTATATATCTGTTTTTAATGTTTATCTGTGTGAATTGACATAATGTCTGATGATCTGAATTGGGATCAATATAAATGGTTTCAGATTTAATTCTATGTTAATACCCTTAAAGCAACTGCTTCATTTAAAAAGACGTACATTTCTGTCTCTTTTTTAAGATGATCAGCTTGTATTTATATTCTTAGCTCAGTTCTCAGTTAATGGTTGCAATTCATGACTGAACAGTTTTGAATACTCTAACAATAGTGGTTCTTAATGTATGTTATGTGTGCTTTACGTATGTCCTCGTGACGCGGTACTCCCGCCCCTGTGCATGTTTTCCATTAATTTGTATGTTTATGTCTTGTTGTTATGATTTAGATATTTTAGATATGAAGGCGCTGTTTTGATTTAAGGACGAGGGAGATTCCGTCCGCCGTTTATTTGTTATTGTTTTGTATTTTTAAATACCTCATGGGAATGCGTGACTGTCAGCTAGTAATTATTGAATTAGCATCATTATTATACTCGTGCAGACTATGGCCGAGGGGCAGGCCCGGCCTTAGTGATAGGCGGAGTCTGCTAATGCCTAGGGCGACGAAATTCAGGGGGCGGCAAAATTATTATTATTGTTTTTTAGTTTTGTTAACGGAACCTGCATCACATTTGTGTTGGCGTGCCGCGTGCCGCGCATCAGTGTTTATACTGTAGTGATCTGTACTGAGTGTTTTGTGTCTATGTCATGAGTGCCTGTGGGTGTGAGCGAGTGCACCTGTGGGGGTGGAGGAGCGGGATCGAGGCGTGACCTCAGGGTGCTTGTGTGAATGATTCCCAATCGTGTTTTGTTTGTCCCTCAGTTCGATGTTTTTGTTTTAAATCTATTACACATTACCTTCTTTTGTTTCAAAGCATGTTGTGTTTGGATTATATGGCAATATTATATGAAAAGAAGCTGAATTTAGTATGACAGCTAAATTAGTCAGGATTTGTGAGATTCATTTAAATGTTTTGCTTTGCTTTTAGACATAATGAGATGTGTTAATGATGTTGTTTTTTTCTTTATCAGGGTTTTGTGTGCCTGCGTACAACCAGATCAGAAAACACGTGTTTGTGGAAACTGAGACGAGCTGGTCTGAAGCTCAGAGCTACTGTAGAGAGAAGCACACAGACCTGGCCACTGTGCGCAGCCAGGAAGAAGCAAAGCAGCTCTTAAATATTACAGGAGCTTCTCTCTGGGGTTCCTGGATCGGGCTGTATCGTGATGACACACAGAACTGGCAGTGGTCTAACAGCGATGATGTCATCTACTCCAACTGGAGGGCAGACCTCTTCTGTGCTTCAGTCAATTCAGACGGAAAGTGGATTGATTTACCCTGCAACCTTCAGAAAGCCTTCATGTGCTACAAAGGTAAAGACGTAATTGTTGCGATATTGCAATTGATTATTCATTTATTTTAGTTCTTATAATTATTAAGCATCCCTGTGAGGGGAGCTTGTATGGGTTTGAAAATCTTGAAAATCTAATATCTCAAACTATTACAGCTTGCAAATATTTAAGACCCTTGCTCTTGCCTATTGCTCTATTCATCACACTTCCCAAATCCTATCTCCAGTCCCTCGTGTCTCCTTATATTCCCTCTCGCCCTCTCCGCTCATCCTCTACTGGCCAACTTGTTATGCCTTCTCTTCACTCTCCTTCCTCCCGTCCTTGCTCCTTCTCTTCACTCTCCTTCCTCCCGTGCTCGCTCCTTCTCTTCACTCTCCTTCCTCCCGTGCTCGCTCCTTCTCTTCACTCTCCTTCCTCCCGTGCTGCTCCTTCTCTTCACTCTCCTTCCTCCCGTGCTGCTCCTTCTCTTCACTCTCCTTCCTCCCGTGCTCGCTCCTTCTCTTCACTCTCCTTCCTCCCGTGCTGCTCCTTCTCTTCACTCTCCTTCCTCCCATGCTCGCTCCTTCTCTTCACTCTCCTTCCTCCCGTGCTCGCTCCTTCTCTTCACTCTCCTTCCTCCCATGCTACTCCTTCTCTTCACTCTCCTTCCTCCCGTCCTTGCTCCTTCTCTTCACTCTCCTTCCTCCCGTGCTCGCTCCTTCTCTTCACTCTCCTTCCTCCCGTGCTGCTCCTTCTCTTCACTCTCCTTCCTCCCGTGCTGCTCCTTCTCTTCACTCTCCTTCCTCCCGTGCTCGCTCCTTCTCTTCACTCTCCTTCCTCCCGTGCTCGCTCCTTCTCTTCACTCTTCTTCCTCCCGTGCTGCTCCTTCTCTTCACTCTCCTTCCTCTCGTGCTGCTCCTTCTCTTCACTCTCCTTCCTCCCGTGCTCGCTCCTTCTCTTCACTCTCCTTCCTCCCGTGCTGCTCCTTCTCTTCACTCTCCTTCCTCCCGTGCTCGCTTCTTCTCTTCACTCTCCTTCCTCCCGTCCTTGCTCCTTCTCTTCACTCTCCTTCCTCCCGTCCTTGCTCCTTCTCTTCACTCTCCTTCCTCCCGTCCTTGCTCCTTCTCTTCACTCTCCTTCCTCCCGTCCTTGCTCCTTCTCTTCACTCTCCTTCCTCCCGTCCTTGCTCCTTCTCTTCACTCTCCTTCCTCCCATGCTCGCTCCTTCTCTTCACTCTCCTTCCTCCCGTGCTGCTCCTTCTCTTCACTCTCCTTCCTCCCATGCTCGCTCCTTCTCTTCACTCTCCTTCCTCCCGTGCTCGCTCCTTCTCTTCACTCTCCTTCCTCCCATGCTACTCCTTCTCTTCACTCTCCTTCCTCCCGTCCTTGCTCCTTCTCTTCACTCTCCTTCCTCCCGTGCTCGCTCCTTCTCTTCACTCTCCTTCCTCCCGTGCTGCTCCTTCTCTTCACTCTCCTTCCTCCCGTGCTCGCTCCTTCTCTTCACTCTCCTTCCTCCCGTGCTCGCTCCTTCTCTTCACTCTTCTTCCTCCCGTGCTGCTCCTTCTCTTCACTCTCCTTCCTCTCGTGCTGCTCCTTCTCTTCACTCTCCTTCCTCCCGTGCTCGCTCCTTCTCTTCACTCTCCTTCCTCCCGTGCTCGCTCCTTCTCTTCACTCTCCTTCCTCCCGTGCTGCTCCTTCTCTTCACTCTCCTTCCTCCTGTGCTCGCTTCTTCTCTTCACTCTCCTTCCTCCCGTCCTTGCTCCTTCTCTTCACTCTCCTTCCTCCCGTGCTGCTCCTTCTCTTCACTCTCCTTCCTCCCGTGCTGCTCCTTCTCTTCACTCCCCTTCCTCCCGTCCTTGCTCATTCTCTTCACTCTCCTTCCTCCCGTCCTTGCTCCTTCTCTTCACTCTCCTTTCTCCCGTCCTTGCTCCTTCTCTTCACTCTCCTTCCTCCCGTGCTGCTCCTTCTCTTCACTCTCCTTCCTCCCGTGCTGCTCCTTCTCTTCACTCCTTCCTCCCGTGCTGCTCCTTCTCTTCACTCTCCTTCCTCCCATGCTGCTCCTTCTCTTCACTTTCCTTCCTCCCATGTTCACTCCTCTGGCAACTCTGACCTCTGCAGACAGGTTACGTATGAACAGCAGCTTGAAGCTCTTGTCTACATTGTCCCCTGGATGTGCTTCACCTGCATAGTAAAGGAGTTTCAGTTCCTTGTAGAAGTCTCTCAGGTCCTCATCCTTCTTACATTATCTGAGACAGGCTGTGTGCAGGGCTGTGCAGGGATCACCATACTTGGAGCATTTCCTTGTTAAGGCAGTGCACGGTTTCTCAAAGATTTTCCTGGTCTCAGCTGACAATGCAGATGTCCACTCCAGTACTGTGTCTACAAGTGTGAGAGAGAGCAGTCTGGCCTTATTCAGATCACTTGTCAGTCCCCAATCGTTGATAATGTCCTGGATATGACTGGTGTGTCCCTCAGTGGTGATGCTCTTTTTAGCTGCAGGTAGTTGATGCTAACTTGTGATGTAAACCATTAGTTCTCAGTTCAGGTTGGCGTGCTTCACCATTGCACATTGCAGAGTTGTAGACTGGGCTCTAGGCTCTCCAGGGACTTTCCTTCTTGGTTGTGCAGTGTATTCAGGAAGTGAGGTTACGCTCTGTCACAAGGCTGGCTGAGTGGTGACACGTCAGACCCGGAAGAAACAGACAGACAGAGACAGCGAGGTTGGTGAAGCTGAGCACTTGGTTGTGCTCAGCATTTAATAAACAAAACAAAAGAACACAAAAAACAGGACACGGCACTTAGGCCAAAATAAATATATAAACAAAATGCACTAACACACAAAACAAGCGGACGAACGTTTAAACAAGTACCGTGCTGGCACTTCCAGCACGCTGTAGCAATTGTTATTCTTTACTTTAGCTTTTATTTCTCCTTCTCTCTCACCCGTTCTCCCTTCTCGAACACCCAACCCCGAGTGAGTCAAACGTGCATCTATATATACTGTTGTGCTGGGATTCAATTACTAATTAATTATTCACTTGAATCCCAGCACGTGAATTAATTCTGTGCAACCCCGTGCTCACATACTATACTTTAAATGCATATCCTGTGTACCAATCTCTATACACCAACATTAACACACGCAACATACAACACATAACACACAAATGCACACAGGGGCGGGGCACATTGCCACACGCTCTTAGCAGTGCTTGGAACAGTTTCTTGGAGACGTTGGCCTGTCCTGGAGCCGTGCCACTTCCCTGTAGAGTTTTTACCGAGTCCTTTAGGCTCTCTGCCTCAGTATTGTTCACAATTGGAGAGGATGTTTTAATTCCAAGAAAAAGTATTTGAGTTGAAATCATTTATTTCTTAGCCAATGCCCTTATCCAGGGTGATTTACAATTGTTATAAGATATTGCATTATTTTTATATACAATTACCCATTTATACAGTTGGTTTTTACTGGAGCAATTTAGGTAAAGTACCTTGCTCAAGGGTACAGCAGCAGTGTCCCCCACCAGGGATTGAACCCACGACTCTCCGGTCAAGAGTCCAGAGCCCTAACCACTACTGGTTAGGCTGCAAATCTCTGCTTTTGTTTTCCCGAGCTCCTCCTCTCCATGTTCTAGCTCTGCGTGGAGCCTGGGAATGTCCTCCTCTTGTTGCAGCAGCGTACTTAGTGGTTTATTTGATGCTCCATCTGTTGCTGGAGATCTTTGATCTGTTCCTCTCTGTTCTGTAAATCCTCGGCTGCAGTGCTTAGGTCAAGTTCACCCACTCACCTCTTCAATCTTGTTACATCATAAGTAAGGGAGGAAGTTAGGGTTTTTCTTCTGGACCATGTACTTTTGGATTTCAACATCTTTGAGGGCCTGTCGCCCCCGACAGCAGCATAGTGGCAACTCTGGATGCAGATCTCATCTTTGAGGGCCTGTCGCCCCCGACAGCAGCATAGTGGCAACTCTGGATGCAGATCTCATCTTTGAGGGCCTGTCGCCATTGACAGCAGCATAGTGGCAACTCTGGATGCAGATCTCATCTTTGAGGGCCTGTCGCCCCCGACAGCAGCATAGTGGCAACTCTGGATGCAGATCTCATCTTTGAGGGCCTGTCGCCCCCGACAGCAGCATAGTGGCAACTCTGGATGCAGATATCATCTTTGGTTTTGCCTCCATCACCGCCACCAGCAGAGGGAGCATGCCTGCTGGTTCCCCTGCTGCTGCCGTCCCGAGAGCCAGAGTGGGTGGAGCTGCCGTCCTGAGAGCCAGAAGAGGTGGAGCTGCCGTCCCGAGAGCCAGAGGGGGTGGAGCTGCCGTCCCGAGAGCCAGAAGGGGTGGAGCTGCTGTCCCGAGAGCCAGAGGGGGTGGAGCTGCCGTAACGAGAGCCAGAAGGAGAGAGGGCTGAAGCCCCTCAGCAGCCCTTGCACATGCTGCTGAGAGGAGCTCAGGGGAGGCACACCCGACTACGACCGCTAGACCGCTAGAATGGCCACAGCCACCAAAGCCAATGCCGGAGTGTCTGGAACTGTTGGACCTGGAGGAGCTGGAACTGCCGTTGTCGGAGTGGCCACCGTCTCCGCCTGTTGTTCCAGAAGGTCCGCCTGCTATTCCTGAGGGTCCGCTGTCTCCGCCTGCTGTTCGTAAGGGGTCGCCGTTCCCGCCTCTGCCACCAGAGGGAGATGGGCCGCCGTCCCCGCCTCCGCCACCAGAGGGAGACGGGCTGCCATTCCTGCCTCCGGCACCAGAGGGAGACGGGCTGCCATTCCTGCCTCCGGCACCAGAGGGAGACGGGCCGCCGTTCCCGCCTCCGGCACCAGAGGGAGACGGGCTGCCGTTCCCGCCTCCGGCACCAGAGGGAGACGGGCCGCCGTTCCCGCCTCCGGCACCAGAGGGAGACGGGCCGCCGTTCCCGCCTCCGCCACCAGAGGGAGACGGGCCGCCGTTCCCGCCTCCGCCACCAGAGGGAGACGGGCCGCCGTTCCCGCCTCCGCCACCAGAGGGAGACGGGCCGCCGTTCCCGCCTCCGCCACCAGAGGGAGACGGGCCGCCGCTCCCTCCTCTGCCACCAGAGGGAGACGGGCCGCCGTTCCCGCCTCCGCCACCAGAGGGAGACGGGCCGCCGTTCCCGCCTCCGCCACCAGAGGGAGACGGGCCGCCGTTCCCGCCTCCGCCACCAGAGGGAGACGGGCCGCCGTTCCCGCCTCCGCCACCAGAGGGAGACGGGCCGCCGTTCCTGCCTCCGCCACCAGAGGTGCCACCAGCACTGCTCCTGCTGGAGGGTCCAGGTTTCCTACCAGCGTTCGCATGCTTGGAAGGTCCGGGGCCCCCGCTATTGAAGAAAGCTTGGGGGATCCAACATCAACCCCGCCCACCACCGCCCGCTCAAATAGCCCACCCAAGGGACATAAGGGGACTCTTGGGGGGAGGGCCTGAAGGCAAAGCCCAGCCTGGAAGCCGTGTTTTTGTAAGTTTCATTTTGTGTTTATTTTGTGTCTGAGAAACCTTTTTGTTTGGCCCTCGTGCCGGTTTATTTTGTATTTTTGTATTAAAAGCTTTATTTTTGAACTTTTCACACTGTCTCTGAGTCTCAACCTCTGTCATCCTGTCACAACCCTGTTACAAAAAAGCGCTCTGTAACGTCAGCTAACACTCTCAGGAGCTGACTCTGTGGACGTGTCAAAATGGCAGAGGTGAACTAGCAGTGTGCAAAGTGCGGTCACATTTCACCCAAATATCTGTGTTAAGTACATGATTGTCTATGCTTATAGTCATTGTTAATGTGTAAATCTTGTTTGCTTTAAAAAAGTGACGTTTTTCATACGTTTCCACACGTTCAAGAAGTAAACAGTCTTATGTTTTGTAACGGCTGCACACATTTATAAATGTTATTGTAAATAAATATAAACTTAGGGTCACATACTGTAGTATTTTTATTACGTTACTAAAGATAGGAATGTTAAATGCTATTATTCTCATAGTTACCCCTGCACAGTTAAAAAAAAGGGGGGGAGAGTGACATTAACTTCATTATTATTATTAAAATTTTACAATTACTATTAGTATTATTAAAATAAAACATGACAGGCTACCTCAAATGTTGCTCGCTCCATCTGAAAATGAGTTTTAAATGCAGCATTGGTGTAGTAGGCTCCATCATAACATTCTCAATGTAATTTTCTACCCTCACTGAACTGTTTGAGTTCACTGCTGTCACAGTCGCTAATGCCGCAATATTCATTGCTGAGTATACTGTCATGTAGGCATGATGCTGTCTGTCCTCCAGAAACTCCTGCAAAACTAACCCCATTGCAACTTTGTCCACCATTTTGAAAACGTTGGCTAACATACCGTTCAATAAGACCCAGCTTCCTCCTCGTAGCGCCACAAGATAGAGTTCTGCTTATTGAACGCAGGAATCCAAAGTGGCTGAGATGTGGAAGTAACTTTTATGATGAGTGACCATAAAGACGTGAAGTTTTATAGTATAATAATTGATCAAAACATGTACTTGACTGTGGACAAGACACAGTTTTTTTTTTTAAATTGTAGGATTGATGAAAACACAAAGTTTGTTTTGGGTTCAGAGCCAGCTCACCTACACAGCTCCCAGCCTCTCAGCTGCTGTTTGTTTGTCTTTACAGAGACCAGCAACATCACTGAGAGATACACCCTGATTGAAGAACTGAAAACCTGGACTGAAGCTCAGCAGTACTGTAGGGAACACCACACCGACCTCGTCAGTATAAAGAACGCCAGTGAAAATGAAGAACTAGTGAAGAAAGCGCAGGGCAAGCCCTTCTGGATAGGCCTGTTCAATGAGCCCTGGAAGTGGTCACACCAGGGGGATAGCTACACATTTCACACCTGGACCTATTGGGAACCAAATAATTGGGGAGGCAATCAGAACTGTGTGATGATGAGACAGACTGGTGAATGGATTGACTATAGCTGCAACTTTCAGTTGCCCTTCTTCTGCTGTGATGGTGAGGACCCTGTTCAGACTGTGTTCTCATTTAATTCAGTGTAAACCTGCAGGTTGAAAGAGGGAAGCATGATTAGATCTCTTCAATAGGTCTTGGTGGTGACAAATCTAGCAGTTTCCACTTTGGGAATCAATCACAGAGGGTCTAAATGGGGTTAAAAGTGTAAACAAATGGGGGCTTCTGAGTGGTGCATCTGGTAAAGGCGCTCTGCATGGAGTGCAGGATGAGCCCTATATCCTGGAGGTCACCAGTTCGAGTCCAGGCTATTGACCATGGACGGGAGTTCCCAGGGGGTGGCACATAATTGGTCGAGCGCCGCCCGGGGGGTCTTAGGTCGCCAGGGTGTCCTTGGCTCACTGCACACCAGAGACCCCTTTAGACTGGCCGGCCGCCTGCGGGCCTGCCTGTAAGTTGCCCAGAGCTGCGTGGTCCTCCGTCGCTGTAGCTCTGAGGTGGATGCATGGTAGACCTGCAGAGTGAAAAGAAGCGTGCGGCTGACGGCAAGTTTCAGAGGACACGTGTGTCCGGCTTCGTCCCTCCTGAGTCAGCACGGGGGTGACAGCGGTGAGCTGGGTTGAAATTAAACAAGAATTGGGCTTACCAAATTGGGGAGAAAAATAAGAAAATAATTGGCAATTGCACATTTAAAAAAATAAATAAATAATAAAAGGGTAAACAAAACCCCAGTTATATTTCTTTAGGCTTTAAGGTGCTGTGCTGTGCTGTGCTGTGCTGTGCCATGCTGTGCTGTGCTGTGCAATATCCTATAATAACAAGACATGTACCTTTACACATTCTAAAACAACATTAGCATTGATTGACAGTGAATTGAGTTTTTCTCACAACGACTTCTTTGGCTACCTGGTGTTTCCATGACCTTCGTCACTCATGCCAGAATGATACTCATGTTACAGTACAAACCACAAGCATGCTGTTAGTATATTTATTATCACCATACAGTTCTACTAGTGTCCTACATTCTTACAAGACCAGTAATCTGTGACTGTTGGTTCCATTTCCAGTGGAATTCTTTTCTCTGAAGAACACGTTTTCACTCTTCTTTATTGTGCTGTCCCCTCTCCCCAGGCGGCTCCTCTGGTCAATGTTTCTATGAAGGAACTGGGAAGACATGGCAGGAAGCTCAGAGCTACTGCAGAAACCAAGGCAGAGACCTGCCCACCATTCAAGACCAGGCCAGGGTTAATAAGCTTATAGGTCTTATACCTTCAACTAGTAACTCGGGTCACTGGATCGGGCTGTATCATGACAAGGAGAACTGGCAGTGGTCCAGTGGAGGTGATGTCATCTACTCCAACTGGGAACCTTACCTCTTCTGTGCTTCAGTCAATGCGGAGGGAGAGTGGGAGGATTCATTCTGCAGTAAGGGAAACTATTTCATGTGCTACAGCGGTGAGTTGAGATTCAATTCCTTTGTTAATGAAACAGCTGACTGGACTGGGGGTTGAAGCCAGGTCCCCTGGATACTGCACAGGGGCCGTAATCTTGAAACATTCAAAAGAAGAAACATCTTTTTGTTATGAAGAAAAATGTTAAGACAATGTGTTATTCATAACAAGGTTTCTTAGATTGTTTTTCCTTCATAAGACACTTAAGAACATGTGTATTCTTCAAAGAAATGTTCTTATTGTTTTGTTTAAATTGTTTATATTCCAGACAGCAAATCCTTGTCTTAAATATGTAGCCCTTATTAGACATGTAGAAGAAATATGTTTAGCAGTTAAATAACTATTTGTATTTGAATAAAAGGTGATAAAGGGGGTTGTAGTTTTGCTGTATTGTGTGTAGTGGGCTGAACCTCACATGACTGATTCATTTGTTATGCAAATTAGGTCTGACAGGTATTCTGCAATATATAAAAGCTACATCTCCCTGTTACAAGTTATTTTCAGTCACCATGGGCAAAGGATCTGACAGACTTTGATACACAGCTGATAGCGCAGCAGGTGCTTCCCTAACCAACACTAGGCTACATAAATGCCATGTTTCATGAGGTACAGCCTCCACAGTGGTGAGCCAGTCTTGTTGCTCGTGACAAATGTATTTCTCTTCTAAACAGTTTTATTTCCCCACTTTGCTATTAAATACTTTTCAGACATAAACCAAAGAGACTCCCATGCACTGCTAGAGATGTTGCTTTTCATGACCTTGATAGCTGAGCCGGGTATGACTCGGTTCAATCACTATACAACAGGAGAGCCAGCGCACCTCCACAGATCACATTGATTTTGATCTGCTGTTTGTGTTTACAGAGACCAGCAACATCACTGAGAGATACACCCTGATTGAAGAACTGAAAACCTGGACTGAAGCTCAGCAGTACTGTAGAGAACACCACACCGACCTCGTCAGTATAAAGAACGCCAGTGAAAATGAAGAAATAGTAAAGAAAGCGCAGGGCAAGCCCTTCTGGATAGGCCTGTTCAATGAGCCCTGGAAGTGGACACACCAGGGGGATAACTACACATTTCACACCTGGAGCAAAGGGGAACCAGACAACTTGGGAGGGGATGAGAACTGTGTGATGATGAGTAAGACTGGTGGATGGACTGACACTGGCTGCAACTCTCAGAAGTCCTTCTTCTGCTGTGAGGGTGAGGACCCTGTTCAGACTGTGTTCTCATTTAATTCAGTGATCTTCAATAGGTGGTGACAAATCTAGCAGTTTCCACTTTGAGAATCAATCACAGGCTCCCTGCTCAGGCTGATGGGATGGTCAATATCGTTCCAGAGGTAATGGGGTGATGTGGATTGCAGTTATCAGTACCCCTTGTTCTGCTGTGATGAAGGCTTCCTGTTCAGTCTGTGCTCTTGTTCAGCTCAGTGTTTGTACCCCAGTCTGTGAGCAGGGACTCAGAGGCTCAGTCCATCTCATCCTACAGTAGCTGTCTGACCTCCAGAGCAGGACAGGGTGTAGCCTAGAGATCTGAAGAACCAGAAACCAGCCCGGTCATTAAGAGTGTGAGAGGGAGCAGCTACCCCTCATTGTTATACCCAGGAGAGACGTGTGCTGTGATATACATTCTTACTGTCTATTTATTATATTTATTTGAAAACAATAAACCATGTCATTGTCAGCATTGCCCTGGTGGAGACAGCAGCATAGACACTGTTTCATTTAAATGCATTTGAACAATACACTTGCAATAGGAAACACTAAATCTTGTTGTTGTGTTTTCTTTACAGATTCAGACCCCACAAGCCCCCCTTCCACTCCGGTCTCTCAAGGTATGCAGTGTAATCACTTCAGTGTGATTCAGAACCATAGCAGGAATCTGGCTTTGCTATCAACTTTCTTTTTTCTATTTACAGAAGGAGAATCCTCGAGCCGCCCTTCCACTCCGGTCTCTCAAGGTAAGTGCAGTTTGAAGATGGCAGTTTGTTCAGTGTGATTGACAGCCCACACCATGAGTTATAAATGAATCTCAGTGTTGTTATCAACCTCACTAATTTAACAGGGAGTTCACCATTGTATCAGTTCAATTTGAATGTGGCTTTGTAATAAATGACTTATTGTTTGAATTTATTAGTATTTATTTATTGCCCTGGTGGAGACAGCAGCATAGACACAGTTTCATTTAAATGCATTTGAACACTACACTTGAAATAGGAAACACTAAGGGGTAGATGCACTAAGGTGGGCCAGTCGCAGCGCAAACATGCTGCAATTTGCATTTTCGTTGCCACAATTCCCAAAATATCCATTTTGTCATATGTACTAAGAGAAAATATGTTGATGAAAAGAGCCGCAATATACTAATTTAAATATTATGTGCTTCATCTTAGCGAGAGTTGTGCGACATTTTTTCAAATAAAATAGCGGGAGTTGAGTTGTGGTTTGCTGCAGCAGAGGGTGCCCTAACATTTATAAATGTTATACATTGAAGGGTGCAAGAATCAAAATAACATTGTTTTTGTTAAATGTGAACGTCATCTGTACAATGCAGTGTTCCTTCTTCATTTTACATATTTTAATACTGTTACATTTATATATATATAATGAAAGGCAGTTTGATCACATCAGATTCTATAGTGGGGCCCCAACCTTCACCCCCAAAAAGCTTTTCATAATCATACAGTAGCGCCTCGCTGAACCGGACATGTTTGTCCGACATAAGGAGGTGTCGGGTTTAAATACAATACAATTGCACACACATACAATTACAGTCCTCAATGTATTTTAAATATAAATCATTGCTCTGATATAACACTCATGTGTTTTGGGTAGGCTACACATTACATTATGTAAAAATATAAATCTGTACAGTAGGCCTATACAGTACACAGTACAGTAGTAAAGTCAATGAATACCTAGCGTACTTTTTTGTAATTTAGCCTACTGGTAACACAAAATAAGTCATGCTGCTGCATTGTACACATTGGTGTACAATGCAAATAAGATTATTTTAAATCGAAACTAAATCATTTTAGGGTGTTTTTTTATTATTTTTAACTTGGTCTACTTAGTAGCCTAGAAAATTAACACACAATAGATCATGGCCCTATACAGATGCTCAGAATGAGCTGGAGGGGTTAATGGCACATGTGTGCAGTCTACTGCTCCCAACACGCTGGGAAAACCAGAAATGTCATAGAAATTTGTTTTCAAGACTTGGAAATACACCCTAACTTTAGTGAAAATTAGGTACTTGGGTGTTTGTCTTAAAAAATACATTGAGCACAACTGGCAACGCACAAGAAAAAGCGGACTGGGAAATGCCAGCAACAATTGCAACTGTTTAAAACATGCTTTCAAAATATATGTGTTTTCTTTACAGATTCAGACCCCACAAGCCCCCCTCCCACTCCGGTCTCTCAAGGTATGCAGTGTAATCACTTCAGTGGATTCAGAACCACTGCAGCAATCTGGCTTTGTTATAAACTTTCTTTTTTCTCTTTTTTTCTGTTTACAGAAGGAGAATCCTCGAGCCCCCCTTCCACTCCTGTCTCTCAAGGTAAGTGCAGTGTAATCACTTCAGTGTGATTCACAAACCACAGTAGCATTGCAATCTCATGTGTCATGTGAACCACTAGACCTATTGAAGCCATGTGAGATTTGTGTGCAAAAATAATGTGAAAGCTGAACCTAGCGTGAGGCAACTGCCTGACTGACACCAGGTCCCTGCAGTGCAACTCAGGGCATCTAAACCACTCACTGTAGACGTGTCATGTTGAATACTGTTGACAACTGCCCTAACGTTAGACACTCATCTAAATATCTAAACACAGGAGCTGATCTTTGAAAATCTACCTCTACACGTCTGCTTCGTGTGTTCTAGGTACCAGCACCCCACCTGAGCCCTGCACTTAACTCACGTTCTGTGCTGCACATTACAGACAACGTGGGTCTTATTGTTTTACATGGGGTTCATTTAATTATTCAGCTCAGTGTTTGTACCCCAGTCTGTGAGCAGGGACTCAGAGGCTCAGTCCATCTGATCCTACAGTAGCTGTCTGACCTCCTGCACTCATATGATTTTCTCATCAGTAGGCTATGCTGCAGTATCTACAGGTAACACTGTTTATACTGTTGAAAATTGCCCTAACATTAGACACTCATCTAAACATCTAAGCACAAGAGTTCCTCCTTGAAAATCTACCTCTAAAGGTCTGCTTCTTGTGTTCTAGGTACCAGCACTAGGTACTCAAGTTCAGCGTTTCCTCTAAGGTTAAAATGCGCACATTTTACACAGTAACTGGCAACAACCTTCCACTCAGTTTACTAACTTTTACAAGTTATCAAATACCAACCTCACTCAAGACTCCAACATCTCATTTTGAGAGCATTCATGCAAAGCATTAACATAAGCATATTTGCGTGTGTCTTGCAGGTGATTCTCTGATTTCCCTGTTAAAATGCATGTCACATTATAGTACAGAGCTCTCTGGGGCTCCAGTGAATCCAGTAGTGCAGGGCGGGTGAAGCAGGCGTCTGGAGATTCTGCCTCTATGGAGAGGGCTGCCCGGTGCTGCTTAGGAATGTCGCAGTTTTGAACTTAACATAAATAAAAAACACAATACTCATACTTTCATGGTTTTTGTTTTATTTCCCTTTTAAAAAAACGACCATTTCAGAAATATCATCATATAAAGCATTTAGAAACTGGTAAATATGTGATCAAAATATTAATTTAGAGTCGAAAATACACATGTAAGTATAGTATAGTGATTGAAGACGACATACCATGTGCATTTGTTTGCAAGTTGAGTTTAGGTGACTTCACTCACGTGTCTCTGCTGAAACTCAACATGACAGCTGCACCAACGAAGAAAAAAAAGCAATGTTTCAGTAAAAGACAGAGCTAAAACAAAATCTGATTATCTCTATGAGGATGGTGGGACACTATTGTTCAAGTTTTACTGCCATTGCTCATGTATGAGTCAATACCATTAAAAGATCATATTGCCAGTCATAAACATGTAGAGAGAACAAGAAAGCAAATAAGACGGCAACAATGGCAAAGCATGCATTCACTATACTGAAAACTGAGGTCTAAGACACTGCATTCACTATGCTGAAAACTGAGGTCTAAGACACTGCATTCACTATACTGAAAACTGAGATCTAAGACACTGCATTCACTATACTGAAAACTGAGGTCTAAGACACTGCATTCACTATACTGAAAACTGAGGTCTAAGACACTGCATTCACTATACTGAAAACTGAGATCTAAGACACTGCATTCACTATGCTGAAAACTGAGGTCTAAGACACTGCATTCACTATACTGAAAACTGAGATCTAAGACACTGCATTCACTATACTGAAAACTGAGATCTAAGACACTGCATTCACTATGCTGAAAACTGAGGTCTAAGACACTGCATTCACTATGCTGAAAACTGAGGTCTAAGACACTGCATTCACTATGCTGAAAACTGCAGTCTAAGACACTGCATTCACTATACTGAAAACTGAGGTCTAAGACACTGCATTCACTATGCTGAAAACTGAGGTCTAAGACACTGCATTCACTATGCTGAAAACTGAGGTCTAAGACACTGCATTCACTATGCTGAAAACTGAGGTCTAAGACACTGCGTTCTCTATGCTGAAAACTGAGATCTAAGACATTGCGTTCAAGGTGGGGCTTTTCTGAAGTATGGAAGGAAAATGAATTGCGTGTTTAATGATTGTTTACTTTATTTCTTTCTATGCTACCTGTGTTTTAATAAAGCTGTAATTGGCAATATTAAACCAAAGCAGTTTTTTATTAAATTATATTTCAAAATTGTATAATGCAACAAAATGAATACATTCAAAGGGTTAGTGCGTCGTCGAAGGTTCCTCACTGATAATTGATCCTTTCTCAGTTAAAACGGCACATTTCTCAGAATCTAAAAAGGGAACGCTGCTCCCGTTCTGTGCTGCACATTACACACTACGTGGGGTCTTATTGTTTGACATGGGGTTTATTTAATGGCTGTGTGAACTCTTCTGTGCTGCACATTACACACTACGTGGGGTCTTATTGTTTTACATGGGGTTTATTTAATGGCTGTGTGATCTCTTCTGTGCTGCACATTACACACTGCGTGGGTCTTATTGTTTGAAATGGGGTTTATTTAATGGCTGTGTGATCTCTTCTGTGCTGCACATTACACACTACGTGGGGTCTTATTGTTTTACATGGGGTTTATTTAATGGCTGTGTGATCTCTTCTGTGCTGCACATTACACACTACATGGGTCTTATTGTTTGACATGGGGTTTATTTAATGGCTGTGTGAACTCTTCTGTGCTGCACATTACAGACTACGTGGGGTCTTATTGTTTTACATGAGGTTTATTTAATGGCTGTGTGAACTCTTCTGTTTGTCTGCACAGATAAGATGGCAATAGCAAGGGTCAAACTAAACGTACCCAAAGGAGTGAATCTTGAGGACCCCAAAGTGAGCGAAGCCATTTTAGAGCAGGTAGGTGACACGCCCTTTCAGAAATCCAAACTGACACTGCTTCCTGTGTACTGGACTTTGTGTGACACTAATGAGCTAATCTCACGTTTGACTTTGCTTCCCTTTAGTTCCTTCTAGTTTCCTCTCGTTTCCCTGATAGATACACAGAGAGATGTGGTGCTCCTTAATAACACTGTGTTTCTTGTGTTGCTGTTTCAGATTCGGGAGCATCTCTCCAAGAACTTTCCAATGGACGGTGTTAATCTGCGCTGGAGAAAACAAGATGGGGAGATATTCCACAAGGAGGAAGAGGAGGAGGAGGAGGAGGAGGAGGAGGAGGAGGAGAAGGAGAAGTACTTCATGCCGTGAGATAACAGCACCCAGAATGACAAGCGGGGGCTTTCAGAGCAGCACTGGTTTATATTAATCTGACATTATCTACTGGTTTATATTAATCTGACATTATCTACTGGTTTATATTAATCTGACATTGTCTACTGGTTTATATTACTCTGACATTATCTACTGGTTTATATTAATCTGACATTATCTACTGGTTTATATTAATCTGACATTATCTACTGGTTTATATTAATCTGACATTATCTACTGGTTTATATTAATCTGACATTGTCTACTGGTTTATATTACTCTGACATTGTCTACTGGTTTACATTACTCTGACATTGTCTACTGGTTCATATTAATCTGACATTATCTACTGGTTTATATTAATCTGACATTATCTACTGGTTCATATTAATCTGACATTATCTACTGGTTTATATTACTCTGACATTATCTACTGGTTTATATTACTCTGACATTATCTACTGGTTTATATTACTCTGACATTATCTACGGGTTTATATTACTCTGACATTATCTACGGGTTTATATTACTCTGACATTATCTACTGGTTTACATTAATCTGACATTATCTACTGGTTTACATTAATCTGACATTATCTACTGGTTTATATTAATCTGACATTATCTACTGGTTCGTATTAATCTGACATTATCTACTGGTTCGTATTAATCTGACATTGTCTACTGGTTTACATTAATCTGACATTATCTACTGGTTCGTATTAATCTGACATTATCTACTGGTTCGTATTAATCTGACATTATCTACTGGTTCGTATTAATCTGACATTGTCGACTGGTTTACATTAACCTGACATTATCTACTGGTTTATATTAACCTGACATGATCTACTGGTTTATATTAATCTGACATTATCTACTGGTTTATATTAATCTGACATTATCTACTGGTTTATATTAATCTGACATTATCTACTGGTTTACATTAATCTGACATTATCTACTGATTTATATTAATCTGACATTATCTACTGGTTTATATTACTCTGACATTATCTACTGGTTTATATTAATCTGACATTATCTACTGGTTTATATTACTCTGACATTATCTACTGGTTTATATTACTCTGACATTATCTACTGGTGCAGCACTGATTTATATTAAGTTGATGGGGGTGTTTTTTTTTAATTTAGTGATAATTTAAATATATGTTTTATTATTACTGGTGCAGCACATATTTATAGTAAGGTGATGGTGTGTGTGTGTTTTTATTTAATGATAATTTAAATATATGTTAAATTATTTACTGGTGCAGCACATATTTATAGTAAGGTGGTGGTGGGTGTTTTTATTTTAATGTTAATTTAAATATATATTCAATTATTTACTGGTGCAGCACATATTTATATTAAGGTGATGGGGTGTGTGTTTTAATTTAATGTTAATTTAAATATATATTCAATTATTTACTGGTGCAGCACATATTTATAATAAGGTGCTGGGGTGTGTGTGTTTTAATGTAGTAAATGATTCTAATATAGGTTACATTAGTTGCTGGTGCAAGTTTCTTTCACCTTGTAAAGAATATATTCAGAGTGGTAACAGAGTAACAGGCCTCTTCACCATGGCATGGCAGAACATGGATTTACAGAATGAATGTACAACTTGCAGTGTACTATTAAATCCCATAGAGGGCACCACAAATACATTTACTGAGGGAGGAAGGGAGCAAGCTCCTGTATAATTATACAATCATCTGGAAGGTCTTGATGCTGCAGTACATTACAAACAGGAGCCAGGATACAGGTGTTGAATTGCTTATCAGGAGGACAGGGCTAAAGTAGATGGCAGATGAAGGACAGTTCTCTTTTTCACATGATCCTCCAGTGCAATGACATGGGCAGCTCTAGCCTGGGTCACTCTGAGCCTCTGTCTGGGTAAGTGAGAGGAGTTGTCCTAGTGCAGCTCAACAAGCTGGTCTCTTCCAGTCCAGGTCTGCGTTCCAACCATGACTGCGTTTCTACCTGTAGGAAAAGCCCTCCAGGACTGGAGCCTGTCGCAATGCAAGTGAAGCTGCAGCATATACTAGGACTGTGGCGCCCCCTATGGTCTTTAAATAGGTCTGCATTATCACTCAGAAATATATGTGCAGTCTGCAGGGTGCAATGCAACATGGGGTGAAGTCATTAAGGCTATGAGTAGGGTGGTTTGCTACAGTTTATGATTTCAATGGAAATGTCTTATTTTTTCTGATGATATTTAATTTACATTACTGTAAAAACAAAAAATAACAGGGTCACTGAAAAAGTTTTATTTCTCATTATAGTGTATGAGGAGCAGGGGAGGGGGGGCAAATCCATGCATTCATGAAACATGTTCATCTCATGCAAACACATAGAAATCACACGAGCTGTACCAAAGAAAATATGTGATTCATGTCATTGGATTGTATGAAGGGTTGTGCATGACAATGATACTCTACTACTCTGTATTTCTGAATGTATTTTTGCTGATTTATTTCAATAAAGTTTCAATCTCAATCTATGGCATCTTTTTTTATTATTATTACTATTTTCACAGAGACTGCAGTCCCCTGACAAGGCTGCTCTATAGCGATGGATCCCTTTCTATACAGTGTGGTTCAGGAGACTGGGTGATGGGCAGCACAGGGACTGAACAGAGACTGCTCTATAGAGATGGATCCCTTTCTATACAGTGTGGTTCAGGAGACTGGGTGATGGGCAGCACAGGGGCTGAACAGAGACTGCTCTATAGCGATGGATCCCTTTCTATACAGTGTGGTTCAGGAGACTGGGTGATGGGCAGCACAGGGGCTGAACAGAGACTGCTCTATAGCAATGGATCCTTTTCTATACAGTGTGGTTCAGGAGACTGGGTGCTGGGCAGCACAGGGGCTGAACAGAGACTGCTCTATAGCGATGGATCCCTTTCTATACAGTGTGGTTCAGGAGACTGGGTGATGGGCAGCACAGGGGCTGAACAGAGACTGCTCTATAGCGATGGATCCCTTTCTATACAGTGTGGTTCAGGAGACTGGGTGATGGGCAGCACAGGGGCTGAACAGAGACTGCTCTATAGCGATGGATCCCTTTCTATACAGTGTGGTTCAGGAGACTGGGTGCTGGGCAGCACAGGGGCTGAACAGAGACTGCTCTATAGCGATGGATCCCTTTCTATACAGTGTGGTTCAGGAGACTGGGTGCTGGGCAGCACAGGGGCTGAACAGAGACTGCGCTATAGCAATGGATCCTTTTCTATACAGTGTGGTTCAGGAGACTGGGTGATGGGCAGCACAGGGGCTGAACAGAGACTGCTCTATAGAGATGGATCCCTTTCTATACAGTGTGGTTCAGGAGACTGGGTGATGGGCAGCACAGAGGCTGAACAGGGACTGCGCTATAGCGATGGATCCCTTTCTATACAGTGTGGTTCAGGAGACTGGGTTCTGGTTGAATGGATCTATATCAGCTGTTTGTTGTCTACACTCCTAAATGAATCTATTTGCTGTTCACTCAGTTCCCAAGTCGTAGCTGATCACCAGCAGTTGCTGACATTGTCTGCAGGTTTAAATAAATAAGCTGGTCTTGAAAGGGTTACAGCATGACTTTATTCAAAGCACCTCCTGTCATGAACCAGACTATGCCACTTTAAGGTCACATATCTGGTACTGTTATGCATTTTTGCGTTCATTTTGAGTTTTTCTCTACTCTGTAGATATGACCTCTCTTAGCCTAGTAGGGCCCCAGGGTCTAACAATGGGTCACCATTCCCATCATGACCACTAGGGAGCACTAGGGTGCAATGTCGACCCATGGGACTTTTTTGACCTGAAAAAAACAAACAAGGACCAGGGGTCACAAATGGAGATAAGGCTTTGAACAATAAATTGCAGGTCCAACAATAGGCACATTGGAACTGCAGTTTAATATTACATTTAATAGAATCACTTTTAAGTTCTAACTTTAGGGAATAATGAGCAATATGTTAAATTCTTGCTCTCAATTGTAATAATTATATACATTTATATTTCATGGTCATGATTATTATTATTTTTACTGTTAATGAAAATTGCATTATAAATAGTGCTTCTGATTTTCGTTTTAACTAATAAAAGCCGATAAAACACCCCCATCCAAATTATATAGTGAGCGTGTGGGTGCACAGACGATGCAGACAGTTGTTTCCAATATAATCCAAGTTTGTTTATTAAACTTCAAAGGGGAAAAAAATAAACTTGCTCCTGGTTGCGAGATGAGATATAAAGAAAATAAACAGTTCAAACAGGATTTGTAGAACAAAAAAAACAACAACAATGTAAACTAACTGGACAGTTAACCGCGTCCAGTTGAAGTAATTGGTTCCTGGGTTTTACCAGGTCATTTGCTGGCTTCAGCCTGTCCCCCAGCATGTGAAAACCAGCGGCGTCTCTTTCCACTTTGCTGTATTCCCTTCCAACAGCGCCGGCCCAGGAATGAAGATTTCAGTCACAAAGGCAGTTTTAGCTTCTCTTTTGTATTCCCGTTCAACCCTGGTTGTAGATAAGCTCACGCTGCTCACTGGTTGGAAGCCACCCTTGACTGGCTGTGAAGGTTTTCTTTTAAAGGTGCTGGATTATCTTGGAATTGGACGGTTACAGGCTACAGGTGCAGGCCAATTAAGGCTAATGAGAATTAATCATGGTCCAACCTTGATCCCCTACCTAACCACACCTGCAGCCTGTTTACACGTTAACTCCTTGACGTTATGGCAGGCAAGTACGCTGACCACAGGTCTACCATTGTGTTATCTTCAACACCTGTTTGTATTGAATTAACAAAACAAATAATAATTAACTGAGAGGTATTGGAGGAAAAAATACACCTATTTTGTTTATAACTTTTAGAATGTTTGTATGCTGTAACTGCCCGCCATGATCGTTCAGGATAAGAGTCATGTTCAAACAGACGGAGACAGTGAGTTCTGGACTGTTGGAAGACACTTTAATATTCAGGGCAGCCTGATTGAAATAGGTTCCCATCTCCATTATGACTTTTTTAAACAAACGGAACCACTTTAGATGGAAAATACTCACTCCGACCACGTCAACCCTTTTGATATTTGCACGGGGGATATGTTAATTAGGTACCCACTTCATTTGCATAACATTCCTCATTCTGTCGGAATTGGGGTTCCCTTTCAATTCGAAGACGACCACCAAAGACATTACATATGGGATATGCCTGCTCATTAGATAGGTATCGCTGAGCTCTCTATATCAGAGCTGCTGATAGGCTCCTTCCTGGGATGATGCACTCAGTCCCGCCCACCAAGAGGATAAAACTCTCATTCAAAGGAAGCCATTTCTCTTTTTCCTTCTCAAGACGGTACAGTAAGACCTCTGTGTTGAGCTGAGCATATTGATAGAAAAGATCTTCTCGAGTCGAATCGAGTCGATTGCATTTCACTTGCATTCGTGCTGAAAGCTGGCTTACCGCTTTCCCAGACCAAGTCTTTTTTGCCTTTCTGTCTTTCAGCAGCCTCCTCGCTTGCGTGGTAGGCCGCTCTTTGTATCTGTCTGTCATGTGTGAGCGACTGCCTGTGCAGTCATCCGTGAGTGGTTGTCTATTCTTCTGGAGAGTACACAGTTCCTCCACGGGGCTAGGCCTTGCCATATCCCCACTGTTGAGTGACTCTTCCAGCCGCGCTCTCCTCCACGGGGCTAGGCCTTGCCGCATCCCCGCTGTCGAGTAGACCCTGCCGGCTGTGTAGGCCCGCCCACTTCGGTGAATCGGGCCTTGTAAACAAATTGTGTTTTGCTGTCTGCTTCAGCACGCCCAGCGGGGGCTTCGGCCTTGTGTCCCCCTGGTACAAGCTACTTTCTGACCAGTGTGTTGACCATGCGTTTAGGGTAGGCACATTGTGTAGCGGCCTCCCCGGTGTTTCGGTACCGTGGCGCACGCATAGCCCTTGATACTCAGGTATCTCGGTGCACAACTGCTCAGTGCATACAGCACACAGTACCCAGCGCGTCAGCGTCAGTGCACAGTCACAGCGCTGCACGGTCCTCGGTGGGCATGGGCTCTGCACGCGGTGCACGGTGCACACGGTGCTTGGTACTACACTACTGCACGGACATACGGTGTGGCACGGTACGTGGTGCACAAGGTGGCCATGGTACTCAGTGTGTGGTGCTAGGTGTGAGGTACCCTCTGCTACAGCGCTAGTGGGTGAGCGCACGGCATTCACACTTATCAGAGCTCGAGTGCAGTGCAAGTGGTGTTTTCTGCACGGCCCATGCAAAACACCAGGCCCATGTCAGGCAAGTCGCGGTTCCACCCCTGCACGGCCTGCAATGCCAATATCCCGCAAGAGGACAAGGATACCCTCTGCGTGCGATGCTTGGGCATTCAACATGCCACCTTGGCCCTCGAGAGGGACATGGCCTGTAGCATCTGTAAGGCTTTCCAGCCCCGGGTGAAAGAAGCTCGTTTGGGGAGGGCCATGAGGTTGAGCTCCATGTCCTCTATGGCTGGACCGTCGGCAGCTCTTGGAGCCCCAGAGCTCCTCCTCCATGACCTGTCCCAGGACCCCCTGCTAGACATCCCCGATGTGCAGGCTGCCCGCAGTCGCTCCCCATCGCCACGAGTGAGAAGGGTGAAGCGTTCCAAGCAGGCAAGGGACATTATGGATTTCAAGGCCCAGATGGCCCAGGTCTTAGAGCTCTTGGCTAAACAGACGCCAGCTGCCCAGGCCCCGTAGCAGCCCCAATTGCCATACCCCCCCTCCCCTAGGGGAGTTCAGGGGGGATGGGAAGAGGTGTCTCAGCCGGTGCAAGAGGAGGACATGCTCTTCATAGCGGCCTCTGTGGAGAGGCCCCCTTCTCCTCTGACATGCAGGTGGGAGAGACCCCTGCTGAGGAAGAACCTGGCTTCGAGGTGGCCTCAGAAGCCAGTGCACCCCCATTGTCCAGCTCAGTTTCGGCTCTTATGGGATGCGCTGCAGCTTTCTTGCAGGTCCCCTGGACGCCACCAACGAAACCACGCCGGTCCGTGTTCTGGATGCAGGCGATGGCTCCTCGCCCTCAGCAGTTCCCAGCCTTCCCAGACTTCATGGAGGAGGTACACTTCTCCTGGGATCATCCGGCCTCAAGTCCTAGTGTGTTGAAACATGCCGCACCGCTTGCCTCCTTGGAGGGCGTGGATAAGCTTGGCCTGGCAGGGTTCCCCCTGGCAGACTCCACCATCGTGGCCCTGGTTAAGGCCCCGTCGGTAGGTGGATTGGCGAGGGACTCGATGTGCCCGAACACTCAGTGTAGGGTGACGAACCCCCATATGCAGCAGGGGAGCAGGCAACTCGTCTGTCTAACACAGCGAGTGTGCTTACTGCTTACTTGGACAGTGTACTGCGCTAGGCCCCGCTCCCCGAGCCAGTGGCCATGGAGTTGAGTCTCCTGTCCAGCACACTGCTGCAGATCTCCGGTCTCGAAGGGCAAGCTCTTGGCCGGAGCCTGGCTAGCTTGATCGTGGCTCGTAGACAGCTGTGGCTGTCACAAGCCAGAGTTCCTGATGTGGATAATGCCATGCTGCTTGATGCACCTATATCCCCAGGACACATATTTGGGCCAGCCGTGGAGGAGATCCTACAGAAATCCCACCGGGTACACGAGGCGTCCCAGCAGATGGCCACGTTGCTCCCTCCCCGCGCCTCTGCCTGGGGCAGGTGGAGCCGCTGGCTAGCTTCTCAGACGCGGACTGTCACCAGAACAGTTCCAGTCCCCACAGCTCTGCTGGGTGACCCAAGGCATGGCCTACAGGCCTGCACATCAGCAGCAAACAACCGGGCCCAACAGGCAGGCAGAGGGAACGCAGGATGTGGCCAGCCCACACACCAGCGTCACAGGAGGCGTTTTCAGAGCCAGCGCCCTAAACAGCCACCCCAAACTGCCCCGCCTCAGCCTAAAAAAAATAATAATAATAGCCTAACATACTGAAATTCAGCTGGCTGCATAAAATATGCACTCAAACCCTATTAAAAAAAATAAAGAAAAAAAAGTTACTGATAACAAACCCTTCACAAAACACAGTATGAACAGCTGCATGTCAGTAGAATATTTAAATTAAATACAGTGCTGTATGAAGTTGCTATTTACGTCACAACTGGAAGTAGACCACAGAGTCCACTTGGATCAAAACTATTTATTTTTTTATTTTTTAACAGATCCATATTCTAATAGCGCTCCTTCAGGTTTAAATGCTTAAATAAGTTTAACATTTGCACTCAATAGTAATATTTATACTATAGGCTACATTTATGTCTCATGTTCATCACACTGTATACGCGGTATGCTGTATGGAGTATTATATATGTTTCACTAACTATGATGTTTTTGCAGTAGAAAATTTTGCACACAAAAACAAAGCTGGTCTCATTACTGGATTGCTGTAGTGTATAATAAAGTCATGTGCATAATGACAGATTTTTTCATAAATAAGCCAGTTGACACATTTCAGTAGCTGATCTCACATTCTTATGTCCCTGACCCTGGGGAAAAAAAAAACAAATGTGTTGGGGTGCGGTGTGTTACTCGGATCTCTTAGAACAGTCCTGTTTCACCTGCGTTATACCAGGCTGGCTGCCTTTTTCTGTGTGGTCTCCACTTCATGGGTTGCTGTACTACATATTTCCTTCGATGTGTGTAGGACTTTAGAAATTTATACTGTAGTAGATTCAAGTAAAACAAACAAAGAAACTATGGAAATTCATTTACAAAAACTGTGTTAAAATAACGTTAAGGTTGCAGTTCAAAGTGTCAGGAAATGGGATGTTAAGGCACAGAACCTTAACTCACCCCTATGATGCCGATGCATCGCATCAGATATGATGTCATACATGACATCAGTAATGACATCAGCAATGACTGATCACATGACAAATGCTCCACCAAGACTGCCCAGAAGGACATTACCAAAATAATAAACTTTTGGAGAGTTTCTGTGATGTCATCATACACTAACTCACTGAAGTACATCTTTTATTTTTTTATACGACCTCGATATTAGTATATGTTAAAAAAAGACAATATAAAGGTGTCTTTGCTTAGGTCAGAGGTCAAATCTAATCGTCTAGAGCAGGGGCGGGCAATTCCGGTCCTGGAGGGTCGGTGTCCCTCCTGGCTTTTGTTCCAACTTTGCCCTAAATTACTTAATTGGACCAATTATTACCAATTATTGGTCTAATTAAGTAATTTAGAACACAGTTGGAACAAAAGCCAGGATGGACACCGGCCCTCCAGGACCGGAATTGCCCGCCCCTGCTCTAGAGGAATATGTCTTTTGTTTTTGTCATTAAATTTAACATGAATGTTCACATAACTAATCACATAACAAATGCTCCACCCAGATGGACATTACACTGGAAAAAAAATTCTCTGTGCTTGACTGTAGCTATCATGCTTCTTGGCGTACGTGCCAACGTAGACACAATCATAGACAAAACAAGAACACTTTCATTGAGCTCACTGTCACTCGGGTCACTCTTTGCACTATTGTCTATAGATGTGATATAGGTGTTGCATAATTACTACTGTTACTTCCAATGCAAAACTAGGCACTCTTGCCACTATGCAATATGGCATTGCCACATATCTATCCAAGACCATTGGTTTATCAAATGCATTTGAATATGTATCTCACTCAGTAAAAGGATTTTTTTTTCTCGAACAGTGCCATGGAGAATGAAGATCAAACTGTGCTTCTTTGTCTTGTTATTGTCATATGAGTTCCTAAGAACAGCTGACAGCACAATATTCTCCATACCAATAAACACACCCAGGTAATGTCCTTCTGGGCAGTCTTGGTGGAGCATTTGTCATGTGATCAGTCATTGCTGATGTCATTACTGATGTCATATCTGATGCGATGCATCGGCATAATAGGGGTGAGTTAAGGTTCCGTGCCTTAATGTCCCATTTCCTGACACTTGTGATTTTGAACTGCAACCTTAACATTATTTTAACAAAGATTTTGTTACTGTATATATATATATATATAACACGATGTAGCTGGACAGAGGGGCCTGCAATATAAAAATGTTTTGTTATATGGCAAGGTAATTGCTTTTGTTTCATTTAATTGTTTTATTGTTTTGTTTAATTATCACCTGCACCTGGTAGTTATTGTAAATTCAAGCCAGGTGCAGGGTATAAAAGGGAAGCAGTCAGTCTGCTTGAGGCTGCTGCTGTTGAGTGAAGAGCCTGATGGAAAGTCGTAAAAGTCTGTTTAAAACTACATTTGGCTTTATTAAAATCTGTATTAAAGTGTTTTGTTTTGGTGTTCTATGTCAGGTACACAGCTTAGCTGTCCTGCATGTTAGACAGGGACCTGCATGTGTGTAGTGAGAGCTCAATGAGAGCAGGGGGTTTGTTTGTTTGTTTTGTGTTTCGAATAAATGTTTTTATCTCTGGGTCACGAACCCAAAGGTACGGCCAGCTTGGTCACTATATATAAATTTAATATAGTGGTACAGAAAGTCCTCTCACAGTGATGTATGCTGATGCTGCTGAGGCCCTTTGAACTGGTCTGAACTGTAGCTGCAGCAGCTCCCTGACACTTCCTGTTGACAAAAGTGTGAACTGAGCACAGGAAGCGAGCACACGAGCGCTTGATTTATTTATCAGCTTTAGCAACATGTGTCACGTTCTATTTAAGAAATATACATTGAATTTGATATTTGCTTCACAGGCCACACAAACAATGTGGGGAGGGGGTGTTAAACAAACATTTAGCTCTGCTAGGAGGTGAAATACAAACTTTACATTAGTAATGGCTCGTTCACATTTAGCTCTGCTGGGAGGTGAAATACAAACTTTACATTAGTAATGACTCGTTCACATTTAGCTCTGCTAGGAGGTGAAATACAAACTTTACATTAGTAATAGCTCGTTCACATTTAGCTCTGCTAGGAGGTGAAATACAAACTTTACATTAGTAATGGCTCGTTCACGTTTAGCTCTGCTAGGAGGTGAAATACAAACTTTACATTAGTAATGGCTCGTTCACATTTAGCTCTGCTAGGAGGTGAAATACAAACTTTACATTAGTAATGACTCGTTCACATTTAGCTCTGCTAGGAGGTGAAATACAAACTTTACATTAGTAATGGCTCGTTCACATTTAGCTCTGCTGGGAGGTGAAATACAAACTTTACATTAGTAATGGCTCGTTCACATTTAGGACTGCTGGGAGGTGAAATACAATCTTTACATTAGTAATGGCTCGTTCCCACAAGAGGAAAGCACCGTTTTCTATGATTAAAGTATTTATTTCATTACCCAGTGATTGTGGGTCTCCTGTGTTATTTATGGATTTCGGAGAGCTGAATGTAAAATCCTACTAATATACTTTGTATTGCTAGTTAATAATGTTGATTGCAACATCTGCCCTCCATGAACATTTTATATGGAGTAAAAGATTATTCTGACCCTTAAGTCTGTTTGATATTCATGAAACTGCTCTGTGTATCTTTATTTTATTTTACAAGTAGACTTTTTTTTTTTTATTAGCAACAGGATCAATGAGTGATTCTGCAGCCTCCTCAATCCTGACCCATCTCCCAGCCCTGCTGATCTGAACTCTTTCTGTCTTTTCAGATCAATGGGTGATCCTGCAGCCTCCTCAATCCTGACCCGTCTCTCAGCCCTGCTGATCTGAACTCTTTCTGTCTTTTCAGATCAATGGGTGATCCTGCAGCCTCCTCAATCCTGACCCGTCTCTCAGCCCTGCTGATCTGAACTCTTTGTCTTTTCAGATGGACGGGTGATCCTGTCTTCTTGTGTGCTGTGCTTTTTTGCCCTGTTGTCGTTGAAAATGCACTATTCAGCCCTCAACCTCAGGGTTTTAAAATATAGTTCAGTACTGTACATATGATGTTAAAGATAAAGGGGTATCATAGATTTTATTGGGACTCATGTAAACAATTTTACGGTTTTAAAGCAATTATCTGAACAATTAATGAACACCCCCTGGTCCCTATTAGTTTTGTTAATAGAGATTTTACCTGGTTCATATTCACATTTCTATCTTGAAGTGCAGTTGTGGTGACACTTGGTGAGGGTGTTCTTTAGTGTATTGAGAGAACCAGAATCTGGGAATATGAAGAGATGTCTGTCTGTCACATTCACATTGTGCACATTCATAAGAACTTAAGAAAGTTTACCAACGAGAGGAGGCCATTCAGCCCATCTTGCTCGTTTGGTTGTTAGTAGCTTATTGATCCCAGAATCTCATCAAGCAGCTCCTTGAAGGATGCCAGGGTGTCGGCTTCAACAACGTTACTGGGGTGTTGCTTCCAGACTCAGTGGATGTAGGTCCTCGTGGGGGTTTCTCATGACACTGATAAGACTTGTCTTAATTTTACATCCATGGCTGGGGAGGTATGTTACTAACATTGTATTTAAATGATTTATTTTTTGTGCATCTCCATTTATTCACAGAGCAGGTGCAATCCGAGCATCCTGAATTGAAAAGATCTGTCTTTGACAGAGTTTTTGTTATAGTGTGTGATGGTGAAAGCTTTAGTTGAAATGTTTGCATAGTTGAAGGGCCTGGTTTACAAAGCTTTAACTCGAGCTTGTAACTCATGAGATGAAGTTCTGCATGTGAGACACTTTTCTGCCGTGCTGTTAAAGAACCCCACTGAAGTATTGAATTCATCATCTAAAGCTGTGTGAGTTCAAGCTTTCTGAATCCTCTGAGTTGCAGCATCTCTTGTCTAGGGATGTCCTGCCCCGTTCATGAGTAATGAAGACCTTAACATTAACATCTCCTCTAAATAATAATCTAAAGTGTCAGTTTAATGTGTTGCCATCACTTCCTGTGCACCCTGCTGTGTTCTCATCCTCCAGCACTTCCTCTCACTCAGCCGCAGCCCCTGAAGCCCTTCACTGGACTGAATTAAATAAAATAACAGACAGATTTATATTGACTTTTTAGAAATCCATAAGAATATGTTGACTATAGAATTCTAGTCTTTTACACTAGAAATGTGTAAATAATATATTGCCTATATATTTATTTATTGCATTTATTATATTTGTAGAGCTTTTCATACAAAACTATCGCAAAGCACTGTACAGTACATAGCAGGAAAAAAGAACAAACCACAATACATTTGTATAGCAAGTCACACACACAACTGCCACAATCAGACCATTTAAATAACAGTATACTGGTACACATAATAATAATACAAAAACAGCCATTTTAAAGTTACATTAAAACCCACTAAGATAAGAAAGCCATAAAATATAATATAATAATGTTTAATAAAACAAAAACAAAAATACTGTCTAATATGCAAGAAAAAATGACACTTTAACCAAAACCCTGGATTCAACATTCCTATATTACCAGCAGCACTGGGTCCTCAGAGCAGGCAAGACTCTGTTATAAACTCCTATCTCCTGTGACCACCACACAGTACAGTACTAGCAATGGCAGATCCCTGGTTTTAATTGGAGGATCAACTCAAACCCTCCCGCCCCCTGCTGAAACACTGCTGTCGGCCTACTATGAGTGAGATTTTAAAAAGTGATCAGAAAAAAAAGAAATCCATGATAAGGGTAGGAACATTTTAAAAACACTGTATATTTAAACACAGCTGTTTTATCATCTTTATCCCTTGGTGCTTGTTGTGTGCAGACATTTTTAAAGGTAGAACACAGTGTTCAAGCAATTGGGCTTAAAAAAAGAAATACAGTATGTAAGTTTCACTTGAACTGTTTTGTGTTTTGGTGTAAATGTTTTGATGTCTAAAAAGTGCATTTCATTATAATGGCAAAAGTTCACATTGAAACCATGGCGATGAAAACATTACTATGAAACGCTGACACATGCGCATATCTTAAGTAATGCAAAATTCAGCATTATAATTGCTCAATATGACAAGTTACTTGCTGCTCACATGGAAATAAGGATCCATATTTACTAGGATGACAGAATGACCTGATTCCATGCATTTTCTTTACTGTGCTAGAAGAAATTGGTAGATTGATGAACAACAGGCTTGTAGTCGTGTCTCTTCTGACTTAGAAGTCACCAGTCACCACTGGTACAGAACTGTATATAATTATTTTGATGGTCATTTATTTACGTTTAGTAAATTAAGTCGAGAGGATGTGCTTGATTTTTGTCTGCCTTTCTCCTGCCTTAACAACTTTATTTAGAAAATATATTTTGCAAAGAATGTTAGCAGGGTGCAATTTGATGGACGGAAAGATGGACGTTGGCTCTGATCTTTCAATTTTTATCCCCGGCAGAGAAATTAGATTTTGTACTGACAATGTCTTTCTGCTGGAAAATGTCATTTATACAGATCATTTTCAAACATTTTGCATATATTATGGCAATTCTGTGTAGGTACATACGGTACACCATCACTGTGGTGAATGTTGTTTGTAGCATTATAAGCGCACGTTGTTATTGCCTTTGTGACAGGGTAGCATCACGGCCCAAGCTGTTACCAGCAGGAAGAGACCCAGAGACAGAAAGCTGCAGTTTAAGTGCTGGTGCGCACGCTTATTAACAAACACAGGAACAAAGAAAAAGACACAAGGGCCAAAACAAAAGATTAAACAAAACAATCACATGTGGCCACTCCCCAATTAGCATCAATTACCTAATGGTGGAATGGCCACACCTGTGATTGCTGGAGGGACAGATTTAACCCCATCCCTGCCAACCTTACATTCCCACACACAGAGCACAGAGCAGTGTGTGTACAGTGTTTCAATCCCCTCATTTGAACAGTGGTTTCATCAGACCAGTTCTTGAGTAAAGTGCTTTTGTTTTCCAGCAGCCAGTTGGTTAATAGAAGTTTTAGCTTCTTGCATGTAAATGAAGTTGTTTGATGCTCAGTGTAAAAATAAATACTCCCCGAAATGAGATCACGTGACACTGTTTTGTCAGACAACAGAATCAGACATATTAGGAATACGTTTGTGGTCATTTAATAAATAGGCGTAGTGGGAGGAACCTGTATGTTTACAACTTCAAAACTGTGAAGTGCCTACATTGAGCTCAGCTTTGAAAGTGTCTCCAGACAGAATGCAGGCTTGCGAAGTCGCTGCACTGATATGTAAGTATTATTGCTGGTGCTTTATTAAACATGCTGCTGATTATCCATCTGGTTTGGGGACAGTTAGAGTGAAAGATTCTGGTTTTGAAGACTTGATCGTAATTCAAAATATATATTTTGAGGAGGTGTCTTGTGGAAATGTCATGATAAAAGCAAAGTATGCAAGCCAGGTAAATGAAATAGAGTATTGTGAAACATGCTGTATGCATGGTAAAGCAGGGAAGCACATGGTAAAGGACAGGGGAGCGAGGACCTTTTTTCATGGTAGTTTCATGGTAAAAGTGTAGTTAAGTGTTGAAAAAGCTAGTCAATGTATGATAAATCAAATGAAAGCAGGGGCATAATTTCAGAAACATTCTGCACGGGAGGAGCAAAGTTGTGTCAACATTAAAAGTAGGTAAAGGCTTTAACACTAACCGAATTACTGTACTGCCAGCTTCCAATATAGTTAACTAAACATTTCAGTTGCAAACCGTCACTACTGCTACATTAAACAAATAGTGGTACAACATCATCTCTTTAAAATCGTTTTAGAGAAGGAGCTCGGGACATTAGACTACTCTTATTTCAGATCATTGAAAAAAAAATAAAAGAAAGTCCTGTATTGCATGGGCTTTACAAAAAGAGCCAGGGGTAAGAACGCAGTTTAACTCTTTAATTTAGAGCGTCCATCCGAATACATCTCACCAGATATGATATATACTTACAACCTCGAGTTAAGTTTGATACATTTCACCTGCTTTCCACAAAGAATGACACTTTCTGCATGATTTTCAAAAGGGGCAAAACAAGAACGAGGTGACAAAATGATTTTCAAAGCCTGATTAATGGAACCACATCACTTGATTTGTATTTTTAAAGTGTCAACAAGTGAATTCACGACTCATTTCATCTAAACCCTTTGAAAGCCAGATACTTAGTGACCCAAATCAGCTTTAGAAATCACTTTCTAACCTAGTTCTTATTATTCCCCTTTTGAAAATCATGCTGTTTGTATCAAATATAAACCAATGAACATGACCTGCTAAATAAGCACCACAATTCTCTGAATGTTGAAAGTATAAATCTGTAGCAAAGTTTTAAATAACATGTTTACCCCGATAATCATGAATAGAATAAAATAAAAGGGGGTGGCGTCTCGCTTTCATCAAGGCAAATGTGTGTCAACACCAGCCTGCATATATATGAAAATATGTTAGAAAAATAAATTCATAGATTTTCATGAATAGCATTGCCTAATCATTTTTTCCCATATAAATGCATATTTAAACATTGTAACATTTTAAAACAGTAATTAGCATCATGAATGAATATAAACAGGCAGTAATTGGGCCAGTTTACAATGAGATAACGTGTGTTTTGTCAGCATCGTTCTTATTCTTAAAATAAATTATAAAAAATTTGCAATGCAAGTATTTGTAAAGCACGGCACTAATTTATAACAAGTGTGCCACCTTAAATATTATTTTCAGCCAATCCAAACCGAAAACGCACAGCACAGCTCTACACATGAGCCTAAATCTAGTTTCAAATCTATGGTACCTTTTCTTTAGAGCAGGTATAAATAATTGTACGTGGGCATCAGCAATATTAATAGTTTCTTAAGTGAATCCCTCCTTGTTGTCTCGCTGTGTTTAATTTCTTCTGTTTTCCACCTGCTGTGACAAACATATCCGACATTTCCCTTTGACTCATCATGATATCAATAATATTATATTCTTATAGAAATAATAGACTGCAGTGTAATTCTGTGTTTAGGGTTACCATATGGCTCCAGATTAACCGGAAGCTTTGAGACAGACCGGGATTTCAAAATTTCCCCCTAAACTGAAAGTAATTCACTTATAAATGAACGCCACCTTTGCTGAGATTAATCCTGCAGCAAACAAGTCACACTGATCAGATGCTTCTGATCAGATCTTAATGAACGAATAGCTAATCTATCGACAGAGCAACGAGATGATGATGCGATTGTATTTGCAGAATAATATGGGCGATTGAATTTTAACAAACAGAAAAAAATAGCGACTGGCTGCAATTCATTCTTGGTATAATACAATTATCTGACGCGCATGCGGGTATTTAAGCACTATTATTAATTGTAGCTAAGGATGGTTCATTTACACATTCATTTATTTCAATTTAGGGGCAAGTTTGAAATCCCGTTCTGTCTCACAGCGTCCGGTTAATCTGGAGCCACATGGTAACCCTATCTGTGTTGTCGATGTAATCACTGGACAACGATGAACTATCAATAGAAAATTAATGAATGTTGCCTTGCAGCCTTGGCTGACTTCATTCCAAATCCGGGTTAGATTAGAAAATAACGATGTTTGAAAAATGCATTTTATTCATTTGTGAAGAAAACTTCAACCATCTTAATAGTGATTATTTTGTGTGTCTGGAGAGGGAGGGGGGCAGCTGCCCACCCTGCCCTCTAGCAAATGATGCCCCTGAATGAAAGTATTGCACATGCATGATACAATATGGTAGAAGTACGGCCAAACATGGAAGCATCATTAAAGATTAATAAAAAAAAAATGTGTGCAGAAGGATTGTAAGATAACTAAATTGATTTCCACCTATAATCAAATATTGGAACCTGGAAACTTGTAAATAGTGGTACAGAAAGTCCTCTCACAGTAATGTATGCTGATGCTGCTGAGGCCCTTTGAACTGGTCTGAACTGTAGCTACAGCAGCTCACTGACACTTCCTGTTGAAAGTGTTAAAGCAAACTAATGCTTCACTTATTCAGGGTGTGCATTTCTTTTTTTTTCTTTCTTTAAAATATGTTTTGGAATGGGATGTTAAAAGAACATTAGCAGTTCTAAAGCTCTGGCCAAAAGTTTTGCTTCACCTAGAATTTTAGAATTGAGACATAATACAAAATAAAAAAAACCTGTATGAACATCATTTAGATATTTTATTTAACATCATGTAATAAAAGAAGCTACAAAATGAAATTGCAAAAGTCAGCTGGAGGCATGTATTATAGTATTTCATGTTGAATTTCGAAATGTCACATTTTTCAATTTGTGTCAGTTTTTGGTTAAGAATATGTAATAATACAAAGTGTTGTGTAATTTAATATGCTAACTTCACATTATTCAGCAGGTTTCGTGTGACTTTATGAAGCAGAATCAGTTCATTCTATAGGGGGATGCAGAACTTTTGGCCAGAGCTGTAGGTGGTAAAATAAAAACTTTAAAGTTGCAATGGCAGTTCCCAGAAGGGAAAGGACCGTTTTCTACGATCAAAGTATTTTTTAAATGTCATTACCCAGTGATTGCAGGTCCCCTGTGTTCATAGCTTTCTGAAAGCTGAATGTAAAATCTGACTAAATTAGTTTTATAATATTGATTGCAAACATTTACCCTCCATGAACATTTAAACAGAGTAAGAGATTGCTTGTTTGATATTCATGGAACTGTTCTAGACTGCTGTGTATATTTTTATTTCATTTTTCAAGTAGACAGCAGTTTTTTAAAAATATATTATGGTTTTAGGTTAAACCGGGGTCATATTTTAAGTGACTCTGCAGCAGCAGCAGCAGTTGTTGATGAAGCAGAGTTCACCCCCTAGTCTCTGTAACTCGCTTTGGATAAAAGTATCTGCTAAATGACTAATTAATAATAATAATAATAATAATAATAATAATAATAATAATAATAATAATAATAATAATAGCAGCTGTTTTTCATACAATAAGAAACCAGTTAGAATTATATTGTTAAAATCATTCTGAGGTTTATAGAAGGGGGATTATAGCAGGATCATTGTGATCATGCTATAATATACTAACCATTCCTGTAGTGTATCAGTGAATCACCCACACACCCTACCACACTACTGTAGCATTCAGGACTGAGAGGATAAGGGGGACTGGTGATTCATTGTGATCCTGCTATAATATACTAACCATTCCTGTAGTGTATCAGTGAATCACCCACACACCCTACCACACTACTGTAGCATTCAGGACTGAGAGGATAAGGAGGGCTGGTGATTCATTGTGATCATGCTATAATATACTAACCATTCCTGTAGTGTATCAGTGAATCACCCACACACCCTACCACACTACTGTAGCATTCAGGACTGAGAGGATAAGGAGGACTGGTGATTCATTGTGATCATGCTATAATATACTAACCATTCCTGTAGTGTATCAGTGAATCACCCACACACCCTACCACACTACTGTAGCATTCAGGACTGAGAGGATAAGGGGGAGTGGTGATTCATTGTGATCATGCTATAATATACTATCCATTCCTGTAGTGTATCAGTGAATCACCCACACACCCTACCACATTACTGTAGCATTCAGGACTGAGAGGATAAGGGGGAGTGGTGATTCATTGTGATCATGCTATAATATACTATCCATTCCTGTAGTGTATCAGTGAATCACCCACACACCCTACCACATTACTGTAGCATTCAGGACTGAGAGGATAAGGGGGAGTGGTGATTCATTGTGATCATGCTATAATATACTATCCATTCCTGTAGTGTATCAGTGAATCACCCACACACCCTACCACACTACTGTAGCATTCAGGACTGAGAGGATAAGGGGGAGTGGTGATTCATTGTGATCATGCTATAATATACTAACCATTCCTGTAGTGTATCAGTGAATCACCCACACACCCTACCACACTACTGTAGCATTCAGGACTGAGAGGATAAGGGGGACTGGTGATTCATTGTGATCATGCTATAATATACTAACCATTCCTGTAGTGTATCAGTGAATCACCCACACATCCTACCACACTACTGTAGCATTCAGGACTGAGAGGATAAGGGGGAGTGGTGATTCATTGTGATCATGCTATAATATACTAAGCCATTACCTTTTATAAAAACCAGTGCAGGCATATAGAGGGTCCTCATAATCACACAGTAAGAGGAAGGGAGTGAAAGATTATAGTGAAATGCAATCCAAAGCATACAAAGGAAGCTAGGATTGAATAATAAAATAAAAGCTTGGTGAAGATTGGTACAAAATCAAGGCAGTTATCCTGTTCACAATGTCATGTGTGACAGACACACTGTGAAATGAAATGTATATTATAGTAGTAATATAGTAAGGCATACTGTACTTTAGAGAACACTGATTCTATCCATGTAACATATATTTATTATACTGCTGGAACAAACACGGTTTATTCAAACATTATCAAAGTCATTATATGTAACACTATTAAAGTTGAAAACTATCCCAGAAGAAAGAAAGGCCTGACTTTACCCTCGTGATTTAACTACAAAACAAAGGATGCCATACAGTAGGTGCGGTTAAAAAAAGTGTGCATTTCAGGTAAAAACAAAGTAGACAACGCATCGTTTTTAATAATCCCTGCCATTGCAACTTCACATGCGTGTAGAGATCACTATTTGGCAGCTAGTGATGCATGTGCAGCCTAATCTGGACTTGTTTTTCTTGACAGTCAGAAGTAAATAGGGGACCAGGAGTTGCTGTGCTGATCTTCTGTTTTTTATATACCGTATATAGAAATCCCACACAGTGCTGTTTTTCTTGCTCATTTATAAACTAATGCCAGCTTCTAGCAAGGTGGTAAATCGGTTCAAGGCAAAGCAGCTTGTGATGCGTATTTCTCATTTCTGACTGACAGACATTTTTTCCCCTTCAATTTTTTTTCTAGATATTAACACTCAATTATTATACATATTTTTTCCTCATTGAAATGTATTTTACTGTACAGTTAATTGCATTGCATAATATTATTACACCAAGACTGAGAAAATGTACCATAAAAATGGAGTGTCAGGTACTTTATGAATTAATTACAATAAATGTATATTTTACACAGTATTATTTACAATATACACACACAAAACCCACTCTTCATGTGCAGGGCAGGAGGGGTTAAACGGTTTCAAATACCATGGGGTTAGAGCTTGCTGTAGGATGTAGCAGCTGAGGAAGTGGTCAGTGGTTGGAAAAACATGCTCAGTGAGGGAGGGAGGAAGCACTGCAGTGTGGGTCCAGTCCTGTGGTCTTTTAATGTGTTGTTTTTCACAGGTCTGTGTCAATGCTTGTAAATTCATTTGACATGTTACAATTTCTGATACTGCTAGAAAATGTTCCTACTGTATTTACTGATTTAATTTGGTTACAGTTGTTTTGATGAAAATAGAGCTTATGTTTTGCTTTTAGTCATGTACCACTCGACACACACCTCTACAGCAGAATAATATAATAAATTCACCCTGATGGATCGCAACTCATAAACTAATAGATAACACTATGTACCACAATTTTTGTTCCTGGGTAGTAAGTGTTATTTCCTAATTGCTTGTGCCTCAAAAGTATAGAAAATGGCTATTATTCCCCACAAACTTTGCTTTTGTGACCAGGACAGTGATATTTTGAAATTTACCTATTTCCAATGAGAAAACGGGCGAATTTGTGTCTTTTCGTTCACATAAAGTCAGAAAAAAACAACATATGAATCCAAATTAACATGTATTTATACTAAAGTAATAGAAAAATGACTACAAAAGATTTAGAAGTGAGTAGTTTTTCGAGATTTACGATTATACTGTAAATCACTTTCACGAATCAGCCCCCAAATGTAGTCTCCCATCATGTTCTCGTTATACTGTCCTTGGTAGCGGCGTTCAAAGTCCAGTATATCCTGGTGGAAGCGCTCGCCTTGCTCCTCCGAGTACGCTCCCATGTTCTCCTTGAATTTATCAAGATGAGCATCAAGGATATGGACTTTGAGGGACATCCTACAGCCCATTGTGCCGTAGTTCTTCACCAGAGTCTCAACCAGCTCCACATAGTTTTCGGCCTTGTGATTGCCCAGGAAGCCCCGAACCACTGCAACAAAGCTGTTCCAAGCCGCTTTCTCCTTACTAGTGAGCTTCTTGGGGAATTCATTGTACTCCAGGATCTTTTTTATCTGTGGTCCGACGAAGACACCGGCTTTGACCTTTGCCTCAGACAGCTTAGGGAAGAAGTCTTGAAGGTACTTGAAGGCTGCCGACTCCTTATCTAGAGCTCTGACAAATTGTTTCATAAGGCCCAATTTGATGTGCAGTGGTGGCAGCAGCACCTTCCGGGGGTCCACCAGTGGCTCCCACTTGACGTTGTTCCTCCCCACAGAGAACTCGGTCCGCTGTGGCCAGTCCCGCCTGTGGTAGTGCGCCTTGGTGTCCCTGCTGTCCCAAAGGCAAAGATAGCAGGGAAACTTGGTAAAACCGCCTTGGAGACCCATCAGGAATGCCACCATTTTGAAGTCTCCTATGACCTTGATGCCATCTCAGAAAAATGCAGATATGTATCCACTTAGGCAGCTGGAACTAAACTGAACTGGTGGGCTTAAGGCCCCTGTATTTATACTACTATTTATATTACTAGAAAGTTCTAGAAAGTTCTAGAAGTTACTCCAAGTTTACTCAGCACTGAATCTATCTGGAATGTTCAGGAAAATAGGTAAATTTCAAAATATCACTGTCCTGGTCACAAAAGCAAAGTTTGTGGGGATTAATAGCCATTTTCTATACTTTTGAGGAATAAGCAATTAGGAAATAACACTTACTACCCAGGAACCAAAAAAAAAAAAAAAGTTACACGGTGTAATTGCCAGTGTAATGGACAGAGTTGTGTGATGCACTGCCATTGTGGATTCTGACCCCTGCTGGTGAGATGACGTTTAAAGCTCTATAAGCACACATGCAGAGGAGTCTGGCTCTTTTGCATAGGGGTTAAGATGCTCACCTGCGCTGTGTGTGGTCGACAGTGTGTGCCCAGCCTTCTCCCTGTTACACTTATCACACCCATTATTGAACTGAATTCACAACTCAAGTCTGCTTTCTTCTCTTCACTATGAACACTGAAATCAGTATGAATATTGAATGTATCAAAAAAGCTCTGACTGGTTTTGAACACGATTCAATATCACCACCAGTTGCTACTCAAGAATACTTTAACTGCAGCTACAGATCTGTCGGTTTCCTAAACCCCATGCGTGTGTCCAAGTTAATGAAGGATTATTATCATGTGACATTGTCTTGCTTTGTTTTTACTCTTCCCTCACCTTTACAATCATTCACAGGGTTCTTATTGAAATGACTCAAATCTTGTGTTTGTATTATTTGGTAAGTCTGTGTTAAGGTGCTTTGACTATGAGTTCAGGAGCTGCCTGTCATATACATATTTAATATAGGCTAGATTAGAGTGTCTTTATATTATTATATACACCAGCAGCAAGTAGTCCACAGCAGTGTGTTACTAACAAAACAAGAGAAGGAAACCTGATCAAAAGTGTCCGATCACTAGATGGCGCTGTCTCTTACTTCTCCCTGTGTTAGCACATGTTACATGTATGTATGCCAGCACCTATAACTGATGAGCCTGGTATAACAATGGTAAAAGCATTGGAAACAGCAACATGACTGTGGTGCTTTTATAAGGGTCTAGTCCCTGACTGCCTCTCTTGTGTTTTTCAGTGCTGACTGTAGTGAGCTGCTCCAGACAGTATGAAGGTAAGAGAACAGTTTACAATGTGAACACAGTTTAAAAACAGGATGTACAATTCATGGTTGAAAAGCATGAAGCTGGTTTGAGAAATGACACTTTTCATGTTAGGTGTGTGTGTTGAAAATAGGCTGTGGCAATGCAGTCACAAAGTGAAGAGACTGGTAAAGATTCTCATCCTGCTTCCTGATCAGGATGAGAATATATAAACATTTCTGAAATCAACTTTCCTTTTCTTCTGTCCACTATAACAATTTAACTTGGTTAAATAAAACAATTAATGACTCCATCAAACACCATTACAGTGCCATAGTGTGCTCCACCTAGAGGCTATGTGTGGTATTGCTGGAAAACTTTGAATGATAATATTACATTGGCTGACTGCTGAACAATTCAACTACATAAGTGCTTCTTGATGAATACATCAATTTGAAACAACACAGTGATGAATGTAATTCCATATGAGCTCCTACAAAGTGACAAGACCCTGTTACAGGATTTGATTTTCCTTTGGGTTTCAAAGAGCCTTAGATAATGTAAATCAAGTGGTTTCTCCACTTTGGAAAAATAGTTTTCTCCACCCTGTAGTAAGATGAACAGTTTAAATGAGTAAGAACAATTGTTAGGGTTTCCAGTGACCAGACAGGCAGTGATTTTCTCATGTTCTTTTGTAGAAGAGCTTGTATTGTTTCTAGACTCTTAGACTTCAGTTTGGAACATGCAGATATTTCAAATATGACAGATAATGTTTCTGCTGCTTCCTGTACTTCATGTGTTGTGGTTGAACTCGCATCAATGTAAAAAATAACAGGGGAGGAGCCAAACATCCCATCACAATAAAAGAGGGACCTGTGATAATGTCAGTAAAGGTAATAAGAAGACAGGATTAAAAACACTGGTTAGTATTCATTTGATCTCTGACAGAAATGCACATTGAAATCTGGATTGACCGTGGTCTGTCATATTAGATATTTAAAAAATGAATCCCTCTCACAGTGTACTGAATGCAGTGCTGCCCCCTGGTGGTGGCTTCAATGCAGAGTCACTTACAGTAGGACCTCAGCTTTAGGTCCCATCATGAATATTGCATATATTTACAGAATGTAATCAGCATTTTTAACAATTAGTTTTTTTATACATTTATCAGTAATTTCACCATTCTGATGAAATGTCACATGCTGCACACTAACATTATCTATCTCTCTCTCTCTCTTTCTCTCTCTCTCTCTGCAATAGAGATCCTAATTCTTTCATCTTCTCTGTTTCTACAGAGCTGCCCCAGACTACACTCACCCTGGAGCCTCCATTCCCAGAGATATTCACCGGGGAGACAGTCACTCTGAGGTGTGGGGTTGAGGGGGGTTCTGCTGGCTGGAAATATCTCTGGTACAAAGACAGTGAGGACACTCCAGTGCTCCAGACTGCTGGACGCAGTATAACTGGTGACAGCTACACAATCAGTGCAGCTGCTGTATCTGACCAGGGCCAGTACTGCTGTCGAGGACAAAGAGGAGATCAACCACTCTACTCACAGCTCAGTGGTAATGTCACAGTAACTGTGTCTGGTGAGTTTATTAACACAGTGATCCTGTTACACAGACTGTGTCTGGTGAGTTTATTAACACAGCGATCCTGTTACACTGACTGTGTCTGGTGAGTTTATTAACACAGTGATCCTGTTACACTGGCGGTGTCTGGTGAGTTTATTAACACAGTGATCCTGTTACACAGACTGTGTCTGGTGAGTTTATTAACACAGTGATCCTATTACACTGACTGTGTCTGGTGAGTTTATTAACACAGTGATCCTGTTACACTGACTGTGTCTGGTGATTTTGCAATATAATGTGTCTATTAATCTGTACTGAGTAATAGAACACTGTTAGAGACAGAATGTTTGGATGACTTTTAAGAACAGTAATCTTCCCACTTATCTTAAACAGGATTACTGAATCATTACAAATATTTACAAAAAAAAAGTTTAACAGGAATAATCCTGTGTGACAGTCTGGCTCACAGTGGTGTGGTGGATGACGTCACGGACCAGGAAGTAACTGACTCCAAACAGTGGATGGGCGGGTGAAACTGAGTGCAAAAGCACTCAGCGTATTTAATAACAAACAAACAAAAGATTTAAACAAAATACAAACAAAAGGGCACGAGGGCCAAACGAATAAATAAACAAACAAGTAAGTGCCGTGCTGGATTATCCAGCACGTATTAGCAATTGTTTTTTAAATATTATTCCTTCTCTCCTCTCCGCTCCCCGTACTCTCTACTCCAACACCCCCAACCTCAAGTGCAGAGAGCTGCAGGTTTATATACTCTGGCCGAGGGATTTAACTAGTTGGTAATTATCTTATTATCCCTCGGCCAGAGTCTGCACGCGTTTGGTAAGGATGCATGACTGTCAGCTATTTAAGTAATCAGTAGCTGATCAGCCATGCATCCTCACGGGGTTTTTTAAATAATAATAAAAGACGCGGCGCTTTTACCCGCGCCGCAAACAAAAATACAAATAATAATAAATAGGGGCGGGACACTCCGCCACACATGCCCCCCCTTGTGCGCAGCACACATGGCCCCAACGGCCACCTCCCCCCTCAGTCTTAAAGTCCCGGAAGAGGGGGAAGCAAGTTACTTCTGGGGGGTGGCCATGGTGGAATCTCTGGCACCCCCCCATTCTTCGTGGCCGGCAGCTCCCTCTTCCGGGGCTCCCGCCACACTCTATCCTGCCGCGAAAGTGCGGCTGGGGGAGCTGGTCTCCTGACCTCTCCCCCCTTCTTCATGGCCGGCAGTTCCCCTCCGTGGGGCTCCGACCACATGATCTCCAGCCGCGAAAGTGCGGCTGGGGGAGCTGGTCTCCTGACCTCCCCCCCTTTCTTCATTTCTGGCAGCTCCCTTTCATGGAGCTCCGGCCATCGTGTAGCGACCCCAGGCGAAGCAGGATCCCTGGCGACCCCAGGTGAAGCCGGACCCTCGACGACCCCAGGCGAAGCAGGATCCCTGGCGACCCCAGGCAAAGCCGGACCCTCAACGACCCCAGGCGAAGCAGGATCCCTGGCGACCCCAGGCGACGGCAGCAGCAGCGGACCCTCGGAAGGCGACGGCAGCAGCAGCGGACCCTCGGAAGGCGACGGCAGCAGCAGCGGACCCTCGGAAGGCGACGGCAGCAGCAGCGGACCCTCGGAAGGCGACGGCAGCAGCAGCGGACCCTCGGAAGGCGACGGCAGCCGCAGCGGACCCACGGAAGGCGACGGCAGCCGCAGCGGACCCTCGGAAGGCGAACTCGGGAGGGGAGCCCCTGGCCATGGAGGCGGCAGCGGGAGCTCCACTTCTCCCTCGTACCCTGTGTCCTGTGGAGAACAAAAGGCAGCCCCAGGCGATGCAGAACAGCCATCCCCAGGCAATGGCGATGGTGGGAGGGGAAAGCAGTCCTCCCACAGCGGCTGAGACGGAACCAGCAGGTATTTACCCTCTGCTGGTGGAGCTGGGAGTGGCAAGCAGTCCTCCCACGGCGGCTGAGGCGGAACCAGCAGGTATTCACCCTCTGCTGGTGGAGGTGGGAGGGGCAAGCAGTCCTCCCACGACGGTTGAGGCAGAACCAGCAGGTATTCACCCTCTGCTGGTGGAGGTGGGAGGGGCAAGCAGTCCTCCCACGACGGTGGAGGCGGAACCAGCAGGCATTCACCCTCTGCTGGTGGAGGTGGGAGGGGCAAGCAGTCCTCCCACGACGGTGGATGTGGAACCAGCAGGCATTCACCCTCTGCTGGTGGAGGTGGCGGAGGCAGAGGCAGCTCTTGCTGCTCTGCTCCTGGTGATGGTGGAGACAGAAGCAGCTCCTGCTGCTCTGCTCCTGGTGGTGGTGGAGGCAGAGGCAGCTCCTGCTGCTCTGCTCCTGGTGGTGGTGGAGGCAGAGGCGATGGGGCGGATGCTGGCCACTCAGAGGGAGGCTGTGGCGGTGCTGGCTCCCTCTGCTGTGGCGGCTGGGCTGGTGTGTGCCGTGCTCCCTTCAGCAGCATAAATAGAGGCTGCTGGGGAACACCAGCATCCTGCCCTTCTCCCCCCCAGAAAAATTCAGGGGGTTGAGCCTGTAACTCCTCCCCTTCTGGCTCTTGGGACTGCAGCTTGGGTCCTAAGGCTGTGGAAGCGCAGACTTCCACCTCTTGGGCTATGGACGCACCGACTCCCCCCTCTTTGGGCTGTGGACGCACCGACTCCTCCCTCTTGGGCTGTGGATGCACCGACTCCTCCCTCTTGGGCTGTGGACGCACCGACTCCCCCCTCTTGGGCGTAGGACGTTCGGGCTCCTCCCACTCGGGCGTAGGACGTTCGGGCTCCTCCCACTCGGGCGTAGGACGTTCGGGCTCCTCCCACTCGGGCGTAGGACGTTCGGGCTCCTCCCACTCGGGCGTAGGACGTTCGGGCTCCTCCCCAGGCTGTGGAGGCGAAACCAGCAGGCATTCTCCCTCTGCTGGTGGAGACGGTAGCGATGGCTCCTCTCCCTCTGATGCTGGAGACGGTAGCGATGGCTCCTCTCCCTCTGATGCTGGAGACGGTAGCGATGGCTCCTCTCCCTCTGATGCTGGAGACGGCAGCGATGGCTCCTCTCCCTCTGATGCTGGAGACGGCAGCGATGGCTCCTCTCCCTCTGGCGCTGGAGACGGCAGCGATGGCTCCTCTCCCTCTGGCGCTGGAGACGGCAGCGATGGCTCCTCTCCCTCTGGCGCTGGAGACGGCAGCGATGGCTCCTCTCCCTCTGATGCTGGAGACGGCAGCGATGGCTCCTCTCCCTCTGGCGCTGGAGACGGCAGCGATGGCTCCTCTCCCTCTGGCGCTGGAGACGGCAGCGATGGCTCCTCTCCCTCTGGCGCTGGAGACGGCAGCGATGGCTCCTCTCCCTCTGGCGCTGGAGACGGCAGCGATGGCTCCTCTCCCTCTGGCGCTGGAGACGGCAGCGATGGCTCCTCTCCCTCTGCTGGTGGAGACGGTAGCGATGGCTCCTCTCCCTTTTGTGCTGGAGATGGCAGCAGCAGGGTCTCTCCCATATCCGCAGCCAGGTAGTTGAACACCATGGCTGCGATGTCTGGGAGGGAAGCTGGGTGGTGTTGCTGTTCCCAGGCCTCCCAGCGCTCCCCATCTCTTGCCCACAGGAGGTTGATCACTGCAGGGAGGGCTTCCTCATAATCCCTCCCCGGCTCCACCAGCCAGTCCCAGACTCCCTCAGAGGAGAGTGCATTCGTCCTCTTTGGAGGATGCAGGTCCTCCCTCACTGGACGCTCTGGCTCCTCTTTCTCCTGCCATGGAGGGGGTTGGTCGGGTGCTATGTGACCCACCTCCCCAACAGCGAAGCACCACTCCTCACCTTTCAAGCAGGTGGGGCAGACGTCCAGCATGGTTGAGCTACAGTGGGACCTGCGACCGGCCCCACGCTGCTGTAGCTGCTGCTTCCTCCGTCCGCTTCTTCCCATATTTTTTTTTTTTCCCCCAAAAAACACACAAAAACCACTTTGAAAAAAAAACGAACAAAAAAAACGAGCTTTTCTTTCCTGGTCCGGCTATTGGAGGCGTTTGTTTTGTCCCACGCAGGACACCATATGTGGCAGTCTGGCTCGCAGTGGTGTGGTGGATGACGTCACGGACCAGGAAGTAACTGACTCCAAACAGTGGATGGGCGGGTGAAACTGAGTGCAAAAGCACTCAGCGTATTTAATAACAAACAAACAAAAGATTTAAACAAAATACAAACAAAAGGGCACGAGGGCCAAACGAATAAATAAACAAACAAGTAAGTGCCGTGCTGGATTATCCAGCACGTATTAGCAATTGTTTTTTAAATATTATTCCTCCTCTCCTCTCCTCTCCTCTCCTCTCCTCTCCTCTCCTCTCCTCTCCTCTCCTCTCCTCTCCGCTCCCCGTACTCTCTACTCCAACACCCCCAACCTCAAGTGCAGAGAGCTGCAGGTTTATATACTCTGGCCGAGGGATTTAACTAGTTGGTAATTATCTTATTATCCCTCGGCCAGAGTCTGCACGCGTTTGGTAAGGATGCATGACTGTCAGCTATTTAAGTAATCAGTAGCTGATCAGCCATGCATCCTCACGGGGTTTTTTAAATAATAATAAAAGACGCGGCGCTTTTACCCGCGCCGCAAACAAAAATACAAATAATAATAAATAGGGGCGGGACACTCCGCCACATCCTGCTACAGTAAATTGGACTAATTGCTGCCCGATTGGAAATTTTAACCAGAGACTTCTATTATCATATTGAGAGAGATTCCTCATGAATTCCTTTCGCTCAAAACACACAAGTAGAGCCTGCAATGGGTCACACTGCTGCTATTCCTACTGTATCACAAGTAGAGCCAGCAATGGGTCACACTGCTGCTATTCCTACTGTATCACAAGTAGAGCCTTCAATGGGTCACACTGCTGCTATTCCTACTGTATCACAAGTAGAGCCAGCAATGGGTCACACTGCTGCTATTCCTACTGTATCACAAGTAGAGCCTGCAATGGGTCACTCTGCTGCTATTCCTACTGTATCACAAGTAGAGCCTGCAATGGGTCACACTGCTGCTATTCCTACTGTATCACAAGTAGAGCCTGCAGGGTCACACTGCTACTATTCCTACTGTATCACAAGTAGAGCCTGCAATGGGTCACACTGCTGTTATTCCTACTGTATCACTGCAAAGATGCTGCTGGGGGCTGGAATCTCTCTCCTAACTGATTGTAGGGGAATGTGTCCTAATCCTATCCTGTTCTCTGTTTTAGAGGGCTATCCCAAGGCTGTCCTGACCCTGCAGCCTGCCTGGGCACAGATATTCAGAGGAGAGACAGTCACCCTAGGCTGTGAGGTGGAGGGGGGCTCTGCTGGCTGGAGGTTTAAACAGTACAGAGATGGACGTGAAGAGGCAGGGTGCAGTGATCAATACAGCAGGAGATATGGGGACAGCTGCACAATCAGTAACGCTCAGAATTCCCACAGTGGAGAGTACTGGTGTGAGTCTGCATCAGGACAGGAGCGCAGTAATGCTGTCAACCTAACTGTGTCCAGTAAGTCATTTACATTATAGGTCATGTTCAGACACTGTTGAATAATCCTGCACTCGGATTGGCTGAGAGGGTATTGTAAGCTACTGATCGGCTTGCTGATTTGAGTAAAGCTGTCTCTGGATCTCCAGTCAGTATCAATTGTTGCTGCTCACATTGCTGTTTACAAGTACCAGCTGGGCACATGGGCATATTGAAATAGGCTTCAAGTGATGAATAGCAAACCTAGAACTAGCACAAATTGAGAATATCCCCCTGACACACACACTGCGCGGAGTGGAGAGAGCAACTGCCTGCAGCTTGGGGAGACACAGACACAGACACACATGCCCCCCCACCCCCCCCCCCCCACACACACACACCCCACCCTCAGCACTTGAGAGCTGAATTGTCTTTTTGTCTGCAGTTATCCAGATCCCACGTGTTGGGATATCTAACACTTTGTTTTACAGAAACAACATTTTCAGACCGTGTGTTTGAAAAATTCCATATGAGCTCCTACAAAGTGACAAGACCCTGTTACAGGATTTGATTTTCCTTTGGGTTTCAAAGAGCCTTAGATAATGTAAATCAAGTGGTTTCTCCACTTTGGAAAAATAGTTTTCTCCACCCTGTAGTAAGATGAACAGCTCATAATAGGGAATCATAAATTATAACATGATGAGATAAAAAAGCATTACAAACAAGTTTGTGTGTAAAACTGCAGACTCCTCAATCCTGACCCGTCTCTCAGCCCTGCTGATCTGAACTCTTTCTGTCTTTTCAGATCAATGGGTGATCCTGCAGACTCCTCAATCCTGACCCGTCTCTCAGCCCTGCTGATCTGAACTCTTTCTGTCTTTTCAGATCAATGGGTGATCCTGCAGACTCCCCCCCAGCCTGTGATTGAGGGAGACTCTCTGACTCTGAGGTGTCGTGTCTGGGATTATACAGCGACCAGGGTTGACTTTTATAAAGAAAATGAAGTGTTACAGTCCCAGGCTGGCACAGAGCTGAGTGTGGATCATGTTTCAAAGAGTGACGAGGGGTCCTACAAGTGCAGAGCGGAGTGGAGGTGGGACTCCTCCCCTTACTCTGATGACTCTGCAGAGGTGCGGGTGTCAGTGAGAGGTAGGTAAGTTTTAACAGCTCAGTTTTATTGAGAGAGAGAGAGAGAGAGAGAGAGAGAGAGAGAGAGAGAGAGAGAGAGAGAGAGAGAGAGAGAGAGAGAGAGAGAGAGAGAGAGAGAGAGAGAGAGAGAGAGAGAGAGAGAGAGAGAGAGAGCTCACCCTCTTCTCTCTCTCTGTAATGTCTCACAGATACATTCACACTGGAGTCTATTCCAGCTGTGTTAATGTTCTCAACACAACTCATGTGCTGAAGAAACGGGTCCTAGCAAAGTTTTCTGATATGAAAGCTCTTCCTGGTCTGAGTAACTCTCATATTCTGAGTAGTGTAGAAGCTGTAATAAAGCAGAAAGAGGCCACACCAAAGATACACTGAATGCTTGTCATGATCAAGCCTTCTCCAAAAAATATTTAATTGCTTATGGTAGTAACAGAAATGTGCATTACCATTTAATCAGGTCCTCCCTAGACAGGGGTGTACAGATTGGATTATTTTGTATTCTGTTTCATGAACTTTTTTTTTAAATCTGCAATTTTATTTTTAATATTGCAGATTGCAGATTTAAAAATACAATTTTAAACAGAGTACCCAAGAAATTCTGTTTCATAAATTGTACAGAATGAGAGAGACACAGATACTAAATATGTAAGTGTAACAGGGCTGTTCTGTTACTGTATGGGTGTTGCTGAGAGATGAGAGAGACAGAGGGTTTGCAGTTGAAACACCACATTTGAGTTTTATTACAGTAATACACGAAAAAAAAGATTTAATAGGAAATGGAAGGGTGAGACCCGTTGTCACCAAAATCCAGGCTTTGGTCGACGTGGCGATCCCCAAAACCAAGACTCAGGTGAGGTCACTACTGGGATTAGCCGGTTATTACCGCCGCTTTATCCCCGAGTATGCCACCGTGGTTAACCCTTTACTAGACCTCACCAAAAAGAGTGCACCAAATTTAATTAAGTGTTCAGTTGAGTGTCAGGGGCCGTTTGAACATAAGAACATAAGAAAGTTTACAAACGAGAGGAGGCCATTCAGCCCATCTTGCTCGTTTGGTTGTTAGTAGCTTATTGATCCCAGAATCTCATCATGCAGCTTCTTGAAGGATCCCAGGGTGTCAGCTTCAACAACATTACTGGGGAGTTGCTTCCAGACCCTCACAATTCTCTGTGTAAAAAAGTGCCTCCTATTTTCTGTTCTGAATGCCCCTTTATCTAATCTCCATTTATGACCCCTGGTCCTTTTTTCTTTTTTCAAGTCAAAGAAGTCCCCCGGGTTGACATTGTCTATACCTTTTAGGATTTTGAATGTTTGAATCAGATCGCCGTGTGTCTTCTTTGTTCAAGACTGGATAGATTCAATTCTTTTAGCCTGTCTGCATACGACATGCCTTTTAAACCTGGGATAATTCTGGTTGCTCTTCTTTGCACTCTTTCTAGAGCAGCAATATCCTTTTTGTAACGAGGTGACCAGAATTGAACACAATATTCTAGGTGAGGTCTTACTAATGCATTGTAGAGTTTTACCATTACTTCCCTTGATTTAAATTCAACACTTCTCACAATATATCCGAGCATCTTGTTAGCCTTTTTTTATAGCTTCCCCACATTGTCTAGGATGAAGACATTTCTGAGTCAACATAAACTCCTAGGTCTTTTTCATAGTTCCCTTCTTCAATTTCACTATCTCCCATATGATATTTATAATGCACATTTTTATTGCCCGCATGCAATACTTTACACTTTTCTCTATTAAATTTAATTTGCCATGTGTCTGCCCAATTCTGAATGCTATCTAGATCATTTTGAATGACCTTTGCTGCTTCAACAGTGTTTGCCACTCCTCCTATTTTTGTGTCGTCTGCAAATTTAACGAGTTTGCTTACTATACCAGAGTCTAAATCATTAATGTAGATTAGGAATAGCAGAGGACCTAATACTGATCCCTGTGGTACACCACTGGTTACCTCACTCCATTTTGAAGTTTCTCCTCTAATCAGTACTTTCTGTTTTCTACCTGTTAACCACTCCCTAATCCATGTGCATGCATTTCCTTGAATCCCTACTGCGTTCAGTTTGAGAATTAATCTTTTATGTGGGACTTTGTCAAAAGCTTTCTGGAAATCTAAATAGACTATGTCGTATGCTTTGCAGTTATCCATTTTCAATGTTGCATCCTCAAAAAAGTCAAGTAGGTTAGTTAGACACGATCTCCCTTTCCTAAAACCATGCTGGCTGTCTCCCAGGATATTGTTACCATATAGGTAATTTTCCATTTTGGATCTTATTATAGTTTCCATAAGTTTATATATAATAGAAGTCAGGCTTATTGGTCTGTAGTTACCTGGTTCGGTTTTGTCTCCCTTTTTGTGGATCGGTATTACGTTTGCTATTTTCCAGTCTGTCGGTACAACCCCTGTGTCAAGAGACTGTTGCATGATCTTGGTTAGCGGTTTGTAAATAACTTCTTTCATTTCTTTGAGTACTATTGGGAGGATCTCATCCGGCCCAGGGGATTTGTTTATTTTAAGAGCTCCTAGTCCCTTTAACACTTCTGCCTCTGTTATGCTAAAGTTATTTAAAATTGGATAGGAACAGGTCAACATGTGGGGCATGTTGTCCGTGTCATCCTTTGTAAAAACCTGTGAAAAGTAATCATTTAATATATTTGTTTTTTTTTTCTTCATCTATGATTTTGCCATTTGTGTCTCTTAGACATTTAACCTCCTCTTTGAATGTTCTCTTGCTGTTATAATATTGGAAAAACATTTTGGAATTGGTTTTAGCCCCCTTAGCAATATTGATTTCTATCTCTCTCTTGGCCTTTCTAACTTCCTTTTTGACTTGTGTTTGCAGTTCCAAGTACTCTTTCTGTGTACTTTGTTTTTGGTCCCTTTTAAATGCTCTGTAAAGTGCCTTTTTTCGCTGAATATTTTTTTAATTGATCTATTAAACCATTTTGGCCATTTTGTTTTAGATTTAGATTTGTCTACTTTTGGGATGTAATTGTTTTGTGCCTCTAGTACTACATTTTTAAAAAACAGCCATCCTTTTTTCTGTGGATGTTTTCTCTATTTTACTCCAATCTACTTCTATTAGTCTTTGTTTCATACCTTCGTAGTTTGCTTTTCTAAAATTGTAAACCTTAGCTTTAGTCATTACTTTTGGGGTTTTAAAAAATATTTCAAATGAGACCATGTTGTGGTCTGAGTTTGCCAATGGCTCTCTGACCTCTGTTTTAGTTATTCTGTCTTCTTCATTTGAAAAGACTAAGTCAAGGCATGCCTCCACTCTAGTCGGTGCCTTGACAAATTGTGTTAGGAAGCAGTCATTTGTCATTTCCACCATTTCAATTTCGTCCGTCATGCCCCCCATCGGGTTTTCCCATTTTATACAGGGGAAGTTGAAATCCCCCTGTGGAAGGGTGGTGGGTAATTCACTGACACACAGGACACAGAGAAGTAATTTAGGAACACCGCACAGGTGCCCAGTTTTATTATGGGAGCTAAATTTCTTTTCAGCCCGCAGAGGGCGCTGTTGTCTGCGGTCTGCCGTACCAACTATGGTAGCAACAGAGCCACAACTATACCAGGGGCGGTACAGGATACAGTGTTGCAAACAAAACAATAATCAAAAGGCGAAAGGAACAGGGAAAATAAATCACAGTAAACAAAACTACAAATAAAAGGTGCTGTGCTCGGCAGCTTCACCCCAACCGTCGCTACCCGCACGGCCCGGGTCTCCGTCCTACACTAGCGGCTCCCTCAGCCTGCTATACACTCTTTACTGGGGCTGCCCAAAGTTTTCCCCCGCTACCGCTAATTCTTTTATTTATTTATTTTTTTTCTTGTTGGGATTTCCGTCCCCGCAGTTTTTCTCCAGCGCTTCTGCACACCGTTTACGTCTCAGAGGGTAGACCTGAGGGAACAGCAGAATGTTAACTTATAGGGCCAGCAATTCTCCCCAAGACCCAATTCTCCCCAAGACCCTTTCAGCCACTCGGAGAGAAGGAAATTCCGCACACCCACTCTCCCACCTCTCCGTGTCACTGCCATGACTGACAGGCGGATATTGACGGGCTGCTGCCCTCTCCTTGCAGAACACATCAGAAGAGTCAGCACAGGTCTCCCCCTGTTACACCCCCATTAGTATGGCTTCTCCTTTTCTACATGCATTTCGAATGTCATTGTACAACAGATTATTTTGCTCAGCGTCTGAATTTGGCGGTCTATAGCATGCTCCTATTATTATGCCCTTTGAATTTGTGTCCATTATTCTGACCCATATTGATTCTGCATTGTTTTCTTTGTCCTGATTTAACACCTGGGCTTCAAGACTATTTCTTATGTATAGCGCTACCCCTCCGCCTCTTCTGTCCTGCCTGTCTTTCCTATATAGTGTGTACCCACTAATATTATATTCGTCTCCATCACTCTCAGACAACCAAGTTTCTGTAACACCTATCACATCGTAGTTACTTGTTAGTGCAGTAGCTTCAAGTTCTAACATTTTGTTTCTGAGACTTCTAGCATTAAGATAAATACATTTAATAGTTATCTTACCTGAGTTGTTGCCCTTGTTTTGATGTGGTCTCCCTTCTGTTTTTTTGTTTTCTCCCCCCTTCCTTTCTAGTTTAAAGGCTTCTGGACCGCCTGAAGGATCCTTTCTCAGAGTAGAGTAGTTTGATACTATTAAGCGTAAACTTTACAAGACCCCCACCCTTATCACACCTGATTTCACCAAAAGATTCATCCTCCACACCGATGCGTCGGATGTGGGTTTGGGTGCTCTCTTGTCCCAAAAGGTAGACGGAGTAGAACACCCGATACTGTATCTGAGTAAAAAGATGCTTCCTCGGGAACGCAACTACTCCATGGTCGAAAAGGAGTGTTTGGCCATAAAATGGGCTACTCACTCTTTACAATATTACCTGCTGGGACACTCATTTGATCTGGTCATAGACCACGCCCCACTCAAGTGGTTAAGCACAATGAAGGACAGCAATGCCCGGATAACTCGGTGGTATCTGGCATTGAAGCCCTTCATGTATCACATGGTACACCGTGCGGGGAAAGACCACCAAAATGTGGATTATTTTTCCCATGAGGGGGGAGTAATGGGAAAGGTAGATTCAGCTGATTTGAGTGGTGGGATATGTGACAGAAATACAATTATTCTTGGTAGTAAATCTCCCTCCCGACCTGTGAGGGTGCTAAGCAGCGAGGACAGAGTTCCCTGGGTGGTCTGGCCTGACAGTTCTTTCCCAGGGTTCAAGGGAAGTCGGCCAGCTAGAAGCGTGCCATCAGCCGACCGCTTTTTTTCACACTGCAGACTCACCATGCAGCCACCCACAGCTACAGCGTCGGAGGACAACACAGCTGTGGGCAGCTTACAGGCAAGCCCGCAGGCGCCCGGCCAGACTACAGGGGTCGCTGGTGCATGGTGAGCCGAGGACACCCTGGCAGAGCTAACCCTCCCTCCCCCCAGGCAGCGTTCGGCCAATTGTGCGCCGCCCCCTGGGAGCTCCCATCCTCGGTCAGCAAAGGAATAGCCTGGACTCGAATCGACGACGTCCAGACTATAGGGCGCATTCTGCACTCTACGTGAATGCTTTTTGAATGCTCCACTCGGGAGCCCCCATCGTGAGTGTTTTGTTTGTTTGTCTATAATTGTCTTGTTTGTGATTATTAGACGGCGAACACGTTCTGTAGCTGTCGCCAAGGGCAAGCACCAAACCCGGAACAGCACTGCATTACTGTCACTAATAAACTTGTATCACCCACCACGAGCACTACTGCACGCACCCAGGACTGGTGACCATGTTGGTGTATTGTGGGGTGGATATTCGTGTTTATTATTTGGGACTGCAACCCAGTTGTTATTTACTCCGTGCACTACACATTGTTGATTATTGTTTGGTCACCAGACCTGGATATAAAAACAACAATAAAACCTTTTCCAAACTGGATTATAACCATCTGTGGAAGGCTATTGCACTGCTTGGGTTGGGCAGTGCCAGTGAATCCCACTCTAACACCACGTGTGGAAGGGTGGGGGTATTCACTGACATGGGAGACAGAAGATTATATTTGCAAACACTGCACAGGTGGAAAATAAAACACAGTAATAAAACTACAAACAAAAGTGCTGCTTACGCAGTGCCCCCACTGCCGCTAAGCTGGTCAGAACGGGCCTCCGTCCTACACTCAGTTGTTCCTATACACTGGGGTGGCCAGGGTTCCCCGTATACCTACACACATCCCATCGGGTACGTAATTATTTCTTTTACTTTGTAAATTATTTTTAAGGAAGGCTGTTTCCCTCAGCCGGGCTCGCCTGATCCTTGTTTCACTCTGGCGTCTTCTGCCCACATACCCTCTTCCCCACCTCTCCGTGTCATCGCCATGACCGACAGGAGGATCCTACGAGACTGCTGCCCTCTACCTGCAGTAATACGCATGTGCCAGATAGTCAGTACAGATCTCCCCTGTTACACATCCTCCCCCGCAGAATGGCACCCTGGTCTATTCGAAAATCCTACAACCCAATGCCTTCCCAAGAGAAAAAATCTGTGTTTTGATGCAGTTTCCCCGCTCGGTGGACTACCCTGAAGGCATAGGGCTGCAGGGCCAAGTATCACCGCATGATTCTGGCATTGTTATCCTTCATCCGGTGAAGCCATGCTAAGGGGGCAATGTCTGTAATCAGGGTCGCCCCAGGAGGTAGTACAGGAGTGACTCGACTGCCCATTTTACTGCAAGACACTCCTTCTCGATGGTACTATAATTTTTCTCGCGGGGAAGGAGCTTCCTGCTGATATACAGGACCGGGTGCTCGCTTCCCCACACCTCCTGAAAAAACACTGCCCTGAGACCTGCCTCTGATGCATCCGTCTGCAGGGTGAACCTCCTACTAAAATCAGGACTGCATAGCACTAGCTTGCTACACAGCCTTCGCTTCAGAGCGAGAAAGGCTCTCTGGCATGGCTCAGTCGACTGAACCGTATTTGGGGCAGCCTTCCTGGTGAGGTCTGTCAAAGGAGCAGCGAGCGTGGTGAAGCTCGGGATGAACTTCCTATAATATTCCGCTAGTCCCAAGAAAGAGCGCACCTGGGTTTTGGTCGTAGGGACCAGCCAGTCAGCCAAGGCTTTCACCTTAGCAATCAGCGGTCTGATCTGGCCGCTCCCTACTCGATACCCCAAATACTCCGACTCACTCTTCACAATGGCACATTTCTTTGGGTTAGCAGTGAGCCCAGCATCCCGCAAGGATTGCAATACCGCCGCTACCTTACACAGATGACTCGGCCAATCCTCACTGTGGATAACCACGTCATCTATGTAAGCAGCAGCGTACTGCTGATGGGGCTGCAAAATGCGATCCATCATCCGCTGGAAAGTGGCTGGTGCTCTGTGCAACCCAAAGGGCATGGTCCTAAATTGGTACAACCCGAAGGGAGTCGAAAACGCCGTCCTCTCTCTGGATTCCGGGGTCAGGGGTATCTGCCAGTACCCCTTCGTTAAATCCAGTGTCGTCATAAAATGAGCCGTGCCAAGACGCTCCAGCAACTCATCTACCCGGGGCATGGGATAAGCATCAAACTTCGATTTTTCATTAACTCACCTGAAGTCAGGTGAGTTAATGAAAAAGTCTGAGCATCTCGTCAATCTCCGCCTTTACTACCTGCCTTTTGCGCTCAGGTATGCGGTACGGCCTCTGGTGAACTAGCGCCCCCGGCTCAGTCTCAATGTGATGGTGGGCTACTCGAGTCTGCCCCGGGACGGGAGAAAACACATCAGGAAACTCCACCACCAGCGCCCGAGCCTGACATTTCTGGGTTGGTGTCAGATTATCTGCAATCTGTACCGACCCTTGTTTCGCCAACACAGAAAGATCAGGTCCCAGGTCTGTGACGTCATCTGCTTGCGCCACTAACAAAGCCTCCTGTTGCAACCAAGGCTTCAACAGGTTTACATGATAAATGTGCTTTTCTGTCCGTCGCTCCGGTTGGCAGATCTCATAATCTACCGTCCCAACCTGGCGTGTAACCTCAAACAGTCCTTGCCACTTCGCCAGAAGTTTGGACTCAGAGCTGGGTAACAATAGAAGCACCTAATCCCCCGGCTGAAATGTGCACAACTGGGCCCTCCTATTATATTGGGTCTCTGGTCTGTGCAGAGCCTGTTGCAAATTGTCATGCGCCCATTTTCCCACAGACACAAGACGTTTGCGCAGGTCCAACACATACCGGACAGTATTGGTTGAATTGTCCTGCTGCTCCTCCCACATCTCTCTGACCAGATCGAGCACCCCCTGGGATCTCTGCCCATACAGCAGCTCGAATGGTGAAAACCCAGTAGAAGCCTGAGGTACCTCTCTGATAGCAAAGAGAAGGGGAGGAATCAGCTGGTCCTAGTAGCGCACGTCACTGTTAATAAATCTGCGCAACATGTTTTTGAGGGCCTTATTAAAACTCTCCACAAGACCATCAGTCTGGGGGTGAAAAACCGAGGTCCTAATGGTCTTAATCCCCAAAAGTTTACATGTTCCGCGGATTAGCCGGGACATAAAGTTGGGTGCCTTGGTCGGTCAGTATTTCCTTGGGGATCCCCACCCGGGAGAAAACCTTCACGAGCTCGTTGGCAACAGATTTAGCAGACGCAGGTCCGAGGGGAATGGCCTCTGGATAACGCGTAGCATAATCCAAAATGACCAATAGGTGTGTATATCCCGCTGCACCCCTTTCTAGCGGTCCCACTATATCTACTCCAATACGCTCAAACGGAGCTTCCACTAGGGGCAATGGCACCAGTGGCGCTCGTGGGACGGCTCTAGGGCTAGCTTTCTGACATTCCCCACAGCGTTTGCAAAACCGCCTAACGTCACCATCCAGCCCCACCCAATAGAACCGTGTCACGAGCCTAGCTTTGGTCTTGTCCCTTCCCAAATGACCAGACAGGGGAATAGCGTGATGAAGCTGCAACAAATCCTCCTTAAAAGGCTGAAGAATGAGCAACTGGTGAGGCACTTCCCCTGTCTGGAGTAATTTTTCAACACGGTACAACAGGTCTCGATTAATTTCAAAGTGAGGGTACGTGGCGGCGCGTCTGGGCTCGACCACACGACCATTAATCACCGCTGCTTGGTCAAAGATCCTGCCCAGCACGTCGTCACGCCCTTGCTCGAGTCGGAAGTCATGGGAACGAGCTAAAAAATCAGCTCCCATGGCTTCCAACTCGGGATCAGGTCGGTCCTGAGCGGAGGCAGCTGAGCCAGACCCCCACCTGAAACTTCTCGGACTCCCTCCATTGCCAGCCCTCATTCTTAGCGGCCCGGCATTCCCGTCTAGTTTTGTGGGGTCTAAATCTATGGCAATAGCTGTCCAGGTCACGAAAGGGAAAAATCTCACCAATTACTTCCTCTTTCTTAGCCAATAAGGAGGACGGGGCCATAACAGCAGCCAACCAATCTTTAAACTGCTCGCAGTTCCATCCCAGAACCACAGGTACTGGCAACCGAGGACACGAACCCAATTGCACTTGCGTCACTTGCTGGCCAATTTTCAGATTTACATACATTTTGGGATAAGTGCGCACATCTCCATGAATACATTTTATATGCACCTGCCCCGTTATTTGCTTATGCCCTGGTGAGATTAAGCTCTCTTGTATCAGGGACTGACTACACCCTGAATCTAAGAGAGCCTGGGTTTGTGTATCATCCACTGACACAGGAATCACAAAACCCGACTGCTGGAGTGACTGAGGGAATGGAACAGTCTTTGTAGGCCGCTGTAGCATTGGGTTGGGCGCAGCAGCTCTTGCACTCCCCTGCCCTATCTCAGTCAGGGTTTGGCGCAGGAGGTCGATCATTGCGGCGAATTGCTGCGGGTCCATTCTGACTCCCTTGGCTATTGCACTGCTTTCGTTGGGCAGTGAATCCCACTCTGACACCACGTGTGGAAGGGTGGGGGTATTCACTGACACGGGAGACAGAAGATTATATTTGCAAACACCACACAGGTTTATTTCTTTTCTTTTTCTTTTTTTTATTTATTTTAGCCCCCAGAGGGCGCTGTTGTCCGTGGCCTGAATACTGTTGACAGTAAAACGGGACCACGGGGTTACCAATAGTATACCGTTCAGTGCACATACAAGTGCTCGAAAATAATAATGAAAATAGAAGGCGAAAGAAAAAGGGAAAATAAAACACAGTAATAAAACTACAAACAAAAGTGCTGCTTATGCAGTGCACCCACTGCCGCTAAGCTGGTCAGAACTGGTCTCTGTCCTACACTCAGTTCTTCCTATACACTGGGGTGGCCAGGGCCCGCCTCTCAGCCACTCAGAGAGAGGGAAAGCCCACACACCCTCTTCCCCACCTCTCCGTGTCATCGCCATGACTGACAGGAGGATCCTACGAGTCTGCTGCCCTCTACCTACAGTACCACGCATGTGCCAGATAGTCAGTACAGATCTCCCCTGTTACACAATCTCTGTCTGCTTTATTAACGCACTGCATCACTCCTGCACCTGTATCCACTTAGCCACTTTGTCACACATACGCATCCACAATGTTTTAGAATTCATCCTAGCCTTGTATTTAATGTATTAGGCATTGTTTTTCCACTGTATTTAATGTATTAGGCATTGTTTTTTTTACTGTATCTGTGACAGGGAACTGGGTCGCTGGTTCCTGCGCAAGTGTGTGCCTGTAGAAAATCAGCTGCGACGCGCAGTTGGAGACGTGTTGCTAAGCAACCAGTTGAGTGGCAGGCTCGTCCTGAGCTAAAGTGATCAGGAGGTCTGGATTGGCTGGGGGGCGTGCCTGGGGATGCTGCGCGGAGCTCAAATAGCTGCTGTGCTACAGCTCAGGGCTGCTGCAAGGCCATTGCTGTACAGACAGGCGCTGAGTGAGAGAGAGTTTGTTTACATCCAGGAGGGAAGTGTCCGCTCTGCGGGAACTACTACCACAGAGCCCTTTAACTGCAAGACTGGGCCTGTGAAGACGATTGCCCAGCCAGGACCGTCAGAACGCCCCGGAGTCGCTGGGAGACGGGACTTCGGAAACAACACAACAGAAGTAGGTCAGCTTAGGGGATGTGGATCCCAAAACAGTATAGAGAGGGTTACCGTAGAGTAGTAGGTTCCTGGAGCGGGACGTTCCTTTTAGTGGGACTAGCGCTCGTCATTTTGTGTGGCAAACTTTTATTTTTAGCTTTTGTTTCTTTGTTTTTCTTGCTTTATTAAATGTGACACTAGGTCTACCATCGCTGGTACCCTAGTGTCAGTTTGGTGTTAAAATTAAATCTGCGCACCGGAGCGGCGTATCAACACCAATGCTGTGTGTCTGTCAGTATTTTCCAGTGACTATCCACACATGTAACACTGCACCCTGTTACATATGGTGTCAGAAGTGGGCGTCACTGGTCCTGCTGAGTCAAGGCAGGATAGGCACAGGCAGAACCAGCTGACGATCAGCAGTCACCGGAGGCGTTGCTGAGGGAGCAGCTGGAGACGTGGACGAGGCGTGTGGAGAGGCAAGGGCTGCCTTCCTCGGCCAAAGGAGTGGCTGCCGTCCGGAGAGCTGCTGGAGGAGTTGCGGTCAAGTGAAGGAGCTGACATCCGAGAGAGGAGCAGCTGCCGTTCCATAAAGGAGTAACTGCCGTCCGGAGGGCTAAAGGAGGAGCTACTGCCCTAATCGCCAGTGAGGAGGAGACTGCCTCTACCATAGCCCCAACCACCACCCCTGGGCAACAGTCCGGCGCCTGTGGGTAAGAGCCCTTGACCCGTGCTCCCAGACACCCGACCTTGGTGTCTGGACCTCCCATCGCTGGGCCTGGGTCCCAGGTCGCAGCATCAGCAGGCACGGTTGTTCGCCCAGACTCCTGTTTCGCACCCCCTGGTGAACCAGACATCGCTACACTGTCGCCAAGGCTCTCACCTCTGCCGGCAGCTGCAGCCGCCCGGTCACCAGCCTGCACTCCGGTCGCCCTGTCCACGCAAGTCGGGTCTCCTGTCGCCGTGTCTCAGTCCCTTTAGAGATGGCGCCGGGGACGACAGCAATCCACGCACTGAGCCCCCCCCCCCCCCCAAAACGGAAGAGGAACCAGTCGGAGTTATCGAACGGACCGGTGGTGCCGTTCTGAGGGGGAAGATATGTGACAGGGAACCGGGTCGCTGGTTCCTGCGCAAGTGTGTGCCTGTAGAAAATCAGCTGCGACGCGCAGTTGGAGACACGTTGCTAACCAACCAGTTGAGTGGCAGGCTCGTCCTGAGCTAAAGTGATCGGGAGGTCTGGATTGGCTGGGGGGCGTGCCTGGGGATGCTGCGCGGAGCTGAAAAAGCAGCTGCGCTACAGCTTGGGGCTGCTGCAAGGCCATTGCTGTGCAGACGGGCGCTGAGTGAGAGAGAGTTTGTTTACATCAGGACGGAAGCGTCCGCTCTGCGGGAACGACTACTACGGAGCCCTTTAACTGCAAGACGGGGCCTGTGAAGGCGATTGCCTAGCCAGGACCGTCGGCATGGCCCGGAGTCGCTGGGAGGCCAGGACTTCAGAAATAACACAACAGAAGTAGGTCAGCTTAGGGGAGGTGGATCCCAAAACAGTATAAGAGGGTTAGGGTCAGTTTGGTGTTAAAATTAAATCTGCACCCCTGAGCAGCGTATCAACACCAATGCTCTGTATCTGTCAGTATTTTCCAGTGACTACCCACACATGTAACACTGCACCCTGTTACAATCTTGTAAAGCGCTTTGTGATGGTAGCAAAACAGTGAATCAGAACCATTGACATGTCAGTAAAAACACAGTGATATGCTGCTGGAGTGCCTTCAATACAATCACATATTAGATTCACCTGCTTTATCAGGAGGGTTCATAACAAACTTGTTGGCGGTCAATGTATTGTAATTGATGTAAGGCACTGCTGTGGTATTAGAAATTAATTTTAAATGTAGGTATATACGTTATCTGATTCAAATTCCATCTATCTCAATAATAATAATAAAAATAATAATAATAATAATAATAATAATAATAATAATAATAAATGCTTTTGAATTGCATATTTTCTGATCTTCACCAACATTTATTTATAAACAAAAACAAAGAGAATCAATGCTTTCATTATCCATATCAAGGATTTTTAATGTAATGAAAAAAGTGAACTATTTATCAGTAAATCCTTTTTAACATCAAATGAATGGCATTTTAAATTATTATGCACTTTGGTGCCCAGTACTGTCTACATTTTAGAAATTATAGCTGATCAACCGAGAGTAAAAATGATCAGACTGGGAACATCTACAAATGTTACAACAATACAGAGCTATGCTCTTAATACCCGAGAGACAGGAACATTGAGCTGCTTTTATTAGAGACCAACACAGTTAACAAGTCCATGTGAACGGAGCCTGTGGGTGCAGGTCATGCTGAACTGGGTTTTATTTCTGTCCTTGGCAGGCAGGTCTGTGTTCCTAACATGCCTTGTTTCCTTTCTTGACTGAAATATTTGGTGGTAATTTAACAGGCAAAACGATAAGGAGCCTCTATACTCCAGCACTGCCTCTGTCTTTCTAAGGAGCCTCTGTACTCCAGCACTGCCTCTGTCTCTCTAAGGAGCCTCTATACTCCAGCACTGCCTCTGTCTCTCTAAGGAGACTCTATACTCCAGCACTGCCTCTGTCTCTCTAAGGAGCCTCTATACTCCAGCACTGCCTCTGTCTCTCTAAGGAGCCTCTATACTCCAGCACTGCCTCTGTCTCTCTGAGGAGCCTGTATACTCCAGCACTGCCTCTGTCTCTCTAAGGAGCAGGGGGCTCTGTGGGAATCCCACTCTATGGAAGATGCTGGTTCTGATTGGTTTGAATATCTTGTTCAGACAGCTTCACAATCACTATCCTGTCTTCATGTTATCTTTTCATAGCTCTGTTCTCCAGGGTGACTCTGACAGCATCTCCAGGAGCCACAGTGAAGGAGGGAGAGGCTCTTAACCTGACCTGTGAGGCAGCAGTGAACAAAACCCCCCGCCCTCAACTCCACTACACCATTGTGAGAGACGGGGAGCCTGTGACTAGCAGCACTGACTCTGCACTGTACAGCATAGCCAGCACTGAGAAGAGCCACACTGGGAGCTACACGTGTGCTGTGGAGTCACAGGGAGTGAAGAAGAGCAGCCAGGAGCTACACATTGAAGTGCAAAGTAAGAACAGCCTCTACATATACACTTATATAACTGTAGTAAAAATAAACTAGCCTAACTAGACTAAAGATCAGCAAGTATATCGACCCTTCACCCGCTGAATGAAGAAACAGTTGTTGTCAAGCCCTTGAACCCTCCTGAACATTTATGCTTTATAGATGTGTCCAGTATTCCTCATGACTGTGAATGACACTCACTCACCCCTCCTCTCTCTTCGAATCCTGGTTGTGGATCATTGCTGCTCTCAGTGTCTCGCTGGTTTTGATTGTTATTCACTCACCTCTCCTCTCAGAGTCCTGGTCGTGGATCATTGCTGCTCTCAGTGTCTCGCTGGTTTTGATTGTTATTCACTCACCCCTCCTCTCCTCTCAGAGTCCTGGTCGTGGATCATTGCTGCTCTCAGTGTCTCTGGTTTTGACTGTTATTCACTCACCCCTCCTCTCCTCTCAGAGTCCTGGTTGTGGATCATTGCTGCTCTCAGTGTCTCGCTGGTTTTGATTGTTATTCACTCACCCCTCCTCTCTCCTCTCAGAGTCCTGGTCGTGGATCATTGCTGCTCTCAGTGTCTCGCTGGTTTTGATTGTTATTCACTCACCCCTCCTCTCCTCTCAGAGTCCTGGTCGTGGATCATTGCTGCTCTCAGTGTCTCGCTGGTTTTGATTGTTATTCACTCACCCCTCCTCTCTCCTCAGAGTCCTGGTTGTGGATCATTGCTGCTCTCAGTGTCTCGCTGGTTTTGATTGTTATTCACTCACCCCTCCTCTCTCCTCTCAGAGTCCTGGTCGTGGATCATTGCTGCTCTCAGTGTCTCGCTGGTTTTGATTGTTATTCACTCACCCCTCCTCTCTCCTCAGAGTCCTGGTTGTGGATCATTGCTGCTCTGTGTCTTGCTGGTTTTGATTGTTATTCACTCACCCTCCTCTGCTCTCAGAGTCCTGGTCGTGGATCATTGCTGCTCTCAGTGCCTCTGGTTTTGATTGTTATTCACTCACCCCTCCTCTCTCCTCAGAGTCCTGGTCGTGGATCATTGCTGCTCTCAGTGTCTCTGGTTTTGACTGTTATTCACTCACCTCTCCTCTCTCCTCAGAGTCCTGGTCGTGGATCATTGCTGCTCTCAGTGTCTCTGGTTTTGATTGTTATTCACTCACCCCTCCTCTCTCCTCAGAGTCCTGGTTGTGGATCATTGCTGCTCTGTGTCTCGCTGGTTTTGATTGTTATTCACTCACCCTCCTCTGCTCTCAGAGTCCTGGTCGTGGATCATTGCTGCTCTCAGTGCCTCTGGTTTTGATTGTTATTCACTCACCCCTCCTCTCTCCTCAGAGTCCTGGTCGTGGATCATTGCTGCTCTCAGTGTCTCTGGTTTTGATTGTTATTCACTCACCCCTCCTCTCTCCTCAGAGTCCTGGTCGTGGATCATTGCTGCTCTCAGTGTCTCTGGTTTTGATTGTTATTCACTCACCTCTCCTCTCTCCTCAGAGTCCTGGTCGTGGATCATTGCTGCTCTCAGTGTCTCACTGGGTTTGATTTTTTTTTTTCCTGTCACACTATTGCTGTTCTACCGATACAAGACCAAAGGTGAGACTCACACTCTGAATTTACTATGAAAGGCTGATTGAAGATTACATTTCAGACATTGAGAAAGACTCCATTCAAAACTTTTGTTAGACTTAATAGTGATAAGTTTAGAAATACTAAAACAATCTTAATCAATTCAAGAACAAACATTACGTCCAGTTCTTTCATTGAATATCTTGAGACACTTCTATTAGAAACCTTTGTCATTTAAGTTATGCCATTTATGTTAGTATTTCCTTTGTTATAATACTGAATGATACAACACAGACCTCACAGCAGTCATGCAGGATGGGCTGGAATTACTAAGCTTTGGTTCCATTACAGAGCTCTCCAGCATTTTAAAGGCTTAGAGAACTTACTGCAGCCAGAGCGTATTAAATCAAGCCAATTGAATTGTTCCACCTTGTCCGTTTCCTTGTGTATTAACATATTAACATTCCAACTGTGTTGTGTCATCAATAGATTACATTTCCATGTACAAACACATCAACTATTGTCACATTGTGATTAGAAATATGCACCCCCCAACTTTTAAATAGAAAAAAACACTAATGATGCAACCGAACCATGAACATGTGTAAAAAAAAGAATTAAAAAATATCTTTCAGGAATGTGTAGTAATAAGTGTCAATGAAAAATTGCATAATTGCATTTGTAATTAATTGAAATGAAACTTCAATTTAACTTCACTTAAGTTTAATAATTATATATGTGTGTGTGTGTGTGTGTGTGTTATGACTTACAGTAGGTTATAGTGCAGCTAGGCTGTAATTGCAGTACAGTCGAACTCAAGCTACTCTAAAAGCTGTACACTCTGTAATACACTCTGCTGAGTCCCAAAGCACTGCTGTATCACAGCTGCAGTTCATTTACCATATGGATAGATCAAATTACACAGACCAAACCAACTCCAGTAAAACAATCATACCTTTACAACATGTTTCCTTTATTTCCAGGTTTTCTGTTCATTGCTGCTAAATCAAGGTAAGAATATAGAGCTTAATATCAGTTACAAGCGGCTGCAATGGCTGATAGAATATGTGCTGGCATGACTCTTGTAGCTCTGGGCATGTTGTGACTGCTGTGCTGCAGGTACTCATCATGCTGTGCCATTGAGATCTCACTCTGCACACACATGGTGCTGCAGTGTGTTTGAAACCTGGAAGGATCCATAGAAAACACATTGACAAGATTTAGTTTCTTCCCTGAAACCTGTGTGAAACTCTGACCAAACCAGCTTGTTTCACCATGAATTCAGGCGATTTTAAGCCCTGAATCAGATTATTAAACTGATCCGCTGTGACTGTGTGGAGATCCATTGCATTTCAATGGGTGATTATACCCACTAATTTCACATCTCACAACTGCAGGGATTTTAGGGATGTAACATCTGTCTTTCACATTCAGAGAGAGGTCGGGACCATTCTGGGACACTGAATGCATTATACTGCTATTTAGAGGTGAACTATAGTCATATTACAACATTATTATTATTATTATTTATTTCTTAGCAGAAGCCCTTATCCAGGGTGACTTACAATTATTACAAGATATCACATTATTTTTACATACAATTACCCATTTATACAGTTAGGTTTTTACTGGAGCAATATAGGTAAAGTACCTTGCTCAAGGCTACAGCAGCAGTGTCCCCCAACTGGGATTGTACCCATGACCCTCCGGTCAAGAGTCCAGAGCCCTAACCACTACTCCACACTGCTGAACACATACTACTACTACTTAATAAGACTGCTGATGGACCATATTAAAGATCAGCCAATTATCAATTATCAGCCATATATGCTATGATTTTTAAAGTGTTCTGAAACCAGTTGTAACAGGGAGGGTGTGTTCTGACTGTCTGGTACATGCATAGTGCTGCAGAAAGAGGGCAGCAGCCTCGTAAGATCCGCCTGTCAGTCATGGCAATGACACATACAGGAGGGACGAGGGTGTGTGGTCTCTCCCTCTCTCTGAATGGTTGGGAGGTGGGCCTTGAGGGATTGCTGGGCCTATAAAATAACGCTCTGTTCTCTCAGCTCTGCCCCTTTAGGACAACAAACAAGCGATCAGAGGCTCTATTGCTGGACCGAGAACGGCTGGAGAATGAAAACAAAACAAAATAAAATATAGGGGTAGCGAAGAAACCGTGGGCAGGCCCCAAAAGTATAGACAGTAGTCTGAGGGAACGGTGGAGTGTAGGATGGAGACCCGGACCGTGCGGGTAGCGATGGTCAGGGAAACGCTGCAGAGTGCAGCACCTTTATTTTGTAGTTTTGTTAGTAGTGTTTTGTTTTCCATTTTTCTTAGTGTCATTTGTTTTCATTATTATTTTGAGCACTTGTATGTGCACTGGACTGTATACCGATATTGGTAACCCAGTGGTCCTGATTACTGTTGTCAGTATTCAGGCCATGGACAACAGCGCCCTCTGTGGGTAAAAATAAATAAGTGCGCCTGAGCGGCGTTACAAATAAAGTTTTGTCTCCTGTGTGTCAGTGAATTGCCCACCACCCTTCCACACCAGTCCTGCTGTATTAGTTTACATGAGAAGCAGAATAAACCCATTTTGAATTGGGAATCAGTCAGTCCCAGTTAGGATAACAGGCTGGCAGAAATTGGATTTCTCTGGATCTCAGAGACTGTGCCTATGTGCTCTTAGACTGCAGGTAGAATCAGCTGCAGGCAGCCCCAGTTTGATGCTACAAACTGAGATTGAGTTCTCTGGTCTGGTTTCATAGTGCTCATGGAAACAGAGCAACAGTAATGAGGCTCCTATCCTCCCTGGTACATTGATCCCCTCTCTCTGTCTCTTACAGGCACCCTGCAGATCAGGCTCCTGCACAGCCCTCGAGGGGAACGGAGCTCTCCGGACTTGGACAGGAGCCTGGTGAGTTACTGACAGATAAGAACTCTGCTCACAGAGCTTTAACTCAGCAAGAATAAAATAGTCTGACAGTTTTTGATGAAGCCAATGGCAGTCTACTACAGTATTTTTATGAATAGCAAAATATATTCACTTAATAAACAGACTTGAAAAAACATTATTGAATAGGGATCATAGTTTAAGATGTAAAATAATCTAATTACTGTAGAAATAATCTTGCCTAGAATATAATTTAGTCTCTAGTGTTTTCATTGCTATTGGTGAACAAAAATGGTGAAAGCCTTTTGTACTCTTTCTATTAATAGCTTAAAAAATACTATTACAAATTGTGAGCGAGAGTGCTCTATTTTGTAAGACTCTGACTGAATATGCTATTCTAAAGACTGAGTCAGAAACAGAAATGGCGAACCAATATTTGAGATTTTATTTACAAAGAAAACAAAAGTAGAGACAAAACTAAATATGAGCACCAAAATAAAAACTAACCCAGGTCTGGGCACTAACTCACTTTTTCAAGCCCTGACTATTGATTAGGGAGTGGCTAATCCACACCCTAATAATAAAGAAGAACTGTACACACAAACATAAGGCAATTAAATCCCATAAAGATTTACTTTAAGTCCACTGGTACATGCACCTTTTCTTTTCAGTCTTTTAATTGTCCACACTTGGTGCACTTTAGTCCAGTAAAGAAAAAGAAACACAGCATCTCTTCCTTGTTCCCGGGTAACCACGTTGGCTTGCCAGCCACTCCACCAATTAAGTATAGGAATATGTATTCCGGTTGTAGTGCTTGTACTCACAGATTGTTGTAGCGTTGCAGGTAAGTTTATATCCAGTTTCAGAGCAGTGTCTTCAGTATTACTGTTCTGTCCTTTGCGTTGAATTGCGTACACCAAACGCTTATCTTTAAACAGCGCACCTTGCTGTATTTACGTATTTCACCGTCCTTTGAAGACTGTCCCTCACAGCCTCTGCTCGCTGTATAACCGTGCCACCGTTCAGTTTAGTACTCACAATATTTTCCACTCTTTGGCCTCAACAGGCACGTCCTGCTAGGGTTTTTTTATAACGCTTAAAAAAAAAACCAATCCAACACTCAGGCCTCACTGCCGTACCACCACCTCTTACTACAAAACACTCCCCTTTATATTACCCAGAATCCCGCCGTTACAGAGCCCCTGAGTTCCAGGAACTAGGGGAATTGTAGTCTTTTAAGCGGCGGCCATTTTAAAACAAACGAAAAGAAAATCTTGTGACCAACAGTACAGTTATAGCTGTTCTTTAAATAGAAATCCCTACTATTTCTATCGGAACTAACACCCGATAACCATCTATTTATCACAAAATCTGAATTGCAATAAGTATGTGGTAAGATTTACTGGCGTTATTTTGTTATCTAGTTATCTTGTTAACTGTTTCAAACTTTACAATTAGTTACTGTTGAAAAGATGCATTCCTAATGCATGCAGATGCAGACAGTGATGGTGTATATACTGCCCTGGGCAGTGTGCTTGCAGAAAGGACCCGTTCTTGTTCAGATGCAGATGCAGATGCAGAAGCAGACAGTGATGGTGTATATACGGCCCTGGGCAGTGTGCTTGCAGAAAGGACCTGTTCTTGTTCTGATGCAGATGCAGATGCAGACAGTGATGGTGTATATACTGCCCTGGGCAGTGTGCTTGCAGAAAGGACCTGTTCTTGTTCTGATGCAGATGCAGATGCAGACAGTGATGGTGTATATACTGCCCTGGGCAGTGTGCTTGCAGAAAGGACCTGTTCTTGTTCTGATGCAGATGCAGATGCAGACAGTGATGGTGTATACACTGTCCTGGGCAGTGTGCTTGCAGAAAGGACCTGTTCTTGTTCTGATGCAGATGCAGATGCAGACAGTGATGGTGTATATGCTGCCCTGGGCAGTGTGCTTGCAGAAAGGACCTGTTCTTGTTCTGATGCAGATGCAGATGCAGACAGTGATGGTGCATATACTGCCCTGGGCAGTGTGCTTGCAGAAAGGACCTGTTCTTGTTCTGATGCTGGATGCAGATGCAGACAGTGATGGTGTATATACTGCCCTGGGCAGTGTGCTTGCAGAAAGGACCTGTTCTTGTTCTGATGCAGATGCAGATGCAGACAGTGATGGGGTATATACTGCCCTGGCAGTGTTGCTGCAGAAAGGACCTGTTCTTGTTCTGATGCTGGTCCTTTCTTTTTTTTCTGTTCTGTATTTCCAGGTAACTCCACAGCATCCAACCTAGAGATTGTATACGCAGAAGTGAAGCCAAACCAACAGAACAAAGGTCAGGGCCTCTGGAACTCCTCTCTCTCCCATCCCACTTGACACCTTCTCTCCCTGGTGCACCATTGGGATCCTCAATACATCTCTCTGATAGTGAAGCCTTGTATTCAAGTGTAGTCATGAAGATGAACTCTCCAAGGAAGAATTGCTTCAGTTAGTGTATCACACTGCTTTAGGTTATGTGGAGGCTGGCTGTCTCTCTGTCCAACTGTCTGTATGTCCCATGTACATTTTTACATACATCTAGAGAATTGCATATCCAGATATGGTAAATTTGAAAAGGAAATTCTTCAGCACGTAATGTAGAGTATCAGAATGTGTTTATTTATGGAGGTGCCATGTCTATCTGTCCGTCACACTTACATTGGTACAGCTAAGGCCAAAAGTTTTGTATCATCCTATAGAATTAACTCATTTTGCTTCATAAAGTCGAATGAAATCTGTTGAATAATGTTACTTTATCACATTGAATTACATATCACTTTGTAGTTTTTCATATACTTAACAAAAAACTGACAAATTGAAAAATGTGACATTTTGAAATCTAAATACTGTACTACTATTATGGCTTCCGGTAGACTTTTGCGATTTCTTTGATTACATGATGTTAAGTAAAAGATCATTTAAGTGATGTTTATATAGTTTTTTTTATGTCTTAATCCTAAAATTCTAGGTGATGCAATACTTTTGGCCATAGCTGTATCTCTATCTAGAGAAATGCATATTTAGTTGTTATGAAATTTGGTCTGGACATGCTTTAGCAAAAGCTACTGAATGTCAGAATCTGTATATGTAGGCATTTCATCTGTCCTTATGTTAAACAGTAGGTTGTTTATCTATGATCTGAAAACTTCCATTTTCCTCTGTGTGATTCATGAGAGATTTGGACATTAGTGGCCTTATGGATACTGCTTTAATTCAATAGTTTGGAGGGGCTTTTGTGTCGCAACACTACAATATAAACCTAGGATCTAAAGTGACTGGCATGTCGTTTAATTATTCTATTGATATTTTCAGCTAAACCCCGACCAAAACATGACTGTGACGTCCTGTACTCTGCTGTCCTTGTCAAGAAACCAGAAAGTAAGAATGACAGAAAATCCTCTCTGCGCCACCTGCGGAGATACAGAGACAAACAAAGACACCCCCAGAAATGTTTTATTCATGTTTCAGTTAGAGGATCTCAAGCCTGTTTGACAGGGGAACCCCATTTCAAAACCTGTTTTAAACTAAAAAGAAAGTATCCATTTTGAATTATACTGTTTTCATTTTTACATTTTCCAGGTTTCTCAAAATCATGAGAATCCGTTGTCTGTGTTATATCTTCAGCTTCAGAAACAGCCATGTTAAATCCTAACTGCTTACAAATAGGTGCGCAGCAAAGGCGTTTTATAGATTCCTAAAGCCAGTGGAACACGAGGCAAGCTTCAGCCAAACATTTCTGGCAGCTTCTGAAGCAGCTAGCTGATACAGTAGCAACATGTTTACCAAACTTAACATCACTTTCATAGTGTTGATTCACCTCTGTTAGTAGTTGATGGAAACTTTGCATGAAAAGGTTGCTGAAAGTTGCCTTGTGTTTCATGGACTTTACACAGCAGCTTGGTATGGGTAGAACTTCCAGAGTTATCTAACTAATGTATTCTTCCTGCTTAGGTTAAATGTTCTGTTTCAGACCCATTATGGTGACTTCTTAAAAGTGTATGGTCACAGTAAAGCACTCAGAAACATGTCTAATGTCTGGTGCATGTGGTATCCCAGAGTGTAACCATTAACAATCAAAAATAAATAGCACACATGTGGTGTTTTTCACAGACACCAGAGGCAGAGTGTTACATGCTGACAGGTTAGCGATACCAGATGAACTTGAGGATTAGACATGTTTCCGAGAGCTCCACTCTGGCCATCCCAGTGCATTAAACATCACCAAGATGTAATGACTGAAAAATAAAACCATGTGAAGTTAATCTGAAATAATAATGCATCAGATAAGGGAACTCCAGTATTTCATACTTATACAACACGTTTCTCTTAAGCATTATGCAATTGTCATCAATGTTTTCGTAAGCACACTACTGAAAAAAGATCTGAACTATTTTAACTTGGAGTACTCAAATCAAGACTGTTAAAAACGATATATCCATGTGCAATATACCAATGGAATGACTGACTACCCTTCTCACACTCAATAATCCACAGTGTGAATCCCTACCTGTATTTATTCCCCCAGATAACCCCAGTGCTGCAGACAACAGTGACGTCCTTTATTCAGAGCTCGACATGAGGAATGTGAATAAGAAGAAGAAGAAGGGTATAAAACCTGTCTCTCCTCCCCTCAACACTCTGTATTGGACAGACTTCCTAATACCCCTCCACACAGTGTTTCTATAAGGAATAATATCAACTGTTAATGTTTCTAATGTAGAATGAACGCTGTACCCTTTACACTCCCCTCCAGCCAGTACTGGAACACATGGGGGGGGAGTGGTGGGGGGGGGGGATTTGTTTTTCCCTTTCACCCCGACCCTGACAACTTGTTCTCTAAAATAAGTATTGAGAAATTGATCTGCTGAGAAGAGTGACAGAATAATGTCCCCTAGCCTTGTACATACTGTATAACTTGTCATCTAGAAGCTGTGTACAACATGTCAATAAAGATACCCTGAATGGGTGTGCTCTCCAGTACATTTCTTTGCTAAACATGTTATTGTTAATTTCTATACTGAATGAACATTAAAAAAGGGCCAGATTTTCAAACGCTGATCATTTTCATGCAGTATCATCTCTTTATTTCTCAGGTAAAACCCTGGCAGATAACAAACCTGAGGTGTTGTACTCTGAGATCAACCAAGCAAAGCCCTCAGGTAAGCACTGCTGGAGAGTATCTAGAACCCCTCCTCTCTGTGTCTCCTCCCTCTATTAATCAGGGTGCATTTCACAGGCAAACCCACAGCAGCTAACAGCCCTGAGGTATTGTAATCTAAACTGTAAGCAGTGCTGGAGAGTATCTAGAACCCCTCCTCTCTGTGTCTCCTCCCTCTATTAATCAGGGTGCATTTCACAGGCAAACCCACAGCAGCTAACAGCCCTGAGGTATTGTAATCTAAACTGTAAGCAGTGCTGGAGAGTATCTAGAACCCCTCCTCTCTGTGTCTCCTCCCTCTATTAATCAGGGTGCATTTCACAGGTAAACCCACAGCAGCTAACAGCCCTGAGGTATTGTAATCTAAACTGTAAGCACTGCTGGAGAGTATCTCGAACCCCTCCTCTCTGTGTCTCCTCCCTCTATTAATCAGGGTGCATTTCACAGGCAAACCCACAGCAGCTAACAGCCCTGAGGTATTGTAATCTAAACTGTAAGCACTGCTGGAGAGTATCTAGAACCCTCCTCTCTGTGTCTCCTCCCTCTATTAATCAGGGTGCATTTCACAGGCAAACCCACAGCAGCTAACAGCCCTGAGGTATTGTAATCTAAACTGTAAGCACTGCTGGAGAGTATCTAGAACCGCTCCTCTCTGTGTCTCCTCCCTCTATTAATCAGGGTGCATTTCACAGGCAAACCCACAGCAGATAATGCAGAGTCCATGTATGCCACAGTCCTCCCAAAGAAGAAATGAAGGCAAGTTTTTCTACAGTAACTTTCTCTTCCCTGTTCCTTAAATCATTTCCCCATCTCCCTTCCAGACCCTCGGGTCCAGCACTAAACACTGTAGCCAAACTCATTCCCTCCCAGTCATTCTCCCCTACCCCCTAGAGCCACAATCCATCCCTCCCAGTCATTCACCCCTACCCCCTAGAGCCACAATCCCTCCCTCCCAGTCATTCACCTCTACCCACTAGAGCCACAATCCCTCCCTCCCAGTCATTCACCTCTACCCACTAGAGCCACAATCCCTCCCTCCCAGTCATTCACCCCCTACCCACTAGAGACACAATCCCTCCCTCCCAGTCATTCACCCCTACCCACTAGAGCCACAATCCCTCCCCCCCAGTCATTCACCCCTACCCACTAGAGCCACAATCCCTCCCTCCCAGTCATTCACCCCTACCCACTAGAGCCACAATCTCTCCCTCCCTCCCATACAGCTCTCTTCTCGGCTTGTTTCAGTGTGTGAAGAACTGACTATTTTCTCGCCTCTCTCTGACCCACATCAGTAAAGGAAGAGGGTCCCCAGGGATGAGAGCCAGCCTGAATCCAGAGACACTGAGAAGGAGAGCATGTCAGAGATCACAGTCCCTCCTGAATTTAGAGAATATCCCTGGGATTCAGGCCTGTTCCTGGCTATTGAATTGGTTTGGCATTTTAGGATAGAGTTACTGGGCCATTCAGAAAAAAAAAAAAAAAACATTGTGCTTTTACTGTACAGACACTGTTTGTTCCAACAAGCTATAAAACAACCTGTGTGACAATTCTGACTTGTTTTCTTCTTTTGTTTTTGTTCATTTCTTTTTTTAATGTTTTTATTTGGGGGGGCAGTGGTGCAGTCTTGAACTGGAGGAAGTGCATCTTGTTTTGTTGTTTTATCGTTGAACTGGAGGAAGTGCATCTTGTTTTGTTGTTTTATCGTTGAACTGGAGGAAGTGCATCTTGTTTTGTTGTTTTATCATTGAACTGGAGGAAGTGCATCTTGTTTTGTTGTTTTATCGTTGAACTGGAGGAAGTGCATCTTGTTTTGTTGTTTTATCGTTGAACTGGAGGAAGTGCATCTTGTTTTGTTGTTGTTTTATTGTTGAACTGGAGGAAGTGCATCTTGTTTTGTTGTTTTATCGTTGAACTGGAGGAAGTGCATCTTGTTTTGTTGTTTTATCGTTGAACTGGAGGAAGTGCATCTTGTTTTGTTGTTGTTTTATCGTTGAACTGGAGGAAGTGCATCTTGTTTTGTTGTTTTATCGTTGAACTGGAGGAAGTGCATCTTGTTTTGTTGTTTTATCGTTGAACTGGAGGAAGTGCATCTTGTTTTGTTGTTGTTTTATCATTGAACTGGAGGAAGTGCATCTTGTTTTGTTGTTTTATCGTTGAACTGGAGGAAGTGCATCTTGTTTTGTTGTTGTTTTATCGTTGAACTGGAGGAAGTGCATCTTGTTTTGTTGTTGTTTTATCGTTGAACTGGAGAAAGAGCATCTTGTTTTGTTGTTGTTTTATCGTTGAACTGGAGGAAGTGCATCTTGTTTTGTTGTTTTATCGTTGAACTGGAGGAAGTGCGTCTTGTTTTGTTGTTTTATCGTTGAACTGGAGGAAGTGCATCTTGTTTTGTTGTTTTATCGTTGAACTGGAGGAAGTGCGTCTTGTTTTGTTGTTTTATCGTTGAACTGGAGGAAGTGCATCTTGTTTTGTTGTTGTTTTATCGTTGAACTGGAGGAAGTGCGTCTTGTTTTGTTGTTTTATCGTTGAACTGGAGGAAGTGCATCTTGTTTTGTTGTTGTTTTATTGTTGAACTGGAGGAAGTGTATCTTGTTTTGTTGTGGTTTTGACTCAGAACTGTGTATGTTCCAGTGTATAGACTGCTGCAGGCAATCCGGGTTGCATTAAAAAAAATAACACTGTAACAACGCAAACAAGATATTCTATTTGAGTGGCCGTTTGATTGTAGCCCTTCAAAAGTTACAAGCTGTCAAATTGCAACCAAAAAGTCCAAGTTTAAATGCTCCAATGTATCCAGTAGGTGGCACCAAAACGCTGTTCAACTTTTACATTGTACAGCTTAGACTGCATTCTGTTGGTTTGTATTGGTTGATAATGTACATTCATCCATCTTTAAGAAGTTCAGTAAAAAGGGGGACCTGGATACAGAATCACTGGTATTTTTGTGATGCAATGCTGAAATGATATATTTTTACCACAATATAAAGCATGCTTGTATTGCTTCTGTTTAAAAACACATTTTTTAATTCTTAGTTTAAACTGCTGCATAATAAAGTGAATGGACACAAATGTGTGTGTTGAGTTTTTAAGCTACACTAATTTGATCAACGCATTTTGCTTTTTAAATGAACCTTCAATGTAACTTCTAAGTTTTCTTCCTCTTTCTTAACCCTTTGTAAATCACCCAGTTCATTGCTCTGTGTGTCTGCATGCCTAGTATGACGAGTAAGTGACCAGGGTCTATACCAACACTATGTACACAATACCTTCTCAAGTTTTACTCCCAAAGCAGTAAAAACGATTGTTTCAAAATCCAGCAGTTTATATGTAGGCTTGGTGGTCCAGTGGTTTAAGAAAGGGGCTTGATACCAGGAGGTTCCTGGTTCAAATCCCTGCTCAGCCACTAAGTCACTGTGTGTGACCCTGAGCAAGTCACTTAACCTTCTTGTGCTCCATCCTTCGGATGAGACGTAAAACAAACAAGGTCCTATTGGAAGTGACTCTGCAGCAGCAGTTGATGCATAGTTCACCCCCCTAGTTTTTGTAAGACGCTTTGGATAAGTGTCCCACAGTAAAGTGATGCACAGACGAGCAGCGAGGCCATCATGAACTGCACCCCTTCCCGCGGCCCCCCGTCCGGCAGCTCCACCCGGCTGTGCAGCAGCTGCACTCCAGCCATGAAGCGCCCGACCACCCCCAGCGTGCACAGCCCTTTGGTTATCAACCAGGCCTGATTTGGGCCAGCCCTGCTCAATATAAATCTGACCCTTACTTTGGCCCTTACCATCAGAGTGAAGTTGTGAGCACACAGGTTCTAGAGGCACATCATGCCACGAACAAAAGAAATTCCTGAAGACCTCCGGAAAAAAGTTGTTGATGCCGATCAGTCTGGAAAGGGTTACAAAGCCATTTCTAAGGCTCGGGGTCTCCACCGAACCACAGTCAGAGCCATACTGTCCAAATGGAGAAAGTTTGGGACAGTAGTGAATCTTCCCAGGAGTGGCCGTCCTGCCAAAATCTCTCCAAGAGCAAAGCGTAAAATCGTCCAGGAAGTCACAAAGAACCCTAGAACAACATCCAGGGATCTGCAGGCCTCTCTCGCCTCGGCTAAGGTCAGTGTTCATGACTCCACCATCAGAAAGACACTGGGCAAAAATGGGATTCATGGCAGAGTAGCAAGGCGGAAACCATTGCTCACTAAGAAGAACATGAATGCTCATCTCAAGTTTGCCAAAAAGCACCTGGATGATCCTCAAGAGTTCTGGAACAATGTTCTATGGACAGATGAGTCAAAAGTGGAACTTTTTGGCCGACATGGGCCCCGTTATGTCTGGCAAAAACCAAACACTGCATTCCACAGTAAGAACCTCATACCAACCGTCAAGCATGGTGGTGGTAGTGTCATGGTTTGGGGATGCTTTGCTGCATCAGGACCTGGATCCCTTGCCATCATTGAAGGAACCATGAATTCTGCTCTGTATCAGATAATTCTACAGGAGAATGTCAGGCCATCCGTCCGTGAGCTGAAGCTGAAGCGCAGCTGGGTCATGCAGCAAGACAATGATCCGAAACATACAAGCAAGTCTACATCAGAATGGTTGAAGAACAAGAAATTTAAAGTTTTGGAATGGCCTAGTCAAAGTCCAGACCTAAACCCCATTGAGATGTTGTGGCAGGACCAGAAACGAGCAGTTCATGCTCGAAAACCCACCAATGTCACTGAGTTGAAGCAGTTCTGCATGGAGGAGTGGGCCAAAATTCCTTCACGGCGCTGTGAGAGAGTAATCAAGAACTACAGGAAGCGTTCGTTTGCAGTTATTGCTGCTAAAGGTGGCGTAACCAATTATTGAGTCTAAGGGGGCGATTACTTTTTCACACGGGGGCATTGGGTGTTGCATAACTTTCTTTAATAAATAAATTAAATTTGTATCAAATTTTTGTGTTATTTGTTCACTCGGGGTCCCTTTTATCTAATATTAGGTTTTGGTTGAAGATCTGATAACATTCAGTGTCAAAAATATGCAAAAATGCAGAAAATCAGACAGGGGGCAAATACTTTTTCACAGCGCTGTATCCTGCGTAGCGGACGCTCTCCTCCTCGAGGTAAATAAAGCAAGCTTTCACTCAGCGCCCGTCTGTGTAGCTACGGCCGTGGTGCACTAGACTCGAACTGGCGCTGCTGCATTGAGGCTCCAGGGTCACGCCCCCCAACCAATCAGGACCTCCCGATCAGCTCAGCTCCGGGCAGCCTTCCTGTTTATCACAGCAGCAGCAATTCATTATGAGACTCAGTTCTAATCAGAGCCCAGTGTTTTTGTACTTGCCAAGCAATACCACAGTTCACAAAAAGGTAGAAAAACATGTGCGAGTAATCACAACAGGAAATGCTGTGTGTGACAGCAGACTGGAAATGAGAAGCAGCTCATAACTGCAATGCTGTGTGTGTGACAGCAGACTGGAAATGAGAAGCAGCTCATAACTGTAATGATGTGTGTGTGACAGCAGACTGGAAATGAGAAGCAGCTCATAACTGTAATGCTCTGTGTGACAGCAGACTGGAAATGAGAAACAGCTCATAACTGTAATGCTGTGTGTGTGACAGCAGACTGGAAATGAGAAGCAGCTCATAACTGTAATGCTGTGTGTGTGACAGCAGACTGGAAATGAGAAGCAGCTCATAACTGTAATGATCTGTGTGTGACAGCAGACTGGAAATGAGAAGCAGCTCATAACTGCAATGCTGTGTGTGTGACAGCAGACTGGAACTGAGAAGCAGCTCATAACTGTAATGCTGTGTGTGTGACAGAGACGGCTGCAAACTGCCTCCATATGCCGTGTTCTTATATGGGTAATGCTTCTTTGTAAATGCATCTTTATTTGATTTTTAATTTTTTTCCTCAAGTTGAATGTGGGAAATTTAGGCTGCGTGTTAAATTCGAGTGTGTCTTAAATTGTTAGGAATCCGGTCTATGGTAATTCCAATTCCAAATACAATGACTGTTATTTGGCTCTTCATACTCATGCACATTATTATTATTATTATTTGTTTATTTAGCAGACGCCTTTATCCAAGGTGACTTACAGAGACTAGGGTGTGTGAACTATGCATCAGCTGCAGAGTCACTTACAATTACATCTCACCCGAAAGACGGAGCACAAGGAGGTTAAGTGACTTGCTCAGGGTCACACAGTGAGTCAGTGGCTGAGGTGGAATTTGAACCGGGGACCTTCTGGTTACAAGCCTGTTTCTTTAACCACTGGACCACACAGCATCCACATACACTAGGTACTGCAGGAGCGCTTGTGTTCAGACTGCACTGCACAGCTCTTGATCCGCCCCTCCTGCTCTGCACTGGACTTGCCTGACCTGACCACCATGTTACTGGATCCTCAGCTAATGAACACGTTAGGACACAGAAATGCATTGACCTGGGCCGGTCAGGGCCGGCCAGCACCAACCCGGCCCGCAGTGGAAACGAGGTAATAGTGCTGCACATGGAGCAGGAGCCACAGCAGCAAGAACAGGCATGATAGTGCTGCACATGGAGCCAGTGCACAGCAGCAAGGACAGGCATGATAGTGCTGCACATGAAGCCGGTGCACAGCAGCAAGGACAGGCATGATAGTGCTGCACATGGAGCAGGTGCACAGCAGCAAGGACAGGCATGATAGTGCTTCACATGGAGCAGGTGCACAGCAGCAAGGACAGGCATGATAGTGCTGCACATGGAGCCGGTGCACAGCAGCAAGAACAGGCATGCTGGTTCAGCTGCTCCAAGACATCAGAGTGGATCAGCAATGGCAAAACAAAGGGGCTGTTTGTAAAAGAATCGATGTGTTTATTTACACAATGACTGTGGGGTTTCCCCTGCAATGCATGGTATTTGTATTTTTTATGTTGATATTACACATTACTTTTTTCTGGGTTAAATGCCCAGACTCAGCCAGTCTCTTGTCTGTATTGTCACTTTACCTTTTAGAAGGTGCAGCTCCCCCTGGTGGGCACATAAAGAGCACAATTAATTTTATACAGGGTGTTGGATTACAGAGCTACTGTCAAATCTAATACTGTACATAAACAAAGGTTTCATTTATTTAATACAACACTCCCCTTCCAGTGATTAGGAAACATATTATGTAATTAACCATTAATGTCTATAACCATTGTTGTTTGTTACCTCAAACCCCAATACTTTGAGTTCAAATACATGCTGAAGGTGTATCATTAATAATGATATAAAACACCAGTAGAGTAAAGCAGTTTATTGATTACAGAATAGCTTACGAATACAGAAATAGTTCAGTTATGAACTTCAGTTAAAAATGCAATCAATCAAATAAATCAAATAATTAAATCAATCAATAAGTAATCAACCATTACAAAATCCTCCAGTCTATGGTAACGCAGCACTATTCCAGTTCCACTCCAGTCTATGGTAATGCAGCACTATTCCAGTTCCACTCCAGTCTATGGTAATGCAGCACTATTCCAGTTCCACTCCAGTCTCTGGTAATGCAGCACTATTCCAGTTCCACTCCAGTCTATGGTAATGCAGCACTATTCCAGTTCCACTCCAGTGTGCTGCACACGGCTGGAGAGCTCAGTCGCCTCTGCTGACTGCTCCTGATCCTGATCCGAGGTTTTCCTGAGACAGATGTCAGAGACACACAAGGAGGGCTCAGAGTTTAACTGCAGCAATAACAAAAGCTTTAAAGGATGAAGACACTTCTAGGCTTCAGAGGAATCAAGTGCCATTGAAATCACAGAGTGCATTTCAGGGTAAGGAGCAGCTGTGTATCAACTGTGAAGACACTCTGTGGAGGCAGCAGCTTTGTGACATTACTGACAAAGGGTTATTATTAATACTCTAGATTGAAGAATCAAAGAATAACGATTATGAGTCAAATATGTCAAAGCTTTAGATCTTTATCATCTGGAAACCAAAAAGCCAAATTAACCCAGTATAGCATCTTAGGACACAGGTCTAAGTGAAGAGTACTGTTAGAGTTTGTAAGAGGGATTCTTAAAGAGCTAATCAGAAAGTTTCCATCTCCATTTTCAGTGCTGTAAAGGATGATGACAGGTAGAGATAGCGAGTGCTGCCCCCCTGTCTGTACACATACTGGCTAATACTGACTTACCTTGACTTACCACCAATGAGACACGGGGAACCTGGAAAAATATATACAGATTGTTCAGTTTGTTTCTTATAATTGTGTTAACAAAAATAAATACAAACTTGCAAAATGTTTATTTTGTAAACTAGCTGTGCATGTTTAATGATGAAATAATGATTCTTAATGAACTATCCCTAAGACTGGGCTGTGCTGTTTAAGAAGAAGCCTGCATGTGTGCTGTGACAGGCCAGGTGAAATGTGTGCACTGACTGGGAGTCTCACCTTGGATCCTGCAGTATTGAAGGAGCAGCAGAGTGAACACAATGAAATGAATCAGAGTGAAGCTCACTCTGTAGCCAATAGCAACAGCGCTGTGCCAGGACGCTGGGGGAAGGAAGGTACAGTATGAGTGTGTGCGAGTGACTTCCATACACCTTGACTGAGCTGATAGGGATTCAAGAACATTACCCTGCTCACACTCGCTCTATAGGAACAGCCTTCAACTTGCCACTCTAAATCTAAAACATTAGTGGGAAATATACACCACTGAATTTGCAAAGTATAAAAACAGTGTCTGTACTGTGCAGTATTTGTTCTCAATCCATTGTGTTGTAATTGCTGGTAATTCTGCAGTCTGTTTAGGCTTTATCTCTTCACACAGGAATATAATGGGTTCACATTTACAAAGATATATAAATTTAGTGATTGCATTTCGGAAGTGGATTGTAATAATCATTCAATCCATTGCGTTGTAATTGCTGGTAATTCTGTGGTCTGTTTATTCTGTTTCTTCAGGGAATGGGAATATAATGGGATCACAATGTGACCTATCTTACTGTGAGATCACTTTCAATCATCAAGGACAGTCATTTAGGATGGGTTTGTAATCTTACTTTGCAGTTCAATGTGTAGCTCCTGGCTGCTCTTCTTCACTCCCTGTGACTCCACAGCACACGTGTAGCTCCCAGTGTGGCTCTTCTCAGTGCTGGCTATGCTGTACAGTGCAGAGTCAGTGCTGTTAGTCACAGGCTCCCCGTCTCTCACAATGGTGTAGTGGAGTTCAGGGCGGGGGGTTTTGTTCACTGCTGCCTCACAGGTCAGGTTAAGAGCCTCTCCCTCCTTCACTGTGGCTCCTGGAGATGCTGTCAGAGTCACCCTGGAGAACAGAGCTACGAAAAGATGACATGAAGACAGGATAATGATTGTGAAGCTGTCTGACCAAGATATTCAAATCAATCAGAACCAGCGTCTTCCACAGAGAGACAGAGGCAGTGCTGGAGTATAGAGGCTCCTGAGAGAGACAGAGGCAGTGCTGGAGTATAGAGGCTCCTTAGAGAGACAGAGGCAGTGCTGGAGTATAGAGGCTCCTTAGAGAAACAGAGGCAGTGCTGGAGTATAGAGCCTCCTTAGAGAGACAGAGGCAGTGCTGGAGTATAGAGGCTCCTTAGAGAGACAGAGGCAGTGCTGGAGTATAGAGGCTCCTTAGAGAGACAGAGGCAGTGCTGGAGTATAGAGGCTCCTTAGAGAGACAGAGGCAGTGCTGGAGTACAGAGACTCCTTATTGTTTTTTCTGTAACGGTAACAGCAAATGTTTCAGTCAAGACAGGAACAAGCTATAAACACACCATTGAAACATCCCACAGCATCCTGCCCCCTCCCCTCCCTAGGTTCTAAACCCTTAGATATATCTGCATTGATAATCTGCAAGCCATTCAAACACAGCTATAAAGCATAATGAGTTGAGTACTCACTTACAACAGTGTTAGTCACGAGTTTAAACCACATTCTCAAATCATTAATACATATTTTTTTCTTGGTATTGAAAAATGAGCAATGAGATTATTATTTTTAAAATGGACAACATTTACTGTAAATAGAAATGCTTTGTCACAGTGTTCTATATAACATCGCACAGTGTGGGAGAGTGGTACATGGGGAGAATCAGTCTCTGTATTAGAAGGATCGTTTTCACATGATTTATGTTGGTGTTGATGTCTGGGGACTGTAATGGGGTGCAATTACGGTAGTGAACCACTAGAGGTCATCACCACATTAGAAAGATACTTACCTGTGTTAATGATATAATAAGATACAATTAACAAACCACTGAGAACAGGTGTTTTATTTAATCATTGATAGTTGTAATTAGCTGAATATTTAAACCTCGAGGGAACAGAGGGCAACGAAGGAGTTAGGAGTTGCTACATATGCTGGAAAATCAATCAATCAATCAATCAATCAATCAGTGTGTACTTAAAGGGATTGTTTTGAGAATTTGTGTGTAAAGCTGTCCCGTTCTAATATCCTGTACTAATAGAAGGATTTTGTTTTGTTTGTTCACTTTTCCTGGAATTGTTTAATAAAACTTTGCTTTGATTTATTTTCGAATCGTATTGTTCTTTCATCATTTCCACACTGCCAGCCACGCTCCACAATCACTACAAGTGCAAAACAGACAGGAATATTTACAGCAGCTGACAAACAGGTACAAAAGAGAATCAGAAACAAATGAAACTGAAACTGAGAATCGGATAACGAATGATCATAATGGAGGCCTGTCTCATAATTGCAAGCGGTTGCAAACTAGGGTGGCCACCTGGCTCCAGATTTACCGGACACTCTGAGACAGAACGGGATTTCAAACGTGTCCCTCAACTGAAAGCGATTAATGTGTAAATGAACCATTCAAGCTGGGCTTGGAGCTCCAGCTGCCGCCCTCTGTAGGACTGCTTCGGCATGCCTGAAAAGGGTCTCATTTGCATATGCCGGAGCAAAGGACTATGGGAAGTCACTCGCGCAGTTGCGAGTACCCGTTCTTCTATTTCTTTACAAAAATGTATAAAGTGTTATTGTGTTAAATTTTAGAGTGTTGTGTCTGTTGTTGCTCCTATATCTGTGTGTGAAATGTAGGTCAGTCACCGTTGTGTCTCTGTTAGTCCGTGTGTGCCCCCTCCCCTCTGTGCTCCCTGTGGTTGATTGGTTTTTCCATTGTTTCAGTTTTTAGAGATGTGCTGTCCTTAGAAGGGTCCAGGTTAAAACAACTGCATATATGGACGATGTGTCACTAATTTGCACCAACACATTGTTGGTACCTTGGATTAGTAATATCCCTGAGAAGTACTGCGTGGCGATGGGGGCAGGGATTAATAAGTACAAGAGCGAAGTCGTGTCTAAAAATTGGCAGGTAGATAGGGAACTGTCGGACATGTACCCTGTCAAAAAGGACAAAATCAAGATTCTGGGCCTCATTTTCGAGAGCAATAGCTCGGGGGCCCAGAGCTGGACGGCGGCCATTAACCAGGTCCGTAAAAAGATTGGCGGATGGAGCACAAGATCCTTAACAATGACGGGTAGAGTATTAATAACCAAGTCTATACTGTTCCCCATCCTCTCTTATGTAGGAAAAATCTTTCTGCCAGACAGGACCACCAAAACAGTGGTGGACCACATTACCCACCGCTTTATCTGGGGCAGCACGACGGAGAGGGTAAAGCGAGCCACCATGAGTAAAGCTGACAAGAAGGGAGGTAATGGGGTCCCGGACGTTGTGCAGCTCACCCGAGTGCAGGGGCTCACGCAAACTATCAAGAACATCCAGGCCCTGCACAGGAAGGTATGTTACATGAATCGTTTCTATTTTGCCACCTGTCTCAGGGCCTTGGGCCTCTGCACTATTGACAACACCGTGCCGTACTCCTGGGACCTCCATTGTATTATAGAACCTTAAGGGACACTATATATAAATTGGGCTTAGATAAAGCAAAATTGGCCTCCTGGGAATACAAGGCTGTAACTAAACATCTTGCCGGTTCCCAGGAAATTGAAAAAGTAGCTACTTTCTCCCTCACCCAAAACCAAAAAATCTGGGAGAATGTATCTCACAGCTGCCTCAGTAATGTCCAGAAGGATATAGCATGGAACACTGTCCACAGTTCACTCCCCACTCGAGCGTTCATGTTCAGGAGGGGACTAGCCCAAGTGGAAACATGCCCCTATGCAAAGTGCCGCAAGAGAGAAACACCAGCCTATATCTTCTGGGAGTGTGATGTGCAGTGTCTGGCTCTCTGTCTCTGTCTTCCTAAACAGGTTTGCTGACACGACCAAGATGACCGCTGAGACTGTGCTCTATGGGCCTGCGGGAGGAATCACTACCAGCACAGCTAAGTGCGTTTGGCGTGTCATCAATGTTGTCAAGCAGATCCTGTGGGAGGGCCGTAACGTCTGTGTCTATCACAAGCAGGAGCTAGACACTATCACCACGACCAGAAGGGCACAAACTCTTATCAAGGACTTTGTAATTCTGGACATCCTGACCCTCGGGAAGGACAAGGCCTGCGCGGAGTGGAGGATCGCCGGACTTCAGGACGTGAAGATGGAATGAAGGAAAAAACTGGAACCGCTAGCTCCTAGGAGCGGGACTACGGGGCACCGCTAAGACTTTTATTTATTTTGTCATGCCAGCATTCCGTCCTTTTTAGCTGGCATGACCGTTTTTGAACGGTGCCCTGGTTTTATGTAGTCTTTTTGTTTCAGTTTTATGGACTTTTGTTTGATTTATTTTGAATGTTTTATTTGATTTTGTTTTGTTTTTTATGTATCTTAAAGATTTTTAATGTAAACTATTAAAAGTTACATTTTAAGTGTTTTAAAATTTTAGAATTTTAACACACGGTTTAACACACTTTCCCTTTGCCCCTGTGTCTTTTAGTTTTATAGTTTATTGTTCTGTTTTATGTTCACCTTTGAACTTTTTTTAAGAGAGCACTCCCCGGCCCTCACAAGCACTGGTTTTTTATTGATAGTTCTTTTTTTCCAGTCACTTTTAAAGCAGCACAGGTTTTATCACGTTGATTTTAATCTGTGTCTGTTTTAACCTTGTACAAAGCACGATTGTCTTGGTGTTTTTAAATGTATTTCAGATGCTTTTAAAACAAAATGTATGTCTGTATGCATGAATGTCATCTTTAAAAGAAATGTAAAATGAATGAAAAAAGAATGGATGTAAATGTAAAAAATGTAAAATCTCAATAAAAGAGTATCATCTGCTTCAAATAGTCTCTTCCATTGAACCCATGCAGGCAGAAATGCTACAATATTTTTAGACTTTAATAATTAAATTCTCATTGATGTCGATTTTGTTTTATTTCTGTGGTAGGTCTGATGTCTGCGTGAACAAGACACTGACAGTCTGACAGCCACTACCTTTGACCTCATTTCTGATTGGTCCATTGCGACGCGAACAGCGCGTAGCAGAATACAAATGAAACAAATGTATTTCTAGATTTGCTCGCTTCATTCATGCCGCTTGCTTCGCTTGCGTTGTGCATTACTCAGTTTAAATCAATAGTTTTCATTATTCTTGCTCGCGTCCGGTGTGCATAGCTCTTTCAACATGCAAGCCCACGCCCATTGACGTGTTTGATTTGGCATTGTATGCTGCAGAGCTGCGCTTACACTCCGACTTTTAAGAATGTGTTTGTTAACATTTATGTATTTAGATTTTTTTATTTACAGAACTGCTCCTTTAATCATAGTCACACCCCCCTTAGTGACTCTCCACGGCCCCCCAGGGAGGCGTGCCTCCCAGTTTGCGCACCACTGCTCTAGGCTAAGATCTCTTTCTGCATTATTACAATTTCTACACTACTCAGAGTATGAGAGTTACTCAGACCAGGAAGAGCTTTCATATCAGAAAACTTTGCTAGGACCTGTTACTTCAGCACCTGAGTTGTGTTGAGAACATTAACACAGCTGGAATAGACACCAGTGTGAATGTATCTGTGAGACATTACAGACAGAGAAGGGGGTGAGGACTCTCTCTGTTAGAATGAACCTACCTCTCACTGACACCCGCACCTCTGCAGAGTCACATTAACACAGCTGGAATAGACTCCAGTGTGAATGTATCTATGAGACATTACAGACAGAGAAGGGGGTGAGGACTCTCTCTGTTAGAATGAACCTACCTCTCACTGTCACCCGCACCTCTGCAGAGACACCAGAGTAAGTGGAGGAGTCCCACCACTCCGCTCTGCACTTGTAGGACCCCTCGTCACTCTTTGAAACACGATCCACACTCAGCTCTGTGCCAGCCTGGGACTGGAACTCTTCATTATCCTTATAAAAGACAACCCTGGTAGCTGTATAACTCCAGACACGACACCTCAGAGTCAGAGAGTCTCCCTCAAACACAGGCTGGGGGGGAGTCTGCAGGAACACCCATTGATCTGAAAAGACAGAAAGAGTTCAGATCAGCAGGCTGAGAGACGAGTCAGGATTGAGGAGTCTGCAGGATCACCCATTGATCTGAAAAGACAGAAAGAGTTCAGATCAGCAGAGCTGAGAGACGGGTCAGGATTGAGGAGTCTGCAGGATCACCCATTGATCTGAAAAGACAGAAAGAGTTCAGATCAGCAGAGCTGAGAGACGGGTCAGGATTGAGGAGTCTGCAGGATCACCCATTGATCTGAAAAGACAGAAAGAGTTCAGATCAGCAGGCTGAGAGACGAGTCAGGATTGAGGAGTCTGCAGGATCACCCATTGATCTGAAAAGACAGAAAGAGTTCAGATCAGCAGGCTGAGAGACGGGTAAGGATTGAGGAGTCTGCAGGATCACCCATTGATCTGAAAAGACAGAAAGAGTTCAGATCAGCAGGGCTGAGAGACGGGTCAGGATTGAGGAGTCTGCAGGATCGCCCATTGATCTGAAAAGACAGAAAGAGTTCAGATCAGCAGGGCTGAGAGACGGGTCAGTATTGAGGAGTCTGCAGGATCACCCATTGATCTGAAAAGACAGAAAGAGTTCAGATCAGCAGGGCTGAGAGACGGGTCAGGATTGAGGAGTCTGCAGGATCACCCATTGATCTGAAAAGACAGAAAGAGTTCAGATCAGCAGGCTGAGAGACGGGTCAGGATTGAGGAGTCTGCAGGATCACCCATTGATCTGAAAAGACAGAAAGAGTTCAGATCAGCAGGGCTGAGAGACGGGTCAGGATTGAGGAGGCTGCAGGATCACCCATTGATCTGAAAAGACAGAAAGAGTTCAGATCAGCAGGGCTGAGAGACGGGTCAGGATTGAGGAGTCTGCAGGATCACCCATTGATCTGAAAAGACAGAAAGAGTTCAGATCAGCAGGGCTGAGAGACGGGTCAGGATTGAGGAGTCTGCAGGATCACCCATTGATCTGAAAAGACAGAAAGAGTTCAGATCAGCAGGGCTGAGAGACGGGTCAGGATTGAGGAGTCTGCAGGATCACCCATTGATCTGAAAAGACAGAAAGAGTTCAGATCAGCAGGGCTGAGAGACGGGTCAGGATTGAGGAGTCTGCAGGATCACCCATTGATCTGAAAAGACAGAAAGAGTTCAGATCAGCAGGGCTGAGAGACGGGTCAGGATTGAGGAGTCTGCAGGATCACCCATTGATCTGAAAAGACAGAAAGAGTTCAGATCAGCAGAGCTGAGAGACGGGTCAGGATTGAGGAGTCTGCAGGATCACCCATTGATCTGAAAAGACAGAAAGAGTTCAGATCAGCAGGGCTGAGAGACGGGTCAGGATTGAGGAGTCTGCAGGATCACCCATTGATCTGAAAAGACAGAAAGAGTTCAAATCAGCAGGGCTGAGAGACGGGTCAGGATTGAGGAGTCTGCAGTTTTACACACACATGTTTGTAATGCTCTTTTATCTCATCCTGTTATAATTTATGATTCCCTGTTATGAGCTATATAAACTTCCTACAGGGTGGAGAACAAATATATTAGGAAACAATTTCCCAAGTGTAGATCTAAGGCTCTTTGAACCCCAAAGGACTGAACATAAGACATGAATATGAAGTCCTGTAACAGGGTCTGTCACTTTCTAGGGGCTCATATGGAATCTTTCTGTGTGTGTGGGGTGTGTGTGTGTGGGGGCGGGTGTATGTGTGTGTGTGTGTGTGGGGGGGGGGGGGGGGGGGGTGTGTGTGTGGGGGGGGGGGGGGGGCGGGTGTGTGTGTGGGGGTGGGGGTGGGTGTATGTGTGTGCGAGTGTGGGGAGGGGTGTGGGGGGGGAGTGTGTATGAGTGTGTGGGGGGGGTGTGTGTGGGGGTGAGTGTGTGGGGGGTATGATTGTGTGTGTGTGTGCGCGTGTGTGTGTGTGTGTGGGGTGTGTATGTGTGTGTGTGGTGTGTGTGTGTGTGGGGTGTGTGTATGTGTGTGTGTGTGTGCGCGCGTGTGTGTGTGTGTGGGGTGTGTATGTGTGTGTGTGGGGTGTGTGTGTGTGTGCGCGCGTGTGTGTGTGTGTGTGTGTGTGTGTGTGTGTGTGTGTGTGTGTGCGCGCGCGTGTGTGTGTGTGTGGGGGGGGAGGGGGGTGTATGTGTGTGTGTGAGGGGGTGTATGTGTATGTGTGTGTGTGGGGGGGGAGGTATGTGTGTGTGTGTGTGTGTGACGGAGGGGTAGGGGGGTGGTGGGAAGGTGTCCTAGGTTTGCTATTAAATCATTTGAAACCTATTTATGCCCATTTGCCCAGCTGCTATCAGAAAACAGCCACAATTCATACTGACTGGAGATCCAGAGACAGCTTTACTCAAATCAGCAAGCCGATCAGTATTATTATTATTATTATTATTATTATTTATTTCTTAGCAGACGCCCTTATCCAGGGCGACTTACAATCGTAAGCAAATACATAAGCAAATAGATCAGTAGCTTACAATACCCTCTCAGCCAATCCGAGTGCAGGATTATTCAACAGGGTCTGAATATTATTGTAACAGGGCGAGGAGCCCTGTATGTATTTATTTGTTTATTTTTAGATCGGGGTCTCCCCCTCCGCCCCTGTGCAGTGTGTTATTTTGTATTTGTTTTGTTTTATGATTATTATTATTATTATTTATTTCTTAGCAGACGCCCTTATCCAGGGCGACTTACAATCGCAAGCAAATACATTTCAAGTGTTACAATACAAGTAATACAATAAGAGCAAGAAATACAATAACTTTGGTTCAAGCAAGTACAAGTGTGACAAAACACAATTCAATAATACAGCAGATAACAGTGACAGTGATAGTTGCATCAAGATATGATTAAGTACAAAATACTACAGATTAAACACTTGGCAGATTACAGTACTCTGAAGTACAGGATTAAATGCAGTAAAATAGGGGGCAGATAAGAGCAAATAAAGCGCATTTAAATGAAGGGTGATAGTGTCCCAGGGGACAAACAGAGGAGTTCTACAGGTGCTGTCTGAAGAGGTGAGTCTTAAGGAGGCGCCAGAATGTAGTCAGGGACTGGGCAGTCCTGACATCTGTAGGAAGGTCATTCCACCACTGCGGAGCAAGGGTGGAGAAGGAGCGGGCTCTGGAGACAGGGGAGCGTAGCGGAGGTAGAGCCAGTCTTCTAGTGCAGGCGGAGCGGAGAGGTCGAGTGGGGGTGTAGGGAGAGATGAGGGTCTGGAGGTAGCTGGGTGCAGTCTGGTCAAGGCATCTGTAGGCTAGTACAAGAGTCTTGAACTGGATGCGAGCGGTGATCGGGAGCCAGTGGAGTGAGCGGAGAAGTGGAGTAGCATGTGAGAAGCGAGGCAGAGAGAACACCAGGCGGGCAGCGGAGTTCTGGATGAGCTGGAGCGGGCGGGTGGCGGACGCAGGGAGGCCAGCCAGGAGGGAGTTGCAGTAGTCTAGGCGGGAGAGTACCAAGGCCTGGACCAGGAGCTGGGTGGCGTAGTTGGTGAGGAAGGGTCGGATTCTTCGGATGTTGCTCAGGAAGAATCGGCAAGTGCGTGCCAGAGCGGAGATGTGCTGGGAATAAGAGAGGCAGGGGTCCAGGGTGACGGCGAAGCGCTGTGTGTTTTGTTTTTGTTTTAAAAATACCTCGTGGGAATGCGTGACTGTCAGCTAGTTATTATTGAATTAGCTGGCAATCACGCATAATAATTGTACCCGTGCAGATTGTGGCCGAGGGGTAATAGAGTAATTGCCAGCTAGTTAAACCCTCGGTCACGGTATATAAGCCTGCAGCTCTCTGCGCTCGGGGTGGGTGTTAGAGCGGAGAGAGCGAGAGAAGAACGAAACTAGAACGAAACTAGAACGAAACTAAAAATTAAATATAGGAACAGTGCAGGCAATCTGCCCAGCTTGACCTATTTTAATGTTCGTGATTTGTTTTATTTAAAATAATTATTTTGCTCTGCGAGCATAGTTTTTTCTGTTTAAACCTTTTATTTTGTTTTTGTATTGTTTGAATAAAACGGCGCACCGCATCTTTAATTTTGAAACTGCAGTTTGGTGTCAGAGTTCTTCCCTTCCTGCTTCTGCCGTGACGTCACCGCCCAGCCACCCTGTCACAATTATCTATAATGACAATGAATGTAAATGACTTACTGGACACAGTTAGGTTGACAGCATTACTGCGCTCCTGTCCTGATGCAGATTCACACCAGTACACTCCACTGTGGTGATACCGAGCTTTACTGATTGTGCAGCTGTCTCCATATCTACTGCTGTATTGCTTACTGCACCCTGCCTCTTCACGTCCATCTCTGTACTGTTTAAACCTCCAGCCAGCAGAGTCCCCCTCCACCTCACAGCTCAGGGTGACTGTCTCTCCTGTGAATATCTGTGACCAGGCAGGCTGCAGGGTCAGGACAGCCTGAGGATGACCCTCTGAAACAGAGAACAGGATAGGATTAGGACACATTCCCTTACAATCAGTTAGGAGAGAGATTCCAGTCCCCCAGCAGCATCTCTGCAGTGATACAGTAGGAATAGCAGCAGTGTGACCCATTGCAGGCTCTACTTGTGATACAGGAGGAATAGCAGCAGTGTGACCCATTGCAGGCTCTACTTGTGATACAGTAGGAATAGCAGCAGTGTGACCCATTGCAGGCTCTACTTGTGATACAGTAGGAATAGCAGCAGTGTGACCCATTGCAGGCTCTACTTGTGATACAGGAGGAATAGCAGCAGTGTGACCCATTGCAGGCTCTACTTGTGATACAGTAGGAATAGCAGCAGTGTGATCCATTGCAGGCTCTACTTGTGATCCAGTAGGAATAGCAGCAGTGTGACCCATTGCAGGCTCTACTTGTGTGTTTTGAGTGAAAGGAATTCATGAAGAATCTATCTCAATATGATAATGGAGGTCTGTGGTTAAAATCTCCAATAGGGCAGCAATTAGTCCAATTTACTGTAGCAGGATTATTCCTGTTAAACTTTTTTTTTGTAAATATTTTTAATGATTCTGTAATCCTGTTTAAGATAAGTGGGAAGATTACTGTTCTTAAAAGGCATCCAAACATTCTGTCTCTAACAGTGTTCTATCACTCAGTATAGATTAATAGACACATTATATTGCTTACAGTGTATAAGGGGTCTGTATTGAGGGCATTGCTCTGTATTCAACTGTGTTAATAAACTCACCAGACACAGTCAGTGTAACAGGATCACTGTGTTAATAAACTCACCAGACACAGTCAGTGTAACAGGATCGCTGTGTTAATAAACTCACCAGACACAGTCAGTGTAACAGGATCGCTGTGTTAATAAACTCACCAGACACAGTCAGTGTAACAGGATCACTGTGTTAATAAACTCACCAGACACAGTTACTGTAACAGGATCGCTGTGTTAATAAACTCACCAGACACAGTCAGTGTAACAGGATCGCTGTGTTAATAAACTCACCAGACACAGTCAGTGTAACAGGATCACTGTGTTAATAAACTCACCAGACACAGCCAGTGTAACAGGATCGCTGTGTTAATAAACTCACCAGACACAGTCAGTGTAACAGGATCACTGTGTTAATAAACTCACCAGACACAGCCAGTGTAACAGGATCGCTGTGTTAATAAACTCACCAGACACAGTCAGTGTAACAGGATCGCTGTGTTAATAAACTCACCAGACACAGTTACTGTAACAGGATCGCTGTGTTAATAAACTCACCAGACACAGTCAGTGTAACAGGATCGCTGTGTTAATAAACTCACCAGACACAGTCAGTGTAACAGGATCGCTGTGTTAATAAACTCACCAGACACAGTCAGTGTAACAGGATCACTGTGTTAATAAACTCACCAGACACAGTTACTGTAACAGGATCGCTGTGTTAATAAACTCACCAGACACAGTCAGTGTAACAGGATCGCTGTGTTAATAAACTCACCAGACACAGTCAGTGTAACAGGATCACTGTGTTAATAAACTCACCAGACACAGCCAGTGTAACAGGATCGCTGTGTTAATAAACTCACCAGACACAGTCAGTGTAACAGGATCGCTGTGTTAATAAACTCACCAGACACAGTTACTGTAACAGGATCGCTGTGTTAATAAACTCACCAGACACAGTCAGTGTAACAGGATCGCTGTGTTAATAAACTCACCAGACACAGTCAGTGTAACAGGATCACTGTGTTAATAAACTCACCAGACACAGTCAGTGTAACAGGATCGCTGTGTTAATAAACTCACCAGACACAGTCAGTGTAACAGGATCGCTGTGTTAATAAACTCACCAGACACAGTCAGTTTAACAGGATCGCTGTGTTAATAAACTCACCAGACACAGTCAGTGTAACAGGATCGCTGTGTTAATAAACTCACCAGACACAGTCAGTGTAACAGGATCGCTGTGTTAATAAACTCACCAGACACAGTCAGTGTAACAGAATCACTGTGTTAATAAACTCACCAGACACAGTCAGTGTAACAGGATCACTGTGTTAATAAACTCACCAGACACAGTCAGTGTAACAGGATCGCTGCGTTAATAAACTCACCAGACACAGTCAGTGTAACAGGATCGCTGCGTTAATAAACTCACCAGACACAGTCAGTGTAACAGGATCACTGTGTTAATAAACTCACCAGACACAGTCAGTGTAACAGGATCACTGTGTTAATAAACTCACCAGACACAGTCAGTGTAACAGGATCGCTGTGTTAATAAACTCACCAGACACAGTCAGTGTAACAGGATCACTGTGTTAATAAACTCACCAGACACAGTTACTGTCACAGGATCACTGAGCTGTGAGTAGAGTGGCTGATCTCCTCTTTGTCCTCGACAGCAGTACTGGCCCTGGTCAGATACAGCAGCTGCAGTGATTGTGTAGCTGTCACCAGTTATACTGCGGCCAGCAGTCTGGAGCACTGGAGTGTCCTCACTGTCTTTGTACCAGAGATATTTCCAGCCAGCAGAACCCCCCTCAACCCCACACCTCAGAGTGACTGTCTCCCCGGTGAATATCTCTGGAAATGGAGGCTCCAGGGTGAGAGTAGTCTGGGGCAGCTCTGTAGAAACAGATAAGATGACAGAATTAGGATCTCTATTGCAAAGAGAGAGAGAGAGAGAGAGAGAGAGAGAGAGAGAGAGAGAGAGAGAGAGAGAGAGAGATACTGTTAGTGTGCAGTATCAATGGAGTCACCAGCATATGACATTTCAACAGAGGGATCAAATTACTGACAAATATAAAAAAATACAAATGGTTAGAAATGGTGATTATAATCTGTAAATATATGAAATATTCTCATATTTCAATTCATTGTAGCTGAACTGCAGTATCAAGTGGCAACTGAGTCACCACCAGGGGGCAGCACTGCACACACTACCCTGAGAGAGGGATTCGTTTTTAAATATCTAATATGACAGACCACGGTCAATCCGGATTTCAATGTGCATTTCTGTCATTTCTGACTGAAGCAGACAACAAATGAATACTAACCAGCGTTTTAAAACCCATCTTCTTATTACCTTTACTGACATTATCACAGGTCCCTCTTTTATTGTGATGGGATGTTTGGCTCCTCCCCTGTTATTTTTTACATTGATGTGAGTTCAACCACAACACATGAAGTACAGGAAGCAGCAGAAACATTATCTGTCGTCTTTGAAATATCTGCATGTTCCAAACTGAAGTCTAAGAGACTAGAAACAATACAAGCTCTTCTACAAAAGAACATGAGAAAATCACTGCCTGTCTGGTCAGTGGAAACCCTAACAATTGTTCTTACTCATTTAAACTGAGTTACATTCATTACTGTGTTGTTTCAAATTGATGTATTCATCAAGAAGCACTTATGTAGTTGAATTGGTCAGCAGTCAGCCAATGTAATATTCTTATTCAAAAGCGTTCCAGCAATACCATACATAGCCTCTAGGTGGAGCACAGTATGGCACTGTAATGGTGTTTGATGGAGTCATTCATTGTTTTATTTAACCAAGTTAAATTGTTATATTGGACAGAAGAAAAAGAAAGATGATTTCAGAAAAGTGTTTTATTTTATAGATGATCAGGAAGCAGGATGAGAATCTTTACCAGTCTCTTCACTTTGTGACTGCATTGCCACAGCCTATTTTCAACACACACACCTAACATGAAAAGTGTCATTTCTCAAACGAGCTTCATGCTTTTCAACCATGAATTGTAAATCCTGTTTTTAAACTGTGTTCACATTGTAAACTGTTCACTTACCTTCATACTGTCTGGAGCAGCTCACTACAGTCAGCACTGAAAAACACAAAAGAGACAGTCAGGGACTAGACCCTTATAAAAGCACTACAGTCATGCTGCTGTTTACAATGCTTTTACCATTGTTATACCATGCTCATCAGTTATAGGTGCCTGCCATACATACATGTAACATGTGCTAACATAGGGAGAAGTAAGAGCCAGCGCCATCTAGTGATCTGACACTTTTGATCAGGTTTCCTTCTCTTGTTTTGTTAGTAACACACTGCTGTGCACTACTTGGTGCTGGTGTATATAATAATATAAAGACACTCTAATCTAGCCTATATTAAATATGTATATGACAGGCAGCTCCTGAACTCATAGTCAAAGCACCTTAACAGAGACTTACCAAATAATACACACACAAGATTTGAGTCATTTCAATAAGAACCCTGTGAATGATTGTAAAGGTGAGGGAAGAGTAAAAACAAAGCAAGACAATGTCACATCATAATAATCCTTCATTAACTTGGACACATGCATGGGGTTTAGGAAACTGACAGATCTGTAGCTGTAGTTCAATATTCATACAGATTCCAGTGTTCATATGAAGAGAAGAAAGCAGACTTGAGTTGTGAATTCAATTCAATAATGGATGAGATAAGTGTAACAGGGAGAATGCTGGGCACACACTGCTGACCACACACCGCAGGTGAGCATCTTAACCCCTGTGGAATAGAGCCAGGCTCCTCTGCATGTGTGCTTATAGAGCTTTTAACCTTCTCACCAGCAGGGGGCAGAATCCACAATTACAGTGCATCACACAACACTGCCCATTACACTGGCAATTATCTATTAGTTTATTCATTGTGATCCATAAGATAGGGTGTGTGGGTGATTCACTGATACAGTACAGGAATGGTTAGTATATTATAGCATGATCTCAATGAATCACCAGTCCCCCTTATCCTCTCAGTCCTGAATGCTACAGTAGTAAAACTGATATAAACACAACATACAAGATAAAACATGCATTCTACACATGGGGAATCAGCATATAGGAACCACCTCAACTTTTCAATACTATAAAATGCTTTTCAATGCTATAAAACTTAGAACGATTTTAACACTATTTCTAACTGCTTTCTTACTGCATAAATATCAGCTGCTATATAATAAACTGATGTCTGCTTGTAAAATAAAATACAATAAAGATACACACAGCAGCTTCATGAATATCAAACAGACTGGAAAGGGACAGAACAATCTTTTACTCCATATAAATGTTCATGGAGGGCAGATGTTGCAATCAACATTATTAACTAGCAATACAAAGTATATTAGTAGGATTTTACATTCAGCTCTCAGAAATCCATCAATAACACAGGAGACCCACAATCACTGGGTAATGAAATAAATACTTTAATCATAGAAAACGGTCCTTTCCTCTTGTGGGAACGAGCCATTACTAATGTAAAGTTTGTATTTCACCTCCTAGCAGTGCTAAATGTGAACGAGCCATTACTAATGTAAAGTTTGTATTTCACCTCCCAGCACTGCTGAATGTTTGTTTAACTCCCCCTCCCCACATTGTTTGTGTGGCCTGTGAAGCAAATATCAAATTCAGTGTATGTTTCTTCAATAGAATGTGACACATGTTGCTAAAGCTGATAACATGCTGGTAAAGAAAGAAATAACACTGAATAAATCAAGCGCTCATGTGCTCGCTTCCTGTGCTCAGTTTAACACTTTGTTCCAACAGGAAGTGTCAGTGAGCTGCTGTAGCTACAGTTCAGACCAGTTCAAAGGGCCTCAGCAGCATCAGCATACATTACTGTGAGAGGACTTTCTGTACCACTATTTTAAATATATATATAGAACAAATAAAATACAAGCCCGCTGGTTTCCAGGTTCTTCTCATTGATCAATGTAGTAATCCTGCACATGCATGTTTTTATTCTTTAGCACACTTCCCTGTCCTGTACCATGTGGTATCCTGCAGTTCCATACTTCCATTTCATTTACTTACATTGACTAGCTTTTCTACACTTTACCACACTTTTACCATGAAACACTTCCCTGCTTCACCATGCATACAGTGTGTTTCACAATACTATCTGTCATTTACCTGGCTTGCACACTCTGCTTTTACCATGAAACTCTTCCCTGCTTCACCATGCGTACAGTGTGTTTCACAATACTCTATGTCATTTACCTGGCTTGCACACTCTGCTTTTACCATGAAACACTTCCCTGCTTCACCATGCGTACAGTGTGTTTCACAATACTCTCTGTCATTTACCTGGCTTGCACACTCTGCTTTTACCATGAAACTCTTCCCTGCTTCACCATGCGTACAGTGTGTTTCACAATACTCTATGTCATTTACCTGGCTTGCACACTCTGCTTTTACCATGAAACTCTTCCCTGCTTTACCATGCGTACAGTGTGTTTCACAATACTCTATGTCATTTACCTGGCTTGCACACTCTGCTTTTACCATGAAACACTTCCCTGCTTTACCATGCATACAGTGTGTTTCACAATACTCTCTGTCATTTACCTGGCTTGCACACTCTGCTTTTACCATGAAACTCTTCCCTGCTTCACCATGCGTACAGTGTGTTTCACAATACTCTATGTCATTTACCTGGCTTGCACACTCTGCTTTTACCATGAAACACTTCCCTGCTTCACCATGCGTACAGTGTGTTTCACAATACTCTATGTCATTTACCTGGCTTGCACACTCTGCTTTTACCATGAAACTCTTCCCTGCTTTACCATGCGTACAGTGTGTTTCACAATACTCTCTGTCATTTACCTGGCTTGCACACTCTGCTTTTACCATGAAACACTTCCCTGCTTTACCATGCATACAGTATGTTTCACAATACTCTCTGTCATTTACCTGGCTTGCACACTCTGCTTTTACCATGAAACTCTTCCCTGCTTTACCATGCATACAGCGTGTTTCACAATTCTCTCTGTCATTTACCTGGCTTGCACACTGTGCTTTTACCATGAAACTCTTCCCTGCTTCACCATGCGTACAGTGTGTTTCACAATACTCTATGTCATTTACCTGGCTTGCACACTCTGCTTTTACCATGAAACTCTTCCCTGCTTTACCATGCGTACAGTGTGTTTCACAATACTCTATGTCATTTACCTGGCTTGCACACTCTGCTTTTATCATGAAACACTTCCCTGCTTCACCATGCATACAGTGTGTTTCACAATACTCTATGTCATTTACCTGGCTTGCACACTCTGCTTTTACCATGAAACACGTCCCTGCTTCACCATGCATACAGTGTGTTTCACAATACTCTATGTCATTTACCTGGCTTGCACACTCTGCTTTTACCATGAAACACGTCCCTGCTTCACCATGCATACAGTGTGTTTCACAATACTCTATTTCATTTACCTGGCTTGCACACTCTGCTTTTACCATGACATTTCCACAAGACACCACCTCAAAATATAGATTTTGAATTAGTCTTCAAACCCGGAATCTTTCACTCTAACTGTCCCCAAACCAGAAGGATAATCAGCAGCATGTTTAATAAAGCACCAGCAATAATACTTACATATCAGTGCAGCGACTTCACAAGCCTGCATTCTGTCTGGAGACACTTTCAGAAAGATGAGCTCAGTGTAGAATCTGTAGACATACAGGTTCCTCCCACTGTGCCTATCTCTGATTCTGTCATCTGACTGAATATAACTACGTGATCTCATTGCGGGGAATATTACATTTTACACTTCGCATCTAACAACTTCTTTGTTATTTAAGAAGTTAAAACTTCCATAGCCCCTCACCATGACACACTACTCTATTATTATTTATTTCTTAGCAGACGCCCTTATCCAGGGCGACTTACAATTGTTACAAGATATCACATTATTTTTACATACAATTACCCATTTATACAGTTGGGTTTTTACTGGAGCAATCTAGGTAAAGTACCTTGCTCAAGGGTACAGCAGCAGTGTCCCCCACCTGGGATTGAACCCACGACCCTCCGGTCAAGAGTCCAGAGCCCTAACCACTACTCCACACTGCTGCCCTAACACATAAATCGTGAAATCTGTGATAACTGTGAAAAGAATACAGTCTTACCTATGAGTAAGTGTACCCCTCAATTTCAGGGTGCTCCCATTACACCTGCTCTGTGGATGCATGGAGATGCACTATAAAGAAATCATTGCAATACTAGATTAGTAACACACATCTACTAGAGACACACATCTACATGAACTAGACAAACCCTCACAGTGACACACTGTAACATAAACACTCACACTGCACCTGCTCTGTAGATACATGGAGATGCACTATAAAGAAATCATTGCAATACTAGATTAGTAACATACATCTACTAGAAACACACATCTACATGAACTAGACAAACCCTCCCCCTCACAGTGACACACTGTAACATAAACACTCACACTGCACCTGCTCTGTGGATGCATGGAGATGCACTATAAAGAAATCATTGCAATACTAGATTAGTAACACACATCTACTAGAGACACACATCTACATGAACTAGACAAACCCTCCCCCTCACAGTGACACACTGTAACATAAACACTCACACTGCACCTGCTCTGTGGATACATGGAGATGCACTATAAAGAAATCATTGCAATACTAGATTAGTAACACACATCTACTAGAAACACACATCTACATGAACTAGACAAACCCTCACAGTGACACACTGTAACATAAACACTCACACTGCACCTGCTCTGTGGATGCATGGAGATGCACTATAAAGAAATCATTGCAATACTAGATTAGTAACACACATCTACTAGAAACACACATCTACATGAACTAGACAAACCCTCACAGTGACACACTGTAACATAAACACTCACACTGCACCTGCTCTGTGGATACATGGAGATGCACTATAAAGAAATCATTGCAATACTAGATTAGTAACACACATCTACTAGAAACACACATCTACATGAACTAGACAAACCCTCACAGTGACACACTGTAACATAAACACTCACACTGCACCTGCTCTGTGGATACATGGAGATGCACTATAAAGAAATCATTGCAATACTAGATTAGTAACACACATCTACTAGAAACACACATCTACATGAACTAGACAAACCCTCACAGTGACACACTGTAACATAAACACTCACACTGCACCTGCTCTGTGGACACATGGAGATGCACTATAAAGAAATCATTGCAATACTAGATTAGTAACACACATCTACTAGAGACACACATCTACATGAACTAGACAAACCCTCACAGTGACACACTGTAACATAAACACTCACACTGCACCTGCTCTGTGGATACATGGAGATGCACTATAAAGAAATCATTACAATACTAGATTAGTAACACACATCTACTAGAGACACACATCTACATGAACTAGACAAACCCTCACAGTGACACACTGTAACATAAACACTCACACTGCACCTGCTCTGTGGATGCATGGAGATGCACTATAAAGAAATCATTGCAATACTAGATTAGTAACACACATCTACTAGAGACACACATCTACATGAACTAGACAAACCCTCCCCCTCACAGTAACACACTGTAACATAAACACTCACACTGCACCTGCTCTGTGGATACATGGAGATGCACTATAAAGAAATCACTGCAATACTAGATTAGTAACACACATCTACTAGAAACACACATCTACATGAACTAGACAAACCCTCACAGTGACACACTGTAACATAAACACTCACACTGCACCTGCTCTGTGGATGCATGGAGATGCACTATAAAGAAATCATTGCAATACTAGATTAGTAACACACATCTACTAGAAACACACATCTACATGAACTAGACAAACCCTCACAGTGACACACTGTAACATAAACACTCACACTGCACCTGCTCTGTGGATACATGGAGATGCACTATAAAGAAATCATTGCAATACTAGATTAGTAACACACATCTACTAGAGACACACATCTACATGAACTAGACAAACCCTCCCCCTCACAGTGACACACTGTAACATAAACACTCACACTGCACCTGCTCTGTGGATACATGGAGATGCACTATAAAGAAATCATTGCAATACTAGATTAGTAACACACATCTACTAGAAACACACATCTACATGAACTAGACAAACCCTCACAGTGACACACTGTAACATAAACACTCACACTGCACCTGCTCTGTGGATGCATGGAGATGCACTATAAAGAAATCATTGCAATACTAGATTAGTAACACACATCTACTAGAAACACACATCTACATGAACTAGACAAACCCTCACAGTGACACACTGTAACATAAACACTCACACTGCACCTGCTCTGTGGATACATGGAGATGCACTATAAAGAAATCATTGCAATACTAGATTAGTAACACACATCTACTAGAAACACACATCTACATGAACTAGACAAACCCTCACAGTGACACACTGTAACATAAACACTCACACTGCACCTGCTCTGTGGACACATGGAGATGCACTATAAAGAAATCATTGCAATACTAGATTAGTAACACACATCTACTAGAGACACACATCTACATGAACTAGACAAACCCTCACAGTGACACACTGTAACATAAACACTCACACTGCACCTGCTCTGTGGATACATGGAGATGCACTATAAAGAAATCATTACAATACTAGATTAGTAACACACATCTACTAGAGACACACATCTACATGAACTAGACAAACCCTCACAGTGACACACTGTAACATAAACACTCACACTGCACCTGCTCTGTGGATGCATGGAGATGCACTATAAAGAAATCATTGCAATACTAGATTAGTAACACACATCTACTAGAGACACACATCTACATGAACTAGACAAACCCTCCCCCTCACAGTGACACACTGTAACATAAACACTCACACTGCACCTGCTCTGTGGATGCATGGAGATGCACTATAAAGAAATCATTGCAATACTAGATTAGTAAGTCTGATCAGTCTGACCTGCATCCAGTGAATGTGCACAATGTGAATGTGACAGACAGACATCTCTTCATATTCCCAGATTCTGGTTCTCTCAATACACTAAAGAACACCCTCACCAAGTGTCACCACAACTGCACTTCAAGATAGAAATGTGAATATGAACCAGGTAAAATCTCTATTAACAAAACTAGTAGGGACCAGGGGGTGTTCAGATGATCAAATTGTTCAGATAACTGAATTAAAACTGTGAAATTGTTTATATTATGACTCCCAATAAAATATATGATACCGTTTTATCTTTAAATACATATTGTACAGTACTGAACTGTACTGTAAATACCTGAGGTTGATGGCTGAATACCACATTCAATGACGACAGGGCAGAAGAGCACAGCACACAACAAGACAGGTTAACAAGGGGCTGCTTGGATAACAGAGGGGTTCAGATCATCAAGGTTTAGACGAGGATGTGCATCCCCAGCAGGGATCATACATGTTAAAGAATGAACAGGGGCAGGGCCAGATAGAAGAGCCTGAAAAGAGCATCACTGCTGTGCTTGTGCTGACAGACACAAGTCATCTTGACATTGGAGAGGGGAAGTACTTGCAGGGACAGTTAAACAAAGGCCATCCCGACATTGAAACTTCCTCATTATGCAAAAGCCCTGATACTAAAATAAACATTCAGTTTATATTTCTACACTTTTATTTTGGTGCTCATGAAGCTGCTGGGTTGGCATCACTGGAGGTTTTTAATCCAGAGCTGGGATAGCATGAGCAGTGGTAATGTGAGCTACCTGTGAGCTCCCCCACTCTGCCACTGGAACCACGTCTCACTGCCCAGCCAGTCTGTGACATCTCTTTTGGAGGCTGCCTGCAATGATGCACGAGGCAGGGGCAGCTTCAGGCTGGATTGAAGTGACTGTTTGTCCAGGTAGTCCCCCTCTGTCCCAGCAGGGAGTCTCCCTCAGAGGGGTGAGGCTCTACAGTGGCCGAGCCTTTGAGGAGGGGTGGCAAGAGCCCCCAGAGCAGAGACACACAGAACACCACACTTGTAGGTTTGCATTCAACAGGAGAATAGTTAGAGTGAAACCCTGCTTCAATGTTCCCCTCAGATTTTCACATGAATTGTTTTTCATTATACCACAGCTTTATAACAGATCTTTGTTTAATTATTTTCTAAGGAGCAGAGCAGACCCTTTCCTCTAAATATGATTGAGGGCATGTTTGGTATGAAGCTGCTCAGCTCAATCTCCCCTTTTCAGAATCCCCTCTTGGCAGTTTAACAGGGGGTGCAGGGCTGCATTCCAGTATTCAGGCTCAATTTAAACCCTGCCTGCCTTCACTTCCTCTCACTAACCACAGACACGTATTTCCTTCTCAGAAATGAACACAGAGCTGAGCTGACTGCAGAAAAGCAGAAGTGTGTTTTGATGGGCACATTAAAAAGACTGCAGCATCGGAATATATTTTAAATAAAAGAAAATAAAAAGGGGTTACATCTGACCCCTAGGATTTAACTCTAGTCATTACGATTGCAGACATGGAGATTATACACACAGAGCAATGAACTGGGTGAGGAGGTGATTGAACTCTAGTCATTACCATTGCAGGCATGGAGATTACACACACAGAGCAATGAACTGGGTGAGGAGGTGATTTAACTCTAGTCATTACCATTGCGTGCATGGAGATTACACACACAGAGCAATGAACTGGGTGAGGAGGTGATTGAACTCTAGTCATTACCATTGCAGGCATGGAGATTACACACACAGAGCAATGAACTGGGTGAGGAGGTGATTTAAGTCTAGTCATTACCATCGCAGGCATGGAGATTACACACACAGAGCAATGAACTGGTTGAGGAGGTGATTTAACTCTAGACATTACCACTGCAGGCATGGAGATTACACACACAGAGCAATGAACTGGGTGAGGAGGTGATTTAACTCTAGTCATTACCATTGCAGGCATGGAGATTACACACACAGAGCAATGAACTGGGTGAGGAGGTGATTTAACTCTAGTCATTACCATTGCAGGCATGGAGATTACACACACAGAGCAATGAACTGGGTGAGGAGGTGATTTAACTCTAGTCATTACCATTGCAGGCATGGAGATTACACACACAGAGCAATGAACTGGGTGAGGAGGTGATTTAACTCTAGTCATTACCATTGCAGGCATGGAGATTACACACACAGAGCAATGAACTGGGTGAGGAGGTGATTTAACTCTAGTCATTACCATTGCAGGCATGGAGATTACACACACAGAGCAATGAACTGGGTGAGGAGGTGATTTAACTCTAGTCATTACCATTGCAGAATGGAGATTACACACACAGAGCAATGAACTGGGTGAGGAGGTGATTTAACTCTAGTCATTACCATTGCAAGCATGGAGATTACACACACAGAGCAATGAACTGGGTGAGGAGGTGATTTAACTCTAGTCATTACCATTGCAGAATGGAGATTACACACACAGAGCAATGAACTGGGTGAGGAGGTGATTTAACTCTAGTCATTACCATTGCAGGCATGGAGATTACACACACAGAGCAATGAACTGGGTGAGGAGGTGATTTACAAAGAAAAGAAACTGGAAGATTCTTAGAAGTTACATTTTTTTGATGAGAGTTAATTACGTTTCACAAAACAACAAAGATTTTGTTTCAATCAGCCATCAACTTATTTTAAATGTTCCCATTAGTATCACAGTAGAAGATTGAAGGTATCATTTAAAAAGATAAATGGGTTAAACATAATAATCTAATTATTAGAAGACTTAAACACTAAACACAATTGTTTGTGTACATTCACTTTATTATGCAGCAGTTTAAACTAAGAATTAAAGAATGCTTTATATTGTGGAGCACATTGTTTTTATGTGTGTATTGTATCACAAAAATATCAGTAATGCTGTTTGAAATATCTAGGCCCGCCCCTTTTTACTGAACTCATTCAAGGAGGAATGTACATTACCAACCAATGCAGTCTAAACTGTACAATGTAAAAGCTGAACAGTGTTTTGGTGCCACCTACTGGATACATTGAAGCATTGCAAATTTAACGCTTGTAACTTTTGAAGGGCTACAAGCTAACGCCACTCAAATAGAATATTAGTGTTATTAATAAAACCTGAGAGATGTCTCGTCATGTTTTGATAATAAACGCTTTCTTCAATGCACACTTTCTGTAGGCTGCTTATTCACCTTCACTCGTGTTGCTTCTCCTGAATGAATACACTGGGTACAGACCGGGGACAACAACTACAGACCCAAATACAGCTTTACAGAAAGTACTGTTGGGCGCAGTAATATAAATGCAGAGTATTGTATGAGAATATTTACCTTTGTTTCCAATCCTCGCAGTCATAAGCAGCTAAACTACTAAAACATTTTAAAAATACTGTAACTGGACTGTTTAATACAAACCTCTCACTCTCTGACATATATGATCTGATTTCATTATTCATTCAATACATTTAGTTTATTAACCTGCTCTGTCTCTCCACTGGGTAGTTATTCATATAATAAAAAGCATTTCATTCAAAGAGCTTTAGTTTTCTAACGCCTCTGAGGTTTTTCTTGTGGAATGGGACGCTTTTTAATCACAATAAGACACCTCAGGACATCTTTTCAAAGCTTTTACGCCAGTCTTTAATTAACTCCTATTTATTTTAGAGGTAAACCACCTGTTCATTTTACAAAACTAGAACCACACAGCTGAGTAATACACTGTATTTCAAGTCCTCTTCAGCACTCTCAGTGTGTTTAGTTTTTCATGTTGTAACATTAACATGATGTCTTGTCCTTTTTTAAATCAATAGCAGTTAATTAAAGCCTGGAGGAAGCGCTCTGATAACGCGTCCCCTCGAGTCTCACAGAGCAGCGCACTCCTTGGCGTGTCTCATTGCTGGTGACTCTTCTGCTGCTGTGGACGCGGCTCTGTTGCCTGGTTTAGTTCGCAGCGCAGTCTGAGGAAGAGTCTAAATCTGTGCCGCTGGACAGCAGGGAGGAATACTGTCCTGGATAAAGAATAGGAGACAATAATACAGTTTAAGAGAAACTAAATACAAGCATGTGGTAGAAATAGCAGAGGTTACTGCCTGGAAGTTTACTCGTAAAGAATGACCTTTCTGTTACCCTGTGCTGTATTTACCAAAAACAAGTTCACACGCACTGAACCTCCAAGACTAGCGAAGAGAAAGCTATGAAACTGCGCCCATGCCTGCGCCATTGTGGATCTGTTTGTGACAACGACGCTCAAACTTGAACTAACCTAATATACGTCTAAAAACATTATCATGGATATACCGTCAGTGTTTAAACATCTTGTTCTGAAGAAGAGGACGGGAAATAACAATATCGGTACAAAACACACATTACATATCCGCGAAAAACTCTCTGCATCGGCGCTGCTGCCTCAGTCACAGCGTCCCGGGTGATAAAAGGCTGTACCAACTCCGACATGGAGGAGGGGGTGTTAACTGAATTAAAATTGTATTCACTGGAAAAACTAGAGCTACAAACAGCTCGTTTACGGTGATACAATTGAAAGTGTTGTTTATTTTTAATTAAAAGATCCGCGGTATCACAATTTCCTTTGCGGTTCATATTAGATGAATTGTTAAACCGCGCTGATCAGTGTGTATTTTGTGATTGGTATATTCCTGGTTCTGTGGGAGACAGACCCGTTCAGACACTGAGGGAGAGCAGAGAGGAGGTGAGAGAGTCTGCATGGAGCTCTACAATGTGTTTATAAACTACAGAGCGCTGTTATATTGTATTATTTTGAAAGGTCCGGGTTGTAGTGTGGTAGGAGCGCGTTGTTTTATCCGTTCAGACACTGAGGGAGAGCAGAGAGGAGGTGAGAGAGTCTGCATGGAGCTCTACAATGTGTTTATAAACTACAGAGCGCTGTTATATTGTATTATTTTGAAAGGTCCGGGTTGTAGTGTGGTAGGAGCGCGTTGTTTTATCCGTTCAGACACTGAGGGAGAGCAGAGAGGAGGTGAGAGAGTCTGCATGGAGCTCTACAATGTGTTTATAAACTACAGAGCGCTGTTATATTGTATTATTTTGAAAGGTCCGGGTTGTAGTGTGGTAGGAGCGCGTTGTTTTATCCGTTCAGACACTGAGGGAGAGCAGAGAGGAGGTGAGAGAGTCTGCATGGAGCTCTACAATGTGTTTATAAACTACAGAGCGCTGTTATATTGTATTATTTTGAAAGGTCCGGGTTGTAGTGTGGTAGGAGCGCGTTGTTTTATCCGTTCAGACACTGAGGGAGAGCAGAGAGGAGGTGAGAGAGTCTGCATGGAGCTCTACAATGTGTTTATAAACTACAGAGCGCTGTTATATTGTATTATTTTGAAAGGTCCGGGTTGTAGTGTGGTAGGAGCGCGTTGTTTTATCCGTTCAGACACTGAGGGAGAGCAGAGAGGAGGTGAGAGAGTCTGCATGGAGCTCTACAATGTGTTTATAAACTACAGAGCGCTGTTATATTGTATTATTTTGAAAGGTCCGGGTTGTAGTGTGGTAGGAGCGCGTTGTTTTATCCGTTCAGACACTGAGGGAGAGCAGAGAGGAGGTGAGAGAGTCTGCATGGAGCTCTACAATGTGTTTATAAACTACAGAGCGCTGTTATATTGTATTATTTTGAAAGGTCCGGGTTGTAGTGTGGTAGGAGCGCGTTGTTTTATCCGTTCAGACACTGAGGGAGAGCAGAGAGGAGGTGAGAGAGTCTGCATGGAGCTCTACAATGTGTTTATAAACTACAGAGCGCTGTTATATTGTATTATTTTGAAAGGTCCGGGTTGTAGTGTGGTAGGAGCGCGTTGTTTTATCCGTTCAGACACTGAGGGAGAGCAGAGAGGAGGTGAGAGAGTCTGCATGGAGCTCTACAATGTGTTTATAAACTACAGAGCGCTGTTATATTGTATTATTTTGAAAGGTCCGGGTTGTAGTGTGGTAGGAGCGCGTTGTTTTATCCGTTCAGACACTGAGGGAGAGCAGAGAGGAGGTGAGAGAGTCTGCATGGAGCTCTACAATGTGTTTATAAACTACAGAGCGCTGTTATATTGTATTATTTTGAAAGGTCCGGGTTGTAGTGTGGTAGGAGCGCGTTGTTTTATCCGTTCAGACACTGAGGGAGAGCAGAGAGGAGGTGAGAGAGTCTGCATGGAGCTCTACAATGTGTTTATAAACTACAGAGCGCTGTTATATTGTATTATTTTGAAAGGTCCGGGTTGTAGTGTGGTAGGAGCGCGTTGTTTTATCCGTTCAGACACTGAGGGAGAGCAGAGAGGAGGTGAGAGAGTCTGCATGGAGCTCTACAATGTGTTTATAAACTACAGAGCGCTGTTATATTGTATTATTTTGAAAGGTCCGGGTTGTAGTGTGGTAGGAGCGCGTTGTTTTATCCGTTCAGACACTGAGGGAGAGCAGAGAGGAGGTGAGAGAGTCTGCATGGAGCTCTACAATGTGTTTATAAACTACAGAGCGCTGTTATATTGTATTATTTTGAAAGGTCCGGGTTGTAGTGTGGTAGGAGCGCGTTGTTTTTGTGTGTGTGTGTTGTATTTGTGAAGCGGCGTGTTTGTTTTTATTCATATCTCCTCAGTTGCAGTCTCCGTGCCGCGGGCTCAGTGCTGCACGAGTGGCGGGTTTGCAGACAGATTGAGCTCGTGTTGAAAACATCTAGCGAGTAAATATTGTCTTTGGCGGTCTGGCTATTTTTGTCGTGCATGTTATTTTTCTATTCGTGAGACCGCGTGGAACTTAGAGACTAGCAATCGGGGAAGTTTTTTTTATTTTTTATAAACGAGATCAAATATATTTTCAGTATCAAACAATTATTATTTCACTGAGTGGAGTGTGTGCACGTGTACCGTAATGATTGTAAAAACAGCGCATTCCAAAACGTTCATACAGTGACTATCCCATTTTCACACTTACATGAACACGCATGGAAACCCGGCTTTCTGTCCTTCTTAATGTGTTTGAAATCATATTTAAATATACTTTCAATGAAGTGTACCTTTGTTGCCTTTGCTAGTTTTATTCTAGGTGTCCTCAAATGTATTTGCTTACGATTGTAAGTCGCCCTGGATAAGGGCGTCTGCTAAGAAATAAATAATAATAATAATCATAATAATAATAATAATAATATTCTGCTGGTATCATTTAAAACACTGAGGGAGACCTCAGTTCCAAACTCGTGCTGTGGAGCGTCACACAGGGTTTTTAATATTGCTACCTGAAAGAAACTCGTTTTTATTTTGATGCAGGATATCTGGTACTACACGAGGTTACAATACAGGTTTACAAGCCTTGCTTTCAGATAGTGCTGCACTTCCTTGCTCACCTGGGGGGTGAAATTGCCCCCTCCTCTTGAACGACTCCTTTCACAGTAACTTAATCTGTATTCCTGTAATCTCATACATCTGTGAAAGTGAACTAAAGCAAATAATATATGTAAAAAAAAAAAATAAAATCTTTGTTCTCCTTGAACTAAACAAACACATTTTCAGATCTGAAGAGCAGAAAGGACACATTCACTGAGGAGACGGTCAGAGCGAGTGACTGGAGCACTAGAGCCGTGCTGCACATCCCACTGACAATACCTGAAGTAAGTGTCTCTCTCTTTATTCATTCAATTTCAATCAGCTTCATACTCGGCTTATATTGTCTCATTGTAACTGAGTGTGTCAGAGCAGTCACTGTGTTACTGGGCAGGATTGTAATTGTGTGCAGTGCCTTGTTTATTATTGTGACATTGTTGCTTAATATTACAGAAGGAAACGTATCTGAAAGGCTAAGAGTTTAGCACAAGAATGTGCGTTACAGTACAATTAATCTCTGTTATTTACACAGATTAAAAAGGGCTGATCACCTGCTTTTAAATTAATTTTTTCAGTAGATCTTTTCCATGACTCATTTCCAACTGTTTCTTAAGTGAACAGTACTGTGCAAGTTATTGCTCTGCACACAGAGGTGTCTCAAATCAATACTATGCAAGTTATTGCTCTGCACACAGAGGTGTCTCAAATCAATACTATGCAAGTTATTGCTCTGCACACAGAGGTGCCTCAAATCAATACTATGCAAGTTATTGCTGTACACACAGAGGTGCCTCAAGTCAATACTATGCAAGTTATTGCTGTACACACAGAGGTGCCTCAAATCAATACTATGCAAGTTATTGCTCTGCACACAGAGGTCCTCAAATCAATACTATGCAAGTTATTGCTGTACACACAGAGGTGCCTCAAATCAATACTATGCAAGTTATTGCTGTACACACAGAGGTGCCTCAAATCAATACTATGCAAGTTATTGCTCTGTACACAGAGGTGCCTCAAATCAATACTATGCAAGTTATTGCTCTGCACACAGAGGTGCCTCAAATCAATACTATGCAAGTTATTGCTCTGCACACAGAGGTGCCTCAAATCAATACTATGCAAGTTATTGCTCTGCACACAGAGGTGCCTCAAATCAATACTATGCAAGTTATTGCTCTGCACACAGAGGTGTCTCAAATCAATACTATGCAAGTTATTGCTCTGCACACAGAGGTGTCCTCAAATCAATACTGTGCAAGTTATTGCTCTGCACACAGAGGTGCCTCAGATCAATACTATGCAAGTTATTGCTCTGCACACAGAGGTGTCCTCAAATCAATACTATGCAAGTTATTGCTCTGCACACAGAGGTGTCCTCAAATCAATACTATGCAAGTTATTGCTCTGCACACAGAGGTGCCTCAAATCAATACTATGCAAGTTATTGCTCTGCACACAGAGGTGCCTCAAATCAATACTATGCAAGTTATTGCTCTGCACACAGAGGTGCCTCAAATCAATACTATGCAAGTTATTGCTCTGCACACAGAGGTGCCTCAAATCAATACTATGCAAGTTATTGCTCTGCACACAGAGGTGCCTCAAATCAATACTATGCAAGTTATTGCTCTGCACACAGAGGTGCCTCAAATCAATACTATGCAAGTTACTGCTGTATACACAGAGGTGCCTCAAATCAATACTATGCAAGTTATTGCTGTACACACAGAGGTGCCTCAAATCAATACTATGCAAGTTATTGCTCTGTACACAGAGGTGCCTCAAATCAATACTATGCAAGTTATTGCTCTGCACACAGAGGTGCCTCAAATCAATACTATGCAAGTTATTGCTCTGCACACAGAGGTGCCTCAAATCAATACTATGCAAGTTATTGCTGTACACACAGAGGTGCCTCAAATCAATACTATGCAAGTTATTGCTCTGCACACAGAGGTGCCTCAAATCAATACTATGCAAGTTATTGCTCTGCACACAGAGGTGCCTCAAATCAATACTATGCAAGTTATTGCTCTGCACACAGAGGTGTCTCAAATCAATACTATGCAAGTTATTGCTCTGCACACAGAGGTGTCCTCAAATCAATACTGTGCAAGTTATTGCTCTGCACACAGAGGTGCCTCAAATCAATACTATGCAAGTTATTGCTCTGCACACAGAGGTGCCTCAAATCAATACTATGCAAGTTACTGCTGTATACACAGGTGTCCTCAGATCAGTAATTGCAGTAACATTCTAAACAATTAGCCTTGTTTTTGATAAGTAAAAACATTATAAGGACAATTCCATGAAAAAGTGCCACGGCCATGAAAAAAAAAAGTTGTATTTATCAGAAGCATCTCTCCCTGTATTTGTACTGAAGGGTGTCTATCAATGCAGGCTGTATTATTATTGTTCTCTTTGTGCCTTTACTTTACAGGCATTTAAAATTACTGTTAAAAAAGCAACATTTTCACAAGTCCAGCTTCCATACACTGTAGCTATCAATGGTAGATACATGTTTTAGTCGCACATTTGTAAATAAATCACATTTTGACTCTGGGTATGTAATACCAAGTTGTTATTATTATTGTTATTTAATTCTTAGCAGATGCCCTTATCCAGGGCGACTTACAATTGTTACAAGATAGCACATTATTTTTTTACATACAGTTACCCATTTATACAGTTGGGTTTTTACTGGGTTAGCAATCTAGGTAAAGTACCTTGCTCAAGGGCACAGCAGCAGTGTCCCCCACCTGGGATTGAACCCACGACCCTCCGGTCAAGAGTCCAGAGCCCTAACCACTACTCCACACTGCTGCCCAGTTACTAATATTACATTTTCTTGGGATGAAGGAAAATATTTTAGTGATTCAAAATAATGGTGTTTAAATTAAACCAAATGTCACAGCCATCACATTTTCTTGGTAAAGTTTCTATAAAAGTTGGATACTACATTATATATTTTGTTCAAACTTTCTCTGCAAAGCTAATTTTTTAAAATGTATGTTCTGGAATAAAAATGTTGACCCTTTCTTAATAGTAAGTGCCCAGATTAGCGTCATGGACGTGACAGTTCTGGACATGACTGGTAGTAAGCTTGATGAGATTGCAAAGTAATCCCATGTCTTATCATGCACAAGCTAAATATTAATTGAAATCACTGAAGGGCACCAGAGCACATTGTCATGAGACCATATAAACAGATCTCAAGACCAAACAATCATGTCACTCATCTTAATGGGGATTAAAGTGTTTTCTGTCATCTGCTGGTCTTACATTTTTGTGTTCATGTTAACGCCCCTCCATAGTAAAATGTTAAAATGACAGTTGGTGGCAATGTGCTGAAACACGCACATTTCATTGATTTACTGTAAGATCAACAAAATACACGTACCTTTAAACTGCAGTCTCATCGTGTTAGTTCAGTCACTTCATTCAAAGCACTTGCATTTCACTTTGCATTTTGCATCGCGTTATTATAACCATTCAGGACGCACTTCAGGAATTATTTATGTTTTATTTCTGTTCCTGATTACATGTTTTTATTTAATAATAGGGGTGCTCTGATAATCGGGAGCCTATCTGCATGGCACCGATAATTATTATTATTATTATTTATTTCTTAGCAGACGCCCTTATCCAGGGCGACTTACAATCGTAAGCAAATACATTTCAAGTGTTACAATACAAGTAATACAATAAGAGCAAGAAATACAATAACTTTTGTTCAAGCAAAGTACAAGTGTGACAAACCACAATTCAATAATACAGCAGATAATAGTGATAGTTACATCAGGATATGATTAAATAGTGATAGTTACATCAGGATATGATTAAATACAAAATACTACAGGTTAAACACTTGGCAGATTACAGTATTCTGAAGTACAGGATTAAATGCAGTAAAACAGGGGGCAGATAAGAGCAAAATAAAGCACATTTACATGAAGGGTGATAGTGTCCCAGGATACAAACAGAGGAGTTCTACAGGTGCTGTTTGAAGAGTTGAGTCTGAAGGAGGTGCCGGAATGTGGTCAGGGACTGGGCAGTCCTGACATCTGTAGGAAGGTCATTCCACCACTGCGGAGCGAGGGTGGAGAAGGAGCGGGCTCTGGAGGCAGGAGAGCGTAGCTGAGGTAGAGCCAGTCTTCTAGTGCAGGCGGAGCGGAGAGGTCGAGTGGAGGTGTAGGGAGAGATGAGGGTCTGGAGGTAGCTGGGTGCAGTCTGGTGAAGGCATCTGTAGGCTAGTACAAGAGTCTTGAACTGGATGCGAGCGGTGATCGGGAGCCAGTGGAGTGAGCGGAGTAGTGAAGTAGTGTGGGCGAAGAGAGGCAGAGAGAACACCAGGCGGGCAGCAGAGTTCTGGATGAGCTGGAGCGGACGGGTGGCGGACGCAGGGAGGCCAGCCAGGAGGGAGTTGCAGTAGTCTAGGCGGGAGAGTACCAGGGCCTGGACCAGGAGCTGGGTAGCATAGTTGGTGAGGAAGGGTCGGATTCTTCGGATGTTGCTTAGGAAGAATCGGCAAGTGCATGCCAGAGTGGAGATGTGCTGGGAATAAGAGAGACAGGGGTCCAGGGTGACTCCGAGGTTCTTAGCGGAGGAAGAGGGAGAGAGTGTGGTAGATTCCAGAGGAACAGAGATAGAGAGATCAGAGGAGGGGGAGGAGGAGGGAAAGAAAAGGAGGTCAGATTTAGAGAGGTTGAGTTTGAGGTGATGCGAGTGCATCCAGGAGGAAATAGCAGACAGACAGGTAGAGATACGGGAGGAGATGGTGGAGTCAGAGGTGGGGAAGGAGAGGAAAATCTGAGCATCATCAGCATAGAAATGGTATGAGAAACCATAGGATGCGATGAGGGGGCCCAGGGAGCGGGTGTAGAGAGAGAATAGGAGAGGACCCAAGACTGAGCCTTGGGGGACTCCAGTTAAGAGAGGGTGAGGTGTGGCGGTTGCTCCACGCCAGGTTACCTGGTAAGTGCGGTTGGAGAGGTAGGAGGAGAACCAGGCCAGAGCAGTGCCAGAGATCCCCAGGTCAGCGAGAGATGATAGTAGAATAGAGTGATCAACAGTGTCAAAGGCAGCAGAGAGGTCGAGGAGAATTAGGACAGAGGAGAGAGAGGCAGCTCGGGCACACTTAAGTGAGTTGGTGACAGACAGGAGGGCGGTTTCAGTGGAGTGAGCAGAGCGGAAGCCAGATTGGAGAGAGTCAAGCAGAGAGTGGTTGGACAGGAAAGCAGAGAGCTGGCGGTGTACGGTCCGCTCGAGGGTTTTGGAGAGGAAGGGTAGGAGGGAGACAGGACGGTAGCTCTGGAGGGAGGTGGGGTCGAGGGTAGGTTTTTTGAGGAGGGGAGTGATAGAGGCTTTTTTGAAGGCAGAGGGAAAGATACCAGAAAGTAGAGAGGTGTTGAGGAGGGAGGAGATGAAGGGGAGTAGAGCAGGAGCAGCAGCTTGAAAGAGGTGAGTGGGGAGGGGGTCCAAGGCACACGTGGTGGGTTTGTGACCCTGGAGCAGGGAGGAGAGGTCAGAGTCTGAGAGGGGCAAGAAGGTGGAGAAGGAGGGCGAGTTAGTAGGGGATGTAGTGGGTGTAGGGGTTGGAGCAGGAGGGGGTGCGGGGGAGGGAGAGGTGTTAAAGAGTTTGCGGATATCTGAGATTTTAGAAGAGAAGGAGGCAAAGTCATCAGGGGAGATAGAGGAGGGAGGAGGAGGAGGGGGGAGGGTTTAGGAGGGAGGAGAAGGTAGAGAATAGTTTACGTGGGTTGTTAGTGGAGGCTTGGATTACAGATTGGAAATAAGTACATTTAGCAGAGTAGAGGAGAAGGAGGAGAGGAGGAATAAGAGGAAGTAAAAACAATAAGAGGAAATAAAAACACACACAATCGGCTATCTGCAGTGTGTGTTATTTTAGCCGATAATGTACATCCATATACATGATTGAATTTCATCCAGCACAGAATTTAAAGTTTGCTCAGGCATGCTTACTAATGATGCAAGAACATTGAGACACTCATTTTCCCAGTGCTGTGTAACGTGAGATCATCCTGCAGTAAATAACCCTCTAAAGAGCCGTGTTTGGATTTTTATAAATATCTGAAGACAGCAATAGGATAGCGAGTTGTGTGCAGCAGAACAGACTTGATGCTGCATTAAATCCAACGAGGAACTGCGAGTAGAATATTATTCTGATGCTTAAAAAAACAATAGATTGAATCCTAAATAACACTGATGGTTTAAATAATAATAATAATTATTATAATTATTTGTAATTGTGTATCTTGCTCAATCTCATTGGTTGCGGGTGTGTTCTGTCGTTTTTTGAAGCTGTAATTGATTACTGTGCCATCTTTAGTAACAAATTCAAGTTTGATAGAATTTTATAAGCAGATATTTTCATGAGATCTTTTTGTTTTTGATGAAGTGAACAGTTGAAGTTGTGCTGTATTTTGAATCAGTGTATGCTTACAATAAGAATGTAACGGCCGCTGTTGTAGTTCACGTTGCCAGACTGTTTCTTTTCTACTGTACAGTGCAGGTAGAGGTTATGATACGCAATGCTAGACAGCAAGTGGCTATACAAGTTCATGTCACATTACAGATGTTTTTTTCTACAGAATTGTTTTCACTTGTACAAATGCAAAGTGTTATTTTTGTGTGACTGTTGTAAAACAAATGTATAAATTGCTGTCCAGCACACAGTATAATACTTCGTTATTCTTTGTATTCATTTTCTGAAGTAAATGCAACACGTAAACAATACCTGTTCATTTTAACATTCATAATTGTAAAACAGTTTCAATTTGGCCCTGGGTCTTGTTCTAGTAGTTTACAATAGCTTACATGCACTGTCTATTATGATCGGTATCGGCCGATATGGGCAGAGAACCATCGACTATCAGCATCAGACAAGAAAATCTTTATCGGTGCACCCCGAATTACTGCAGCACTTCATGACTGTCACTACATTACTTTATACTCTGAATTACTGCAGCACTTCATGACTGTCAGCACATTACTTTATACTCTGAATTACTGCAGCACTTCATGACTGTCACTACATTACTTTATACTCTGAATTACTGCAGCACTTCATGACTGTCACTACATTACTTTATACTCTGAATTACTGCAGCACTTCATGACTGTCACTACATTACTTTATACTCTGAATTACTGCAGCACTTCATGACTGTCACTACATTACTTTATACTCTGAATTACTGCAGCACTTCATGACTGTCAGCACATTACTTTATACTCTGAATTACTGCAGCACTTCATGACTGTCAGCACATTACTTTATACTCTGAATTACTGCAGCACTTCATGACTGTCACTACATTATTTTATACTCTGAATTACTGCAGCACTTCATGACTGTCACTACATTACTTTATACTCTGAATTACTGCAGCACTTCATGACTGTCACTACATTACTTTATACTCTGAATTACTGCAGCACTTCATGACTGTCAGCACATTACTTTATACTCTGAATTACTGCAGCACTTCATCACTGTCACTACATTACTTTATACTCTGAATTACTGCAGCACTTCATGACTGTCACTACATTACTTTATACTCTGAATTACTGCAGCACTTCATGACTGTCACTACATTACTTTATACTCTGAATTACTGCAGCACTTCATGACTGTCAGCACATTACTTTATACTCTGAATTACTGCAGCACTTCATGACTGTCAGCACATTACTTTATACTCTGAATTACTGCAGCACTTCATGACTGTCACTTCATTACTTTATACTCTGAATTACTGCAGCACTTCATGACTGTCAGCACATTACTTTATACTCTGAATTACTGCAGCACTTCATGACTGTCAGTACATTACTTTATACTCTGAATTACTGCAGCACTTCATGACTGTCAGCACATTACTTTATACTCTGAATTACTGCAGCACTTCATGACTGTCAGCACATTACTTTATACTCTGAATTACTGCAGCACTTCATGACTGTCACTACATTACTTTATACTCTGAATTACTGCAGCACTTCATGACTGTCAGCACATTACTTTATACTCTGAATTACTGCAGCACTTCATGACTGTCACTACATTACTTTATACTCTGAATTACTGCAGCACTTCATGACTGTCACTACATTACTTTATACTCTGAATTACTGCAGCACTTCATGACTGTCAGCACATTACTTTATACTCTGAATTACTGCAGCACTTCATGACTGTCACTACATTACTTTATACTCTGAATTACTGCAGCACTTCATGACTGTCAGCACATTACTTTATACTCTGAATTACTGCAGCACTTCATGACTGTCACTACATTACTTTATACTCTGAATTACTGCAGCACTTCATGACTGTCAGCACATTACTTTATACTCTGAATTACTGCAGCACTTCATGACTGTCAGCACATTACTTTATACTCTGAATTACTGCAGCACTTCATGACTGTCAGCACATTACTTTATACTCTGAATTACTGCAGCACTTCATGACTGTCACTACATTACTTTATACTCTGAATTACTGCAGCACTTCATGACTGTCACTACATTACTTTATACTCTGAATTACTGCAGCACTTCATGACTGTCGGCACATTACTTTATACTCTGAATTACTGCAGCACTTCATCACTGTCACTACATTACTTTATACTCTGAATTACTGCAGCACTTCATGACTGTCAGCACATTACTTTATACTCTGAATTACTGCAGCACTTCATCACTGTCACATTACTTTATACTCTGAATTACTGCAGCACTTCATGACTGTCAGCACATTACTTTATACTCTGAATTACTGCAGCACTTCATGACTGTCACTACATTACTTTATACTCTGAATTACTGCAGCACTTCATGACTGTCACTACATTACTTTATACTCTGAATTACTGCAGCACTTCATGACTGTCAGTACATTACTTTATACTCTGAATTACTGCAGCACTTCATGACTGTCAGCACATTACTTTATACTCTGAATTACTGCAGCACTTCATGACTGTCAGCACATTACTTTATACTCTGAATTACTGCAGCACTTCATGACTGTCAGCACATTACTTTATACTCTGAATTACTGCAGCACTTCATGACTGTCACTACATTACTTTATACTCTGAATTACTGCAGCACATCATGACTGTCAGCACATTACTTTATACTCTGAATTACTGCAGCACTTCATGACTGTCACTACATTACTTTATACTCTGAATTACTGCAGCACTTCATGACTGTCAGTACATTACTTTATACTCTGAATTACTGCAGCACTTCATGACTGTCAGCACATTACTTTATACTCTGAATTACTGCAGCACTTCATGACTGTCACTACATTACTTTATACTCTGAATTACTGCAGCACTTCATGACTGTCAGTACATTACTTTATACTCTGAATTACTGCAGCACATCATGACTGTCAGCACATTACTTTATACTCTGAATTACTGCAGCACTTCATGACTGTCAGTACATTACTTTATACTCTGAATTACTGCAGCACTTCATGACTGTCAGTACATTACTTTATACTCTGAATTACTGCAGCACTTCATGACTGTCAGCACATTACTTTATACTCTGAATTACTGCAGCACTTCATGACTGTCACTACATTACTTTATACTCTGAATTACTGCAGCACTTCATGACTGTCACTACATTACTTTATACTCTGAATTACTGCAGCACTTCATGACTGTCAGTACATTACTTTATACTCTGAATTACTGCAGCACTTCATGACTGTCAGCACATTACTTTATACTCTGAATTACTGCAGCACTTCATGACTGTCAGCACATTACTTTACACTCTGAATTACTGCAGCACATCATGACTGTCAGCACATTACTTTATACTCTGAATTACTGCAGCACTTCATGACTGTCAGTACATTACTTTATACTCTGAATTACTGCAGCACTTCATGACTGTCAGTACATTACTTTATACTCTGAATTACTGCAGCACTTCATGACTGTCAGCACATTACTTTATACTCTGAATTACTGCAGCACTTCATGACTGTCACTACATTACTTTATACTCTGAATTACTGCAGCACTTCATGACTGTCACTACATTACTTTATACTCTGAATTACTGCAGCACTTCATGACTGTCAGCACATTACTTTATACTCTGAATTACTGCAGCACTTCATGACTGTCAATAAATTACTTTATACTCTGAATTTTTTGTCATAAAACGTCTGCTGCAAATAAAGTAATTTTTGTTGTAGAGGGAAAAAAGAAAAGAGACGAGTGTTCCGGCCCTTTATTTATATTATTATTTGTATTATTATTGTTTGCGGTGCGGACGAAAAGCCGCCGCCATTATTTGATTTTAAAACCTCGTAGGGATGCGTGGCTGATCAGCTACTGATTATTTAACTAGCTGACAGTCACGCATCCTTACTAAACTCGTGCAGACTGTGGCCGAGGGGTAATAAGATAATTAACAGCTAGTTAACCCCTCGTCCAGAATATAAAAGCCTCCAGCTTTCCTTGTTTGGAGTGGTGTAGAACGAGTGAGGAGTCAGGAGGTAAGAGAGAATTCAAAGTAAACAATTGCTATACGTTCTGGCTCTAAACCAGCACGATACTCGTTTGTTTGGCCAACGTGCCCCTTTGTTTTGTTTAAGTCTTTTATTTCCTATTGTTTAATAAATGAACTGAACGCCGTAGCGTTTCAGTGTTGCCCCGCCAGTACCTGTTTGTTTTGGTTTTGTGTTTTGTGGTCTGAAGTCACCCACTGCAAGCCATCTTGTTCACAGTCTCCTATTAAAAACAACACATCTGCAATCAATTCAGTCTTGAATGCAGAAAATATCTATAAACAGATGTGGCAATGAATTAACAAAGTGAAGTGAAACAAGTCAGAGTTTTAGCTTTAAAACTCCTACATAAGTTGAGTGTTTTTGTGCATTTTCAAATTAACACTTGAACCGCCGAAATTTCTGACGAGTTACAACCGCGCAGCGGGTCATTAAAACAGCTTCGATATGAAAATGAAAAACAATCGGATACAACTTCATATTTTTATTTATGAACACCATACAGCTGTCTAATTAGTACAATCCACACAGACACTTTTCAACTTTACCAGTGCATGTACCGCAGACTGCCTGTTCACAACGGGCGCAGGCTTCCAATGTTTTGTTTCTGTTGCATTTAGCAGCCTGGCCTTGTCTTTTCCTCCGTGTGCCAGTGGCTGCAGCACTGGCTGAAGGTTGAGGGGCATTTGCAAGCCGGATTGCACTTCTCGAAGCAAAATGTTTCTGCTGCAGCTCCAGGGCTAGCTGCAGAATGAAGTTCCTCTGGGAGATTGTGTTCCCGGTGCACTCCTTCAAAACAAAAGCCAGGTCCAAAACATTATAAAAAACAGCCACAGGTCACCTGTGAGAAGCACCCTTGATAGAATACTGCCATGCCATTTGATCAAGTACATCCACACCATACTCCGTTGAGTTGTAAAGTGAAACACTCTCTGGCTTTCGTTTAGCATCAGTCCCTATGGTCACTGATTTATGAAGAGAGCTTAGAATAATAATAATAATAATAATAATAATAATAATAATAATAATAATAAATGATGTGTAGAATGACTTTCATCAGTGTTTCAAGCACTCAACAGGATTATAATAGGCAGTTGTATTGCAATGTTTTACTGTTCTGTATTTAATATGCATTTTTTGTAAATGGCCCCAACATTTAATCTCAACCTTGTGGGATAAGCCATTACAAAGAAACATTTCAAGAATAATGTCTACACATAAGATTGTTAGTGATATGAGCGAGTTTCTGAAAATTTGCTCAGTGATTTAATTTCCTGCAAAGGGTGAAAGTGCTATTTTAATGATATTGCTATACGTTTCAGTAGTTTGACATGTACAAAAACAGCTGACAGCACTTACATCATTATATAATAATTTGATTGTTAGGGAACTTGTAAATAAATGACCTACCTGCTTGAAAAATCATACTGTTAGTTGTGGGAAAATGTTTATTTGCATGTAAATCATTATATTATGTGAAGATTGGAACGAAGTTTTAGGCTACCAATAATCAGAATAATAATTAGAATTAATAGTAGAAGATGCTGAAATGGAAAATGCTGCCAATCTGTCTGCTGGGTAGATTGTCTATGGAGGGTTCCCAGCCCAGAATAAAGAAAAGGAGACTCTCGCTCTATAAACTAGGAGGGCTATCCTTGACTGTTCTTGAGAAATATTATTTGGCTGCAAGGCTCTATTTGGTGCAATACTGGATTTTCAAAAATGTAAATGCCGGATGTACCCACATGAAACCATTCGGCGATCACAAGTACAAGCTTACCAGAAAACAAAATATTAACTGTTGTGAAATATTCATAGGATAAACATCACAGATCACTGTCCAATCAAAATGCATTTCACTGAAGCCCCAGGCATTTAGAAATACCTTTTATTATGAGGTGCAGCATTTCAGTATCTTAGGTTTCAGTTTAGGTGACTGTTTATACCATGATTTTAAAGTGCAGTGTTACTGGAGAGCAGACTAAATTGCTTCACTGTGCCAGGAATGCGTCCTGACTGTGGCAGTGTGGTTTGCAGTGTACAGGTGCAGCACTGATGCGGTGTGGAATTATCACACAGATTTGTAATCCAGTTGGAAGTGACCAAATAATGATCCCCGGCATTACGCAGCAATGTGCAGTGCACAGGGTAAATAATAACGGGTTTGCAGTACCAAATAATAAACACAAGTATCCCTCCCACAATGTACAAACACGGTCACCAGTCCTGGGTGTGTGCTGCAGTGCTCGTGTTGGGTGATCCGGTTTATTGCTGACAATAGTGCAGTGCTGTTCCAGGTTTTTCGCTGGCCCTTGGCAACAGCTCTGGAATGTGTTAGTCATCTATTAATACAACAACCAACAATTATAGGCAAAACAAAACACTCACGATAAGTTATCACGATACTGCACAGGTCCTTCCAGGTTATTTTCTCGTAACCAAAGCGAAGGAACAGATTGCGATTCTCCGTCCCCATTCATGCCGTCACACATGACCCCTTTGGTAAACGAGTGCAGCTGCCCCTCCAATCTGCGACTGCCACGTCTTTTCCCTTCCAGGTCAATGAGTTAATTAACCAGAGTTCCACCCCCTTTCTAGCTGGCCGACTTCCCTTGAACCCTGGGAAAGAACTGTCGGGCCAGCCCGTCCAAGGTACAACTCTGTTCTCTGACAGATCACCAAGAATCACTGTGTTTCTGTCACACTGACCCAAAAGAAAACTTTTTATTACAGAAAGTGTTGATGAGTTGACAGATCTATCTGATGTTGAACTTCTTCACGTTACGCAGCCATCAAACAATTTGGTGTAAAATGATCCTGATACACAAGCCGAAAGTCACGTTCTGTCAGTCAGACCTCAAACAGGTAGAATGTTCACCGCAGCGGAAGGGTTAAAAGCAGCAAGAGATGGTGCCTCCCTTCCAAATCGAGGCAGATCATTCCACACCTGTGGGGCTCTGAAGCTGAACGCTCTACCACCTGCCTGCTTTCTCTGTGTCCTTGGAATACTTGTCATGGTTAAGAAAATACATGGGAGTTACTGTTTACATTTCCATGTGAGACGAGTTGTCAGACAGATGTGTAAATGAAGACAATAACACCTGTTTCTTGAAACATCAGATTTGCTCGTTTTCAATGCTCCGCTCCATTTCTGATGACAGAATGAAATCTTAATTGGCACGGAATGACCACCTTGGAGTAGAAACACACGAGTGACTCAAATGACAGGCTTGCTGTTGATTTAAACACTTCCGCCTCTGTGTTCTGGGAGGGGAAATGTCTTCACACAAGGGGTGGTTGATATGATGTCATCGGGCACACACTGCAGTTCAGGGGCTATGCACGCGTGTATGAGGCCAAAGGCAGCCTAGGTCTGTACTCAAGTGTAAACGGGCTCAAATGATATGACTCTTAGAGCTGATAGACTCTTAGAGCTGATAGAGCCTAAGCCAGTCCAGGCCCGAGCTGTAAGTGTAAACACAACGTTAGAGAACAGATCGTAATACTTCATTTCATTTTCTGTTTTCAGGACTGCCTTATCCTGGTGAAAGCCAAAGAACAACGATGGAGTCTGTTTACATTAAACAGGAGGAGGTTATGGAATTGGTACCTGTCTGCATTAAACAGGAGATGCCTGAACTGGAACCTGTCCACATTAAAGAAGAGACTGAACTGGAGCCTGTCCACATGAAAGAAGAGACTGAACTGGAGCCTGTCCACATTAAAGAAGAGACTGAACTGGAGCCTGTCCACATGAAAGAAGAGACTGAACTGGAGCCTGTCCACATTAAAGAGGAAGAGACTGAACTGGAGCCTGTCCACATTAAAGAGGAAGAGACTGAACTGGAGTCTGTCCACATTAAAGAAGAGACTGAACTGGAGCCTGTCCACATTAAAGAGGAAGAGACTGAACTGGAGCCTGTCCACATTAAACAAGAGACTGAACTGGAGCCTGTCCACATTAAAGAAGGGACTGAACTAGAGCCTGTCCACATTAAAGAAGGGACTGAACTAGAGCCTGTCCACATTAAAGAAGAGACTGAACTGGAGCCTGTCCACATTAAAGAAGAGACTGAACTGGAGGCTGTCCACATGAAAGAAGAGACTGAACTGGAGGCTGTCCACATTAAAGAAGAAGAGACTGAACTGCAGCCTGTCCACATTGAAGAGAAGTCTATTGGCTGCTTGTTTAAGGATACAGAAAAAATATCCCTGCCAAAGATATCACATCAATGTAATGAATGTGGGAAGAGTTTCAGCTGGCCAGGAAACCTAAAAACACACCAGCGAATTCACACTGGAGAGAAGCCATATCAATGTACTGAATGTGGGGAGAGCTTCAGTGCGTCAGGAGGCCTAAAAAGACACCATCGATTTCACACTGGAGAGAAGCCATATCACTGTTTTGAATGTGGGAAAAGCTTCACTGAGAAAGGAACACTAAACAAACACCAGCGAATTCACACTGGAGAGAAGCTGTATCAATGTACTGAATGTGGAAAGAGCTTTAATGTGTCAGGAGGCCTAAAAAGACACCATCGATTTCACACTGGAGAGAAGCCGTATCACTGTTTTGAATGTGGGAAAAGCTTCACTGAGAAAGGAACACTAAACAAACACCAGCGAATTCACACTGGAGAGAAGCCGTATCAATGTACTGAATGTGGGAAGAGCTTTAATGTGTTAGGAAGCCTAAAAAGACACCATCGATTTCACACTGGAGAGAAGCCGTATCACTGTTTTGAATGTGGGAAAAGCTTCACTGAGAAAGGTAAACTAAAAAATCACCAGAGAATTCACACTGGAGAGAAGCCATATCAGTGTGTTAAATGTGGGGAGAGCTTCAGTCGGTTAGGAAGCCTAAAAAGACACCAGCGAATTCACACTGGAGAGAAGTCATATCAATGTACTGAATGTGGGGAGAGCTTCAGTGAGTCAGGAAGCCTAAATAGACACCAACGCATTCACACTGGAGAGAAGCCGTATCACTGTGTTAAATGTGGGGAGAGCTTCAGTCAGTTAGGAAACCTAAAAAGACACCAGCGAATTCACACTGGAGCCAGCCTCCCTCCCTCCCAGTCCCTCACCTCTCCACCCTGCTTGTTGGAGTGTGGAGAGCTGTCTGATTCCTTGTCTCTCTCTCACCCTGCAGTAAATGAAGGGGGTCCCCAGGAGTGAGAGCCAGCCTGAATCCAGAGACACTGAGAAGGGGAGCGTGTCAAACTGAAGGAGACAGACCCATTCTTTCAGAATGAACTGCATTGGAAATTAACCCTTTGCGGTCCATTGTCGGACCTGGTCCCACATTGCAATTATTCCTATCAGGTCCATTGTCGGACCTGGTCCCACATTGCAATTATTCCTATCAGGTCCATTGTTGGACCTGGTCCGACATTGCAATTATTCCTATCAGGTCCATTGTCGGACCTGGTCCCACATTGCAATTATTCCTATCAGGTCCATTGTCGGACCTGGTCCCACATTGCAATTATTCCTATCAGGTCCATTGTCGGACCCTGTCCGACATCATTATAGAAACGCAAAAAACGGGTTTCTAGTCGTTTATTCTCTGGAAAAAGCCGAGAAAACCATTCAATGGCCGAGTGGGAGCGACAGGAGCCGAGATAAGTCGAAAAAAAAAGGACGTATCTCATGAATAGTCATACATGGTATCAGGTATCAGATAACGGGGCGGTCATAAGTAAACAAGCTGGCTGATGCGTCAGCGCACAGAGAACACGGACATTTGCAGAGCTTTTCTGAGATGTTATAGTAATAAAATAATGACTTGGATCGCATTATTGCGGAGTTTGGTGATAAAACGAGTGATCAGGAGATGATTGATCGGTATGTACGACTATTATTATTATCATTATTATTTATTTCTTACATAGGTGAAAGCGATAGCGAACGAAAGGGCGGGGCTGGAGATGCCTAGTGAGTGCTTTGTTGATATCCAGTGCCTTTTAAACCCGTTTGACTGTGGAAAAAAATACTTTTAAACAGCGCGTCCTTTTTTTTATTTGATGTTGTGCAAACTTTTCCCTGCTTTGCTGAGTGTTTAAAGCGCACATAAGGACCTTTTTATTTGATTGTGTCGCATGTTCCCATGTGTTGCTACAACTGTTTACGTAAGGTGTATGTATTGTTTTAATTTATTTTTTTACATTTTGACCACTTTTTTAAACTTTTAAATTGCATTCACTGTCTCAAGATGGCTTCCCATGTACCCGCATGGACCTCTCAGAACTTTCCCATCATCCTCCTGCTCACATGTAACACAATAAAATAAAAAGGTCCTTCTGTACCCTTTAAGTACCGAGAACCTCCAAGCGTGTTGTATACTGGAGCCCTATCATTTTAGTAGAGCTCTATAAATATACTGTAAAACATACGTTTGCAAGCAAACAATTCACAAAATGTGCATTTACTCAAATCTGCAAAACCTACATGCTACAGCATTACCATCATTACTACATTCATAGTTTGTAAAGTTTATGAATAATTGATCTAAACAATCTGCAGAGTGAAGTTGCCTCAGACTGTTTGACAGTAACAGAGCTGGTGCTTTTGTGGAATCACCATTAGCTGTTTATTCCTTTTGGGCAAAATATGGCTTGTTTGCTTGTATCTTGTATCAGTATGATATCATTAGAGTGACAATGCAGTACATTCTAAGGCAGGCTTAGTTATTTAGAAAGGATTGCATTGAAATTGAGTTTGAGTTCCTGTATGTTTTCCAGTATCTGTGTGTATAAAGGGCACATTATTATGCTTCCATTACCTCTGTATGTAAAAGGTTTGTCATTGTTTAAACTGTCAATGATTCCTGAGATACAGATCTGCAGTGGAACTGAACAAACCCAAGGGAGACATTGGAAAATACAAACTTGTCAAAGGGGGGTTTGATAATATGGGCTTGTGGTGAATATTCCCTGAAGATGATATTAATACATGAAAGTGTATTATAAATGTAACTGGACAGATTAATGAAATCTGTGTCTTGAAGAAAAAGGGCTCCTTTCCTGCAGACACACTGAACTGTGTGACCCCTGAACTAGGTGAGCAGGGCTGGGTGGCATCTGGACTGGATTAGGCTGAAAGGACAGTTGAATTCTGTACAGATAATTCACAGCGGCAACAAGAAGCAGTTTGACACGAGGAAGACATAAAGCATCGATGTCCTAGCGGAAAAGGACATTAAACATCAAAGGACTGAGTTTTAAGGTGCAAGATGAACAAATGACCTAATGCAGATAGCAACCTAGCATAGAGAAATGCTATAAATATTCAAGCAAAACTAAACATGTTGTGCTCCACTTTGATTGCTAAACTAATTGCTGTCACTCTGCTATGCCAAGCTGCAACTCCGGGACTCTGACTGAGAACACGACCCAAAAAGGGAAGGCAAGCTAGTAAACGACCAAATACAAAGAGTCTGAGTCTGCTGTACCTAAGCCAGTATAGTTCCAGTTGCGTTTTCCTCTCATGAAACTAAATTAATTAATTGTAACACTATCACGTACAATTAAAATGTTAATTGTTTAGTTTGCACACCTTGTGTGTGAAATAACGTTTTAGTGAAACTTGATGAAGTAACTATAAGTAATCTAACTCATAGTTGTATGAAGAATTTATTTTAAAGTAAACTTGCTATATCGATAAACAATTTACTATTAGTAAGCTTAGTGTGATCTATTGTAAGATTGTCTGAACCATTTCAGTTTAGGCTGTATGTGAGTGTGTGTGCGTGTGTGTGTAAGCAGTGTCATATTTCACTGGTCCTGCTAGATGTTTTAATGCAGGCTGAGAGCTTTGACTGACTGGAATAGACTACAGATATATGACCAAAGGTTTTGCCTCACTCTATAGAATGAACTAATTTTGCTTCATAAAGTCTAATGAAACCTGCTGAATAATGTTACGTTAACATATTGAATTACAGTGATTTGTAGTTTTGCATATACTGAATGAAAAAGTGACAGATATTGAAATAAATTGACATTTTGAAATCTATGAAGTACTGTACTACTATTATGACATCCAGTAGACTTTTGTGATATCCTTGTGTAGTTTCTTTGATTACACAATGTTAAATAAGTTATGAATTGTACCAAAAATTCTAGGTGATGCTAAACTTTTGTCTGAGCTGCACATATAAATCAGCACTGCCATTAAAATAGAATGTCTAAATCTTTATATATTATATCTCAATTGCATTCTATAAGACAGTGTGAAGTGTAGATCATGCTATTAAAAGAGAACACCTTTACACATTTCACTATTCAGAAGCCACTAATAAACTTTGCATTGATTTTACACTGAACTGTTGTGAAGTGTTTTTTCTTTATTGCTTTACTGCTCGGCTCCACTATTTGTGCTGCCTGTCTAGGAGAAGAGAAGTCTATTAATCCAAACAGCATGCAGATTGATTTAGATTGGATCAGGAGCAATGGATCCTCAAACAGGTTTGCACTGTACAGGGATGTCATGCATGCGGAAATGGAAAAAACAACAAACAAAATCCAGCATTACTTTAAAACATTAAGGTCACTGTGACAGGAATGGCTGAGGGTCTGACGTCACGGCAGAAGAAGGGACAACAAAAACAAAAAGGTATGGTGCAGTGGCGCGGGCGCCGTTTTATTTAAAGCAAACAAAAAATAAATAAAATATTCAAACAAAAACACTCGCTCACAGAGCAAAATAAAAGGGTAAACAAAAACAAATCACGAACACAAAATAAATCAAACACAGGTCAGGCTGGGCAGCTTGCCTTCACTGTTCCTATGTTATTTTCTTTTAGTTTCGCTTTTAATCTCCGTCTCGCTCTCTCCGCACCTACAACACCCACCCCGAGCTAGAGAGCTGCAGGCTTTTTATAACAGGTGACCATCTCCCGATTAGCAACAAATTAAATCACTTAATTCATTCGGGAGATGGCCACCTTCTGCACGAGTTTTAATTAATTATGTTGTGGATGGGGCTACCCATCCACACTAAACAAAACAAACTGGCTACGCCGTCATTTAATCAAAACAATAACACATACGGCGCTCGCCGACATAAATACAATACAATAAAAATAATACAAAATAAATACACTGCACAGGGGCGGAGGGGGAGACCCCGATCTAAAAATAAATAAACCATGTACAGGGCTGCTCGCCCTGTTACAGTCACAGAAAATGACACCACTGCAGAGGTGCTTCATGTGGAGCAGCTTTGAGGTGCTTCATGTGGAGCAGCTTTGAGGTGCTTCATGTGGAGCAGCTTTGAGGTGCTTCATGTGGAGCAGCTTTGAGGTGTTTCATGTGGAGCAGCTTTGAGGTGCTTCATGTGGAGCAGCTTTGAGGTGCTTCATGTGGAGCAGCTTTGAGGTGCTTCATGTGGAGCAGCTTTGAGGTGCTTCATGTGGAGCAGCTTTGAGGTGTTTCATGTGGAGCAGCTTTGAGGTGTTTCGTGTGGAGCAGCTTTGAGGTGCTTCGTGTGGAGCAGCTTTGAGGTGCTTCATGTGTACTGCTTTGAGGTGCTTCATGTGGAGCAGCTTTGAGGTGTTTCATGTGGAGCAGCTTTGAGGTGCTTCGTGTGGAGCAGCTTTGAGGTGCTTCGTGTGGAGCAGATTTGAGGTGTTTCATGTGGAGCAGCTTTGAGGTGCTTCATGTGGAGCAGCTTTCAGGTGTTTCATGTGGAGCAGCTTTGAGGTGCTTCGTGTGGAGCAGCTTTGAGGTGCTTCATGTGGAGCAGCTTTGAGGTGTTTCATGTGGAGCAGCTTTTGGAAACACATTTAGAAGCACACTTCTGGAGATTGATTACTAAAATATGCATTTTATTTTTAATCAAATGAGGGTCAAGTGGTACAAACAGAAACATGGAACAATAATAATCCTGGTTTGTTACCTTTAGTTTGTAGTTGCATTGGAACCCAAGGGCTGAAGCTGAAATGTATAGAAGGGGTTCAGACTGATACAAATGAACAAGGAAATGTCACTCACACTAACAAGGACCATATTGGAAAAGGAAACATAATGACACCACAGAAATCTAATAGAGGTGTTATTAATGTCCAAGAATAAACTGGATTGCTGGACTGCATTGAAAAAAATAAAAGTAAAAATTCTGCCATCTACTGGTCACTTTTATGAACTGATTCAAATATTAAATTCAGAATCTTTAACAAAAAAGCCACATTTGTATTTGAACTGGTTTCTCCTTAATATGTTTGAAATAATGTTTAAATATACTTTCAATGAAGTGTATCTTTGTTTCCTTCACTAGTTTTATTCTGCTGGTTTCATTTTAAACACTGAGGGAGACCTCAATTCCAAACTCGTGCTGTGGAACGCCACACAGGGTTTTTAATATTGCTAAGTGAAAGAAACACATTTTTTATTTCGCTACAGGATATCTGGTACTATACTAGGGTAACATAAATACCAGTTTACAAGCCTTGCTTTCAGATAGTGAAATGGGCAGCAGTGTGGAGTAGTGGTTAGGGCTTTGAACTCTTGACTGGAGGGTGGTGGGTTCAATCCCAGGTGGTGGACACTGCTGCTGTACCCTTGAGCAAGGTACTTTACCTAGATTGCTCCAGTAAAAACCCAACTGTATAAATGGGTAATTGTATGTAAAAATAATGTAATATCTTGTAACAATTGTAAGTCGCCCTGGATAAGGCATCTGCTAAGAAATAAATAATAATAACAGTGTTGCACTTCCTTGATCACCTGGGGGGTGAAATTGTCCCCTCCCCTTGAACGGCTTCTTTCACAGTATCTTAATCTGTATTCCTGTAATCTCATAGTACAGTATACATCTGTGAAAGTGAACCGAAGCAAATAATATATGAGTTATATATAATAATTAAAAAAATAAAAAAGCACTGTTCTCCTTGAACTAAACTAACACATTGTAACACATTGTCAGATTTGGAGTGGCTGCTAACGGCTCTCACCTGAAGAGAAGAAAGGACGCATTCACTGCAGCTCTCCCATCAGAGGAAACCGCTAACGACTCCCTCTGGAAGAGAACAAAGAGAGGCTAATACCGGACAGCTGACACCCGGGGAGGGGCTGACGTGTTGGGGGAGTGTTCTTGTGCCTGGAACTGCGAGAGAGGGGTTTAAATATGCAGAGCAGGCAAGTCTAGTCACACAGATTACCTGTCGCTGTTAGTTTGAGCTGCCTCTTTACCCTGGAGAGAAGAACCGAGACGGTCAGAGCGAGTGACTAGAGCCGTGCTGCAGATCCCACTGACAATACCTGAAGTAAGCGTCTCTCTCTATTATTATACTTTACAGTAAATATGAAATAGATTTCGCTAGATCTTCATGGCATGTAACGTTTGTCAATTAGCTGTTCTAATTCTGACTCGGGCTCACTTAACAGAATAATTCTACCGATTTCGAAGTTAGCAGTGCTCCAAGTAAGCTTTTTATATCTGGAGCCTGCACTTTTGCACTTATGGTCACTTTTAAATAACTGCGTACAAACGTATGTCTTTTGTTATTGTAGACTTTTAGGCGTCATGCTAATAAAAACATTGAGCGTATTCATAAACTGGTTTGCGCACGTGCATCAATACTCATTTAAAGCATGGCTGCGTGAAATATCCGCTAGTTTTAGTTTTTAAGAAGTTCTCCCAATCCAGCCGCAGAGACAAACAGTAACGATTCTGAACCGGTAACAGAATCGAATCGGGCTTTTACCTCTTTAATTGTTTGCAGCGTTCCATTTTATTTTCATGTATTTATTTCTTAGCAGACGCCCTTATCCCCACCTGGGATTGAACCCACGACCCTCCAAGAGTCCAGAGCCCTGACCACTACTCCACACTGCTGGCCATCCGCCCGAATGACACATCATTACTTTGGAGGAGTTGCGTTTTGAGGACCTTTTGCGTTTGTGCAGCAGTGGTGCCGACCATTTCATCACATTGTCGTTTGCATGCGTGGCGTTCACTCCGTTCAGTTTGTGTAACTCCAGCACTGGCGACTCTTTGAAAGGGAGCTCTTCTGCAATACAGTGAGCGCGCGGTGTTCATTCTTATGCACAGCCCCTCTTCCTGTGCTTTTGCTGTGGGTTGATTCAGTTTGATGGAAACACACGGAGATGCTCTGCTCTGTAGGTTGCGTTTGCTTTCCTGAAATATGCTACTGATCCTTTGCATGTCCTGCACGCTTGCTCTGTTTAATTAGTGTTTTATTTCTTAAGCGGCTACAATAGGGCAGTGAGACGAGCTGATTCTCAACCGAACCATTCAATATACGAGAGGGGGGAGTGTTACACAGAGTTAATAATGACGGTGTTTTAATCATGTGTGTATGAAACTGGTTATGAAAATATCTATTTAATATAAACAGCTGTACGTCTAGTGTCTTGCATATACTATTGCTTTACAATAATACCTGGTTGTCTGAATTTGTAATGAATTGGTGCTCATCTCTTTCAAATACGGGAACTACTGTAGAGTTTAACTGCGGTTCAGTTGAGTGGATGGGCAGGGCCGCGCAACGATTTTTGCCGCCTATTATTATTATTATTTCTTAGCTGACGCCCTTATCCAGGGTGACTTACAATTGTTACAAGATATCACGCTATTTTTACATACAATTACCCATTTATACAGTTGGGTTTTTACTGGAGCAATCTAGGTAAAGTACCTTGTTCAAGGGTACAGCAGCAGTGTCCCCCACCTGGGATTGAACCCACTCCGGTCAAAAGTCCAGAGCCTTAACCACTACTCCACACCGCTGCCCTAGGCAAACGAAATGATTTATTTCTGTTCTAAAATGGAACGTTTGCCTCTAAAAAAATCTTTTTGAACCTACAACCTTCAGCTTACAAGCGTGTTGTGTTAACTGTCAGCGCTACACGATTAGTTGAGACAAACAGTATTTTGAAAGATTGAAGTCAGCCAGCTGAAAATTCTCCAGACTGTTATATTTCGAATCAAACTTCATCTTCATCATCCTCATTCTGAGATTTTGAGCTGAAGCTCTGAAAATGGTTGGTTTCCTGTGAGTGTAACACTCATTGTGGTCCCTATTGGCACAATGAAGTATGGTTTCCTCTGTCTATGCTGGTTGATGAGAGTAACGCTATATTTGTGGTCCCCGCTGGACAAAAAAGAAACATCGTTTCTAAGAATTAGCTATGCTGAAGGACAGCCTATATACTTGGTAAAAGTGAAACATAAATAAATATTAATATAAATATTGAAATAAATGAATACATAGACGTGTGTGTAATTTATTTATTTACTTTGCTATCATATAAACAATGACATTTAGTACTGTATGAAATTAAATATTCAACAGTTCTTGTTCAATTGTATATTAGTGAAGATTTTTGTACATAAAGGTTGTCATGCTTTTTATATACTTATAAATACATTGTAACGACCTGGACAATTGCTTTGTTGCAGGACTTGTTGTTCAGTTTGTATTGGAAGGGGAACGGGACGGGTCACGGTGTTAGTGAATGGGGAGAATGTGTGCAGGACTTGTTGTTCAGTTTGTATTGGAAGGGGAACGGGACGGGTCACGGTGTTAGTGAATGGGGAGAATGTGTGCAGGACTTGTTGTTCAGTTTGTATTGTAAAGGGAACGGGACGGGTCACGGCGTTAGTGAATGGGGAGAATGTGTGCAGGACTTGTTGTTCAGTTTGTATTGGAAGGGGAACGGGACGGGTCACGGTGTTAGTGAATGGGGAGAATGTGTGCAGGACTTGTTCAGTTTGTATTGGAAGGGGAACGGGGCGGGTCACGGTGTTAGTGAATGGGGAGAATGTGTGCAGGACTTGTTGTTCAGTTTGTATTGGAAGGGGAACGGGACGGGTCACGGTGTTAGTGAATGGGGAGAATGTGTGCAGGACTTGTTGTTCAGTTTGTATTGGAAGGGGAACGGGACGGGTCACGGTGTTAGTGAATGGGGAGAATGTGTGCAGGACTTGTTGTTCAGTTTGTATTGGAAGGGGAATGGGGCGGGTCATGGTGTTAGTGAATGGGGAGAATGTGTGCAGGACTTGTTGTTCAGTTTGTATTGGATGGGGGACGGGTCACGGCGTTAGTGAATGGGGAGAATGTGTGCAGGTTTTGTTCAGTTTGTACTGGAAGGGGAATGGGACGGGTCACGGCGTTAGTGAATGGGGAGAATGTGTGCAGGACTTGTTGTTCAGTTTGTATTGGAAGGGGAGCGGGACGGGTCACGGTGTTAGTGAATGGGGAGAATGTGTGCAGGACTTGTTGTTCAGTTTGTATTGGAAGGGGAACGGGACGGGTCACGGTGTTAGTGAATGGGGAGAATGTGTGCAGGGCTTGTTGTTCAGTTTGTATTGGAAGGGGAACGGGACGGGTCACGGTGTTAGTGAATGGGGAGAATGTGTGCAGGACTTGTTGTTCAGTTTGTATTGGAAGGGAAACGGGACGGGTCACGGCGTTCGTGAATGGGGAGAATGTGTGTTGTTGTTTATGGGGGTTGCAGAGCTGAGAATTCAACACCGTGTCCCTGAGTTGGGACTGCCACCGGTCCAGGTTTGACCCGGACAGTCCAGGAATTAGCACCTGTGTCTGTGTGGCAGGAATTAACAAGCCTGGATGTCGTGATGTCAGGTTTATAAGTGAAACGCACCAGAAACACCAACCTTCCTATAATATTTTCTTTGACATACATTAGTTGCTTAAACGATTTCCACTGTTGTATTTAGAAAAACGTACTGTTTAGTCCTGATCTGTACATTCTACTGGGGACTGCGAACATATCCACGTGATTTAAACAATCCAAGTGAGAGGTTGCAGTCATGTGACCCCAGCAGGCTACATACTGTGGGTATTTTGCAACCACAGAGTATTCTACCTTCAGTCACAGGAATTAGAAAGATATCATTTATGATGTGCCAGGTACTTGGAATCTGTGGCCTCTACTGTGCATCACCGGTGAGCGAGCGCACTGACGTGATTTGACCAAGATTCCTTTATCCTTTTAAGAAAACGTACATACTGGTACATGTTTAAGAAAAAATACATTTTCAATAGTTTGTTACAAAATACAATATGAATTATGTACAGTTTCTATGTTCGTATATAAACGTTTAACATCTTTCATTAAATATACTCACAATTAAAACCATGTATAAGATTAGTATAACTTTGTACGGGGATTAAAAAAAACTTTTGTTCTACGAAGCGTCAGTAACTAGAATCTGTAAATTTCCTGTAAAATCAGCTTCAGCGAGTGACAGCTACATGGCTAAGCTATGGAGACTTCTGTTCAGTTTAAGTTGCCTAAAATTACAGGTAGATTGATGCTGTTTGCAATTGTTGTACTTTTAAATATGTTATAAATGATGATGCTTCATATTAGTTCAGTAAACAATGAATGTAGCATTCTGTTAACGGTAAAGGCATATTTTATGTAAGGACTGGGAATCACCAACCTGCTTAATTGTGTTAAACTGCAGTATGTAATTCAATATGTTAACGTAACATTATATTCGACTATGATGCAACATTGGTTAATTCTGTAGGTTGCTGGGCACAGGTATAATTGCAGTAATTTATCTTAAATGGCACTTATATGCAGGGGTCGGCACAGTCATATTGCACCTCAGACACCTTACAAAATACTGACCTCACTAGGACAAGATCATATATTTTGTCCGTTAGTATTACGTATACTTCATTATATCCCAATATCAAATAAACATACCTCATAATGCTGTGATAGCATTACAGCAAGGGTGCTGGAACTAGAGGAGCTCTCAGCACCCCCTGCTTTAAACATGGTTCCAGTGCCACTGCATTACTGCAAGGACACTGGAACTAGAGGAGCTCTCAGCGCCCTCGCTTTAAACATGGTTCCAGTGCCACTGCATTACTGCAAGGGCACTGGAACTAGAGGAACTTTCAGCCCCCCCACTTTAAACATGGTTCCAGTGCCACTGCATTACTGCAAGGACGCTGGAACTAGAGGAGCTTTCAGCACCCCCGCTTTAAACATGGTTCCAGTGCCACTGCATTACTGCAAGGACGCTGGAACTAGAGGAGCTCTCAGCACCCCCGCTTTAAACATGGTTCCAGTGCCACTGCATTACTGCAAGGACACTGGAACTAGAGGAGCTCTCAGCACCCCCGCTTTAAACATGGTTCCAGTGCCACTGCATTACTGCAAGGACGCTGGAACTAGAGGAGCTCTCAGCACCCCCGCTTTAAACATGGTTCCAGTGCCACTGCATTACTGCAAGGACGCTGGAACTAGAGGAGCTCTCAGCACCCCCGCTTTAAACATGGTTCCAGTGCCACTGCATTACTGCAAGGACGCTGGAACTAGAGGAGCTCTCAGCACCCCCGCTTTAAACATGGTTCCAGTGCCACTGCATTACTGCAAGGGCACTGGAACTAGAGGAGCTCTCAGCACCCCCGCTTTAAACATGGTTCCAGTGCCACTGCATTACTGCAAGGGCACTGGAACTAGGGGAGCTCTCAACACCCCCGCTTTAAACATGGTTCCAGTGCCACTGCATTACTGCAAGGACACTGTAACTAGAGGAGCTCTCAGCAGCCCCGCTTTAAACATGGTTCCAGTGCCACTGCATTACTGCAAGGACACTGGAACTAGAGGAGCTCTCAGCAGCCCCGCTTTAAACATGGTTCCAGTGCCACTGCATTACTGCAAGGACGCTGGAACTAGAGGAGCTCTCAGCAGCCCTGCTTTAAACATGGTTCCAGTGCCACTGCATTACTGCAAGGACGCTGGAACTAGAGGAGCTCTCAGCAGCCCTGCTTTAAACATGGTTCCAGTGCCACTGCATTACTGCAAGGACACTGGAACTAGAGGAGCTCTCAGCACCCCTGCTTTAAACATGGTTCCAGTGCCACTGCATTACTGCAAGGACACTGGAACTAGAGGAGCTCTCAGCACCCCTGCTTTAAACATGGTTCCAGTGCCACTGCATTACTGCAAGGACACTGGAGCTAGAGGAGCTCTCAGCACCCCTGCTTTAAACATGGTTCCAGTGCCACTGCATTACTGCAAGGACACTGGAACTAGAGGAGCTCTCAGCACCCCTGCTTTAAACATGGTTCCAGTGCCACTGCATTACTGCAAGGACACTGGAGCTAGAGGAGCTCTCAGCACCCCTGCTTTAAACATGGTTCCAGTGCCACTGCATTACTGCAAGGACACTGGAACTAGAGGAGCTCTCAGCACCCCTGCTTTAAACATGGTTCCAGTGCCACTGCATTACTGCAAGGACACTGGAGCTAGAGGAGCTCTCAGCACCCCTGCTTTAAACATGGTTCCAGTGCCACTGCATTACTGCAAGGACACTGGAACTAGGGGAGCTCTCAGCACCCCTGCTTTAAACATGGTTCCAGTGCCACTGCATTACTGCAAGGACACTGGAACTAGAGGAGCTCTCAACACCCCTGCTTTAAACATGGTTCCAGTGCCACTGCATTACTGCAAGGACACTGGAACTAGAGGAGCTCTCAGCAGCCCTGCTTTAAACATGGTTCCAGTACCACTGCATTACTGCAAGTGTGCTGGAACTAGAGGAGCTCTCAGCAGCCCTGCTTTAAACCTGGTTCCAGTGCCACTGCATTACTGCAAGTGTGCTGGAACTAGAGGAGCTTTCAGCACCCCCGCTTTAAACATAGTTCCAGTGCCACTGCATTACTGCAAGGACGCTGGAACTAGAGGAGCTCTCAGCACCCCCGCTTTAAACATGGTTCCAGTGCCACTGCATTACTGCAAGGGCACTGGAACTAGAGGAGCTCTCAGCACCCCTGCTTTAAACATGGTTCCAGTGCCTCCTGTTTTCTATCGCTTTTCTTACAAACATATTTTTTGCTGCAGACGTGTTTTCATATTTTGTACACCATTTCTTGGCAATGCTCTGGCCACTGCAGATTAATTCCACCCTTGATTGTTAAAAAACAAAATATTCATTTTCCCAAGCAGGATTGAAATATCATCTTTTAGGTTTCGTTGCAGCTATCTCCGGAGGCTAACTGATACTGGACTGTCATTCTGTCTGATTTATTATTTATTATTATTACTTAAAATTGCATATGAGGGAAACAGTACAGCATCAAAAAATGGTTGCACAATGGTAATTCTTTTTAATTTGGAGGAGATATACTGTATATATTATTCCTTCTTGGTCCATTTTCAGTCCAGCAATACGTTATACAAGAAATAGATGGAGATGCATTGCACGTTTTAGTTTTTGTTGTTCGGATCAAGAAAATTTGAGTGATAACCAGTTTTTTCAGCTCATGGTGTCGGTACGTAGAGCTGTTTGTTCGCTAGAATCTATTTTAATGGAAACCTGTTTTTGTACGATAAGATTCGCATATATATATATATATATATATATATATAATATATATATATATATATATATATATGCCAAATTTTGCAAGTTCACTAGAAATGTGTTCTTCTTGTTGATGGAATCACAGCTATTTTCAGGGTAATTAAATGAAATCCAACAATGCACGCTCCATTTGAATACGCAAGTAACTTCAATGTGTCCTTTGCTTAGCAACCGGTTCAAAACCGCAAGCCTGTTGCCAGGGGAGACCAGATTTCGCGTGACCCCACACTACACTGGGCAGCAGTGTGGAGTAGTGGTTAGTGCTCTGGACTCTAGACCGGAGGGTCGTGGGTTCAATCCCAGGTGGGGGGACACTGCTGCTGTACCCTTGAGCAAGGTACTTTACCTAGATTGCTCCAGTAAAAACCCAACTGTATAAATGGGGAATTGTATGTAAAAATAATGTGATATCTTGTGACAATTGTAAGTCGCTCTGGATAAGGGCATCTGCTAAGAAATAATACACCAGTGTTGGCAATGTTTGTGTAAGTCTTTAAAAGAATATACACAGTTTGATAAAGTTTGTGGAACATTGTATCACAGATCTTGTTTTGTAACAAATCTACCTTTAAGGCCCGAGGACAAAAGGACTCCTTACTGATTGGTTGTTTTAGGAGAACGCATTCTAAAATACTCAACATAATTAATGAAAAGAGAAATATTGTAACTTTTGCCAACTTTCATCCATCATTCTTGAGATTAGACAGATAAAGTCCTTTGTTATTATAAACTTATTACAATTAATTCTGTGTAATTCTGTGTCTATAGTAAAGCCAGCCCTGCTGTTAAGGACAGATTCTGTTGGTCCCTTCAATGGCCTTAGTAGTACTGTAAATAAATAAAATACATGCTTACTTTTTTTTCAGCAACTTCTAAACAGAATCCTGTGTGCTGTCATGGACAGTGTGGAGATGGAATCTTTCCAGATTAAAGAGGAGTTCCCTGAACTTGAACCTCTCCCCTTTACAATGGAGTTCTTTGGGCTGGCTTCCCTCCTCATTAAACAGGAGCTCTGTGAGATGCAATGTGACAGCAGCCAGCCAGAGGTCTCTGAGATTAAAGCTGAGCACAATGAATTGGAGATCCCCCAGACAGAAGAACCCCTTCCTGTTAAACAAGAAGAGGTGCTGGAAATTGTCTGTATTAAATGGGAGCCCCCTGAAGTAGAGTTTGCCCACACGGAACCAGGGAAGGAAGAATCTGAGGACTTCAAACCAAACATCCCAGAGCTGGAGCCTGTACGCCTGCGGGAGTGTAGCGTGGTGCTGGAGAGAGTCTGCATGAGAGAGCAAGGTGCTGGAGAGGAAGGCTCTCCCAACAGCATGCAAGGAGGTGGACAGGGAGACAGGCGCTCACATTCAGAATGCAGTCTAGCAGGTGAGTGACTCCCAGTAGCTGTGACATTGTCATTCTAGATTGCATGATATCCACAGTGTGGTTGAGAGGGAGGGAGGGAGCATGTTGGTTACATTACTAGCTATTTGTTTTCACTGTACCACTCGCACCAGTTCAAGCTAGGACTCACTACTGGTGATACTATTTAGATCTAGATGTAAGCCTCCATCACACGGGCACTCCTACCTGATTATACCAAGGGGGAGAAGAACTAAAGTACTGTATATAACATTAGAAATGTTCAGTGTCTAAATAGAGGGATATTATTGTACATGTGTGATGTCATTATGGGTGCTAGATTCCATTACATTTATCAGAAGTTTAAACTTTTGAAAATACATAGTTTAAATGTTAAAATACAAACATTGAGATAGTGTTGTTACTCATTTTTACATAAATAGCTTTCTCTAAATTACTGCATGTATGTTATAAATAGGGCTTCTGATTGTCTGTGTTGTACCTCTGCTTTTCTAATCTCTTTAAAGAATGCAGTTGATCCTGTTCATCCATTCGTGTATCTCAATCACACTGAGAAACACGTTCATGTGAAACAACTAAATGGGGTTTTCATTTAAATGCAGAAGTGACTCCTCTTAATGTAAATACAGAAATGCAGAACGATTGTAATAAAGTGTGTGCAGCATAAAATACTGTATTGTTCATTCTAGCTTTAATAAAGAGGAGTCTCTTATTAACATGTCGCGATCTCGTTTGCACGTCCTGCTTGTAATGAAAATGAAGGCTTGGCTGATTTAAGTGCCTTCAGATGCATCTGGTGAAGACAATGAAAGAAAACTCTGAGTAGCTGTATTTGCAGATACGCTCTTGTTGTTAATATTTGGCCATTTTTGACAAAGTTTAAACAATTAAGCAAAATTAAAAACGCTTGACCCTTTACTGACATTTAAACTCTAAATGTTGAACACATTAAAAGAATCTTTTCTAAGGTTACTTTAAATCAAGGGTTTCATGGATGAGCAACACAGGAGGCTGAATGTCCTGTATATCTAGATAATCGGTTTTTATTTTGCCACATCACTAGTTTTGTTTTGTTCACAATATGTGTTGCAAGCTGCAGGAGTGCTTGAGAAAACACCTGGGCTCGGGTACAGAAATATCGCGCGTGCGTGTCCACATCCAGCAGTCTGAGAAACTGCATCTGCACGGGGGGGGGGGATGCAGAATTCCATGGGGTACAGAAATCTGCATAACACCCGTCAGAACAATTTTGATTTTGAGATGCATGCCTCAGTTCGAATGTCAGGGATCATGTGTTAATCGGCCCTGCACATGCCCTAAGGTTTGGTTCATACACCTGTGGCAGGAGTGTGGATGACATTATTCAACCTGTCACAGAGGGTCGGAGACCCTCAACTCCAACCAGAAATTGTCAGTCTGAAGTATGAACCAACCTTAAGCCTACAAGCAGTCCCTCTTACTGTCTTTCCTGTTCATATTTTCCAGGTTCCAGTCCAGCAGCTAAAGCGAGGGCAGGCGGTGGAGAATATCCTGACTGTGGGAAAGGTATCACGCTGTTAGGGCATTTAAACAAAACCCAGCGGACTTCCACAGGAAAGAAACCGTATCACTGCTATGGCTTTGGGAAGAGTTTCAGTCAGTCAGGATACCTTGTTTCACACCAGCGAATTCATACAAGAGAGAAACCGTATCGCTGCTCTGACTGTGGGAAGAGTTTCAGTGTGAAACAAAGCCTTCAAAACCACCAGCGAACTCACACAGGAGAGAAACCGTATCGCTGCTCTGACTGTGGGAAGAGTTTCGGTCACTCAGGAACCCTGAAAGCACACCAGCGAACTCACACAGGAGAGAAACTGTATCGCTGCTCTGACTGTGGGAAGAGTTTCGGTCACTCAGGAACCCTGAAAGCACACCAGTGGACTCACACAGGAGAGACACCGTATCACTGCTCTGACTGTGGGAAGAGTTTCACTGTGAAACAAGTCCTTCAAAACCACCAGCGAATTCACAGAGGAGATAAACTTTAAAAACCATGTTCAATGGGACTTTTCACTCATGAAGGGGAAAAAAATATTAACCTTGAATTACGAATCCCTGTGTAAAAACGGTTTTGTAGATCACTCTTAAGAGCATGCATTTAAAACTCTAAAAGTGGGTGGTGACGCGGACACGTCACAAGAGGCTTCTCTGCTGTCAGTTTAACTCAGGCTGTCAATGCAGTCAGTGCCTGGGGGCAGGAATATGCAGAAAGGAAACTATTCCACACCTCATCTGATGGACAAGTCAGGAGAAATCAATAACTCAGTGTGGAAATGAGTTTCAGGATTTAACATTTTGAACTTACTGTATTTATTTTCAAGTTAATTATCATGCTTTTTATTTTTTTTAATGATCTAATGTACAATAAATGATAAATTGTTTGTTTGTCATGATTTGTGTTGTGTGATGCTCTACAGAATTCCTGGGTGCTGGTTAATCTTCCCCTCTGGTAACAGCTCGTGCACAGCTCCTGGGTATTGCAAAACGTCAGCAGGTTTAGAGCTAGAATTCAGTACTTTTAACCATTCCACATAAAGAAGATGGAAACCAGTTTCCCCCTCTACAAATTTAAATAATTAAGAGTGAAATTAAACTTTTTAATATCGAAGTACAGAACTATTTATTCCCATTTCCCACTTGCTGCTCTGCTCTGCAGGGACAGGTGTCCATGCTCACACAGCTGCTTTGCTGCGGGATGCAAACGTGTCATGTGACAGAGTTGCATTCCACAGCAGGTGCAGAGCTTCCCTTTAAGAGTTCATTTTAAAAGAATAATATGTATCAGAAATTAATGCACGATGATACCGAAGAAAAAAAAGTCATTGTGTAAGACTGGATCCTATTATAATACAAAGCGCAGCACAATCTCAGTTCCATTTAGTTTAGATTCAAGTTTAGTTGTGTGCGATGCACGGGTGTGGCCGGCCCTTTGTTTGTGAAATGAACGCGGCATGGCGGCATCAACAAGAGTCCTACTAAAAAGAAGATCAGGATGACTGGGGTGAGTGCCTGCAATTACTCTCACTGACACTAGAGGCCACTACAATACTGTCTATGCTTTATTTACTGTGCTTTGATAGACACCTCTTTAAACACATCTGTAATTGTGAAATATGCAGTTGAATACACATTTTCAGGAGAAATACTGTTATTAATACAGTCTGCTGTGGGAAAATGGCAAAAGACACAAACAACTTTTCTGCCAGTTCTTACTGGCATGATGGGTATTGATATATTTGAGTAATGTAGCAAACATTGTGTAGCTACACAAATCACTGCTTTCTAGCTATTACAAGTTTTTTATTATTGGAGTTGGCCAAGAAACCCTGTCTAGTTACTCGCATCACTGCTTCATCTTCCCACTAATAATAGCTAGAAAGCAGTGATATAACGTTTAAAGTTTCTTTATTTATATAGCACCTTTCACACAGTGTCTCAAAGTGCTTTACAATACAATAAAAAAACAACAAAACACAGAATTAAACACCATTTTTACAGCAAAATTGGTAATATTAATGAAAAGTAAGCAACAACTCTGTTTAAAAACAGAAATACAGTGAACAAGTTTAAAATAATAACAGATTGATACATAAAACCAGGATTCAAAAGCTAATCTAAAAAAATGAGTTTTTAACCTTGATTTATAAACATGCAGTGACTCTGCTTCTGTGATGTCGCATGGCAATCTATTCCACTGTCTTGGTGTGTTATTATAGCTGAAAGCTCTTTCAACCGTTCTCTTGGTCTTAATCTTTGGAACAAGCAAAAGACTGGAGTCGGCTGACCTTAGAGCATGGACAGGTGCATGTGGGCACAGGAGCTCTTTAGATAGTCAGGAGCCAGACCATGGAGCACCTTGTAAGTCAGCAGCAAGACCTTCAAATCAATTCTAAAACGTACTGGAAGCCAGTGAAGTGCAGTCAGTACTATGGGCTCTCTCTTCTTTGTTCTGGCAGCTGCATTTTGAACAAGCTGCAAATGGAATAAGGCATGATGTGGTAGCCCAGATAACAGAGCATTGCAGTGATCCAGTCTAGATTAAACAAATGCATGAATTAGCTTCTCAGCATCAGGCAGTGATAAAAAGACCTAATATTGGCAATGTTACATAAATAATAAAAGGACACTTTAGTGGTATTGTGAATATGACCCTCAAATCATAAATCAGAATCAATTACAAATCCCAGGTTTCTGGCTTTGGAATTTATATTTGAATTATATTTACCTGAATTAGTTTATATAGAATTTACCAACTCCAATTTCTGCTCCAACTTCAGTCTTACCTGAATTTAACTGCAAAAAATGTTGGGACATCCAGCTTTCCACCTCCGACAGACATGCAATTAGGGTGGAGACAACCGATATATCCCCAGGTTTCACAGAGATGTCAAGCTGCGTGTCGTCAGCATCACAGTGAAAATGTACATGGTGTTTACGGATAATCATGCCCAATGGTAGCATGTATAAGGAGAATAGTAAGGGGCTAAGAATGGAGCCCTGGGGTCACCACAGGAGATAGTGGATAATTGTGATACAGAGTCTGCTATTGAAACAAAATTCTACCTGTCCGTAAGAAATGACCTAAGCCAGTCTAAAACAGTTCCTGAAAGCCCTATCCAACTTTCAAGGTGATCAGTTAAACTAGCATGATCAATAGTATCAAATGCTGCACTTAGATCTAACAGAACCAGAATGAATATGTGACTGGAGTCTGCGCTCATTAGTAAATCATTCAGCACTTTGACTAGGGCAGTCTCTGTACTGTGACCAGATCTAAAGCCTGATTAAACTTTAAGTTATTTATTATTATTATTATTATTATTATTATTATTATTATTATTATTATTTATTTCTTAGCAGACGCCCTTATCCAGGGCGACTTACAATTGTTATAAGATATCACATTATACATTATTTCACATTATACAGATATCACATTATTTTACATACAATTACCCATTTTCTTGGTTATCACCCAGAAATATATTGCATTGGCCAGCTGCCACCTTCTCTAAAACCTTAGTGGGAAAAGGTAAATTGGATGGAGGTCTAAAGACACTAGACAGTGTTTCCTGGACATCTTCCCTAATTAAAACAAAGCGTTAGTGTCATCGCTGCAGTTCAGGGTGTTTTTATTGATGAATTAAAAATGAGTATCTGGTAATCTGTAAATAAACAATTAAAAAATAAAAAATATATATATTTTGTAACCATAGCAAACATAACACCAAATTCAAGTACTGTGTAAGGATTTTAAAACTCTTGCTTCCCTGATCTTGTAGCTGTTTAGCCTGGCATGTGACCCCAAATACACCCATGTGGGAGTGACTGGCTTTTCATAACTCAGAGTGCAGCTGTGACCTCGGAGGGATGATCAAAACTTTCTTTCTGCTTAATAAGCTGTTTTGAGCCTGTGTACAAACCATAATCAAACCAATTCAAACTGGTTTAAAATCCCTTACTTTTGTTAAAAGTGACATGCTATAACTTCAGGTAAGTGTCACGGAACTCATAATAACACACTATACAATTGGAACACGCAGTTTTTTTCTGATAAGCACGCACCGTGTGTGGGGCAGGGTACACACTGTTCCAGTTAAATGGCATGAGCTCTTATTATTTCATCAGCCTTTGTTCCTTTTCATTATACAATCCGTTACTTATGCTTCCCATTTAAATGTTGAAGGAAGTGAGAAATCATTGAAACTGTAAACATTGTGCGATTTTCCTGTGTAAGCTCTGAATCAACGCAGGGTTAATGAACTCTTAACATCAAGCTGTACATGGCTGGTGCACATCAGTAGTTTGCAATCACCAGTCTTGTCGTTCACCCTTGTGATGCATGAGTATAGCGCTTTGCTGCCTGTGAGAATTGAGCAAAACTCATGTTCTTAAATGGAACTTCTTGTTATCTGGGTTTCTGCTGACATTGGTAAAGTGTAGAAGAAACGCTTTTAATGTTTAATGTTCACTTTTAATATGCTTTGTCTCACACCATGGATCATGCGAGGGAAATGAGACCAAATTTGGGCAAGGAAATTACATAAGCTAGCTGTATATTTGTGCTGTATGAAGTCATTTATTTGCTTAGAAACTAACATCTCTGTGCCATGCCAGCTCAAAAAAAACAAGATCTCCAATGCCATGAAAGCTCAGCTCAGCTCAGAAAATAACATCTACACTGATGCCAGCTCAGAACACCAACAGCTGAGACCTGTGTGTGAGATCACTGAGGTGTGTGAGATCACTGATAGCTAAATATTTAAATAAATCTTAAATCTCTCTTAACTAGATTTATATATATATATATATATATATATATATATATATATATATATATATATATATATATATATATATATATATAAACATTAATCTAACACGTGCATTAAAACTATGCTTTAAAACAAGCAGAGGGAAACGTACTTAAAATCAGCTGTCCCCCCTTTCAATATCTTCTACAGGTACTGCCCTGACTACAGGAAGTCAGTACTCAGGGAAGTCAATAAAAGCTTCCCTCACCAACATGGCTGCTTCCCCACTTCCTGTCAAGATGGAGGACCTCACCACCACACCCAACTCAGGTTACCTGAACCATTGCATATCAGTTTATCTCAACAATAGTACTGCAATACATTGTTCTGGAAGTGTGCTCCTTTCCAAACCAGCTCTCTAAACCGTACTCTTCATTAACCTTTCTTTTGGTTTTCAGGACACTCCCAACCACAGGCCTCCAGTCCCCGTACAACAGGGAAGTGAATTTTGTTTTTATTATTTTCCTTACTAGACACAAGGATCAGCAACACCATACAAAAACAGATTAAAAACATTTGCAGTAAATGTCCAGATACATACTGAGACAATGTGAGGGTCTCCTCCCTCACACTCCTCCTCCTCCTCCTCCTCCTCCTCCTCCTCCTCCTCCTCCTCATCATCATCATCCTTATCTTCCTCATCAGGTCAATCAGGCTTGGCTGTTTCCAGACTTGACCCTTGACCGTTGTGACTTGAGACGACATAAATATATATTAGACCAAACAGTTCTAGTAAATGTCCACACGGTGGCAGCATTGTATAAGGAATAAGAACATAAGAACATAAGAAAGTTTACCAACGAGAGGAGGCCATTCAGCCCATCTTGCTCGTTTGGTTGTTAGTAGCTTATTGATCCCAGAATCTCATCAAGCAGCTTCTTCAAGGATCCCAGGGTGTCAGCTTCAACAACATTACTGGGGAGTTGGTTCCAGACCCTCACAATTCTCTATGTAAAAAAGTGCCTCCTATTTTCTGTTCTGAATGCCCCTTTATCTAATCTCCATTTGTGACCCCTGGTCCTTGTTTCTTTTTTCAGGTCGAAAAAGTCCCCTGGGTCGACATTGTCAATACCTTTTAGGATTTTGAATGCTTGAATCAGATCGCCACGTAGTCTTCTTTGTTCAAGACTGAATAGATTCAATTCTTTTAGACTGTCTGCATACGACATGCCTTTTAAACCCGGGATAATTCTGGTTGCTGTTCTTTGCACTCTTTCTAGAGCAGCAATATACTTTTAGTAACGAGGTGACCAGAACTGAACACAATATTCTAGGTGAGGTCTTACTAATGCATTGTAAAGTTTTAACATTACTTCCCTTGATTTAAATTCAACACTTCTCACAATATATCCGAGCATCTTGTTAGCCTTTTTTATAGCTTCCCCACATTGTCTAGATGAAGACATTTCTGAGTCAACATAAACTCCTAGGTCTTTTTCATAGTTCCCTTCTTCAATTTCACTATCTCCCATATGATATTTATAATGCACATTTTTATTGCCCGCATGCAATACTTTACACTTTTCTCTATTAAATTTCATTTGCCATGTGTCTGCCAAATTCTGAATGCTGTCTAGATCATTTTGAATGACCTTTGCTGCTTCAACAGTGTTTGCCACTCCTTCTATTTTTGTGTCGTCTGCAAATTTAACGAGTTTGTTTACTATATCAGAGTCTAAATCATTAATGTAGATTAGGAATAGCAGAGGACCTAATACTGATCCCTGTGGTACACCATTGGTTACCTCGCTCCATTTTGAGGTTTCTCCTCTAATCAGTACTTTCTGTTTTCTACCTGTTAACCACTCCCTAATCCATGTGCATGCATTTCCTTGAATCCCTACTGCGTTCAGTTTGAGAATTAATCTTTTATGCGGGACTTTGTCAAAAGCTTTCTGGAAATCTAAATAAACCATGTTGTATGCTTTGCAGTTATCCATTTTCAATGTTGCATCCTCAAAAAAGTCAAGTAGGTTAGTTAGACACGATCTCCCTTTCCTAAAACCATGCTGGCTGTCTCCCAGGATATTGTTACCATATAGGTAATTTTCCATTTTGGATCTTATTATAGTGTCCATAAGTTTACATATAATAGAAGTCAGGCTTACTGGTCTGTAGTTACCTGGTTTGGTTTTGTCTCCCTTTTTGTGGATCGGTATTACGTTTTCAATTGTCCAGTCTGTCGGTACAACCGCTGTGTCAAGAGACTGTTGCATGATCTTAGTTAGCGGTTTGTAAATAACTTTTTTCATTTCTTTGAGTACTATTGGGAGGATCTCATCTGGCCCAGGGGATTTGTTTATTTTAAGAGCTCCTAGTCCCTTTAACACTTCTGCCTCTGTTATGCTAAAGTTATTTAAAACTGGATAGGAACAGGTCGACATGTGGGGCATGTTGTCTGTGTCCTCCTTTGTAAAAACCTGTGAAAAGTAATCATTTAATATATTTGTTATTTTTTTTTCTTTGTCTATGATTTTGCCATTTGTGTCTCTTAGACATTTAACCTCCTCTTTGAATGTTCTCTTGCTGTTGTAATAAATGCACTGGTACAGTTGAAAAGCGTGTTTTCTGCGTAGATTGTACTGAGAAAGCTGTAATAGAACTCTGAACAGTCACTCAAAGTGCTTTCACGTTGCATAAGTTATGTTATATTTTTGTTTTATGCTATGTTATGTTTTATAATTGTATATGTGCATAGAGCTTTCTACACCTGTTTACACAGAAGTTTATTGCGTAATGTTTATTTGATTACAATTTTTCATGTTTATGTATGTGCTTTTTTTGAAAAAATAAGAAAAAAGTTTCATTTTCAATAGAGATGTGCATGACAAATATTTTGACTATCGATAATTCCACAGCTGTTGAGGTCGACTAATGAATGAACTATAAAGGTTGTGACAATTTTTAAAAAAGTAATGCTTGCTTATAAAATATTGGCGCCTCCCGTATCATTTAATTAAATTATTAATTTGATTTTCATTCAATAATAGTTTAGCAATGTGAGCTGCTAGGCAAATGCCTTAACATTAGCGTCCTTGTGGCAATAATGTTTTCCGGTCATAACAGCGAAATACAAAATGCATTAGACTATCTAGCTAGCTAATTTATACAACCCACTTAACTAAATGATTTACTTTTCCCACGTTTTCAAACCACACTCAACATATAGAATACCGGTCTACGTTAAATCAAATCAGTTCGAGTTCCAGTGAATAAAAAATAAATAGCCTATATAGGCAACAGCTTGCTATGTATGTAGCTAGCTGTGATAAAGAGAGAAAGAGTCGATGTTGTAAATCTCCCTCCCGATCGGAAAAAACGCTGTGTAAAGGTGGTGGTATGCTGCCTCCTAGATGGACTGCCTGGACGGTATGCAGAAACCGGAAGGTGACCATATTAGGGGGAGTGCGTAGTTGCACGTACCCGGAAAGACTCCATTGCAATCAGCTGCGGAACGGCCCTCTATTGGAGAAACCATGGTAACAGACTGATTGCGGGGAAGGCTTTGTGGGTACAAAGGGGAAGCAGCAATGTCAATACTCCGCCTTACGCTGATAAACGAAAACAGACGGCCGGAGCCTGTATTGTTTTATTGTTTTGGGTTACGTGTGTTTTGTGTTGCAGAGGAGGAGTGAGCACCGCAGAGCTGTAGCGACAGAGCCAGCAGAGGAGGAGTGAGCACCGCAGAGCTGTAGCTACAGAGCCAGCAGAGGAGGAGTGAGCACCGCAGAGCTGTAGCTACAGAGCCAGCAGAGGAGGAGTGAGCCGCGGACCGGCAATATATATAGAGCACGTCCCTGCACTGCACATCACAGCACCACGCTTCTCAGGACCCGAGCACGGAGAACGTGGGGACGGACAAAGTCCCGGTTTTGGTTTATACTTTTTGTTTAAATTAAGAGAGCTGCCGTGTACCCCCCCCCCAATACCATCGCTGGTAAAGGGGTGGACTTATTTGTGTTATTTTTTTTATTATTAAAACACGCAGACTGTTATGGGAGAAACATTGTTTGGACCTGATTTATTCACTGTACCACTGCACCTGACCACACTAGCTTAATAATATTAATAAATAAATGAATGAACAAAAAGACCTGAGTGGCATTAACGCACTAGCTTTCCATGGAAGCAAAAAACAATCCTAACAAAAACTTTACTAATAATTAGGCTATCAATGTCCATTATTATTATCATGTTCACTTATTCTTGTTTAAATATATCAGCATGTCCACATGGTCCGGGAGAAGACGAGTGCGCAGTCTGTTGACTATTAGGCCCGCAGCCGAGAAAACTCTCTCAGCTGGTACAGAAGTTGCTGGGTTGCACAGGTAGGCTTTCGCAAGCCGTGATAACTTCCTGTACCTGTTTTCATTCACCTTCCACCATGCCAGAGGGTCTTCATAGGGAGGAATGCACTCTTGTGTGTACTTTTCCAGTTCTGTTTGCAGAGCGGTTGTGGCGTCTTTGTAGTACTCATCTCCGAATAATGTAGCCACAGCAGAATCCTTGTCACAGCGTTGTTGCTTTGCGGGTGGTCCACTTGCCTCTGATGTACCTGGTTCCTTTTCTGCGATATCAGTGTTCTCCGGGAGACTTGAAAGTAATTCCCCAACTTTACCTTTGACTGCATTCCTGACCGCATTCTCTGTAAACTTCAGGTTTTTGTGTCTGGGGTCTAGAAATGAAGCGATGAGCGCCACCTTCTGCGCTGTTTCTGTGTCTTCGGGTGCCAAGCGGCGCTTAAGTGACTCGGATACAGTTGTTTTAAACTGTGAGACTTTTGTGGACTCTCCTGTGGTAGAAATCAGATGCTTGGACAGCAGAGTGGACGTGACAGGGTACATCATAGAGATCGATACCTCCGACTCACCGCACAAAGCAGTTGTAGCGCATTTCAAGGATCGTAACACTGGCAGTAGCTCCTCGATAACGTCCCAACTGTCGTCAGCCAGGTCAAGTGTGCGGGCATCTGAAAGCTTTGTGTACACCCTGTCAGACAGGACTGCGACAACTGCCCATCTCTGTTCCTGTAAGCGCTCAAACATGTCGCAGATTGAATAACATCGGGTCTGGCAATACTGCACCAGACGGTGCTCAGGCAGAGTTTGTTGTTTTTTAAAGCCATCATTGATGGCGAGCTGCAGAGTGTGTGCAAAGCACAATTTCGAGTCCCATTCAACAAACTCAGAGTTTGCTAAGATGATGTTGCTGGCATTGTCGTGAACACAGGCAGTGATTTTCCCCCATAAACCCCAATGGTCTACAGCAGTGTTCAACACATTTGTGAGATTCTCTGCTGTATGCCTCTCTGGCATGGCGTGAGTCTGTAGAACAACACTTTTCATTTCCCAATCCTCTATGAAATGACAGGTTATCGTGACGTACGACTCGGTATTCAGTGCAGTCCACACATCTGTAGTAATCGCCACCTTCTCAGCCTTTGACAAGTTTCTGCGGACAGAAGCTGCTTAATCTGCACGCATTTTTTCGAGTCGAGTTGTAATTGTTTGTCGTACAGGGACTGTGTATTCTGGTTCCACAAATTTCATCAACTCCTGAAATCCCTCACCTTCAACAAAACTCATGGGAAGCATGTCCTTTGCCACCATATTAGCAATAAGGGCTGATGTTTCTTCAGCACGTATGTTGTCACACTGACGAGGCCTCACTGCAAAGGATGCAATGGCGGTTTGTTGCGGTCCTCTTTCCTTTTCTGTCGTTGCTAGCGTCGCAGAAGGGTGTTTGGCTTTTAGGTGGGTTAACATACCAGTTGTAGATTTGTGGTAGTTTAATTGCACTGCACATATTTTACACTTAACAGTGTTTTCATTTACTTTGTCAAAGTATTTCCATGCAGAACTTTTCTGTAAGGAAGCCATCGTTAGCCGAGGTATGTTCTAGTTTAGCCAATCACAGACAAGAAATAACAAATCCCACCCTCCAGTCAATCTTCATTACCGCTACATAGAGAGCCAATCAGCAGTACAGGCTTTAAAATAAAATCAATATATACGTATTTTTTTTAACTTTCGAATGTTGGATTCACTTGTTGATAGGTGCCATCGTTATCGAATAGTCGAATGTTCGACTATTCGGTCTCACCCCTAATTTTCAATGTAAATACTGTGTTTCTGCTCTGAAAATGTTATGTATGATGTTCGTAAATAAAAATATTAAGTTGTATCCGATTGTTTGTTTTTTATTTTCATATCGAAGGTGTTTTAAAATGGAGCCGCACATTTTGCGTTTGTATGTAGTCCGAAATCTCGACGGTTCTAGTGTTAACTAAAATCATGTCTTTTCGAATGGCTAGTTATACAGATTCTCAAATTATTTTGGCAATTTTATCTCTACTCAAATACCAAACACTGAGCACCTGGCGTTTTTATGAAATCACATGACTTGAGCTCAGTATTTTGTTATCCTAAGGAACAATACCACTTAAACAATCAACAAACCTATCTGCTCACTATGTAAAATGTAAATAACATTGTGTATGTGCCCAGTGAGCTATTGATGTAAAACCACAATGAGATTGGTAATGCTAGCCTGTAAAATGCAGTTGAATATATCAAGTGTTAGAAAGATGAGCTCAATCCTGATTCTGTGTTAAGGAATGTTCAAACCAGCTTTAATTCCAGTTGGGACACGGTTACATACAGGCTGCAGATTCTCAGGATTTAAATGATGTCACGATTGGAGAAGAATAAGCACCCCTGCTGTTAATAGGAGATGGAGAGAGGGGGAAGGTTAGAGAGGATGAGTGGTAAAGGGAGAGGGGATTGGAAGGAAGGAGGAAGAGGGATTCTGATACTAGACCAAAATCAGTCACACTGCCCTTGTCATTACTTTGTTTGATGCTGTTTCCTTCAACAAAGAACTCTCTCATATTTAATCTGTTCCACATATAAATCTGGAATGGCGAGGCAAAGGACTTGCTACTCTTGCCTGTAAGCATGGCCAGTGTTGACAATGACAAGGTCTTCACTATCATCAGCCCAGAAGAGTGCAGAGAGAGTGTCAGTGAAAGTGAAGAGGAGATTGTCTGAGCTGTTTGAATAGTTTCCTGGTTCAGACAGCAATGTGTGTTTAATATGCAGTGCTGACAGGGTCAGGGGACTCCAGCACAAGGTCTGTATTACTGTCCCAAGTACAGAAGAGTGGATAGAGTTTCTCATTGGGATTGAACTCCATGTCAGTGAAAGTGTAGATGTGAAATCTGGTCTCCACATTGTAAAAGGAGAGCCGCCCTTCCTCATAATCCAAATACACCCCCAGCTTCTGGCGCTTCAGGCTCAGGGGGAGGGGGGTCTGGGGGTCATTGAAAGCAGTGAACTAATCTCTATAGAACTTCACAGTCCAGTAACCCTACTGGGGGGTCATGTTGATCCCCCCTCCTCTGGACAGACTCTCTGCTGGCTCTTAATCTTCACCATGTAATCTACCCCACCTGCACCTGCCAGTAGTGTCTCCCTGAGGTGAAGCCCTCCCTGCCTAGCACATAGGACAAACGACCAAATCTATCTGGATTGTCAGGGAGATCCTGCCGTGTCTCTCCCAGTCTCACTCACTTCCCATCTGCAGACAGGGTGAGCTGGGGGTGTGCTGTATCAGGGTCAAGAGTTACATCCACTGTGGAGAAGAGAGGATTGTTTGGTTATTATCATAAACCTGGTTCGCTAAAATAGAAATGTAACCATTAACAAATGGGATATATCTCTTATCCTGAATTACCTGAGCACTTATATCAAAGCTGCACCTTTTAAAGGAAGGGGGGCCAGTGATAATGTTGATAAAGCTAGTATAGCAGTGAGAGAATGGATTTTAAAGATGGTTAGCCCTCCTTTAAATGGAGGGACCAGTGGTTAGTTAAGAACTGTTTCAGTTTAGGGGAGGTGGAGGTGGTGGTTTGGTTGCTGTGTTGGGGCTTGCAGTTCCTGTGCGTCATCATTTCCTGTCAGTCATGTAAACAGGGTCTGAAGCAGAATGCAGAGCATGCAGTTTAAAAATCTCACTGCAGTCCCGCAGTCTGGTGTAACTGCACAACACTTACACTCGGTAATACAGGTCCTAACTTTCTGTTTGTCTTGCTCTTCTGCCTACATGTTAATAAAATGTATTGATACTATTGAATGAATTGAACAGCACATTTCTCTCTGGAAATGGCTTCTTCCTTCCTTGATATGAGTTGAAAACATTGCGTTAAAATCATTTAAATGCCATTTGTTTATGTGTAATTGTAATATGATCCTAATGTCAAATAGTAGCCAAAATCTCTCTCTCTCTCTCTCTCTCTCTCTCTCTCTCTCTCTCTCTCTCTCTCTCTCTCTCTCTCTCTCTCTCTCTCTCTCTCTCTGTCGCTCTCTCCCCCCACTCTGTTCTTTACAGGAAGTTGCTCGCTGGTATTGTGGTCGGCGCTTACTTCCTGTCTGCAAAAGACAAACAAGGTAATAAAAAATAAATACGAATCTCTGGTTCAGAAACTCACCCTGCGTCTCTGTGAAAGTGCTGAATGGTAAGTGGCTGACATGATTTAACAAACATATTTTTTTTTACTTTTTGGATTTTATTTATATAGTGCCTTTCATACCACAGATTCTCAAAGCGCTTTACAAAACGCACTGGTATGTGCAGAAAAATAAATTCGGCAAATGCAAATATATATATATATATATACCAGTGCAGTGAGGCCAGCACAGGAGTGATATGAGAACCCCAGCAGCTGCATTCTGAACAAGCTGCAGACGTGATGAGGTGTGATGGGGAAGCCCAGCAAATACAGCATGGCAAGAGTAAAGTCTAGAAGAAAGCATGAATTAACTCAGCATCACACAAAGAAAGAACAATTAGAATTTTAGCAAGGTATCATAGATTAAACATGTTTGCAACGCATCAGGGGTTAAACGTTTTAGCAGTGTATTGTAGATTAAACATGTTTTCAATGTATCAGGGATTAAACGTTTAGCAGTGTATTGTAGATCAAATATGTTTTCAATGTATCAGGGGTTAAACGTTTAGCAATATATTGTAGATTAAACATGTTTGCAATGTATCAGGGATTAAACGTTTAGCAGTGTATTGTAGATCAAATATGTTTTCAATGTATCAGGGGTTAAACGTTTAGCAATATATTGTAGATTAAACATGTTTGCAATGTATCAGGGAGTAAACGTTTTAGCAGTGTATTGTAGATTAAATATGTTTGCAGTATATCATATATGGCTGTAGGATTAACTTTGTCAACTCCTTTAAGATTTTAAATCTAAATAAACTAAACATATATTTACAAATTTGTACAAACCCAACCTTCATACAAAAATTATATTGAAATATTTACATTAGAGGTTTATAGAAATGTCTGAAGTTACAGAAACGTTTAGTAATCTGACTTTAGTTTGGAGTTCAGATCCTTTTAATAATAGATTCTAAAACAACCCAAATACCGGTGTGTAACAGGGCCAGGAGCACATGAAGAGGAGGCAGGGCGAAGCACTGCTATGAAATACAGCGGCTCTCAGAAGTATTCACCCCCTTGGACTTTTCCACATTTTATTGTGTTACAACATGGAATCAAAATGGATTTAAATAGGAGTTTTTGCCACTGATCAACACAAAAAAAGTCCATAATGTCAAAGTGAAAAATAAAATCTACAAATTGTTCTAAATTAATTACAACTACAAAACAGAAAATAATTGATTGCATAAGTAATCACCCCCTTGAGTCAATATTTGGTAGAGGCACCTTTGGCAGCAATTACAGCCATGAGTCTATTTGGATAAGTCTCTACCAGCTTTGCACATCTGGACACTGCAATTTTTGCCCATTCTTCTTTGCAAAATTGCTCAAGCTCCGTCAAGTTGGATGGGGACCTTTGGTGAACAGCAATTTTCAACTCTTTCCACATATTCTCAATTGGATTGAGGTCTGGGCTTTGACTGGGCCACTCCAGGACACTGACCTTTTTGTTTTTAAGCCACTCCAGTGTGGCTTTGGCTGTATGTTTGGGGTCATTGTCCTGCTGGAAGATGAATCTTCTCCCAAGCCCCGGGTCTCTTGCAGACTTCAACAGGTTTTCCTCAGGATTTCTCTGTACTTTGCTGCATCCATTTTGCCCTCTATCTTTACGAGATTTCCAGGCCCTGATACAGAGAAGCATCCGCATAGCATGATGCTGCCACCACTATGCTTCATGGTAGGGATGGTGTTCTCAGGATGATGTGTGGTGTTAGGCTTGCGCCAAACATAGTGCTTAGCATTGAGGCCAAAAAGCTCTATTTTGGTCTCATCAGACCATAGAATCTTCTTCTACTTGGTCTCAGAGTCTCCCACATGCCTTCTGGGAAACTCTAGCTGAGATTAGATGTGTGTTTTTTTCAACAATGGCTTTCTTTTTGCCACGCTCCCATAAAGGCCAGTTTTGTGAAGCACCCAGGCTATTGTTGCCATATGCACAGTGTCTCCGTATGCAGACTGTATCTCCTTTAGAGTTGCCATAGGCCTCTTGGTGGCCTCCCTGACTAGTGCCCTTCTCGCCCGGATACTCAGTTTTTGAGGACGGCCTGTTCTAGACAGATTCACAGTTGTGCCATATTCTCTCCATGTCTTAATAATGGACTTTACTGTGCTCCGGGGGATATTCAATGCCTTGGAAATGTTCTTATATCCTACCCCTGATTGGTGCTTTTGAAGAACCTTATTCCGGATTTGCTTTGAATGTTCCTTCGTCTTCATGATGTAGTTTTTGTTAGGAAATGTACTAACCAACTGTGGGACCTCCCAGAGACAGGTGTATTTAACCTGAAATCATGTGAAACACCTTAATTGGACTCCATTCAACTAATTATGTGACTTCCAAAGACAATTGGTTGCACCAGTGCTTATTTAGGGGTGTCATAGCAAAGGGGGTGAATACTTATGCAATCAATTATTTTCTGTTTTATATTTGTAATTAATTTAGAACAATTTGTAGATTTTATTTTTCACTTTGACATTATGGACTTTTTTTGTGTTGATCAGTGGCAAAAACTCCTAATTAAATCCATTTTGATTCCATGTTGTAACTCAATAAAATGTAGAAAAGTCCAAGGGGGGTGAATACTTTTGAGAGCCACTGTATATTTTCTATTCTTTAACTTTGTTTATTTAAGATTACCGGATAATAAAACATTCCTCCTGCAGTTACTGAACATGTTCCCAATCACAAGGACTGTGATTTCCAGTGTTGGGTCTGCATGGCCAGTCTTCAGGGAGAATGTGTCATGTGCTTAGTGATGTCATTGATGATGTCATTGATGATGTCAGGTGTGATGGGAAACACACACATAAGGGTGCAGAGTTAAGGTTGCGTGGCTTCCTGAACTTGCAATTTCCAAACCTTTGAACTTTTGCAACCAAACCTTAACGTTACTTTAACAAAGTTATTGCCATTGAATTTATTTATAACACAATTAGGTTTGTTCTTTTTTATATTTAATTTTTTCAGTTGTATATGTATTAATCAATGTTTGTTTCTTTCTAATCTCATACACATAGATTGTCTTTATTCTGTATTAGATATGTACTGCCTGTTTTCTCATATTATTGTATATGTGTGTGTGTGGGATTTGTACTTCACATCTGATCCCTCCTCATTTCATTGTCCAATGAATTCTCATCCTCAGCAGTTTCATTTCTATACACTTTATAAAATCCACACATTAAAATTATGATTTTATTTTTTATTTTAATTGTCTGTCTTACCTATCTTACCTGAATCTGCTAAATTCTGATTTTAGTTCTGCCTTTTTCGCAATATGTTTTTATTAGAGATGTATTATTTATTTATGTGTTGTCAGTGCAGGTCAATAAACCAGAATAAGATCTTCATGTCTTTATTATTATTATTATTATTATTATTATTATTATTATTATTATTATTATTATTTATTTCTTAGCAGACACCCTTATCCAGGGCATCTTACAGGCATAAACAAAAAATACTTTTCAAGAATCACAGTACAAGTAATAATACAATTAAGAGCAAGATAAAATACAATGACTTCGGTTCTAGTAAGTACAAGTGTGACAAAATACGATTCAATAACGGAGCAGATAACAGATAACAGTGATGGTTACATCAGGATACAATTAAATGTGAAATACTACAGATTGAATAACACTTGTGGCAGATTACAGTACAGTACTCTGTAAAGTACAGGATTAAATCCAGACAAATAGGGAGCAGATAAGTGCAAGTAAAGCACATTTAAGGAAGATGTAGTTTCTTTACCTATAAATGATATGTTTTGATATATAATGTATTCCTTCAAACTAACCAACATTTTTAAACAAAATCTACGTAATCTCTACTCCCTGTTATGCTGTTTGACCAATTAAAAAAGACATAAAAGCTATTGATTTAGATGCAACAAGAAACAACAGTGCTGTGTTTAATTTATGCACAAAATAGATTCATTTATGAAAACTGAGTCTTGAGAAATTAAATTAAATTAAAACCAATAGAAGGTTTTTACGTGGAGTGCAGATGCGGCGCTGACAAGAGGGCGCTGAATTTAACTCTCGCTATTCCTTATCCAATGCTGCCATCGTGTAGCCATTTAGTAGAACATTTGGTTCTAAAAAACTATACATATATTTTTTTAGTCTAAACACAGTTCAGTAACAAGCGGTTGCTGGTGCCCTCTACTGTTTGCAATGAGTAGTACAGGTAGTGAAATCAGCAATTACTTTATTTATTTATTTATTTATTTATTTATTTATTGATGGATTGATTGATTGATTGATTTCTTAGCAGACACCCTGATCCAGGGCGACTTACAATTGTTACAAGATATCACAGTAGAAAGTATCACATTATACAAGATCACATTACAGAATATCGTAATACAGATAAGGGCAGTTATGAAAGTACAATAAAATCAATTCATGTAAGAGCAAAATAATAAAGCAGACAGTAAATTATAAGAGTGAATTCAACTAAGAGCAGCTAAACCTGATAGTAACTATTTGCTGATATGAGTCCAGTAAGAACAGGCAGTAAGCATGATAAATACAAGAGAATGATTTCAAATAAGAGCAATTACAGAACACGTTATTATTTATACACACAGTACTCTCCTGGTTATCCTGTAAATATTGTTTTTGCTGCATTTTAAGAATTTATCTGAATGTGTATTTTTGCACAGAGGTTAATGTTAATTCGAGTCATTTCAAAGGGCAACTGAGCTGTGTTCAGATAAAATAAAAAATAAATATTAGAACAAACAGTTCTAGTAAATGGCCACACGATGGCAGCATTGGATAAGGAATAGCGAGAGCTGCGTTCTGCCCGTCTCCATGAAGTCCAGGTTTACAGCACAGGAAGCCCCGTGACCCGACACCTCCCCATGTGAGTTTAATTATTTATTCTTAAAACCAATACTGTTTTAATCCACAGCAGTGACTGATGAAACAACAGTTGTCCTGCGGTCTCCAGGTAAGGGAGCTGTGTGGGTGATGGAGTGCGCTGCAGAGCAGATTTCCACTCGATCACACAAGGGAATATAAAGAATGCCGTGTTCAGAGCTGACTCTGCGATTTAGTGTGAGGATAGATTAATATTATTATTATTTGTTTATTTAGCAGACGCCTTTATGCAAGGCGACTTACAGAGACTAGGGTGTGTGAACTATGCATCAGCTGCAGAGTCACTTACAATTACATCTCACCCAAAAGACAGAGCACAAGAAGGTTAAGTGACTTGCTCAGGGTCACACAATGAATCAGTGGTTGAAGTGGGATTTGAACTGGGGATCTTCTGGTTACAAGCCCGTTTCTTTAACCACTGGACCACACAGCCTCCTTATTGAAACCACTGCAGCTGTTCTTTGATCTCATGCAGTGTTCTAGGATTGTGCAGAGCTGACTGCTAATCAAAATGATCTCGACAGCATTCAGAACTGGGCAGACACATGGCAAATGACATTTAATAGAGGAAAGTGTAAGGTACCGCACGCAGGCAATACATTTCTCCCCCTTCCTTTCTATATTGGTTAATTGTGGACTCTAGTTTTTTATTTAACATCACTGAGTCCCTTGTCCCTGTGGATTGCAACCACAATGTAGAAACATATAGAGAATGGATGGGAATGGTTAATAAACATCCCTGCTGATTCTCTTAAAGTTCATTTATTTCTAATACTGGACCCTGTCTTAATACTGTATCACATTCTGAATATGAATATAGCTGAATTATTAATTGTAGGTAATACTTGGAATACCAGATACATATTTAGCATTAAAAAGCAATCCATGTGATTTCTTTACCAGTCGTTCATTATTTTGTGTATCAGCCTCCACACAAAGCCGAGCGCAGTGCGGTATACTGTAATGATGCTGCAGTCAGTCTGCCCGGACTGCACCTGAACCATCTTAAAAACACGAAGCCTCCAATAAGCTCATTTGTAAAAGTTAGTAAAGAATGGCGCTATATAATCTAAGGAAGCTGAATGTGAACTCCTAGCTGGAGCAACGAGAGAGGGAGAGAGGGGGCGGGGCAGAGAAGGAGGCGGAGACGCTGCTAGGCAACCGGCTCCTGAACATTCCACTCCGCTGAGCAGAGACCGTTAGGATTTAAAAATGCCAAAGTTCCGAGCGGCGTCAGGCGCTTCGTTTAATTAACACACCGTTGCTGACATTTTAATTTTGAAGATAACCATATTTTAAATACTCAAATAGCACTGTATTAAAAAGCACTTTACTTCAGTTCAAGGCCGTTTTCCAACAAATAAAAGAAGGTACGTATTTATAAGAAGTATATTTGTTATGATATTAAGACTAAACGAATGTGCTGCAGTTTGGTGTATAATGTATTTATTTATAAAATGTTGTAGTGTAATTTATTTATTTATTTTTTAATATTGTATTGTTTTCACAAAATAACATCCATACATTATCAGTTCATCTGCTGGTGTAATCAAATCACAAATATGAGTCAGTAATTCATACATAGACACGGGGGGCGTGACTGTGACTAAAGGGGCAGTTCTGTAAAATAAAAAATAATAATAATAAAAAAAGGCTCAATAAATGAATGTTAACAAACACATTCTTAAAAGTCGGAGTGTAAGCGCAGCTCTGCAGCATACTGTAGCGGTCCGTGTGTTTGTGTTTCGTGTTGTGTATTCGCTCTTGTCTCCCCTGTCTGGGTGCTGTTATTACCGCTGTATTGTGTTCCTCCCCTCGTCTGTATTCCCTGTAGCTGCGGGTTCGCTCTGTCTCTGTGGCTGTGCGAGCTGTCCTGCACGCAGGGTGCGCCCTGCTCCCTGTCATTGGCTGTTAGTTGTGTGTGCCCATTGGTCCTGGTGTGCGGCTGGGGGCCAATGGGATAGCTGTTCGCTCCGGCACACGATTAGCATAAAGGGACGGAGCTAAAGGCACTCCACGTGGCGTGCAGGATGCGCTCTATAGTGTGGATGTCGCGAGTTCGAATCCAGGCTATTCTACAGCCGACCGAGGACGGGAGCTCCCAGAGGGCAGCGCACAATTGGCCGAGCGTCGCCAGGGGGGAGAGAGGGTTAGGTTGGCCAGGGTGTCCTCGGCTTACCGCGCACCAGCGACCCCTGTAGTCTGGCCGGTCGCCTGCGGGCTTGCCTGTAAGCTGCCCAGGGATGTGTTGTCCTCCGACGCTGTAGCTCTGGGTGGCTGCATGGTGAGTCCGCAGTGTGTAAAGAAGCGGTCGGCTGACAGCACACGCTTCGGAGGACAGTGTGTGTTCGTCTTCGCCCCTCCCGAGTCAGCGCAGGGGTGGTAGCGGTGAGCTGAGCTTAAAAATATTTGTCCATTCCAAATTGGGAGAAAATAAAAATAATTGGCAACGACTAGATTTATTAAAAAAACAAACAAAAAAAAACAAAACAAAACAAAAACAAAACAAAAACTTTAGTGATTAACAAAATCCTGCATCCCCCAAAAAACATGTTTAATATAAGTTGGCTCCCAAAAAAGAAAACTGAGTATTATTCCTTCTTAAAGAGCTGAAATAACTCATGTTCATAACAGCATGGCAGACACTGATATGAACATAACACATTTAAAACACACAAAAAAAACTAGAATATAGAATTGCTTGCTACAGTGGTAAAAACACACAGTAATATTTTAAGCTTTCTGGATTAGAATAATCAATTGAATTAGACATCAATGTGACAATATAGTTTAAACACCCTGTAAGTCATCATGTTTTGCCATGTTATGTTTGGATCACGTTTGAGAAGAATACTATACACTTCCATGTCCAGATAACAATTCTTCAACAGCTTTTTCAGACAAAATTATCTACATTATATTTCTAGTGTGTGTTATCTCATTTTAATATTTAATCTAAAAGAAATCAGGCTGCAACTTGTCAATTTATTCAAACATTTACACATGTGTAAAGTTTCCATTAGCATGGAAATGCCCATATATATGTATATATACACACACACACACACACATTGTAAATGTAGCCTACCTGCTGAGGTTTACTTTTCACACTTTTAACACACAGAGCCAGACACAGAAAGGTACTTTAGCACTTTTATTATTTACAATAACAAAGAAAATAAACAAAACAAAAACCAAACTCCTTTTCGGAGCACTAACTAAAACTTCCTCCGGCAACTAACTATGGCTGGATGGCTAAGCCGTTTACCAGCCAAACCAAGCCCCTTTTTAAACACACAGTTCACACACAGTGCCTTCTTCAGGGCTCTTCAGCAGCTGGCTTGTGCTTCTTCAGCCAGTCTGCCTACGGCTGCTACTCCATCAGCCCTGACTGCAGGGCTTCTCCTGCTCCTATGCAGGGCTTAATTGGTCTCAGGTGCTTCCCATTTCCTCTGCAGTCCTGTTGCCTTCTGGGTAATGTAGTCCTGCTGGTTCCTCCAGGACTACATTTTTTCCTCTTCATCCCCCTACTCTGCCTACTCTGTGTATATACTGTATTGCACTTTGTTCTTTATTGCTATTCATTTAATAGCAGTGCTATATGTGTCCAGGTTTATACTGCAGTAGGGGGTTCGCTCAATTGCAGGAAGGTTCACATTGTGTGTTTTTCACATCATTTCATGGAGTTTTGCTTCAGGTTATGCCAGTGCAGATTCATTCTTTTTAATCTACACATTTGTTTTTGTGTTGCATTTTATTGTATGTGTAAAACACTGTAGACACAATAAAAGGAGTAATGAAGTGGTGCCCCTCGATGTGCTATCCTCTAGAATCACCGCTGTGCAGGGCTTTGAGGTTGTGTTACTGGTAATATGTAGACCTGGTGATTTCTTTTGTTGTTTTTATTTATCTTTGAAAGTCACCTTCTGGTACCATTTCACTGTGACAGACACGTTTACTGTAAAAGATAAGACCCCATTATTAACACATACCATTAATAATAATGAAACAGATCTGTTAACACGATAGCAACCTAAACTAAAGCTTTAACACTATAGCAAATAAAGACTAACAATTGCACGACAATAGCATTTATCTTTACCATGAAGCCTCCCACTTCACACTTCAGAATTGGGCACACACAGACGCACACTCTTTATTGCAAACTTCAATACATAATAAACTTGACGTGTACTTGCGGCTGCTGAAATGCAGGTGAGCCTGCATCCTGTTGACAGTGCTATGGCAGGTGAGTCAGTCCCAGTGTGGCTGTACACCCTGTTGACAGTGCTATGGCAGGTGAGTCAGTCCCAGTGTGGCTCTACACCCTGTTGACAGTGCTATGGCAGGTGAGTCAGTCCCATTGTGGCTCTACACCCTATTGACAGTGCTATGGCAGGTGAGTCAGTCCCAGTGTGGCTCTACACCCTATTGACAGTGCTATGGCAGGTGAGTCAGTCCCAGTGTGGCTGTACACCCTATTGACAGTGCTATGGCAGGGGTTCCTATTCTTTCCCATCCTCTATCCATACAGACAGACACACACACACACACACAGTGTCAGTGCTATAACACAGTGCCTGTGTATTACTAGCTTCAGTACCCCAGGATTTTCAATTAGGTTTAAAGTATGTGGCACTTACAAGGTGGGGGAGAGTGGGAGAGGAGTGTCCCCATCCCACTAGGACATTTTTTAAAAAGGGATTAAAATGGTATTTAATCCCAACACAGTGTGGTACGGGACTCCAGTATACAGAAAGAAAACACAAGCAGTTTATTTTAAGCAGTTACATCGACTTTAAATGCATCAGCAATCTAGTACAGAAAGAACAAAATACAGTTCCATTAGTCCCTGTGAGGGCAGAGGCACACAGAGACACACAGAGAGGCACAGAGACACACAGCGACACACAGGCGCACAGAGACAGAGACACACAGAGGCACACAAGACACAGAGGCACACAGAAACACACAGAGACACACATAGGCACACAGACACACAGAGACACAAGAGGCGCACAGAGACACACAGAGACACACAGAGGCACACAAGACACACAGAGAGGCACAGGCACACACAGAAGCACACAGAGGCACACAGAAACACACAGAGACACACATAGGCACAAGAGGTGCACAGAGACACACAGAGGCACATGAGACACTCACACACACACAGAGGCACACAAGAGGCACAGCAAGGCACAGAGACACACAGAAACACATAGGCACACAGATGCACACAGAGACACACACAGAGGCACACAGAGACACTCATAGGCACTGGAACAGATGGTCTTCTCTCGCTGCTCCTCTTCTACGGCTGCTCACTAACCTATTCCTCACTCACTTCTTACACACCCTCTCACTACGTGACCTTGTGATCTAAACTCCTTCTTCAGCTTACTTTACAACTTATTTACAGCTTATTTTACAGCCTATTTTACTATCCTCCATTCTATCTCCTCAGGACACTGTTGATAGTTTCTGTGATTAACGTCTATTTCCCAGAGATACGGTGCAGTTGTTTCATATCCTCCTCTAGCTCTCATTCATTTCTTTTCAGGGAGTTGGTTACTAGGCACTGCTGTCTCAAGCTTATTTTGAGAACAGAGACCACATGTGCAGTAATATTAACCCATAGCTTTTAACACCTTCAGTTCACTTTCCTGCACCTCTCTGTTACACTTTGGCATGAGCATTCTTTAGAACAACATTGTAAGAGTTTAGGAATCCGGATCTGCCTTTCCCTCTCCTTCTCTCTTCAAACCCTAACCCTAACCTCTCCTTCTCTCTTCAAACCCTAACCTCTCCTTCTATCTTCTAACCCTAACCCTAACCTCTACTTCTCTCTTCTAACCATAACCTCTCCTTCTCTCTTCAAACCCTAACCTCTCCTTCTCTCTTCAAACCCTAACCTCTCCTTCTCTCTTCTAACCCTAACCTCTACTTCTCTCTTCAAACCCTAACCTCTCTTTCTCTCTTCTAACCCTAACCTCTCTTTCTCTCTTCAAACCCTAACCTCTCCTTCTCTCTTCTAACCCTAACCTCTCCTTCTCTCTTCTAACACTAACCTCTCCTTCTCTCTTCAAACCCTAACCTCTCCTTCTCTCTTCAAACCCTAACCTCTCCTTCTCTCTTCAATCCCTAACCTCTCCTTCTCTCTTCAAACCCTAACCTCTCCTTCTCTCTTCAAACCCTAACCTCTCCTTCTCTCTTCAAACCCTAACCTCTCCTTCTCTCTTCTCCCCTCCCTGTTTCATTCAGTGTTCTCCTCTCCTTCAACCCCCTCCCTTCCACGCTCTTCCACCCTCTGTCTCCTTCCCTCTCTCTCTCCCCTTCACTGTCCATCTCTTTTCCACTCTCCTGTAATCTCAATGGGAATGCATATGCCAGGTTATCACTTTTTAGTATTAGTGTGTGTGTTACACTTTTACACATACAGTGCCTTGCGAAAGTATTCGGCCCCCTTGAACTTTGCGACCTTTTGCCACATTTCAGGCTTCAAACATAAAGATATGAAACTGTAATTTTTTGTGAAGAATCAACAACAAGTGGGACACAATCATGAAGTGGAACGAAATTTATTGGATATTTCAAACTTTTTTAACAAATAAAAAACTGAAAAATTGGGCGTGCAAAATTATTCAGCCCCCTTAAGTTAATACTTTGTAGCGCCACCTTTTGCTGCGATTACAGCTGTAAGTCGCTTGGGGTATGTCTCTATCAGTTTTGCACATCGAGAGACTGAAATTTTTGCCCATTCCTCCTTGCAAAACAGCTCGAGCTCAGTGAGGTTGGATGGAGAGCATTTGTGAACAGCAGTTTTCAGTTCTTTCCACAGATTCTCGATTGGATTCAGGTCTGGACTTTGACTTGGCCATTCTAACACCTGGATATGTTTATTTGTGAACCATTCCATTGTAGATTTTGCTTTATGTTTTGGATCATTGTCTTGTTGGAAGACAAATCTCCGTCCCAGTCTCAGGTCTTTTGCAGACTCCATCAGGTTTTCTGCCAGAATGGTCCTGTATTTGGCTCCATCCATCTTCCCATCAATTTTAACCATCTTCCCTGTCCCTGCTGAAGAAAAGCAGGCCCAAACCATGATGCTGCCACCACCATGTTTGACAGTGGGGATGGTGTGTTCAGGGTGATGAGCTGTGTTGCTTTTACGCCAAACATAACGTTTTGCATTGTTGCCAAAAATTTCGATTTTGGTTTCATCTGACCAGAGCACCTTCTTCCACATGTTTGGTGTGTCTCCCAGGTGGCTTGTGGCAAACTGTAAACGACACTTTTTATGGATATCTTTAAGAAATGGCTTTCTTCTTGCCACTCTTCCATAAAGGCCAGATTTGTGCAGTATACGACTGATTGTTGTCCTATGGACAGAGTCTCCCACCTCAGCTGTAGATCTCTGCAGTTCATCCAGAGTGATCATGGGCCTCTTGGCTGCATCTCTGATCAGTCTTCTCCTTGTATGAGCTGAAAGTTTAGAGGGACGGCCAGGTCTTGGTAGATTTGCAGTGGTCTGATACTCCTTCCATTTCAATATTATCGCTTGCACAGTGCTCCTTGGGATGTTTAAAGCTTGGGAAATCTTTTTGTATCCAAATCCGGCTTTAAACTTCTCCACAACAGTATCTCGGACCTGCCTGGTGTGTTCCTTGTTCTTCATGATGCTCTCTGCGCTTTAAACGGACCTCTGAGACTATCACAGTGCAGGTGCATTTATACGGAGACTTGATTACACACAGGTGGATTCTATTTATCATCATTAGTCATTTAGGTCAACATTGGATCATTCAGAGATCCTCACTGAACTTCTGGAGAGAGTTTGCTGCACTGAAAGTAAAGGGGCTGAATAATTTTGCACGCCCAATTTTTCAGTTTTTTATTTGTTAAAAAAGTTTGAAATATCCAATAAATTTCGTTCCACTTCATGATTGTGTCCCACTTGTTGTTGATTCTTCACAAAAAATTACAGTTTCATATCTTTATGTTTGAAGCCTGAAATGTGGCAAAAGGTCGCAAAGTTCAAGGGGGCCGAATACTTTCGCAAGGCACTGTATCTACAGAACCGTATCCACTTGTGTTGAAAATAGACTGTTAGCTGAAGAAAAAAAACACAGAAACATTTTATTACTATTTATTTTTAATTTTCCAGAATACCCTTTAACTCACTCATGAGCTCCAGTTCTGTGAAAGGATCATGTGTTGGTTTGTTTTATGAGGCGTGTCTGAACCAGGTACACATTCTTTCACTGGCAGACAGTGTGTGGGCGTGTTCCTCAAGGGCTGTTTCTCAGGTAACGATGCAATAAAACCAGGAATTGTACTTTGACCTGTACTTTAGCTTTAGACAGGCTACTTCAGGATAGAAAGCTGATCAAACAGATGGGAAGTTCTTTACAGAGTGTGTAAATCTTTAGAATACACTTCTCATATCTAAACTCAGCACACTGATGCGGTTTAAAAAGCTGCTTCTATTTATTCTTAAAAGAGTTTGAGATCTGAACTGAAGCACGAAGACAGAGTGCAGGTGAAAGTGAAAGCAGGTAAGCAGACTCTAAATCTGTGTGTTTAAAGTTACAATAGCTAATAGAACAGCTCTCTTCAACAGTAAGTAGCGTGGTTCTGAAAAACCTAGCATTACCCGTCCCTGCGTGCTGCTACAGCTGTTTAAATACGTACCTGTAATTATTATTTTCATTGTTAACATCCTGACAACTTTTTACACTTATAACTTTAAAGTGTGTTTCAAAGCTCTTTTCAAACTGGCCTCTCTAGTACACTGATAGTAGAAGGACTATTGCCCACATTGTCAAACAGGGAACACAGCGATAACGATCCATGATGTGGTACGGAACAGAAAAGCCAGAGCACTTACAGACTTGGTTTGTTAATGAGCAATGTAATGAAGACACAGTGTGTGATTGAGATGAGAAGTGATACTAGTCAGTGGTATGTGGTTTACAGTGAGAAAGAGCAATGCCATGAAGACACAGTCTGTGATTGAGATGAGAAGTGATGCTGGTCAATGGTATGTGGTTTACAGTGAGAAAGAGCAATGCAATGAAGACACAGTCTGTGATTGAGATGATTGAGGAGCCTGTTTGTGAACGCTATCGAGTCAAACCCCATAGATTACACCGTGTAACAAATTTTTTTTTTTTTTGGTTCCTGGGTAGTAAGTGTTATTTCCTAATTGCTTATGTCTCAAAAGTATAGAAAATGGCTATTATTCCCCACAAACTTTGCTTTTGTGACCAGGACAGTGATATTTTGAAATTTACCTATTTTCCAGAACATTCCAGATAGATTCAGTGCTGAGTAAACTTGGAGTAACTTCTAGAACTTTCTAGAACTTTCCAGTAATATAAATAGTAGTAGCCACTGGTGGACCCCCGGAAGGTGCTGATGCCACCACTGCACATCAAATTGGGCCTTATGAAACAATTTGTCAGAGCTCTAGATAAGGAGTCGGCAGCCTTCAATTACCTTCAAGACTTCTTCCCTAAGCTGTCTGAGGCAAAGGTCAAAGCCGGTGTCTTCGTCGGACCACAGATAAAGAAGATCCTGGAGTGCAATGAATTAACATCATAACATTTATCACAGTGTAGCACCAAACCCCCTTTCTCTTTCCTTACTGAGGATACCGTAAAGCAGTCACTGTCACTCAAACACTTGCATTGTTTTCCAGGGAAATGAAGCTGAGATTTCTTGGGAGGACCTGTCTCGTTGTCTTGAGTTTGCTACCAGCTGTTTCTACACAGAGAGGTGAGAGGGACTGTAGAAATGAAACTGATCAATTGAGATGCACCCTCTTCTTTCCAGGGCCCTATATATAACTGTCTGCATCAATGTATGAGCTCACAGAACAGCTAATAACTCTCAACTATTTCTAATACTAGAGTGCTATTTTGAGAAACAGCATATTTGTTTGCTATTGCTTTACCTTGTCTTTTCTTTCTCAGGTGGATGGCGTGTCGTTGGCTCTGATCATCCTGTCATTGCTGAGCCTGGTGATGATGTCATCCTGCCCTGTCACATTTCACCCAGAGTCAGTGCTGTGGACATGGAAGTGAGGTGGTACAGGGACAGATTTGACACGCCTGTTCATTTATATCTGAACCAAAGGGATCAGCTCAGCAGACAGGACAGTGACTACAGGGGCCGCACTGCTCTCTCTCCCTCTGCACTGGAAACAGGCGATATCTCACTGAGACTGAGATACATCCGGCCCTCTGATAGAGGCGTCTATACCTGCTTTGCTGATGATGGAAGTCAGTATGAAGAAGGACAGGCTAAAGTGATAGTCGCAGGTCAGTAATGTTTGATACACAAGTTGAACCCACTACTAATGTGTTACCAGCTCCTGTCTCCATTACAAAACTACCCATGACTGTAAAATAAAAAATGTAGACAAGCAGTATTCTGAATGATGGTCATGACATATACAACAGTATGTACAGAACAGTATAAAATATGAATTGCCACATTACAAACATGTCAGTGTGACATGCTGTCAGGATGGGAGTGATGCGTGAATAAGTGAAATGTCCAAACAGTTCCAATGGAAAAAATGTCAGTATTTATTTCTCAAAAGTCAATAATAAAGCCACCCTTCTATCATCATTGGTATCGGGGGGTATGTGGCGTGATTTCAGTCTCCAACAAAACAAACAAACAGTTATTTATAATCCCCGTGATGCTCGTCATTGTGCTCTTCAAACGGGGGGATGGTGGAGTTGTGCTGTGCTGTGCTGTGCTGTGAGGTGTTGTGTTGTGCAGTGCTGTGCTGTGAGGTGTTGTGTTGTGCTGTGTTGTGCAGTGCTGTGCTGTGAGGTGTTGTGTTGTGCTGTGCAGTGCTGTGTTGTGTTGTGCTGTGTTGTGCTGTGCAGTGCTGTGTTGTGCTGTGCTGTGTTCTGCTGTGCTGTGCTGTGCTGTGCTGTGTTGTGTTGTGTTCTGCTGTGCTGTGCTGTGCTGTGTTCTGCTGTGCTGTGCTGTGCTGTGCTGTGCTGTGTTGTGTTGTGTTCTGCAGTGCAGTGTTGTGCTGTGCTGTGCTGTGTTGTGTTGTGCTGTGCTGTGCTGTGCTGTGTTGTGCAGTGCTGTGTTGTGTTGTGCTGTGTGGGTGGTGCTCGGGTTGGCTGCAGCTCCCTGGCTCTTACTCGGCTGTAACACAGAAACACAAAACAAAACAAACAGTGCTCCAGATTAGCAATCATGTTCAGCATGAGGGGCCATACTCACGTAGCTGCGTCCCCTTTGTACCAAAACTCCTCCCCGTGATCAGCCCGGCGCCATGGTTTATCCAATCACTGTCTGCCTCACAGCTGATCGCAATGGAGTTTATGATCGCAGTAGAGTCGTTCAGTGTACGTGCCGTTACACTGGTTTCAATCTACCGTCGAGTCAGCCCATCTAGGAGGAAGCTTACACCAACCTTACACAGCGCCCTTTCTGGTGGGGAGGGAGATTTACAGCTCAAATACCTTCTGTCTCTGTCACACATGCAGACAGAATGCGGAACAGAAACACACTCTCCCTATACCCTCACAATCTGATATTCTAAATAACCTTTACTTAAAAATGTTAATACCAAGTTTCACAACAGTCGATTGAGCAGTTCTCTGGATATATAGAGCAATCTGTGAAGTGTGACGTGCATACAGTACATACGACCGCCTCCGCTAGAGCCCCTTCACAGGGCATAATATAATACAGGGGAGCTGGGATCCTCACAGGACTGGATATGTCAGCACTGACACAGTAACTCATAATATAATACAGGGGAGCTGGGATCTTCACAGGACTGGATATGTCAGCACTGACACAGTAACTCATAATATAATACAGGGGAGCTGGGATACTCACAGGACTGGATATGTCAGCACTGACACAGTAACTCATAATATAATACAGGGGAGCTGGGATCCTCACAGGACTGGATATGTCAGCACTGACACAGTAACTCATAATATAATACAGGGGAGCTGGGATCCTCACAGGACTGGATATGTCAGCACTGACACAGTAACTCATAATATAATACAGGGGAGCTGGGATCCTCCCAGGACTGGATATGTCAGCACTGACACAGTAACTCATAATATAATACAGGGGAGCTGGGATCCTCACAGGACTGGATATGTCAGCACTGACACAGTAACTCATAATATAATACAGGGGAGCTGGGATCCTCACAGGACTGGATATGTCAGCACTGACACAGTAACTCATAATATAATACAGGGGAGCTGGGATCTTCACAGGACTGGATATGTCAGCACTGACACAGTAACTCATAATATAATACAGGGGAGCTGGGATCCTCACAGGACTGGATATGTCAGCACTGACACAGTAACTCATAATATAATACAGGGGAGCTGGGATCCTCACAGGACTGGATATGTCAGCACTGACACAGTAACTCATAATATAATACAGGGGAGCTGGGATACTCACAGGACTGGATATGTCAGCACTGACACAGCAACTCATAATATAATACAGGGGAGCAGGGATCCTCACAGGACTGGATATGTCAGCACTGACACAGTAACTCATAATATAATACAGGGGAGCTGGGATCCTCACAGGACTGGATATGTCAGCACTGACACAGTAACTCATCATATAATACAGGGGAGCTGGGATCCTCACAGGACTGGATATGTCAGCACTGACACAGTAACTCATAATATAATACAGGGGAGCTGGGATCCTCACAGGACTGGATATGTCAGCACTGACACAGTAACTCATAATATAATACAGGGGAGCTGGGATCCTCACAGGACTGGATTTGTCAGCACTGACACAGTAACTCATAATATAATACAGGGGAGCTGGGATCCTCACAGGTCTGGATATGTCAGCACTGACACAGTAACTCATAATATAATACAGGGGAGCTGGGATCCTCACAGGACTGGATATGTCAGCACTGACACAGTAACTCATAATATAATACAGGGGAGCTGGGATCCTCACAGGACTGGATATGTCAGCACTGACACAGTAACTCATAATATAATACAGGGGAGCTGGGATCCTCACAGGACTGGATATGTCAGCACTGACACAGTAACTCATAATATAATACAGGGGAGCTGGGATCCTCACAGGACTGGATATGTCAGCACTGACACAGTAACTCATAATATAATACAGAGGAGCTGGGATCCTCACAGGACTGGATATGTCAGCACTGACACAGTAACTCATAATATAATACAGGGGAGCTGGGATCCTCACAGGACTGGATATGTCAGCACTGACACAGTAACTCATAATATAATGCAGGGGAGCTGGGATACTCACAGGACTTGATATGTCAGCACTGACACAGTAGTTCAGTCTATAATAAAGACATATCACACAAGGAGAGCAGACCTGGCTGGTGTGTCTATCTGTGTGTGTCTCACTGTCTCTATTCCCTGACAGCTCTGGGGACCTAGCCCTCAATCTATGGATTCTACACAAGGAGAGCAGACCTGGCTGGTGTGTCTATCTGTGTGTGTCTCACTGTCTCTATTCCCTGACAGCTCTGGGGACCCAGCCCTCAATCTCTATGGACTCTACACAAGGAGAGCAGACCCATCTGGTGTGCAGATCAGAGGGGTGGGACCCTGAACCTGAAGTGATCTGGAGAGACAGGGATGGAAACGATGTGACATCACTGTCCAACACAACACTGCTGAGAGTCAGTCAGGGGCTCCGCAGTGTCAGCAGCTACATCAAAATCAAACAGCAGTCCAACATGTTCTCCTGTCTGGTTAGAAGTAAAATACCCAAACCAGACTGGGAATCCAAACTCCACATATCCAGTGAGTATCACATGTTTGTGGATTGAGCCTGACTGACACTGACCATAGATTACAGTCATCATGATGGGGCGGTCAATATCTGAATCAAACACATGAACTAGTGGGCCAGTCAATATCTGAATCAAACACATGAACTAGTGGGCCAGTCAATATCTGAATCAAACACATGAACTAGTGGGCCAGTCAATATCTGAATCAAACACATTTGTTGGTGGGGGTGGGGGTTAATGGGCAGTCCTCCATTTTGACTCTCTGGGGTGTTGGGAGGGCTGTGTGGAATGCTCACTATGAGGGGTGTGTGGAATGCTCACTATGAGGGGGTGTGGCTCAGTGTTGGGAGGGGTGTGTGGAATGCTCACTATGAGGGGTGTGTCTCAGTGTTGGGAGGGGTGTGTGGAATGCTCACTATGAGGGGTGTGGCTCAGTGTTGGGAGGGGTGTGTGGAATACTCACTATGAGGGGTGTGGCTCAGTGTTGGGAGGGGTGTGTGGAATGCTCACTATGAGGGGTGTGGCTCAGTGTTGGGAGGGGTGTGTGTGTTCCTGTGTGTTGAGCTGCTGTGTTGTTTTCCAGGTGATTTTTTCCCAGGAGTCTCTGGATGGATGGTGGCTTTCTTCTTGACTTTAGCTCTCAGTATTGGAGCCATTCCTCTGCTTGTGATCCAATGGAGTAGAATGGATGGTATGAACTTTATCATTATCATGAGGCATTTCATATAGCTCTGTGCATTTTAAACATGTCAAACAGGTTTACAATAATATGGACTGTTCTGTTTTTCTTTTAGCCATGGAGAGACAGTTTGAGCCTATGGGTAAGTAAAGCACTTAATGAAGAGATGCTGAAAACCCATTCCAGGTTTCTGCAGCAGTATCTTAAACTACCACACCCATAAATAAAGACATCCCTGGACCGGAAATCCAGCTCATTAGAAATGATTATAAATAATAATAAATATAATTGTTTTTATACACTGCAATTGTTATTTTATTGTTTCCAGGACCCTCTTGTAAACAAGACCTGATTAAATAAATTAATTTAAATTTATTTATTTATTTTGGACATAAAGGCTTAGGAATATAAATATTTCCTTAGGGAGGGATGTTGAAAATTGTAGCAATTTTAGTTTGTATGTTTTATATACTTCGCAGATATCGGATTCATTTTCAAATGGGCATCCTGTTCATTTAACTGGTTATTATCTGTTTATTTAGCAGACGCCTTTATCCAAGGCGACTTACAGAGACTAGGGTGTGTGAACTATACATCAGCTGCAGAGTCACTTACAATTACATCTCACCTGAAAGACAGAGCACAAGGAGGTGAAGTGACTTGCTCAGGGTCACACAATGAGTCAGTGGCTGAGGTGGGATTTGAACCGGAGATCTCCTGGTTACAAGCCCTTTTCTTTAACCACTGGACCACACAGTCTCCATGTGTTTTTCATACTGCAATTGAATCTGTACTGGAGCTGAGATAACCACACACTGCTGTCTGATTCATTTTAATCTACTGGAGCTGAGATAACCACACACTGTTCTGTCTGATTCATTTTAATCTGTACTGGAGCTGAGATAACCACACACTGTTCTGTCTGATTCATTTTTTTTAGCTGCTCTGTATCTTTATCAGAACCTTCGTAAGGAACTTGGTAAGAATCGTTTTTTATTTTCAGAATTACCAGAAAGCTTTCTATCCTTCTATCTGTCTGTGTGTCTGTGTTAGCTTTCTATCCTTCTATCTGTCTGTGTGCCTGTGTTAGCTTTCTATCCTTCTATCTGTCTGTGTGCCTGTGTTAGCTTCCTATCCTTCTATCTGTCTGTGTGCCTGTGTTAGCTTTCTATCCTTCTATCTGTCTGTGTGTCTGTGTTAGCTCTTGATCCTTCTATCTGTCTATGTGTCTGTGTTAGCTTTCTATCCTTCTATCTGTCTGTGTGTCTGTGTTAGCTTTCTATCCTTCTATCTGTCTGTGTGTCTGTGTTAGCTTTCTATCCTTCTATCTGTCTATGTGTCTGTGTTAGCTTTCTATCCTTCTGTCTGTGTGTCTGTGTTAGCTTTCTATCCTTCTATCTGTCTGTGTGTCTGTGTTAGCTCTTGATCCTTCTATCTGTCTATGTGTCTGTGTTAGCTTTCTATCCTTCTATCTGTCTGTGTGCCTGTGTTAGCTTTCTATCCTTCTATCTGTCTGTGTGTCTGTGTTAGCTTTCTATCCTTCTATCTGTCTGTGTGTCTGTGTTAGCTCTTGATCCTTCTATCTGTCTATGTGTCTGTGTTAGCTTTCTATCCTTCTATCTGTCTGTGTGCCTGTGTTAGCTTTCTATCCTTCTATCTGTCTGTGTGTCTGTGTTAGCTTTCTATCCTTCTATCTGTCTGTGTGTCTGTGTTAGCTTTCTATCCTTCTATCTGTCTGTGTGCCTGTGTTAGCTTTCTATCCTTCTATCTGTCTGTGTGTCTGTGTTAGCTTTCTATCCTTCTATCTGTCTGTGTGTCTGTGTTAGCTTTCTATCCTTCTATCTGTCTGTGTGTCTGTGTTAGCTTTCTATCCTTCTATCTGTCTGTGTGTCTGTGTTAGCTTTCTATCCTTCTATCTGTCTGTGTGTCTGTGTTAGCTCTTGATCCTTCTATCTGTCTATGTGTCTGTGTTAGCTTTCTATCCTTCTATCGCCCCACAGGGCGAGTCCAGTGCACTATTCCATGTGTGCATGCAGACCGTTTCTCTACTGGAGCTGCTCAAGGATATATCATGTCAGTCACAGTTAGTCTAGCTGCTTAATATACTGTGTTTAATACACTTTGTCTATTATTAGGTGTAATTCAATAGATGATGTTACACCTCACTGTTCAGAACGTAATCCAGCTCTCTTCTTTTCACAGAGTCTATGAGACAGATCCCTAAATCAGGTATGTAGAGTTTGTGTAAATCCACAGCCTGACTCACCCCAGCACAGCCCTGCTGGTTAGTGTGTGCTACACATCTTCTGAACTGTAGAAAGTACAGGAGGAGTGATTGTAAAATAATGCTTTCTTTATTTCTGTGTTCTAGAATGGAAGTGGATCTGCAGCTCAGCAGGTATGTGTCTCTTCAATGGATTCCTTTCACAGTGGAGGGTAAAAGAACAGCGAGGAGCCCCTTCTCACTCACTGTGTTTACATCTATATTTACATTCTGCCCCATTTAAACCTCTGTGCACTCCCAGCTCAGCTAACGCCAACCCCGCGTGCTTCCCAAAGGTAACACATTATTTTTACATACAATTACCCATTTATACAGTTGGGTTTTTACTGGAGCAATCTAGGTAAAGTTCCTTGCCCCACCTGGGATTGAACCCATGACCCTCCGGTCAAGAGTCCAGAGCCCTAACCACTACTCCACATTGCTGCCCCGCGCTGTGTGTGTCTATGTGTGTCAGTGTGTGTGTGTGTCTGTGTGTGTGTGAGTGAGTGTGTGTCAGTGTGTGTGTGTCGGTGTGTGTGTGTGTGTCTGTGTCAGTGTGTGTGTCTGGGTGTGTGAGTGTGTGTGTGAGAGTGTGTGTGTGTCAGTGTCAGTGTGTGTGTGTTTGATTGCATGCAGCTCCACGGCAGGAGATGACGATTGAGACAAGATGCTGAACAGACTTCTGAGATCCCTCTTATTTAGTTTTCTACTGTTGTATGTGTTGTTTTGAAAATGTTTTCCGGACGGAGATGGACGGAGGTGTAAGTAATCTAAATGAGCTGCCCGCATCGGATTCCTATTCAGGTGTCGTGTCAATATATATAATTTGTTTATTATTATTATTATTGGTTTGTTTCTGTGTGTGTTAAAATGATGGATAATTATTTCGCTGTAGTCATTTATCTGTTTTTTATTGGTAGGAGGGTTTTTTGTCTTTTTTTTTTTTTTTTTTTTTACCAATACAGTATTTGCAAGTTTCTTCTTTTTTATTTATTTTTTTTTTATTTTATTTGCAAAATATCAACATACAATACATATTATATATCTTTATACTGTATCGATACACACACACATCTTAACTCATGTAACGTAGAAAAAAACCGGTAGGGGGCGCAAATGTTCTCGTTCGCCCCGGGCGCTAAAATCCGTCGTGCCGGCTGTGCTGAAAAGGAGAGCAGAGTGTGTGTTTACAGGGTTCATACGCGAGTCTGGAAGCCTGGAGAAAGGATGAGAAGATGCCAAACTGATTCCCAGGGCTTGAAATGCTTGAAAAAACACGTCTCCGTTGTGAAAGTCTTGAAAAAGTCTGGAATTTGACTAGTACCACAGGAGAATGAAAATAATTCTGATATCATTTTTTTATATTAATAATAATTGATCTCGAAAGCGGGTCAGCAGCTCTAGCGGCAACTGCCTAAGCAATTTACTAGTAGCAACTATGTTGCTTGCGACCAAATCCCGCGAGGATTGCCCCTGACAACGTCATGACAACTCAAGCAATCCTATCCAGTCAGCGCGCTGGTATATGTCACATGACTCTGTCTGCTCCAGTGAAACGAAGGGTAAAATGGACACTACGACAGCCAAAATATATCCATTTATATTGAAGGCTATGTTTTTTAAAGCTACACACTCTAATTACAAGCTACTGTACTCTGCTCACCAACACCAACATTTTGTTATCTTGTAGTTACCTTTATTAAAAATCGAATACAATAGTTATTATCACTGACTCAGATTAAAAAAAAAAGAAAACGATTTCTGTAGCCGCTATGGTGTGTATAAACGTAGCATGTTTTTCCATTTATTTTAATGTGATTTAATAACATGTAATAATTTTATTTTAAATGTATGGTGCTTGCTTGTAACTTACAGTACCGAGTGCATCAACAGTCTCGGGTCCAAACCGTCAGCTGAGTGTAGATATACTGTTTACATCCTTGCTGTATCTGGCCTTCATTATACGATTAAATAGTGATTTAAAATAAAATGCTAATTGCAAACTGCTGCTGATGTTGCCTGTTGTTTTGAATAAGGAACCAAGATTTAAATTAACATTTGCAATTGAAACAAATCTAAAACTTTGATGCGCTTTGTTTTTTTTTTTTTTTTTTTGGTCGTACTGTGTTCAATGAATAGGATACAGCAGCCAGAATACTGGATGCAGCCACAAATAGGACTGTACTTGTAATTGTACTTTTATTAACAATCTCATTGCTATTATTATTATTATTATTATTATTATTATTATTATTGGTAGTAGTGACACATACTGTAATAATAAAGAAAATCAAAGAATAAAAACAGTAATAATATTATTAATAATTTAGCTAATGCCTTTATCCAAGGTGACTTTATTAACTTCCATTGTTCGTTTTGGGTTGTCCTTTTTACTATAGCGAACAAAAGGCTTTGGACCCAAACAGGGTTGTTATAGCGAGGGTGTGCTGTATTTAGTGTTTGACTTGTATGTTTAATATACCACACTTGCACATTTGTTATTTCATTTCTGTTATTTTTCACCTCCCAGAGTGTTCAACATTTAACAGATGGTGTAAAGAAGTTTGGCTCAGAATCCAATCTCATCCCTTACAAAAAAGTAATATACTGCATGTATACTTGTGCCAAAATTGTCTGGTTTTAGTATCCTATTGGTCACATAATACTATCCTATTTTGACATAAGTATACTTGCAGTATACAACTTATTGTATTATTTTTGTAAATAATGCAACATAGTTCTCAAATATTGGGCATTTCTTAGATTGTATCTTACTTCTCTTTTGCATACCTGCATTGTCTCTTGCTAGATATGCACCTCCAGATTCTAACAAATACTTTTAGAAAACCAGGAGCAACTTCTGCTCTGGATCAAAAAGCTATAATGCTCTGCGGCTGCCCGCCTATGTGAATAACTATCGAAAAACTAGTAGAAACTAAAACACAAGCCTAGGACAAGCAAATGGAAGTCTGTAAAAAGAATGGAATTTTGATGTTGGAAAAAGTGTATGAACCCTGTGTTTAGTTATAATGCCCCAGATTGTGAACTCACTGTGAAGTGAAGATCACATGTAGACACTGCAGGGGTCCATATGTTACACTTTGACATGCATCTAGAGATCTGCTGATCTGATTGTGATGAAACTTGGTACAGACATTCTTTATACACATTATTAAGAGTGTCACAATCTGGAGCCTGTCTGCACCTCTCCTCTCATGAGTGTACCCCTCCCTCTATCCTTCTCTCCTCTCCTCTCCTCTTCTCCTCAGTGGGGATGCATATCCCAGTGTATACTCGAGGCTGGGTTTCTGATTGTCAGTGTTTTACCCGACTTTTCTACTCTGCTTTAAGAATTCATCTGATCCTGTGAAGCAGTTTGTGTCTCTCAATCACAACTGAGAAACGTGTTCATAGTAAACTTGATTCATTCTGTGAAACAACTAAATGGGCTTTTCAATCAGCCAAGCCTTCATTTTCATTACAAGCAGGACGTGCAAACGAGATCGCAACATGTTAATAAGAGACTCCTCTTTATTAAAGCTAGAATGAACAATAAAGTGTTTTATGCTGGACACACTTTATTACAATCGCTGTGCGTGACTGTATTGACATTAATAAAGAGGAGTCGCTTCTGCTTTGCTATGAAAAAGTAAGAATTACGATTTAAAAAGCCCATTAAATAGAAGAAAAACCGTAAATTCAATCAATTGTACAGTTGTGATTCGGAAGCACGAATTGCATAAATTCTTAAGGAGATGAGAAAACAAATCTGAAGCCCTAATTATGTTTATGTGCAAATGCCCCTCCTCTCCCTCCCTCATCCCTCTCTTCTTCCTCCCTCTCCCCTCTCCTGTCCATCCCTCTATCCTCTCCCTCTCCCCTCTCCTCTGCCACCCTCTCTCTTCTCTCCTCTCCCTCCCTCTCCCCTCTCTCTCCTCTCTCCTTTCCCCTCTCTCCTGTCTCATGTCTCGCCCCTGTGCAGTGTGCTCACTGTGTGTCCCTCAGGCTGTGACAGGCAGCTACATACTGGGCAGCCAGTGGGGCCATGTGTCCCGCTCCCAGGAGGACTGACAGTTTATCTGGGTCAGTCAATTGTGGGAAGTGTGGGAGGGAAATAGTCATTTTTTTTAAGGAATTTGTCCCTTGTTTGGGAGTATTTCTCACAGTGTAGGAGAAAGTGCATCACTGTCTCGGCCTCTCCTGTCTCACAGTAACCACAGAGCCTATTCTCTCTGGGTAGCCAGGTCTGCCTGTGTCACCTTTTTTAATGGCCAGGCTGTGGTTACTGAGCCTGTACTTGGTCAGGATCTGCCTCTGCTTTGTATCGCTGACAGTGAAGAGATACCCTCCAGAGTAAAGTCTCTTTTTAGGGCTCGATAGCAATCAAGTTTATTTGGGGTTTTTGTTTCTTTATCCCAATGTTCCAGATAGGAGTTTTTGATTTGTGTTACAGTTTGGTTGACTCTGATTGGCAGTGCTGTAGCAGAGCTGTCCTGAAGCTGGTTAGTGTTAGTGTGTGTTAGTGTAGTGAGCTTCAGGACCAGCTCGCTGAGGAGACTCTTTTCTGGGCTGAGCTCTTGGGTTAGAAGGGCCTTGTACTGGAGGGAGTCTGGCTCACTTCTGTTTAGATGCATCCTGAATTGTAGTGCTCTTTTTTGCATGCTGGTGAGCAGTGGGTAGCGGCCTAATTCATGCATGGTCAGGCCTAGGTATGTATATTGTGTGGTTTGTTCTAGGGTGTGTTGTGTAGAGTGAAGTGGGACCTTGAGATCTGGCCTTTTTAAGATCATAATTCTGGTCTTGTTCATGTTGCCTGTCAGGGCCCAGGTGTGACAGTACTGCTGTAGCCCCTGCTCTGTGGGCGACAGCAGGACCAAGTCATCTGTATAGAGCAGGAATTTAATTTCTTTGTCATGTAGAGAGAGGCCAGGGACTGCAGACTGCTCCAACACCATTGCTAATTCACTGATGTAAATATTGAACAGTGTTGGACTCAAACTGCAGCCCTGTCTCACTCCACGACCCTGTGTGAAGAATTCTGTTCTTTTGTTGCCAATTTTTATTCCGCACTTGTTTTCTGAGTACATTGACTTTATTATGTCGTAAATTTTACCCCTTACACCACGTTGTAGAATTTTGTCATTTAAACCTTCATTCCAAATGGAATCAAGTGCTTTTTTTAAATTCTATAAAACAAGAGAAAATGTTTCCTTTATTTTTTTGTTGTACATGTTTGTTGATTAGGGTGTGGAGGGTGTAAATATGGTCATAGAAATCCAATCTGACTCTTACTCAGGACACTGTGTTCAGTAAGGAAGGCCAGTATTCTGGTATTGATGATACTGCAGAATACCTTCCCCAGGTTGCTGCTCACACAGATGCCTCGGTAGTTGTTGGGGTTGAATTTGTCTCCACTCTTGTAAATTGGGGATATAAGCCCTTGGTTCCAGCAGCCTTCCTGTAGTACCAGGTTGAATAATTTAAGCAGTGCCTCCTGCAGCTTAGGGCTGCTGTGTTTGAGCATCTCGGTACTGATGCTGTCGGGTCACAGGCTTTCCTGGGTTTGAGTCCCTGGAGCTTCTCTGCTAGCTCCTGCGGGGAGATTGGGAGGTCAAGTGGATTCTGGTTGTCTTTAATAGATAGTTCTAATGATTTAAGTTTTTCCCGAATTAAATTTTGCTCTGTTGTAAAATTCTCTTGTAGGGTTTCTTTGTAAAGATTTTCAAAATAGTTTTTCCAAATACACACCCACTCGATATCGTGGGTGTCGGGGTCCAATACAAATCCGCTATATATCAAGGACCGCGATATAGCGAGAGACCCATAGAAAAACAAATAGACTGATAACAAATACTGTACAACCACTCTCTTGTTTTCGGGGCGTCAGGGTTCAATATACAGAGCCTTGCATAAGTATTCACCCCCCTTGGACTTTTCCACATTTTGTAGTGTTACAACCTGGAATTAAAATGGATTTAATTCGGATTTTTTGTCACTGATCTACACAAAATAGGCCATAGTGTCGAAGTGGGGAAAAAAATCTACATATTTTTCATAATTATTTACAAATAAAAAACTGAAAAGTCTTGATTGCATAAGTATTCACCCCCTTTGCTGTGACACCCCTAAATAAGCTCTGGTGCAACCAATTGCCTTCAGAAGTCACATATTTAGTTGAATGGAGTCCACCTGTGTGCAATTAAAGTGTCACATGAACTCAGATTAAATACACCTGTTTCTGGAAGGCCCCAGAGTTTGTTAGAGAGCATATCTAAACAAACAGCATCATGAAGACCAAGGAGCTGTCAAAACAAGTCCAGGATAAAGTTCTGGAGAAGCACCAATCAGGGTTGGGTTATAAAAAAATATCCCAAACTTTGAACATCCCCCGGAGCACCGTTAAATCCATTATTAAAAAATTGAAAGAATATGGCACAACCGCGACTCTGCCTAGAGAAGGCCGTCCACCAAAACTCAGTGACCAGGAAAGGAGGGCATTAGTCAGAGAAGCAACCAAGAGGCCAATGGTAAGTCTGAAGGAGCTGGAGAGATCCACAGCTGAGATGGGAGAAACCGTCCATGGGACAACTATAACCCGGACTCTCCACAAAGCTGGGCTTTATGGAAGAGTGGCGAGAAGAAAGCCATTGCTGAAAAAAACCCATATCAAATCCTATTTTTGCCAAAAGGCATGTGGGAGACACAGCAAACATGTGGAAAAAGGTTGTCTGGTCTGATGAGGCCAAAATTGAACTTTTTGGCCTTAGCGCCAAACGCTATGTGTGGCGCAAAGCCAACACTGCTCATCACCCTGAGAACACCATCCCCACGGTGAAGCATGGTGGTGGCAGCATCATGTTATGGGGATGCTTTTCATCGGCAGGGACTGGGAAACTGGTCAGGATTAAGGGCATGATGGAGCCAAATACAGGGAATTTCTAGAGGAAAACCTGTTTCAGTTTGCAAGAGACCTGGGACTGGGGCGAAGGTTCATCTTCCAGCAGGACAATGACCCTAAACACACAGCCAAAGCTACACTGGAGTGGTTTAAAAACAAGAACCTGAATGTCTTAGAATGGCCCAGTCAAAGCTCAGACCTCAATCCGATTGAGAATCTGTGGCAAGACTTGAAAATTGCTGTTCACCAACGGTCCCCATCCATCTTGATAGAGGTTGGGCAATTTTGCCAAGAAGAATGGGCAAAAATTGCAGGATCCAGATGTGCAAAGCTGGTAGAGACTTACCCAAAAAGACTCACATCTGTAATTGCTGCCAAAGGTGCTTCTACCAAGTATTGACTCATGGGGGTGAATACTTATGCAACCAACAAATGTCTTTTTTTTGTTTAATTAACTTGTGTCACAATAAAAAATATTTTGCACCTTCAAAGTGTTAAGTATGTTGTGTAAATGAAATGGTAAAATCCCAATTCGATCCATGTTAATTCCAGGTTGTAACACTAGAAAATGTGGAAAAGTCCCAGGGGGGTGAATACTTATGCAAGGCACTGTAAGTCTTCTACACAAGCCGCTTTTTCTCATTTTTTGTACGATATTAATGCTTTGTTTTTAAATCTGGGTTGTGTGGCTGATGATGTTTTTGATTTGATACTTGTCTTAGTTTTTTCCTTATTGTTTCACATTCATCATCAAACCATTTTTCTTTGGGTTTGTGCTTCTGATTGTTTTTTACTTGTTCATTTTTTTTAGATTTGCCTTGCTTGCTGTTTGTTCTAATATTTCATTCATGTGTTTAACTGCCAGATTTACTCCTCTCACATTAGGCTGGCACTATGTGATTTGGAAGGTGTCAGTAAGGTTAGTTAGTGATTTCAGGAGAGCCAGTTGCTTTATCGAATTCCTCTGTGCTGTTTGGAGCCCATTTATAAGTATGGTTCAGATGGTACAGCTTGCATGGCTGTATTAGTGTGTTACTGGGCTGTCCTGTTCTTTGTAGGAACACAGTAATTTGACTGTGGTCTGACAGAGGTGTCTGTGGCCTGACAGTGAATGCATTAATAAAGGAGGGGTCCAGGTCAGTGATGGCGTAATCAACTACGCTAGTCCCAAGAGCTGAGCAGTATGTGAATCTATCTAAAGAGTCCCCTCTGATCCTGCCATTAATGATGTACAGACCCCAGGCTTGGCAGAGATGCACTAACTGTCTCCCATGAAATCCCCACAGAGCAGCACATTTCCCTGGGTCTGGAAATGGCTGATCTCTGTGGAGGGTATGAAAATATTCCTCATTATAGTTTGGGGATTCAGAGGGAGGGGTGTAGGCTGCACTCAGGTAAACGTCAGTTTCACCTTGGACTGCGTTTTTGTTTATTTTGAGCCGTGTGTGTGTCTGTCCTTGTTTAATTGTGGCTTGGGTCCGGCTCGGCTCGGCTCGGCTCGGGTGTGCTGGTGTGAAAAGGCTAAGATATTTGGGCTCCAGATCTTGTTCACTCGCCGGTCAGGGAAGAGCCTCCGTCAGGGTTTTCTCTCACACTTTCAGTTTGTGTTGTTCTTCTCCCCTCTTCAGGATCGCGTATCTCACGGCTCATTGCGTTCACTGCGGTTTCCATGACAACCGAACACTGCTACAGTTCGAAATTCGAAGAATTGCTACAATTCCAACTGCAATTTCAAACTGCCACTTGAGTTCAGCCTGTCGATTTAAGAGACTTTACTGTACGTGGTGATCTTGGGGTTTAGTTAATATTTATATCTAGTAAATATTATTACAAGATTCATTTTAATTGACGTAAGAGGCTTACCTTCTGCCTTTCTTACTTTCTTTCTTTCTTTCTTTCTTTCTTTCGTTCCTCTTTTATCTCGTATTCCTGGTTCTTTGGTCCTCTTGTAATCCTCAGTTGGTTTTGTCGTTTCTTCTTTGCTTGTTATGTATTTAATATTTGCATTAGTAGTTTTTTTTCCTCTGGTTTAGTTCAGTATATATTGTAATTTACTGATGTCAGGTTTTCAGCATTTTGTTTAATTAGAAAACAATATAAATTATATTTTAATTAGGAGCTCACCTTAACAGTGAAGGTATGATGTGCCTTTGACACTGTCGATCACTCTATTCTACTATCCTCTCTCGCTTACCTGGGAATCTCTGGCACTGCTCTGGCCTGGTTCTCCACCTACCTCTCCAACCGCACTTACCAGGTAACCTGGCGTGGAGCAACCTCCACACCTCACCCTCTCTCAACAGGAGTCCTCAAGGGTCAGTCTTCTCTCTCTACACCCGCTCCCTGGGCCCCCTCAGCGCATCCTATGGTTTCTCATACCATTTCTATGCTGATGATGCTCAGATTTTCCTCTCCTTCCCCACCTCTGACTCCACCATCCCCTCCCGTATCTCTACCTGTCTGTCTGCTATCTCCTCCTGGATGCACTCGCATCACCTCAAACTCAACCTCTCTAAATCTGACCTCCTTTTCTTTCCCTCCTCCTCCTCCCCCTCCTCTGATCTCTCTATTTCTGTTCCTCTGGAATCTACCACACTCTCTCCCTCCTCCTCCGTTAAAAATCTCAGAGTCACCCTGGACCCCTGCCTCTCTTATTCCCAGCACGTCTCCACTCTGGCACGCACTTGCCGATTCTTCCTGAGCAACATCCGAAGAATCCGACCCTTCCTCACCAACTACGCCACCCAGCTCCTGGTCCAGGCCCTGGTACTCTCCCACCTAGACTAACTCCGCTGCTCGCCTGGTGTTCTCTCTGCTTCGCTTCTCCCACGCAACTCCACTGCTCCGCCTACTCCACTGGCTCCCGATCACCGCTCGCATCCAGTTCAAGACTCTTGTACTCGCTTACAGATGCCTTGACCAGACTGCACCCAGCTACCTCCAGACCCTCATCTCTCCCTACACCCCCACTCGACCTCTCCGCTCCGCCTGCACTAGAAGACTGGCTCTACCTCCTTTACGCTGCCCTGCCTCCAGAGCCCACTCCTTCTTCACCCTCGCCCCGCAGTGGTGGAATGACCTTCCTATAGATGTCAGGACTGCCCAGTCCCTGACCACCTTCCGGTGCCTCCTCAAGACTCACCTCTTCAGACAGCACCTGTAGAACTCCTCTGTTTTTCCCCTGGGACACTTATCACCCTTCCTTAAATGCGCTTTACATGCTCTTATCTGCCCCCTATTTTACTGCATTTAATCCTGTACTTTAGAGTACTGTAATCTGCCAAGTGTAATTTAATCTGTAGTATTTTGTATTTAATTATATCCTGATGTAACTATCACTGACACTGTTATCTGCTCTATTATTGAATCGTATTTTGTCACACTTGTACTTTCTTGAACCAAAGTCATTGTATTTATCTTGCTCTTAATTGTATTATTACTTGTACTGTGATTCTTGAAATGTATTTGTTTACGACTGTAAGTCGCCCTGGATAAAGGTGTCTGCTAAGAAATAAATAATAATAAAGGAGGTACCTTCATATTATAATTATAATAATAATACTGCTGGTAATAATAACAATAATAATAATAATAATAATAATAATAATAATAATACAAATAATAATAATAATAATGATGTCTCCTCTCTGCTTCACAGTTGATGTGACTCTGGACCATGATACAGCACAGCCCCGGCTCATCCTGTCTGCGGAGGGGAAACGAGTGAGACTGGGAGAGACACGGCAGGATCTCCCTGACACTCCAGAGAGATTTGATCACAGGCTCTGTGTGCTGGGGAGGGAGGGCTTCACCTCGGGGAGACGCTACTGGCAGGTGCAGGTGGGGGAGAATACAGCGTGGATATTAGGAGTCAGCAGAATGTCTGCCCCGAGGAAGGGGTGGATCAGCATGACCCCCCAGCGGGGTTACTGGACTGTGGAGGGGTGGAGTGGAGGTGAGTTCACTGCTCTCACTGACCCCGAGACCCCCCTCCCCCGGAGCCTGAAGCCCCAGAAGCTGGGGGTGTATCTGGATTACGAGGAAGGGCAGCTCTCCTTTTACAATGTGGAGACCAGATCTCACATCTACACTTTCACTGACATGGAGTTCAATCCCAATGAGAAACTCTATCCATTCTTCTGTACTGGTTACAGGAATACAGACCTTGTGCTGGAGTCCCCTGACCCTGACCTTGTCAGCGCTGCAGATTAAACACACATTGCTGTCTGAACCAGGAAACTATTCAAACAGCTCAGACATTCTCCTCTTCACTTTCACTGACACTCTCTCTGCACTCTTCTGGGCTGATGAGAAGAAATCCTCTCTCTTCCACCCTCTTACCCTGAGCCCCTCCTCTTTATTTCTCTACACCCCCTTTCCTACTCTCCCTTTCTATCTGCCTCTTTCCCCTCCACCTATCCATCTCCAGATCCCTCTTTCTCTCCTCTTCTGCTCTCCTCTGCCTCCCCTATGATATGTTAATCCCCTCCATCTCTCAACCCTGCCCTCTACTCTTCCTCTCTCCTCTATCCTCTCCCTCTCTCCTCCCTCTACCTCTCCCCCTCCTCTCCTCTCTCCTCCCCTGCCATCTCTACTCCCCCTCTCCTCTCTCTCTGAATCGTATTTTGTCATATACTTGTACTTTTTAGAACTGAAGTCATTGTGTTTTCTCTTGCTCTTATATGTATGAATACTTGAACTGTGATTCTTGAAATGTATTTTTGTTTACGACTGTAAGTCACTGTGGGTAACGGCGTCTGTGTCCTCAGAAGGCTCTGATTATATTACGATTACTATCAGGATCATATAACAAGTACTGCTTTATTACAAATTGAGCAGAAACTGCATTTTTGTATTAAGGAAAAAAAAAGTTGAAAAATGGTGAAAAGCTTTAAAATTGCATCACTGCTGCTGCAAATAATAAGGTTAACACCTAAAACGAGTGTGTCCTCAGAATTAGCATGTGCCTTGTTTTATGGTCATTCCTTACTCAGCAATGCGACCATAGCTTCACTCTAATATGAAATCCATTTAATGTAAAACTAAATGTTTCTGGTAAAAGATGTACGATTCATTTTCAAAGACAGTCTAAAACTATTGTAATTATTGCTATAGAAGTACCAGTTCTTTTGGATCAAAATACGGTTACTGACAGGCTTGTGGACTGAGGCAGTACTGAAACTTTCAGTTCATTATTATGAAAACAATAAATAAAAAATGGGTGTATACTACAGCCGGTAGATGGTGTCAAGTGTTTTAAAAAAATACTATTTGCAAAATAGTATTTACTAATTTCTATTTAAAATACATGTCTGGCAACCTATTTTCCATTTGTATTTTAAATAAATATGGAGACCAATGTTTTCTATTTAAAGAGTTTCCGAGACTATTTTGCCCATCCTTGGCATTCAGCTGTTAACTGTAAGGTTGGTTTCCAGGCAGATTGCCTTTCCGGGCAGCCTTCTCAATAGAGTCCAAGCTTCCGATTTCATTTGCAGTCATGAAGGGTGCGGTGGCCAAGTGGTAAGGCGTCGGTCTCGTAAACCGAAGAGCACGGGTTCAATCCCCGTCCGTACCTTGTTGCTGTCTTTAAAACACTATTTGTTACTTGTTTGTACCTTTGCAGCTGAAAAGAAAAATTCTATAATGCAACTTGTATTTTAATTTAAATAAAAATGGGGGTATTCGGATTTGAACCGGGGATCTCTTGATCAGCAGTCAAATGCTCTACCACTGAGCTATACCCCGACTCCAACAACACCATTTCCTATCAAGCACAACCAACGATGCCGAGCTGTCAGTTTCAGGAATGCAACCTGTCAAGGCTAGTGATTTTTTACCTCGTATTCTGCAGAAAATTCCTGTGGCGCAATTGGTCAGTGTGTTTGGCTCTTAACCCTTTAAGGACCGAGATTGTGTCAACACATCATACTGAAATTTCAAATTGAAAGCCACAGCTTGCCTTGCCAGACGGCTTTGACAGATTATTTAAGAAAAGCTAAAACGTTCCCCAGAGTGTTCTGAAAACAAGGACACCAATTCCAAGATGTGACTGTAACAAATTGATTTTTTGTGCATTGTTATAGGAAGAGAGTCAAATACAGCCAAAAAACCGCTTGGTCCTTAAATAGTTTAGCAAACGGTTGGTTTCTTGTGTAGCAGGTCTTTATATACATATAGCTACATTTATGTTAATAATTTGACTACGGCACCTTGTGTTTATTGAGGACAAGGACGTCGAGTGGTTGGTTCCCACACAAACTCTTTTATCCAGGAGAAGCCAAGCAATCATATACCAAAAATAATCTTTACAAGTTTTTATTAGTAATTGTTTTAAAAATCTCAAGCACATTAACAATAATGTAAACCATATGACAATGCCACCTTCACTTCACAGTCTAATAATTGTCTAGTAGATTATCTATCTATCTATCTATCTATCTATCTATCTATATATATATATATATATATATAAGGATAATACAATAAAACAAACTCTAAATCTATCAGTTTCATATAGTGCAGTTAATTAAACTAATTACCACAGATTATATGATTGCAGTTTATATAAAATACTTCTATCAGTTTCTTATAGTAAAGTTAATTAACCAGATCAGCAATTCTGTTCTTTTTGTGATACATACAAAGTAGACAACAACGTCAGCAGTTTCAAATTAAAAAAATAAAATTCAGCACATATATCGTTAAAACGATATCGTTATTTTGTTAAAACGATATCGTTATTTTGTTAAAACGATATAGTTATTTCGTTAAAACGATATCGTTATTTTGTTAAAACGATATAGTTATTTTGTTATAACGAAATAGTTATCTCATAAAAACGGAAATAGAAATCAGTGTCAGTCAATAGCTATCTCGTGAAAACGGAAACAGAAATGAGATACGACACTTCCAACATCATGCATACAAATGCAACATCTCATTAACATATCACAAAACCCCAGAAATTAGGAGAGACTGATCACTCATGTCGGATTTGGTGAACAAAATCAGATTTTATTTTGGATTAGCCTTCACCATAAGGAGATTTTGGAATGTTTAGCGCACTTGGATGGAATTATTATAAGCATTAGAACACTTAGACGGTACTTGAAAAGTACAAGACTGCATCGACGAAAACACCCTGATGTACTAGATGTGGCGCTGTATTTAATGCAAGAAATTGAACACTCTGGACACTTACATGGATACAGATTAATGCACTTGAAATGCATTCAAGAAGGATTTGTTGTCAGTCAGAATGGCGTTAGACAGTTGCTTAATATTATTGACTCCCAAGGAGTTCACTTTAGGGGTAGACATCGATTGAGACGCATTGAAGTGAATAAAGAAAGACTGCATTTCCCAGCGTCGCAAGCTGTGCTTGCGCACTGAAGTGAATAAAGAAAGACTGCATTTCCCAGCGTCGCTCTCTCTTTTTAAAGCTGCGCTCACGGAGATCATTCTGTGCAGAATCTGACCAATTTATCCAATGATCTTCTATGAACTGGTCAGATTCTGCACATGATGATCTCCGTGAACGCACCCTTAATGTCTCCCTTTCACAGCTGCCCCGTTCAGCGCAGTTAATTCAGAAGCGGTTCTGTAATTACAGATATTAAGAAAGCGCATTGCTACCTTACAAAAATAAATAAATAAATAATAATAATAATAAAAAACAAAAAAATCACTTATATAGAGAACCATCACGGAACTACGTGTTAAAAATGATCACGTAAATGCGTGACAACAAAGTGACACGTAATTACGAGAAATGAAATTATGATGTAACTACTTAAAAAATATCACGTATATACGTGACAAAGTGACACGTCATTACGAGAAATGAAATTATTATTATTATTTATTTATTAGCAGACGCCCTTGTCCAGGGCGACTTACAGTCGTAAACAAAAATTATGACGTAAATACGTGTTAAAAATATCACGTATATACATGATAAAGTAACACCTAATTACGAGAAATGACATGATCACCTAACTACGTTTTAAAAAATGATCACGTAATTGCGCGATATGGGTCACTTATGGGGGCTTGTTTACCCCCGTGTTGTTTGAGTGGATGCGCTGCAAGTAGGATAGAGTCACTCTAATAACACGTGTACTGCCCTGACTCACGAGTAAATCCTTTACCAGCTTTGAAAAAACGAAACTGTGAGATTGTAGTAGGGTCTTATTATTATTATTATTATTATTATTATTATTATTATTATTATTATTATTATTATTATTCACGTGTGGATTGTGCTTCTCATATTATTATTTGATAAATGTGTATTGTGTGTGTGTGTGTATTGATTTATTTATATAAATGTGTGTTTTGTTGCACAGCTCTTTATTATTATTTCTCATCTCGAGTGTGGTTTGATGTATTTGCTTCACTGGACCCCCCTAAACTACTTTCTCTCTTTCCTCTATGGAACTATACGAGCGAAACTCCGATTGGCTGAAGGACTGTCTGCCCAATGCACGCCCCCCCTGTTGCTTAGCAACCGCGTCTCCCGTTCCACGGCTCTGCTTGCCAGCGGCTCGCTGCTTGATCTCCCCGCCCTGCCAATCATCTACTGCCTTTATAAATGCGGAGGAATATTGTGAGAGGGAGAGCCGGACTTGTGAAGGAGATTCCGCGCTGCAGACTGGAGCTGGAACGCGGAGAGACTTTATAACTTCGTGTCGCACACCAGGAAGGCTGTGTTTGACCGGGAGGGGATCATTTCCAACACGATGTGCAGCGTGCTGGGGTTCCCCGGTCAGGGAGCCTGTTAGTTTATTGTTAACGTTGTGTGGTTTATTTGATAGCTGTCCTGTGTTTTATATATTCATTTTAAATAGATTGGGGGGAATTGGTACCGTGTACTTTATAAATGTAATGTAGTTTGTAACGAGACCATTCAATTGCTGACGTTGTTGTCTACTTTGTATGTATCACAAAAAGAACAGAATTGCTGATCTGGTTAATTAACTTTACTATAAGAAACTGATAGAAGTATTTTATATAAACTGCAATCATATAATCTGTGTGATGTAACTTAAAACGTGAGTATCGATGTTTCTTAAGAAACTGCACAGACGCCATTTCTTAATCAGTGTTAAGTTTATTACATATATGCAGGGAGTCTGGTCCCAGGTACAGGACAAACAGAATACTCGTTCTTACAATTGTTGCATGACATTAAATACCCTTCTGTATAGGTGTCTCTCTCCTCCTCTTTCTCTGACACTTAACCAATAGAAAAGGTACAACTCATTATCCTGTTACCATATATTTCATTTAGTGTGAGTGTGTGTGTGTGTGTGTGTGTGTGTGTGTGTGTGTGTGATCTAGTGTGAAGATCTCTGAACTCAGTGCATTCTTCAAACCCCTGGTGCCACAAAGGTCCATACATCTGGTTTTTGTCATCTTCTTGAGACCATTTGATCCCAGTGGCTTTATCTCTTTGGATCTCTCTGAAGTCTTAGAGCCTGGCTACTTCTGGTCCCCTTGAAAACTAGCTTTATGACCCCCTCATAAACCAGCTGTATTTTCTAAGCAAAAACCTGTTTAACTAGTTTTATACCCCAGTGGACTCCCCGAAGGGCAAGCTTCTTTCATGTCAGGGCTGGAGATCAAAGGACTTGTTTGTACAGCCGTGTGCTGCTGGCCAGCCATTTGCTTTGACACAAAATAATCTTTTTCAGTTGTTACAACTTCAGAGTAACTTCTCTACCATATTGCAGCTTTCATCTATCACAGCAGTGCTTGCATTTTTGGAACTAACAGTTTTTTCTATCCAATGTTAAATCACTTTTCAGAAAAATAACATGAATACAGCCGTCATTCCTCATGCGTAGCAAACTGCTATTCAATACTTGTTCCATGTTTTCCAACATACCCCACTTTTAAAATATAAGATGGAGGGGGGTGACCCGCTACAACCAAGTTGCTGACGTGATCCCGAGCCCTCGGATGTCCTCTTCGCTGGTTCTGAGTAGTCACATCAAGTACCGTGTTTGTATAATATATTATAGTGAAGTATGTTCCTCTCATTCTAAGTCTCTCCATTATGTGTAGGTATCTACCTTGTCTTTGCTGTTTCTCCATGTAAGTATGTCATGAGCAAAAAAACAAACAAAAAAACCAAACAACCATATGTAAAAATAATACAAAAAATGAAAAATAAACATAGAAAAATACAGTAAATACAGTTTATCACTGTACACAGGTGTTATTTCTTATTCATGGTGGCTCCCAGTAAGTTTACAGTTTCCCATCTGCCAATGGTCCTTTCTAACTGTCGGTGTTGTTTTTTCCACCAAAAACACTGAATGCTATTCCACAAGATCAATACTATTACTATTAACAGTATTATTAAAACAATATAATCCCCAAAAGTGTGCCCTAAGGCCTACCATGACCATCCATATCGTTTCAATACGGTGGCTTTTAATTGTGCCAAATCAACTTCGACCTTAGCTTTGAACAGCTTCTGTTCCGCTCTTTGTAGGGCTATTTTAACCAATTTGTGCACTTGAGAAAAAATGACCAAATATGAATCTAGATATGTGTCATCCCACCAAGCAGTAATTTGGAACTCCTCTGCTTCAGGTTCAGGTATATATATATACATACATACATATATATATATATATATATATATATATATATATATATATATATATATATATATATATATATATATATATATATATATATATATATATATATATATATATATATATATATCTCCAATCCGAACTGCATGTGTTGGAGCAAAACAAAATCCTGGAAAAGTCTGACAAGTTAAATCTCCATACTTAAAATTGGTATGTTACTCAACACACACCATTGATATTTCCCAACCTGCACTGCTTTTTTCCACCCCTCTAGTGGATGTACCTCTAATTCAGTGCTTATATTTCTATTAATTCCGGTGATTGCAGGACACCGGCAAACTACATGACTATTTGTTTCATAACAACATGCTTCATGCACCACACCACTCCAGTTCCCTCGTTGAACTTTCCATGTAGCCTTTTCCCAAACTATCACTGTCTCATTGTGTAGTACTCCTATCGGTCTAATCTTCAAACTGTCTTTATACTGGTTATTAGGATCCAGGTATGGTATTGAGAGATAGAACCCTATGTGACCAGGTGGTTCCTTGCCATTCTCCTTTGGCCACACTAAACTAGCTCCCAGGAGGTCAGTCTGATCAGGGTGGATCATTGCCAACCTCAACCTGAGTTCCTCCTGTGCATGTCTAGGTACCACTCTTAGCCTAATGTCCATTATTTCTTCCTTCATTGTTTTTAAAAGGTCACCCGCAAATATTCTACAATCTATTGCTTTGGTCAAATTGCGCAGGGCTCCCTCTGTTCCATCCATTAGCTCATATATAGCTGTACCCTGGAGCCTAATCCCTTGATTTACATACATCTGTCCATTCCCCAATCTTTCTATTCCTTCTCCCACAGCACTTGCTATCCAAGTTTGCCCTTTTGACATTTGATAAATATCCCAGCTGTTTGCAACAGAATTTCCTGCACCAAACCAGCCTGCTATTTCATCAAAAAGTCCCCTCTTCCTACGTTTCTCATTACCTTCATACATTCTCATTACCTTCACACATTCGTTTGGCTATTCGCTCTTTGTAATCTCTTATTGTACTACCTATTTCCCTTTGAAGCCAATTCTGGATATTGGTGTGTTGCTTGCAATGCTGTTCAAACATAACAGTTAGATTTGTGAAATTATACATTACATACGATAATACTATATTCACATTATCCAAAACAGTTCTGAGAATGATACCTTCCCGAGGTAGGGGGTGCAAAAGGGGACATACTTTCGTAGTGATTTTACCTCGATAGTACGGTTTACTGCCCTGTTTCAAGAAATTGGATCACCCTGCATGGAACAAGTGTAAATTACTGACGTACTCAATTCCTTACAGCAATCTAGGCCTCCCAATTTCACCCACCCATCCTGCTCTTTAGCTACGCGGTGCAGTGTTGGTTTAACTCTGTAAGCTCATAATCACATCTTCTATCCGAAACTACAGTACTCTCAGAATAAACTCTATGTTCCAGCTGTGGATCCCCATCCTCTTGATCAGAACCACACTCATGTTGCTCTAACACATTTAGGTGCATCATTATTTTTAACCCGTATGTTAAATTACATCTTTCTAGAATCCAATATTCTAGACCATCTCAATCTTATGATGCACTTAAGACTGATTAAAACCTAAAACTATAACTTCAAAAATGATCACTATGCATTGAACAAGTACTAAAATAGTGCCTCATTTTAGACATATTCAACACTACAGCATATCATTCAAAGTTCACATGATTTCCACAATTAATGTCTAATATAGGTAACCATATTTTTCAGTAGAACAGCTGTTTTCAATTGGTATTTCCATTCAACATAGGATGTACCATTACCTTACAAGTACATATTAATATAGTCTTATGTTCCTAACAACACTCCAAATAATCCATTGCAAGACACCAACCATTTTACCTCCCTATCATGGATGGCAGATACAATGTCTTAACAATGTCACTCTTAAGTGTCATGAACAACACAAACTCCATACTCCCAGTGCCTCTAGAGGTCAATGGTACAACCTTTGCAGTTTTTGTTATTTTACTGAATGTGATTAGTAATAAATTACATGAGACCTTCCCATCTCTGCACTCCAGGATCGCTGACATATTACCTTTAGTATCTTTAAACTAAGACAAATCTTTTCACCAATCATACATCTATACACCAAGTTTATAATACGTAGTTTCATTATCAGGTATGTTAACTGAAATTAACAGTCCCCATTACATCCCCAAAAATGTCACTTTAACGTCATCATAATTTCTTCTTTTGATATGCAGACCGGAATGGTTCCCCATATGTAAGAATGTCTCTGTGGTTTCAGATACCTCCTCATGACCGTCTCTCAGCAACTTACACTCTTGTTCCAGATATATGGTAGAGCTTAATTACTACATATCATGGACAAGCATTGTAAAGTTCTGCAGGTTAATATGTACAGTTCCTGTTTGCATATCCAAATTGTCCCACAAGTGTACTGGAACTTTCTGCACAAACTCTTCTGAAATGGTCCTCTCAGTTCCGATGAACAGCATTGTGCTTCCATTCCACATAAACGCCATCAGTATTATCTCGGAACCTGTGGAGAACAAGTGCAGTATTTATTCTTTTGATTAATATCTGATTTAATTTCAAAAGGGTTAATTCTTGAATAGTCTCTTTTTCATCTGCATTGATAATGTTTTTGCAATTCTAAGAATCGCCAATGTCTGTTAATTCTATCTTGTATTTTTCTCAGAGCCTATGTCCACCCCATATTGTGAACATAATATAAAATATCAGTTCCAGCATGAACCTGTAGGAGAAGAGAAAAGCCTTAGACCTGTGTCTGTACTCTGAAAGTAACTACAAATCTCTATCTGCTTCATTGCTCACAATTACTACTCTAAACTAACTGCATCAGTGCCCTTAGGGATTTCCGCTCTCCAGCAGGCTTGCTTATCAGTGAAACTAGTTTTCAAGCCAGTTTTCACTCCCTCATTTTTGTATTGCCAATTTCAAATTGATTTCTCCCAGTTTGTCCATTATCTCATATGAACCTCCCCAATCAGCCTTCCAACCCCCCCCTTTTTTTTTTTTTTTTTTTTTTTAATTTGAATGGAGACCCTGAGTGGGGTTGGAATCAGTGCCTGTTTTAATGCCTCAATTCAGGTGTTCATAGAGGGTGACAGCTAGTTCGCTGTATCCTTCCATGAAGTCCTGACAGAATCCAAATATGCCCAAAAAGGATCTAAGGGGCAGATTTTTAATCAACTTTTTATTTCCTGGGTCAGGTGTGTGTCCTCCAGCTTCCACCTGTACTCCTAAGAAACAAACAGATTACTTCATTAATGCAGCTTTCTTTAGATTTAATTTGAGAGCAGCGTGCTCCATGAGATCCAAAACTTCCTCCAGCAACAGATAGTGCTTCTCCGCAGTTCCCGTTGCAACAGTATGTCGTCCACATACTGTATGATATTACCTAGTTGAGAACAGTCCTGTAAGATGTTAGTCATACATTGATCTCTCCCTTCTTGGCAAGACGTCCAGAGCACATATCCCAATAACAGTTGAAAAGAAAGTTTACAAAGAAATGTATTCAAACGTTAATGTTTCTCAATAACGCATACAGAAATAAAAGTACTGCCTATTCTTGCTGCAATTAATAACAGCATCCTTTTTAGCAGATCAAAATAAATCAGGATCTATTATAGAAATAGTCCAGTGAGAAAGAAAATGTGTGTGCACATAAACCTGACCTTCATGAGCACCTGTTTATGATGCTTCCTTTTTAGAATGTGATCCACAAGCTTTACCAACCCAGAGCTCTTTGGGTGGCAGAGGACATGGAATCACTGTACTTCGCCAACCAGGGCGCAGGTTGCTTCATGCTTAAGCCAGCGAATATATTCTTTATTTGATTAATTTACACGGGCGTTTCCCCATGGTCAATCCTACCAAGTGCATTTGTATTACTGTGAGTGCATAATTACTTTTGCTACTGCGACTGTCTGTTCTGTATTAGACAGTGAGAAGTTGACTTTATTTTGCATCACAATATTTCCATTAGCTCAGCGTCCTGTGCTGAACTTCCACAAGAGAGTATTCATACCCTATATTCACAGACAAACACACAAACATTAACCAACAGACTGTCTATCATACCAGTATCACAATCCATCACGCCTGCAGTCCTATACTGCACCATCAATAATCTCATGTCACTCATGATTTATTCATGTTTCAGTTATCACATTAATCTAATTATCATCACCTCTCCTGTAAGAAGCTCCGTAAAATACTAATTGTAACCAACATAAACAAAACACATCGTAAACATGTGTGCAAACATCCCATTTCACATCACTCGCGTAGCTCTGAGTGACACTGCTTTTGTCTCCTGCATCACTGCATTCTGATGCCTTAGCAGAAGTTGAAATCCCTGTAGATCACTCTGATATCGATTGTGACCTCTTTTTCCCCATTTGAATTGTATTTTATGCTCTCTAACAATTCAACTTTTTTTTTTCCTTCTACTCGTGTATGGTAGTGTGCTTTAGCAACATCAGAATAAACCCAGTTAATACTGATAACATCAGTGCTTTATTAAACTACGTGTTTTCCATTCAAAGAGAATGCAATCTCCCTGTTTAATTCAACATGAACTAAACAATCATTAATAAACAGACCCCTTAAATAAAACATCATTTTAACTCTGCACTTTTTTTAGCTACACCAATAATACAAACTCTACCACTCATGTGATCTTGGTTTCAAATATGTATTCATAGGTGATTCATAAAATTCACCCGTGTCTTAAACATAAAATTCACTCTCAAACAAACACGTAACATTCATTCATGAAAATATTTTTAATAAAATATTTCCAGGTCGATAATTTAATTTGTTTCAGATTTATTGATCTCCAAAAACATTTGTTCTCTTCCTAAAAGTCTTTTTATTTTTTTGGTCTGTCTAACAGTGATCTATTCTCATTCTCTACAGTCTTTTCTCTCTCTGCCCAAATATGGTCACGCAAGTTTTTTTTTATTCCTCCCTGAATCTGCGACCAGGGAGACACAGACCCTGCATACCAAAATAATACCACCACTTTCTTTTCAAGTAAATCCTCTATCAGAAAGACAAAATGTTCCTCTTGTTTACCAATATAATCCTGAACAAACTATTAATTGTTGCTTTGTATATTTGTGTTATTGTTTTAGTTCAAAGGTTGGCCATTCCTTTGCATTCAAACACTAACACAATACAAATAACTCATCAGTTAACATGGGTCTCTTTCCCTTATCAAACCCTCTTATGATCGAGGCAAGACAATAAGTATTCATGCTGGTTCTTAGTACATAGTTTTTCTAAGATGTTACTTTATCTCCACGCTTAAGCAAAATCAGAATTACTCAAACAATCATTAATAAGCAACTTCTTAATTACATTTTAATGTGACCTTGTAATTTTACAGTTTTTTTTGTTTTGTTTTGTTTTTTTGTGGGCTACCAGTTTTGAATCGCCTTTGTCTTTTTCTTCTTACAAGACACACACTCCTGACCTGTCACATGAACATGTACATTACTGTTCTGTACATAGCTTCCCTTTTTGCCATGTTTTAACACATAGTCTATGTTCCATCTTCTCCAGTCATCCATTTGATGACATTGAGGGTCATCTTCTAACATATTTGGAGTTGATCAGACTCCCAACAAAACACAAAACTAACAAAAAAAACAACAACACTTTTTAGTTTTGTCTTGTTTTTACCAATATTCCGTGTTGAAAGCTAAGCTTAATGAAGCATAAACTTTTATCTTGGTTTATTGCACATTTAATTTACACTTTTGTATGTGCTATTTGGGCTTAACTGGAACTTATTGTCTGATTGTTCCTTATCTGTACCACCTAATGTGGACAGTTAAATAAGAGGCTTATCCTATTGCCCCCTTATCGTGACTTATAAACCAAACAGTAAAAACAAAGACAAAACAGGTGTAACAAATCCTCTCAAAAACAAACATAAAACATAAATCCGAGTATGCCCGTACCTGTTGAGCTATACAAGTCCGTGTAACTAGTCCAATAGACTCTACTGGCACGTCATAACACTACACGATTTACTCCGACTTTTTTAGGAATCCAGAGGTCCTCTTTCATACCTAAAGTCCTAATAGTCAATACACTTTTAGTTCAGCGGTCAATCTCTCTTGACTTAACTAATTGTGTCCTCAATGTACATGAATTATCAAGAAGTCCTCTTTCATATTCTACCCTTGATTCTCACTACATTCTAAACACTGCATATAAAACAATAAACCAGTAACTACTCACCAATGTACGTGGTTATATGTTCGAGCTGAAGTCCTGATTCAAAGATTCTCTCAAACCGTCTGGTCAGAAGTTAGAAGCAGTCTCTGTCCATTTGCTTTGTCCTGGTCCTGTGCACGGGATTCAGGCTGGGCAAATGGGTTTCTCTGCAGTCAGGTATCAAACCCCCCCCCCGGTTTTTTGAAAAAAACTGTCAGGAAACAGTCCGCAGGTGGCTCGCCAAATGATGTAACTTAAAACGTGAGTATCGATGTTTCTTAAGAAACTGCACAGACGCCATTTCTTAATCAGTGTTAAGTTTATTACATATATGCAGGGAGTCTGGTCCCAGGTACAGGACAAACAGAATACTCGTTCTTACAATTGTTGCATGACATTAAATACCCTTCTGTATAGGTGTCTCTCTCCTCCTCTTTCTCTGACACTTAACCAATAGAAAAGGTACAACTCATTATCCTGTTACCATATATTTCATTTAGTGTGAGTGTGTGTGTGTGTGTGTGTGTATGTGTGTGTGTGTGTGTGTGTGTGTGTGTGTGTGATCTAGTGTGAAGATCTCTGAACTCAGTGCATTCTTCAAACCCCTGGTGCCACAAAGGTCCATACATCTGGTTTTTGTCATCTTCTTGAGACCATTTGATCCCAGTGGCTTTATCTCTTTGGATCTCTCTGAAGTCTTAGAGCCTGGCTACTTCTGGTCCCCTTGAAAACTAGCTTTATGACCCCCTCATAAACCAGCTGTATTTTCTAAGCAAAAACCTGTTTAACTAGTTTTATACCCCAGTGGACTCCCCGAAGGGCAAGCTTCTTTCATGTCAGGGCTGGAGATCAAAGGACTTGTTTGTACAGCCGTGTGCTGCTGGCCAGCCATTTGCTTTGACACAAAATAATCTTTTTCAGTTGTTACAACTTCAGAGTAACTTCTCTACCATATTGCAGCTTTCATCTATCACAGCAGTGCTTGCATTTTTGGAACTAACAGTTTTTTCTATCCAATGTTAAATCACTTTTCAGAAAAATAACATGAATACAGCCGTCATTCCTCATGCGTAGCAAACTGCTATTCAATACTTGTTCCATGTTTTCCAACACTGTGGTAATTAGTTTAATTAACTGCACTATATGAAACTGATAGATTTAGAGTCTGTTTTATTGTATTATCCTTATATATATATATATCTCTACTAGACAATTGTTAGACTGTGAAGTGAAGGTGGCATTGTCATATGGTTTACATTATTGTTAATGTGCTTGAGATTTTTAAAACAATTACAAATAAAAAACTTGTAAAGATTATTTTTGGTATATGACTGCTTGGTTTCTCCTGGATACAAGAGTTTATGTGGGAACCAACCACTCGACGTCCTTGTCCTCAATAAACACAAGGTGGTGTAGTCAAATTATTAACAAAAAATTAGCTATATGTATATAAAGACCTGCTACACAAGCAACCAACCGTTTGCTAAACTATTTAAGGACCAAGCGGTTTTTTGGCTGTATTTGACTCTCTTCCTATAACAATGTTTGTTACAGTCGCATCTTGTAATTGGTGTCCTTGTTTTCAGAACATTCTGGGGATCATTTTAGCATTTCTTAAATAATCTGTCAAAGCTGTCTGGCAAGGCAAGCTGTGGCTTTCAATTTGAAATTTCAGTATGATGTGGTGTTGACACAATCTCGGTCCTTAAAGGGTTAAAAGCCAAACACACTGACCAATTGCGCCACAGGAATTTTCTGCGGGATACGAGGTAAAAAATCACCAGCCTTGACAGGTTGCATTTCTGAAACTGACAGCTCGGCACCGTTGGTTGTGCTTGATAGGAAATGGTGTTGTTGGAGTCGGGGTATAGCTCAGCGGTAGAGTATTTGACTGCTGATCAAGAGATCCCCGGTTCAAATCCGAATACCCCCTTTTTTATTTAAATTAAAATACAAGTTGCATTATATAATTTTTCATTTCAACTGCAAAGGTACAAACAAGTAACAAATAGTGTTTTAAAGACAGCAACAAGGTACGGACAGGGATTGAACCCGTGATCTTCGGTTTACGAGACCGACACCTTACCACTTGGCCACTGCACCCTTCATGACTGCAAATGAACCCTTCACACTGCACCCTTCATGACTGCAAATGAAATCGGAAGCTTGGACTCTATTGAGAAGGCTGCCCGGAAAGGCAATCTGGCTGGAAACCAACCTTACAGTTAACAGCTGAATGCCAAGGATGGGCAAAATAGTCTCGGAAACTCTTTAAATAGAAAACATTGGTCTCCATATTTATTTAAAATACACATAGAAAATAGGTTGCCAGACATGTATTTTAAATAGAAATGAGTAAATACTATTTTGCAAATAGTATTTTTTTAAAACACTTGACACCCTCTACCGGCTGTAGTATACACCCATTTTTTATTTATTTTTTTCATAATAATGAACTGAAAGTTTCAGTACTGCCTCAGTCCACAAGCCTGTCAGTAACCCTATTTTGATCCAAAAGAACTGGTACTTCTATAGCAATAATTACAATAGTTTTAGGCTGTCTTTGAAAATGAATTAATTTGGAGTTAAGAATCGTACATCTTTTACCAGAAACATTTTGTTTTACATTAAATGGATTTCATATTAGAGTGAAGCTATGGTCGCATTGCTGAGTAAGGAATGACCATAAAACAAGGCACATGCTAATTCTGAGGACACACTCGTTTGAGGTGTTAACCCTATTATTTGCAGCAGCAGCGATGCAATTTTAAAGCTTTTCACCATTTTTCAACTTTTTTTTTTACTTAATACAAAAATGCAGTTTCTGCTCAATTTGTAATAAAGCAGTACTTGTTATATGATCCTGATAGTAATCGTAATATAATCAGAGTCTTCTGAGGACACAGACGCCGTTACCCACAGTGACTTACAATCATAAACAAAAATACATTTCAAGAATCACTGTACAAGTATTTATACATATAAGAGCAAGATAAATACAATGACTTCAGTTCTAAAAAGTACAAGTATATGACAAAATACGATTCAATAATCAGAGCAGATAACAGTGTCAGTGATAGTTACATCAGGATATGATTAAATGCAAAATACTACAGATTGAATAACACTTGTGGCAGATTACAGTGCAGTAAATGCAGTAAAATAGGGAGCAGATCAGAGCAAGTAAAGCGCATTTAAGAAAGAGTGATAAAGTGTCCACAGGGAAAATAGGAGTTCTACAGGTGCTGTCTGAAGAGGGGAGTCTTGAGGAGGTGCTGGAATTGATTAAGTTGCGCTATGCACACATGCACATTCATAAAACATAATATATGTGCACTCTTTTATTGTAACACTCAACAGAAATGCGCAAGGCAAAATATCAATCAATCTCACTCTTGGTTCATTTATTTGAAGCACTGCTTCGACAAATGTCGAACAAAAGAGAAACCTCGAAGAGGATGGTTTTGATCCATCGACCTCTGGGTTCTGGGCCCAGCATGCTTCTGCAGCGCCACTCTGCTACTACCTGACAATGCAGCGCTCTGCAGTCAGTAGAGCATCAGACTTTTAATCTAACGGTCCAGGGTTCAAGTCCCTGTTCGGGCGGTGCTCATTTTTAGCACTATGAATCCATATAGCACGAACAAATGGCAATTTACGCAATGTTCAAGTCCCTGTTCGGGCGGTGTTCATTTTTAGCACTATGAATCCATATAGCACGAACAAATGGCAATTTACTCAATGTTTTTGACTATTTTGGTGACCGGTTTCCCCACCCCAGTGATAAAACGTGAACCAAATGTAACGTTGGGATGTATTGCATTTGTACAGACAATTTTAAAAAAAACTGCTGATGTTTAACAGACAGATAAAGCTAAAGCAGTGGCGTTGGTGGTATAGTGGTGAGCGTAGGTGCCTTCCAAGCAGTCGACTCTCAAAAGCATGTGTTAGTTATTCACTTAATCCGTTAATATATTAGCAGCAATTGTAAAACCAGCATATACTATAGCTAGGATAATAAGTAATAGTGGCAGGATAATTGTAGCACATTAATATATAGTATACATAGCATAAACTAATAAACAACACTTTAATATTACAATATATATATATGGGGTGCAAATAAAAATGTCAATTAATATGCATAATACATGTTAACAAACGGCTCTCACAACCCATCAACCAATGATATGTGACAAAAGGTAAGCAGCAATACACCGTTAGCAGCGTTGTAAACAATAGCAGTATTCAAGGTGAGTATCAATAACTCATTAGAAACATGTTCAAATAATAGCAGCACTCAAGGTGTGTATTGTTAGCTCATTAGCATTCTGTGTTACCATATTTTGTTACCAAAAAACAGCCCCTCCAAAAAAACACAATGGCAGCAATCAAGTTAAGTATCACTACTTCGTAATCAACAGGTTAAGTAGGAGAGTGGGAGAGGGGAGGGATAAGCCACGCACACCACACAGACACAATGTAATGTGAATACAAGTCATATTTTGTTACCAAGAAAGCGCTTCATGGTCCGCCAGCGGGAACATTCGACACTTTGGAGCAGCAGGAGAGACCTGCCATGAGCTCTGCAGGACATCACCGTCGGTTCCATGGTGTAGTGGTTAGCACTCTGGACTCTGACTCCAGCGAGCCGAGTTCAAATCTCGGTGGGACTTAACTGAGGGTTATACTTCATTTAAAAAGGAAAATATTATAGATTTGACTGTTTCCAGCGACCCCACTTGAACCGTAAAATAATTTTTAGAAAAGCTGCAAATATTAGGGCTAACACCTAAAACGTCTGTGTTTCATTATTTATTATTATTATTATTTGTTTATTTAGCAGACGCCTTTATCCAAGGTGACTTACAGAGACTCTCAGTGTGCCGGTGAAAGAGGGAACCATCGCTATGTTTAGATATACAGCATATTCACATGACGTATCCATTTGTTATTTCAGGTCATAGCGGAGCTCCAGAAAGACGAAGGGTGTGCGGCCTCCTGTATGTCAGGACTGCCCAGTCCCTGCCCACCTTCCAGCACCTCCTCAAGACTCACCTCTTCAGACAGCACCTGTAGAACTCCTATTTTCCCTGTGGACACTTTATCACTCTCCCTTAATGTGCTTACTTGCTCTTATCTGCTCCCTATTTTACTGCATTTACTGTACTGTAATCTGCCACAAGTGTTATTCAATCTGTAGTATTTTGCATTTAATCATATCCTGATGTAACTATCACTGACACTGTTATCTGCTCTGATTATTGAATCGTATTTTGTCATATACTTGTACTTTTTAGAACTGAAGTCATTGTATTTTCTCTTGCTCTTATATGTATGAATACTTGAACTGTGATTCTTGAAATGTATTTTTGTTTATGATTGTAAGTCACTGTGGGTAACGGCGTCTGTGTCCTCAGAAGGCTCTGATTATATTACGATTACTATCAGGATCATATAACAAGTACTGCTTTATTACAAATTGAGCATAAACTGCATTTTCGTTTTAAGTAAATAAAAAGTTGAAAAATGGTGAAAAGCTTTAAAATTGCATTGCTGCTGCTGCAAATAATAGGGTTAACACCTAAAACGAGTGTGTCCTCAGAATTAGCATGTGCCTTGTTTTATGGTCATTCCTTACTCAGCAATGCGACCATAGCTTCACTCTAATATGAAATCCATTTAATGTAAAACAAAATGTTTCTGGTAAAAGATGTACGATTCTTAACTCCAGAATAATTCATTTTCAGAGACAGCCTAAAACTATTGTAATTATTGCTATAGAAGTACCAGTTCTTTTGGATCAAAATACGGTTACTGCCAGGCTTGTGGACTGAGGCAGTACTGAAACTTTCAGTTCATTATTATGAAAACAATAAATAAAAAATGGGTGTATACTACAGCCGGTAGATGGTGTCAAGTGTTTTAAAAAAATACTATTTGCAAAATAGTATTTACTAATTTCTATTTAAAATACATGTCTGGCAACCTATTTTCTATTTGTATTTTAAATAAATATGGAGACCAATGTTTTCTATTTAAAGAGTTTCCGAGACTATTTTGCCCATCCTTGGCATTCAGCTGTTAACTGTAAGGTTGGTTTCCAGCCCGATTGCCTTTCCGGGCAGCCTTCTCAATAGAGTCCAAGCTTCCGATTTCATTTGCAGTCGTGAAGGGTGCGGTGGCCAAGTGGTAAGGCGTCGGTCTCGTAAACCGAAGATCACGGGTTCAATCCCCGTCCGTACCTTGTTGCTGTCTTTAAAACACTATTTGTTACTTGTTTGTACCTTTGCAGTTGAAATGAAAAATTCTATAATGCAACTTGTATTTTAATTTAAATAAAAATAGGGGTATTCGGATTTGAACCCGGGATCTCTTGATCAGCAGTCAAATGCTCTACCACTGAGTTATACCCCGACTCCAACAACACCATTTCCTATCAAGCACAACCAACGGTGCCGAGCTGTCAGTTTCAGAAATGCAACCTGTCAAGGCGAGTGATTTTTTACCTCGTATCCCGCAGAAAATTCCTGTGGTGCAATTGGTCGGTGTGTTTGGCTTTTAACCCTTTAAGGACCGAGATTGTGTCAATACCACATCATACTGAAATTTCAAATTGAAAGCCACAGCTTGCCTTGCCAGACGGCTTTGACAGATTATTTAAGAGAAGCTATAACGTTCCCCAGAGTGTCCTGAAAACAAGGACACCCATTCCAAGATGCGACTGTAACAAATTGATTTTTTGTGCATTGTTATAGGAAGAGAGTCAAATACAGCCAAAAAAACGCTTGGTCCTTAAATAGTTTAGCAAACGGTTGGTTGCTTGTGTAGCAGGTCTTTATATACATATAGCTACATTTATGTTAATAATTTGACTACGACACCTTGTGTTTATTGAGGACAAGGACGTCGAGTGGTTGGTTCCCGCGCAAACTCTTTTATCCAGGGGAAACCAAGCAATCATATACCAAAAATAATCTTTACAAGTTTTTATTAGTAATTGTTTTAAAAATCTCAAGCACATTAACAATAATGTAAACCATATGACAATGCCACCTTCACTTCACAGTCTAACAATTGTCTAGTAGATATACAGTATATATATATATATATATATATATATATATATATATATATATATATATATATATATATATATATGTATAGACATGAGGAGGACTTGCATGGACACAGTTAGTGATGAACCTAATGATCCTTGTGAACCCGGTCAGACAAACCAGCATAAGAGAGAAAAGAACCTCAACGGGCACAAGCCTGGAGTTAAATGACCAAGAGCTTGTGAGAACTGCATGGGACACAGTAAACACAGATCTCTGCTTTGCATTGGAAAGGTTAAGTGGAACAGTTGAAAAGAAGCTGGATAAATTTAGGGACATCATCTACGCATATGGAAGTGAGAGGTTTGGAGTTGAAAAAAGGAAGGAAAAAGTACACACTATTCCTGGAAAGTCTAGACGGCAGCAGGAGATTGAACGCTTAGTTAGAGAAAGGAGACAGCTGTAATCTGCCACAAGTGTTATTCAATCTCTAATATTCTGCATTTAATCATATCCTGATGTAACTATCACTGACACTGTTATCTGCTCTGATTATTGAATCGTATTTTGTCATATACTTGTACTTTTTAGAACTGAAGTCATTGTATTTTCTCTTGCTCTTATATGTATGAATACTTGAACTGTGATTCTTGAAATGTATTTTTGTTTACGATTGTAAGTCACTGTGGGTAACGGCGTCTGTGTCCTCAGAAGACTCTGATTATATTACGATTACTATCAGGATCATATAACAAGTACTGCTTTATTACAAATTGAGCATAAACTGCATTTTCGTTTTAAGTAAATAAAAAGTTGAAAAATGGTGAAAAGCTTTAAAATTGCATTGCTGCTGCTGCAAATAATAGGGTTAACACCTAAAACGAGTGTGTCCTCAGAATTAGCATGTGCCTTGTTTTATGGTCATTCCTTACTCAGCAATGCGACCATAGCTTCACTCTAATATGAAATCCATTTAATGTAAAACAAAATGTTTCTGGTAAAAGATGTACGATTCTTAACTCCAGAATAATTCATTTTCAGAGACAGCCTAAAACTATTGTAATTATTGCTATAGAAGTACCAGTTCTTTTGGATCAAAATACGGTTACTGCCAGGCTTGTGGACTGAGGCAGTACTGAAACTTTCAGTTCATTATTATAAAAACAATAAATAAAAAATGGGTGTATACTACAGCCGGTAGATGGTGTCAAGTGTTTTAAAAAAATACTATTTGCAAAATAGTATTTACTAATTTCTATTTAAAATACATGTCTGGCAACCTATTTTCTATTTGTATTTTAAATAAATATGGAGACCAATGTTTTCTATTTAAAGAGTTTCCGAGACTATTTTGCCCATCCTTGGCATTCAGCTGTTAACTGTAAGGTTGGTTTCCAGCCCGATTGCCTTTCCGGGCAGCCTTCTCAATAGAGTCCAAGCTTCCGATTTCATTTGCAGTCGTGAAGGGTGCGGTGGCCAAGTGGTAAGGCGTCGGTCTCGTAAACCGAAGATCACGGGTTCAATCCCCGTCCGTACCTTGTTGCTGTCTTTAAAACACTATTTGTTACTTGTTTGTACCTTTGCAGTTGAAATGAAAAATTCTATAATGCAACTTGTATTTTAATTTAAATAAAAATAGGGGTATTCGGATTTGAACCCGGGATCTCTTGATCAGCAGTCAAATGCTCTACCACTGAGTTATACCCCGACTCCAACAACACCATTTCCTATCAAGCACAACCAACGGTGCCGAGCTGTCAGTTTCAGAAATGCAACCTGTCAAGGCGAGTGATTTTTTACCTCGTATCCCGCAGAAAATTCCTGTGGTGCAATTGGTCGGTGTGTTTGGCTTTTAACCCTTTAAGGACCGAGATTGTGTCAATACCACATCATACTGAAATTTCAAATTGAAAGCCACAGCTTGCCTTGCCAGACGGCTTTGACAGATTATTTAAGAGAAGCTATAACGTTCCCCAGAGTGTCCTGAAAACAAGGACACCCATTCCAAGATGCGACTGTAACAAATTGATTTTTTGTGCATTGTTATAGGAAGAGAGTCAAATACAGCCAAAAAAACGCTTGGTCCTTAAATAGTTTAGCAAACGGTTGGTTGCTTGTGTAGCAGGTCTTTATATACATATAGCTACATTTATGTTAATAATTTGACTACGGCACCTTGTGTTTATTGAGGACAAGGACGTCGAGTGGTTGGTTCCCGCGCAAACTCTTTTATCCAGGGGAAACCAAGCAATCATATACCAAAAATAATCTTTACAAGTTTTTATTAGTAATTGTTTTAAAAATCTCAAGCACATTAACAATAATGTAAACCATATGACAATGCCACCTTCACTTCACAGTCTAACAATTGTCTAGTAGATATACAGTATATATATATATATATATATATATATATATATATATATATATATATATATATATATATATATATATATATATATATATATATGTATAGACATGAGGAGGACTTGCATGGACACAGTTAGTGATGAACCTAATGATCCTTGTGAACCCGGTCAGACAAACCAGCATAAGAGAGAAAAGAACCTCAACGGGCACAAGCCTGGAGTTAAATGACCAAGAGCTTGTGAGAACTGCATGGGACACAGTAAACACAGATCTCTGCTTTGCATTGGAAAGGTTAAGTGGAACAGTTGAAAAGAAGCTGGATAAATTTAGGGACATCATCTACGCATATGGAAGTGAGAGGTTTGGAGTTGAAAAAAGGAAGGAAAAAGTACACACTATTCCTGGAAAGTCTAGACGGCAGCAGGAGATTGAACGCTTAGTTAGAGAAAGGAGACAGCTGTAATCTGCCATAAGTGTTATTCAATCTCTAATATTCTGCATTTAATCATATCCTGATGTAACTATCACTGACACTGTTATCTGCTCTGATTATTGAATCGTATTTTGTCATATACTTGTACTTTTTAGAACTGAAGTCATTGTATTTTCTCTTGCTCTTATATGTATGAATACTTGAACTGTGATTCTTGAAATGTATTTTTGTTTACGATTGTAAGTCACTGTGGGTAACGGCGTCTGTGTCCTCAGAAGACTCTGATTATATTACGATTACTATCAGGATCATATAACAAGTACTGCTTTATTACAAATTGAGCATAAACTGCATTTTCGTTTTAAGTAAATAAAAAGTTGAAAAATGGTGAAAAGCTTTAAAATTGCATTGCTGCTGCTGCAAATAATAGGGTTAACACCTAAAACGAGTGTGTCCTCAGAATTAGCATGTGCCTTGTTTTATGGTCATTCCTTACTCAGCAATGCGACCATAGCTTCACTCTAATATGAAATCCATTTAATGTAAAACAAAATGTTTCTGGTAAAAGATGTACGATTCTTAACTCCAGAATAATTCATTTTCAGAGACAGCCTAAAACTATTGTAATTATTGCTATAGAAGTACCAGTTCTTTTGGATCAAAATACGGTTACTGCCAGGCTTGTGGACTGAGGCAGTACTGAAACTTTCAGTTCATTATTATGAAAACAATAAATAAAAAATGGGTGTATACTACAGCCGGTAGATGGTGTCAAGTGTTTTAAAAAAATACTATTTGCAAAATAGTATTTACTAATTTCTATTTAAAATACATGTCTGGCAACCTATTTTCTATTTGTATTTTAAATAAATATGGAGACCAATGTTTTCTATTTAAAGAGTTTCCGAGACTATTTTGCCCATCCTTGGCATTCAGCTGTTAACTGTAAGGTTGGTTTCCAGCCCGATTGCCTTTCCGGGCAGCCTTCTCAATAGAGTCCAAGCTTCCGATTTCATTTGCAGTCGTGAAGGGTGCGGTGGCCAAGTGGTAAGGCGTCGGTCTCGTAAACCGAAGATCACGGGTTCAATCCCCGTCCGTACCTTGTTGCTGTCTTTAAAACACTATTTGTTACTTGTTTGTACCTTTGCAGTTGAAATGAAAAATTCTATAATGCAACTTGTATTTTAATTTAAATAAAAATAGGGGTATTCGGATTTGAACCCGGGATCTCTTGATCAGCAGTCAAATGCTCTACCACTGAGTTATACCCCGACTCCAACAACACCATTTCCTATCAAGCACAACCAACGGTGCCGAGCTGTCAGTTTCAGAAATGCAACCTGTCAAGGCGAGTGATTTTTTACCTCGTATCCCGCAGAAAATTCCTGTGGTGCAATTGGTCAGTGTGTTTGGCTTTTAACCCTTTAAGGACCGAGATTGTGTCAATACCACATCATACTGAAATTTCAAATTGAAAGCCACAGCTTGCCTTGCCAGACGGCTTTGACAGATTATTTAAGAGAAGCTATAACGTTCCCCAGAGTGTCCTGAAAACAAGGACACCCATTCCAAGATGCGACTGTAACAAGTTGATTTTTTGTGCATTGTTATAGGAAGAGAGTCAAATACAGCCAAAAAAACGCTTGGTCCTTAAATAGTTTAGCAAACGGTTGGTTGCTTGTGTAGCAGGTCTTTATATACATATAGCTACATTTATGTTAATAATTTGACTACGGCACCTTGTGTTTATTGAGGACAAGGACGTCGAGTGGTTGGTTCCCGCGCAAACTCTTTTATCCAGGGGAAACCAAGCAATCATATACCAAAAATAATCTTTACAAGTTTTTATTAGTAATTGTTTTAAAAATCTCAAGCACATTAACAATAATGTAAACCATATGACAATGCCACCTTCACTTCACAGTCTAACAATTGTCTAGTAGATATACAGTATATATATATATATATATATATATATATATATATATATATATATATATATATATATATATATATATATATATATATGTATAGACATGAGGAGGACTTGCATGGACACAGTTAGTGATGAACCTAATGATCCTTGTGAACCCGGTCAGACAAACCAGCATAAGAGAGAAAAGAACCTCAACGGGCACAAGCCTGGAGTTAAATGACCAAGAGCTTGTGAGAACTGCATGGGACACAGTAAACACAGATCTCTGCTTTGCATTGGAAAGGTTAAGTGGAACAGTTGAAAAGAAGCTGGATAAATTTAGGGACATCATCTACGCATATGGAAGTGAGAGGTTTGGAGTTGAAAAAAGGAAGGAAAAAGTACACACTATTCCTGGAAAGTCTAGACGGCAGCAGGAGATTGAACGCTTAGTTAGAGAAAGGAGACAGCTGTAATCTGCCACAAGTGTTATTCAATCTCTAATATTCTGCATTTAATCATATCCTGATGTAACTATCACTGACACTGTTATCTGCTCTGATTATTGAATCGTATTTTGTCATATACTTGTACTTTTTAGAACTGAAGTCATTGTATTTTCTCTTGCTCTTATATGTATGAATACTTGAACTGTGATTCTTGAAATGTATTTTTGTTTACGATTGTAAGTCACTGTGGGTAACGGCGTCTGTGTCCTCAGAAGACTCTGATTATATTACGATTACTATCAGGATCATATAACAAGTACTGCTTTATTACAAATTGAGCATAAACTGCATTTTCGTTTTAAGTAAATAAAAAGTTGAAAAATGGTGAAAAGCTTTAAAATTGCATTGCTGCTGCTGCAAATAATAGGGTTAACACCTAAAACGAGTGTGTCCTCAGAATTAGCATGTGCCTTGTTTTATGGTCATTCCTTACTCAGCAATGTGACCATAGCTTCACTCTAATATGAAATCCATTTAATGTAAAACAAAATGTTTCTGGTAAAAGATGTACGATTCTTAACTCCAGATTAATTCATTTTCAAAAACAGCCTAAAACTACTTTAATTATTGCTATAGAAGTACCAGTTCTTTTGGATCAAAATACGGTTCCTGACAGGCTTGTGGACTGAGGCAGTACTGAAACTTTCAGTTCATTATTATGAAAACAATAAATAAAAAATGGGTGTATACTACTATTATTATTTATTTCTTAGCAGACACCCTTATCCAGGGCGACTTACAATTGTTACAAGATATCACCTTATACATTATTTCACATTATACAGATATCACATTATTTTTACATACACTTACCCATTTACACAGGTGGGTTTTTACTGGAGCAATCTTGGTAAAGTACCTTGCTCAAGGGTACAACAGCAGTGTCCCCCACTGGGGATTGAACCCACAACCCTCCGGTCAAGAGTCTGGAGCCCTAACCACTACACCACACTGCTGCCGGTAGATGATGGTATCAAGTGTTTTAAAAAAATACTATTTGCAAAATAGTATTTACTCATTTCTATTTAAAATACATGTCTGGCAACCTATTTTCTATTTGTATTTTAAATAAATATGGAGACCAATGTTTTCTATTTAAAGAGTTTCCGAGACTATTTTGCCCATCCTTGGCATTCAGTTGTTAACCGTAAGGTTGGTTTCCAGCCAGATTGCCTTTCCGGGCAGCCTTCTCAATAGAGTCCAAGCTTCCGATTTCATTTGTAGTCATGAAGGGTGCGGTGGCCAAGTGGTAAGGCGTCGGTCTCGTAAACCGAAGATCACGGGTTCAATCCCCGTCCGTACCTTGTTGCTGTCTTTAAAACACTATTTGTTACTTGTTTGTACCTTTGCAGCTGAAATGAAAAATTATAAAATGCAACTTGTCTTTTAATTTAAAAAACGGAGTATTCAGATTTGAACAGGGGACCTTTTGATCTGCAGGCAAACGTTCTACCACTGAGCTACACCCCGACTCCAACAACACCATTTCCTATCAAGCACAACCAACGGTGCCGAGCTGTCAGTTTCAGAAATGCAATCTATCAAGGCGCGTGATTTTTTTACCTTGTATGTCATTTGTAAAGAAACTAATTTGATTAAAAACCTAACGTATTAGAGGTCAATTGTCTATTTGAATGTGTCCACTAATGGGCACATTTCCTTGATTGCAAAACTTTCTTACCTCAAATGTGACATAAAGCGTACATACCTCTTATACACAATGAGATATAAGTCGTCAAACTAAGGAGAAATTCTTCTTCTTCCACTTTTTAAGGGTGTGCAGTGACTATTCAAACAGAAAAGCTAAATAACTGGACATCTACCAATCATGTGATTCCACATGTTGGTCAACGTCAAAACATACCAGGGTGCGCAAGCAGTTTGATATCCACACCGTTTATATTAAACAAACTAGAATCTTTGGTTCTGTTGTTCAGTATTTTCTTAAAGTGCCTTGCTCAAGGGTACAGCAGCAGTGTCTCCCACCTGGGATTGAACCCATGACCCTCCGGTCAAGAATCCAGAGCCCTAACCACTACTCCACACTGGAACTTGGCATTTAGAAGTTATGATCTGTAGCCTAATGTACATGAAAGACACCGTAAAGCACACTTTTTACAGGCTCTGTCAGTGTCATTTGTGACTTACAAAATGAAGTTACATTTTATAATGTCTCTGCTATCTGTTTATATATCAACCACACATGTGATTACCCAACAAAAAAGCCAGCCATGCATACGCATTATCATACTTGAAATGTAACATTGTTGTACAATCAAGAACACGATCAAGTTGCTTTAGAAAGGCAGGCATATCTGACCTGATGTACTCGGCTGGAAAATTAGCACTGAAACAAGTAAGATATTTGATATTTCATTTGTTAGCCAGTTTCCCGGTGGTGCAACAAGTGAGTAACTCATGTAATTAGAAATGCTTGTGAAGCGCAGGATCGAATTCCTACTTCTGTGAGGAAGTGTGCGTGTATGAACTTGTTTTAGATTTTAAATAATAATAATTACATTTTCCAAAATGCAAAACTAAAAGAATCATATTTTATGATATTTTTAAAATAAACTTTTAATCATACCCTGATGTAACTATCACTATTATCTGCTGTATTATTGAATTGTGGTTTGTCACACTTATACTTTGCTTGAACAAAAGTTATTGTATTTCTTGCTCTTATTGTATTACTTGTATTGTAACACTTGAAATGTATTTGCTTACTATTGTAAGTCGCCCTGGATAAGGGCGTCTGCTAAGAAATAAATAATAATAATAATAATAATAATAATAATAATAATAATAATAATAATAATAATAATAATAATAAATAACTAATTGAAAAAAAGAGAAAGAAATAATACATGCTTCCTTCCAGGAGTAATCTAGGCTATATTTCAAGGAAGCATTGTCTTGATTCTGGTTCAGTCAGATCACGTGATGTGGTGCTTCATGCGGAACACTGTTTGCTTCAGGGGGTTCGAGGCGGGTTACGTCATTTGTTTGCTTCACATGAAGCAGTGGTCATTTGAATCACCTGAAGTAGTGAATCACTGAATCATGTGACTGATCCGAAGCCTCAATGAACCCCGTGTATGATTTGAAGCCTGAATGAAGCAATGAACCCCGTGTATGATTTGAAGCCTCAATGAACGCCGTGTATGATTTGAAGCCTGAATGAAGCAATGAACCCCGTGTATGATTTGAAGCCTCAATGAACGCCGTGTATGATTTGAAGCCTGAATGAAGCAATGAACCCCGTGTATGATTTGAAGCCTCAATGAACGCCGTGTATGATTTGAAGCCTGAATGAAGCAATGAACCTCGTGAATGATTTGAAGCTCAGCGCTAATGTAATTGAATCACTTGAAGCCCCTCTCCAAGACACATAGGCATTCTAGTATCAGGCATAGCATTAATGGGTCATTAGTTCAGTGTCTCATCGGTGTCTCTCGGATGGCTAGATTATTACAGATTATTTTTAAGCATACAACATACTTGAAGTGTAACCCCAAGTCAATTAAAACCTATTGAACATTTAAAAAAAGAAAAGTGTTTTTAAAGAGCATAATATATAGAAACACAACATCATAATAATGTTGATTTTATTACATTTCAGTGAAACATACTTGAATGCAAAGATTTCTAAATATACATCCATATATATTTTTATAAAAAAAAAAAAAAAGCATATTACATATACGAACCCGGACCGCTAGATTGAGGTTGATTACTTCATCTCAATAAACTCATAGAGCCGTCACGGATCCCACAGTCATAACACAAACATCAACAAGATATGGTGCTTTAAGGTGTAGTGGTGTGTTTTCAATAGTATAGCAATTTGATATTTATAAATTATATTTATTTTGTTGATGTATCACAATGAAATAATATTGAATTCAAGGCTTCTTTGACAAAGGTTTGAAAACACATTTTACTAACAATTATTTCTGGAAAACATCTCAAATAATCATTACATTTATTTTTATAATAATTAACAATTATTAAACTCCCCCAATTTCACATAATAGCAGCCAGCATATGTTTATATATATATATATTGTGTGAGATGGCAGGGAGGGGGTTAAAACCTCTCTGCAGGAAAAACATGTGCGGAAGGCACACGTTTGTTTTGTTTAATTGTTTTGTTTAATTGTTTGTGTTAATTGTTTAATTGTTTTATTGATTGATCATTACCTGCACCTGGCTACTATTGAAAATTGGAGCCAGGTGCAGGGTTTAAAAGGAGAGCAGTCAGTCTGCTCTGGGCAGCTGCTGAAGAGGGTAGAAGCCCGACTGTGCTGGTGTGTGGGTACAGCCGTAAAATTAAAAAAAAGGTAGAGTGAAGCCTTTTTGTTGTGTGCGCTATTCTGTTTGTTTTTGTTGCAGGTAAACAGCTTAGCTGTCCTGTGTTTAGTTTAGGTTCCTGTTTTGTTTTAGTTATTGCTCAAAGAAGAGCTAGGTGTTTGTTTTGTTTATTTTTGTTTTTGTGTTTCATTAAAAAAATTGCGCAGCCGCGCTTCAAAAAATCAATTTCCGTGTGTTGGGTCAGTGTTTAAAGGGGCAACGAACCGTGGTGGGTGCGATTCTTTTACAATATATATATATATATATATATATATATATATATATATATATATAGTTTTTTAATTTAACAAAGATGAATTGAAATTCATTTAAAATGTAATTTGACAAACAGTATATTCTTCCTTCCAATTCTAACCTACGTCAACGAAGCATTATTGATTCGAATTAAAGCGATGTATTGGTGGTTTGTGTTTCCTTTTGTAAATATACCATCAAAACGGTTCGACAGTGAAGCTATGACACCGTCAGCAAGATTTTACTCCGTGAGCGTGCGTGACTGAACACCCCGAGCGTCTGCAGCTTCAGAGGATCCGTAGAACTGCAGGCGTTTGTGTCACGTGATGTATTGCTTCATGCGAACCAGTTGAACCTTTGATTCACAACACTGTTTGCTTCTAATGGTTCGAGACGGGTCGAAGCGGGTGAGGCTTTGTACCCATCACTAGGAATAGTCTGTCCCTGTTTAGAGAGGGACAATTTAACTAGACCCAAAAAATGCATTTGTTTTGTTTCAAATAAAGCCACGCCCTGGCGTGTTTCCTTCTAGGTTTTGTTTTCCTTGGATTTAGTATTGCCTCCTACACACCACAAGGACATGATCCTGAAAGACAGCAGAAAAAATCATTACTGTGTATATATATATATATATATATATATATATATATATATATATATGCATCAATGGATTATGGAAATGAAAAGTGGTGCTGTAGTAGATGCTGGGAAACCTCTCTCTCTCTCTCTCTCTCTCTTGCTTATTTTGGGGTCCATGAGAACATTCCTTTGGTAAAGTTTGTGAACAAAGGCATAATCCATGGTCTAGGTGGCTTGTGGCTGATTGCTTCAATGTTTGTTCTGAGTACTGAGTTAGGGAACACAAGGTACAGTAGTACAGGTCTAGTATTCATCTTAGGAGAACTAGCTAGCATGGTAAATACTTTGTAGAGAGCCTCCTATACTTTATAGGAGGCTGTGTGGTCCAGTGGTTAAAGAAAAGGGCTTGTAACCAGGAGGTTCCTGGTTCAAATCCCACCTCAGCCACTGACTCATTGTGTGACCCTGAGCAAGTCACTTAACCTCCTTGTGCTCTGTCTTTCGGGTGAGACGTAATTGTAAGTGACTCTGCAGCTGATGCATAGTTCACACACCCTAGTCTCTGTAAGTCGCCTTGGATAAAGGTGTCTGCTAAATAAACAAATAATAATCATAAGCGAGGGTCCAAAGGGAATTGTTCAAAATGCTGTATATACAATACATGTTATACAGTGACACTCGGTGGTGGTTCTTGGAACTGCAATGAAATAATTCAGGAAAAGCATTGCCAATTTTAGTTTAATTTTTCAATGGGTGATGTTCTAATTTACATATTATATTTGTTTGTGTTGAGACAAAGGGAGGATTTGCACTTTGTATGTTTCAATAGAGATCTTGCGAATTAATAATCATACTTATTATGATGAAACAGATAGTTGAAATAAAAGAAGCAAACATTTCTTCTCTCACAGACTGCATCATGTAGGCAGACATCACCAGGTGAAGAGGAAACCTCAAGGTTGAAATTAAATCATGTTATCAAAATAATTAATACTGCACTTGATTTTCTTCTAGGTGCTGAAATGAGGTGATTCTGATTTTGATGAAGATTCAAATGTTGGGACGGGTGAAGACAACAATGAAGCATTCAGCTGATGATCACATACCGAATCTCTTTCACTCCAAGAACAGGACTGAACATTGAAACTGTTGTTCTGTTAAAGAACAAATGGACTATGAGATCACCTTTCATGGACATTAGTTTTTTAAATAATGGGATATTTAAATGATATACTGTACCTGAGCGCTCTCGTCATGCCAATAAAGCATTTTTGAATTTGAATTTGAATTTGTATTATTGAATATGTCTGGAGTGAATGAAGGGAAATGTATGTTAATGTTATTTGTAACAATGGGTTAGCAATAGAAATATTGTGTAAAATGATTGCGTTTGTGGGTATTGTAAAGCATATCACAAGATGTAATGGGGTTTGCATAATTAAGGAGAAAAGGGGTAATTGTTTACTAATGTTGCAGATAGATAGTTAAGCATTGATAAACTATTTTAGTACTTATTCAATGTTGAGTGATCATTTTTGAAGTTAGTTTAAATCAATCTGATGTGAACATAATGTTGATATGGTCTGAAATATGGATTCTGGAAGAAGTGATTTTTACATACACAAATGTTAAAATACTGTTTTACTACAAATGCGAAAAATTGTAAGAAATCAAATCTGTAATAACTTTAGAATGTCTATTTTTGTGTTACACCTGTTAAACATCTGTACATGGAAAATGTGTTTTTTCCCCTCTATGCTAAAGAGAATGATGATTCATGCTGCTGACACCTATGATTCCAATAAGCTTCAAGTGAATCCCTTTCCTGAAATTACAGATAGATTGAAACAACTACTGGGAGAGGAAGAAAGGATAAAGGTACATTGAGCAGAAATACAGGTTCCAGTGGACGCTCATCAAGACAAAACTGATGAATTCATACATGAAAGAAATTTGGAATTTCTGTACAAGAATACATACTGGGATTGTCTGTTTAAGGGAGCAGTAACCTGGAGTTGAACTATTTTTGTAATCATACTGATGATGTTTATATATCTTCCTAGAATGATTCACTAGTATTATGGTGAAATAATTCGAATTCGCACAAAGAAACTTAAGGAGTTGTTGATTATAGGAATTATTGATTTAATAACCCTATCGATGGCAGGTATTCAAAGACGGGTAAGATCTAGGATGCATCTAGACAACCTAAAACAGAAGCTTGTCGCTGGGATTAAATTCAATCTTAAATCAATTCCTTATAAATCACTACTTTTGATAAAGTTTGTATTATTTTGCATCACTGTTATGTAATTGAATATGAACTATTGTGTCCTGTGTATGATGGTGAGATACTCTCATATATTATATTTAGAGCATCTAAGGGATGATTGTAAGGAAATTTGACAGTCCATATTAATACATTGTTTGTATGGTACTTTCAATGGAGAGATATTGAGCACAGAGTGCAGGTGGGGTATTTTGGAATGCAGTCTCTCTCAATAGATTGCAGGGACAGCAAATATGACCATTTATGGGCATTTGTGGAAAGGGTCTCTGTTGTGCTCTGTTTTGGTTGCACGGGGGGATGGGAGAATCTCAGAGATAAGAGATGCAGAGGAATGTCTGTGAGGCTTGGGGACTGGCCACGTACACAGGTTTAGGTGGGGAGGGTCTCAAATGATGTCATTACAGGGGAGTGTTCTATGTTATTAAAAAGTGATTGCAGCCATTGTCTGGGGCACAGATTCCATCCGCTGTGACCCAGAGCATGTGTCTCTGCTTTCTTCAAATAGTTATATTCTTGTATTGCACCAATAAACATATTTTTGACTTTCACTGATATTGTTTTTCAGTTTTCATCAGTTTTTCCTTACACAGCCTATGTCAAAACCAGACCTTGTTTAAAAGTCCAACAGCTGTTTCGACGGAAAGAGCAAAATATTTTTTATTAATTTTATTGAAATCTGTTTAGCTATTTTTCGGTATTTCTTAACAACAGAGATTAAAACATTGTTTGATGATTTGAACTCTGTATCCATTATTATGTTGACATTTCTACCAACAGAAATACTGTTAGCATCGCGATTTAATCCAGCTCTGTTATTATTAAGGCAGAGTAATAGTAATAGATCAGGTAAGAAATTACTGCACAGTCACGTGATCTTGTTTAGCCAATCACAGTACCTAATTTATCCAAGCCATTTTATTAACTCAGACAATTTCAATTAATTTGGTATTTTATTATTTTTTGATTACTTCACAACCCATAACCACAGAACACCACTTTATTATCTTAATTAAGAGTATTCAAGTTCAACAAAGAGCAAGTACAATATATATAGTAACTGTCTTCAGTGCTACATTAAGAGGAAATCCTGTTTAAAAGCAAGTACACTATTTTTACAGTTACTGTATTCAGTGCTAACAAAATCAGATTATTATTTATTAGTAGACACCCTGATCCAGGGCGACTTACAATTGTTACAAGATATCACATTATTTTTACATACAATTACCCATTTATACAGTTGGGTTTACTGGAGCAATCTAGGTAAAGTACCTTGCTCAAGGGTACAGCAGCAGTGTCCCCCACCTGGGATTGAACCCACGACCCTCCGGTCAAGAGTCCAGAGCACTAACCACTACTCCACACTGCAAAACATTGACCTTACATATTGTATTGTATATATAAGATAAATGTTTTTCAATCTGATTTTGTTTCCATCATTCTTTTGTACATCTGGAATCAATAGCAGGTTAATACGTTTCTAACTGAATACATTATTTTCAATGCTTATTAAAGTGTTTTTAAACACTTAAGGGAGCCAAAATATGTTATGCCAAAATAGATTTTCATATTCCTAGAGGAATCCTTTTGTAATGTTGTAAATTAATTTAAATATCGTATCATTGATATCGGAATTTCAAAAACCGTAGGAAAAAAATAATAATTTAAGACTCAAATACTGTGAATTTGATATTGTGGTAACGCTACTTCTAACAACTTCTTCCTCCCCCTCCCCCTGTCTCCCTCCCTCTTCAATTTCATGAAACTCCCCATCCCCTCCCCTCCTCCTCCACCACCTCCTCCCATAAACCCCCACTGCTACGGCGACCCCCACACCAGCCAACACCCCCAGGGCCACACCCACATAAGCGCCCGGTGACAAGCTCTCTTTTCAGGGGTTGAAAAGTTGGCTCATCTGGTGGAAATCCTCAGGCTGTGCGATCTTCCACAGATTGGTTTTGGAATCTTTGACCCAGGACAGATTGCCCTCGCTCATGATCATGATCGTGTTAGTCATGGCGTTGCTGACCAATGGTTTACGAATAAACGGCGGCAAGCGTATATCGGGCAGCTGCCCTTCGGTGAACTCGCTGGAACGCACGCAGTACATAATCTGGCATCCATCGCTCATTCCTGCTAGGTGTTGGCTAAAACCTTTAGGGCATTTTTGGGCTGAAACCTCTCCATTCTCCTTATCCTCCCCCCCCCTCTCCACACTTAAGGGATTCCCAGTGTGGCAGCTAAAAAACCCCCCGAACGGGACTGAATTCCCTGCCTGCATTTCATAATCATTACTCACGCACACTTTCATCCCATCAAACAGCTTCAACTCTACGAAGCCAGCCGGGCATGACTGTGATTTGGTGAGAGGGTTTGGACTAGCAGAGGTGTACAGGCCTCCGAAAAGGTACCCCGAAAGAGATGGCACTTGTTTTTGGGTCGCTACACACCAATAGGCATTGAAACGGGCTTTCCTGACCCTATAGATGTCACCACAGACTTGATTACAACTTTTAAAGAACAAAAATGTTGTTTTGCATTCCTGGTGGCATTCGTAAGTACTGTAGCCTTGTTCCTTGTTATCTGTTTGGAGTTTGACTGCGCTGTATTGTTCAGGACAGGAATAGGCACCTGTTAGTGGGTTTTTCTGTTCCAGTTCGTGGCATAGATCCTGAGAGTCTGTCGTTAGTGCCATACAGTCCTGAAACACGCCTCCGAACGAGAAATTCGTTACTGTGGCCTGGCAAGAGCCGTCGTCTACATTTGCATGGAAATTGAAATTCGGCGACTCTACCTTGACGCAGCCAGGGACGGTGTTGACTTGGTAATAGGTCTTGATGGCTTGGGTCACGGCCAGCACCAGTTTGTGGATTGTAGGCTCTGATAAGCCCAGTAGAGACTGCTGGTTAAACACAGCCGGCAAAGGCAGACCAGCGCGGTCAATCGCCACCAGATTATTGGCGATGCTTTCTTGCCATTTCTGCAAGGTAATACCAGGATAGAACAGGGCTCCTCCGTGGCTTTCAGTGACCGAATAGGTGATGTTTCCAACGTACTGCTGGCTAGCGGAGTCCTGAGTCGAGCTGGAGGCCCCACTTTGGTTGCCGAATCCCACGTTGACGACATCGAAGAAACGCAATCCAGCAGAGACGCTGATGGACCTGGAAGAAGAAGAGTCCTGGCTGCCCGAGAGGACGGTGGATTTGAGGAAGTCCTCCTGGACCAGGCTGGCTCCAGCGTGCACCGTGGTGAGGACGTGGGTCCCGTAGTTCAGCACCAGGGACTCGGAGAGGAAGCCAGCCAGTCGGGTCTGGTTGTTCTCCAGGGCCTCGGCGATCTTGTAGACCTGATCTTGGAACCGTGGGTCAAGGGAGAAGCCTGGAGTGGACTGGACTGAGTAGAGGAGATTACGAACCTGGAGAGATGGGGAGGGGGAAGGAGAGTGGAGGGGGAGAGGGTGAAAGAGGAGGGGGGAGGGAGAGAGAGAGAACATTATCAAGTTTAACTAAGAGTAAGTACAATACACAGTAACTGTCTTGCTAAGTTAAGAGTAAATCAAGTTTAACTAAGAGCAAGTACAATATATATAAATATATATATATATATATATATATATATATATATATATATATATATATACAGACGTGCTCAAATTTGTTGGTACCCTTACAGCTCATTGAAATAATGCTTCATTCCTCCTGAAAAGTGATGAAATTAAAAGCTATTTTATCATGTATACTTGCATGCCTTTGGTATGTCATAGAATAAAGCAAAGAAGCTGTGAAAAGAGATGAATTATTGCTTATTCTACAAAGATATTCTAAAATGGCCTGGACACATTTGTTGGTACCCCTTAGAAAAGATAATAAATAATTGGATTATAGTGATATTTCAAACTAATTAGTTTCTTTAATTAGTATCACACATGTCTCCAATCTTGTAATCAGTCATTCAGCCTATTTAAATGGAGAAAAGTAGTCACTGTGCTGTTTGGTATCATTGTGTGCACCACACTGAACATGGACCAGAGAAAGCAAAGGAGAGAGTTGTCTGAGGAGATCAGAAAGAAAATAATAGACAAGCATGGTAAAGGTAAAGGCTACAAGACCATCTCCAAGCAGCTTGATGTTCCTGTGACAACAGTTGCAAATATTATTAAGAAGTTTAAGGTCCATGGAACTGTAGCCAACCTCCCTGGGCGCGGCCGCAAGAGGAAAATCGACCCCAGATTGAACAGAAGGATAGTGCGAATGGTAGAAAAAGAACCAAGGATAACTGCCAAAGAGATACAAGCTGAACTCCAAGGTGAAGGTACGTCAGTTTCTGATTGCACCATCAGTCGCTTTTTGAGCGAAAGTGGGCTCCATGGAAGAAGACCCAGGAGGACTCCACTTTTGAAAGAAAAACATTAAAAAGCCAGACTGGAATTTGCTAAAATGCATATTGACAAGCCACAATCCTTCTGGGAGAATGTCCTTTGGACAGATGAGTCAAAACTGGAGCTTTTTGGCAAGTCACATCAGCTCTATGTTCTCAGACGAAAAAATGAAGCTTTCAAAGAAAAGAACACCATACCTACAGTGAAACATGGAGGAGGCTCGGTTATGTTTTGGGGCTGCTTTGCTGCGCCTGGCACAGGGTGCCTTGAATCTGTGCAGGGCACAATGAAATCTCAAGACTATCAAGGCATTCTGGAGCGAAACGTACTGCCCAGTGTCAGAAAGCTCTGTCTCAGTTGCAGGTCATGGGTCCTCCAACAGGATAATGACCCAAAACACACAGCTAAAAACACCCAAGAATGGATAAGAACAAAACATTGGACTATTCTGAAGTGGCCTCTATGAGTCCTGATCTGAATCCTATCGAACATCTATGGAAAGAGCTGAAACTTGCAGTCTGGAGAAGGCACCCATCAAACCTGAGACAGTTGGAGCAGTTTGCTCAGGAAGAGTGGGCCAAACTACCTGTTAACAGGTGCAGAAGTCTCATTGAGAGCTACAGAAAACGTTTGATTGCAGTGATTGCCTCTAAAGGTTGTGCAACAAAATATTAGGTTAGCGGTCCCATCATTTTTGTCCATGCCATTTTCATTTGTTTTCTTATTTACAATATTATGTTGAATAAAAAATCAAAAGCAAAGTCTGATTTCTATTAAATATGGAATAAACAATGGTGGATGCCAATTACTTTTGTCAGTTTCAAGTTATTTCAGAGAAAATTGTGCATTCTTCGTTTTTTGTGGAGGGGTACCAACAAATTTGAGCACGTCTGTATACACATACAGTAACTGCACTGTAAAACCAAAGAGCATGTGATGTGTTTATAAGATAAATGGTGTGTGTTTATTGATGCAGGGAGGTTTTCTATCCCTAAGCAGCAGTGTTTATATGTGATCCTGTAAACACTGGTATTTAGACTTTGTAATATGAACACATTCTTAAACGCTATGTTTTTTTTCACACACTCTGAATATCACTATCCGATTTGATTATCTACATTAGCATAATATCGAATCCAAGATTAGTGATAATTAAAGTATGTGAAATCATAGATGACCTCAACAGTTGAACTTTAAGGTAAGTCTATGTAAAATGAAATTGATTAATTTAAGACCACCGGTTTTAGCGGTGAAATACACACATCATGCGGAAACATTATTTGTAACAAAATGTTTAAATTATTAACTGTATGTTTCATCGAACTGTAGGCCAATGTTTCATCTATTTAAACAAATGAAAGATGAAACTGTGTTAAATAAAACAATGTAAACAAACTTGCCATACAAACATGGATCTGTCAAATAATATTTAGTTAAATAATAGCTAAACACTGGTTTCGATCAGCCCGATTCAGGCAGCAGCTGGTCAGGACCTCTTCAGCGCTCAGCTATTCAAAGTTGCCAATGTCTATTTTGTTTCCTGAGGTAAAGCATCTGTGGTCTGTCTGAGGTAAGTCATTTATATCTTTTTAATGGAATTTTAAATCATTTTTATTATATTTAATATAAAGTTATATGTAATAATAGGCTACAAAAAGTCTAATCTACTATTTTTTTGGCAATTGAGCTTGTTTTGGTTGTTACCTGCACAATAAATACAATAGGGTAAGTTCATTCACTTGTTTCTTTTGTTTAAGAGATTTGTCCTGTTTCTTCCCCCAGCATCGCTGCGCCGGTAACAGATTACTGTATTTTCATACTTGTGTTACTGTGCCAAAAATAAAAACACAGAGTTCATGCTGTAATGCACTTCCCCCCTACCACTTACCTCCTGCCCCCCTTTCCTGCTCCCTACTTCCTGGTATTTCCATATTGCCATAGCCTTGTCCCAGTTCAAGGACTTAAAAAGGGGTCACTTTAATCCTAGACAGTTTTCATTTATGTTATTGTTAAATTAAAATGTAAGTTATTTATCTTTTTAAAGTTGATGCAATTACACACCAGTTACAGTTTAGTGTATAGATTAAACATACTGAAAGAAGAAAAGATGCAAACAGAGCTATATAAAGCGTTACACAGACTGAAATAATGGAAAAAGCACATCTGAATGGTGACGGAACACTGAAACATCTGCTGGTGCGATGACTTTAATTACAGATTTTTCAATAGTAATTGCTGCTGGTGCGATGACTTTAATTACAGATCTTTCAATAGTAATTGCTGCTGGTATGATGACTTTAATTACAGAACTTTCAATAGTAATTGCTGCTGGTGTGATGACTTTAATTACAGAACTTTCAATAGTAATTGCTGCTGGTATGATGACTTTAATTACAGATCTTTCAATAGTAATTGCTGCTGGTGTGATGACTTTAATTACAGAACTTTCAATAGTAATTGCTGCTGGTATGATGACTTTAATTACAGAACTTTCAATAGTAATTGCTGCTGGTGTGATGACTTTAATTACAGAACTTTCAATAGTAATTGCTGCTGGTATGATGACTTTAATTACAGAACTTTCAATAGTAATTGCTGCTGGTATGATGACTTTAATTACATAACTTTCAATAGTAATTGCTGCTGGTATGATGACTTTAATTACAGAACTTTCAATAGTAATTGCTGCTGGTGTGATGACTTTAATTACAGATCTTTCAATAGTAATTGCTGCTGGTATGATGACTTTAATTACATAACTTTCAATAGTAATTGCTGCTGGTATGATGACTTTAATTACATAACTTTCAATAGTAATTGCTGCTGGTATGATGACTTTAATTACAGAACTTTCAATAGTAATTGCTGCTGGTATGATGACTTTAATTACAGAACTTTCAATAGTAATTGCTGCTGGTATGATGACTTTAATTACAGATCTTTCAATAGTAATTGCTGCTGGTATGATGACTTTAATTACAGAACTTTCAATAGTAATTGCTGCTGGTATGATGACTTTAATTACAGAACTTTCAATAGTAATTGCTGCTGGTGTGATGACTTTAATTACAGAACTTTCAATAGTAATTGCTGCTGGTATGATGACTTTAATTACAGAACTTTCAATAGTAATTGCTGCTGGTGTGATGACTTTAATTACAGATCTTTCAATAGTAATTGCTGCTGGTATGATGACTTTAATTACATAACTTTCAATAGTAATTGCTGCTGGTATGATGACTTTAATTACAGATCTTTCAATAGTAATTGCTGCTGGTATGATGACTTTAATTACAGAACTTTCAATAGTAATTGCTGCTGGTATGATGACTTTAATTACAGAACTTTCAATAGTAATTGGCCAGAAGCTACCTGAGCAGGAACCAAAATGTGGGAATTTTCTTAAGCTGATCCAAATAGTTTTCTTGGCAACAAATACAACTTGTACCAGAGAAAGTGCAGGAACACTTAAGTAGCTGGTTTACAATCATAATACTATGTTTGGTCCAGATTTGCAGAATATTTCACAACACAAGTATTGTACTTTTCATATCAGCAATGGCAATTTGGGTGTTCTTGATGATTACACAAGACGAAGGTTTCGGGTCCATATACAGAAATATATTTAAAATATTTGAGGTGGCGAGAGAATAAAATGCAGTAAATTATGCAAACCCAGCGCTGTAGCTTTTTTCATTTTTTGTAACTGGATTATATATAAGGATCTGTGGTAATAACTCTAAGGTAAACCAGCCGTCAATGTCCATATATATTTCAGCTTACAGTTACGTTATTATTAAATAAAATATTATTATTACTATTAAAAAAATGATACAATCTAGTTGTTTATTATAATGTATACTGGTAATTTAACCAGGCAACTACAATATCTTCTCTATGAAAGATGTAAAAAACATGTTTTAACTTGCTGTCATGTAGGCTACAGTCGTTCTTAACATATATTATTATTATTCACTTTGGGGGAATTGTCTACATAGCACCCATTTTGCTACTATTATTGTTACCGGTACAGTGCAGTAATGAATAAAATGCACACAACTTGGTGCATTGGCACGGTCTTTATCGTCAGCTATGTCATATATACTGGACAACTTACTTAGCATACTAAACTTTATTGGTTGTATGAAATCTTTTAACGTGCCGGTACAACATGACCGTCACTTTATTTATCCTGACGGTAGTTTTATGAATGAGAAAAAAATACCACCACCGTTTATTAACGGACCGTTGAGGAATATTTATGAATAACCCCCAGTGATGACTGTGAGAGAAATGTGTCAGAGCCATCAAAGGAATGGGCAAAACCACAGCCCAATGAAAATCATATAAACATGCTTTTAAAAGAGACACACGAAGGACGTCAAATGTGGTTGTCCCCAGTCCCCAGTGGGGACAAGTTCCCTTGTCTTGAAAAATATGTATTACACACAAATAAGAAAACATATTGCAGCAATGGGTGGTTAAAAGCAGTGTGATAAACTGTAACAGTGTTCTTTTCATTTTGTATACGTCTTTTGTGTCAATAAAAGATAACGACTAGGTAACTGGAGAGCCAGATTTAACAATATGATGACTTTTTTAATTCAGTTAAATTTAATGTACTCTCACATATTTTTATTGTATGATGCAATGGAAAGAGTGTTTAATCTTTGCACAAAACCAATTATTTTGATCAATCTTAGATTGAGTTATCCATATTAATTTTGTGCATACTTCTTTCAAGTGATATATGCTTAATGCTATTAAGGAGCTGATGGGGGAAGACTGCATTAACATGCAGGTAGTCAATAATTTAACCCTTTGGATTGAATTTATTCCATGTGGAAACTTGGAATTTTTCATGTCATTGACCGAATACCTAATAAAAGGCCTGGAGTTGAATAGCCTTGCTGTTGTACATCCATATATTATAGTTTGGTTGTTCCTTTTAAGGGGAAGACTCTTGATGTTCTCTTTCAATTCAAAAATAGCCATCAACTAATGAGTATCGCCGTCAGGTGATCCGAAATTACTGAGCTTTGTATAAAAAAGCTGCAAACAGGCAACTGTAGTGCACTGACGTCTGGAAACAGACAGCGTCACTACAGAACGGTCTCTTTTGCCCCCTGCGAGCACTGGCATCAGACAGCGTCATTACAGTACGGTCTCTTTTGCCCCTGTGAGCAGTGGCATCAGACAGCGTCACTACAGTACGGTCTCTTTTGCCCCCTGCGAGCAGTGGCATCAGACAGCGTCACTACAGTACGGTCTCTTTTGCCCCCTGCGAGCAGTGGCATCAGACAGCGTCACTACAGTACGGTCTCTTTTGCTTTCAGCGCTTGTCCTAGAAGGAGCTAAGTATTGGTTTATTCTTATTACTTATTGCTAATTTGGGAACGTGTCTAATTGTTGTACCCCTCTCGCTTTCTAGTTGCTGGCGGCTGCCCCTTCCCCGGGTTTACTCAATTGACCTCCCGCTGCCTGAGCTGCGATCGCAGCCCGCATATCACCGGGCTCTGTTGATATTGCGTCCACCCGCCTCGCTCTATTTTCGGCGTGCCGGCTGGCTCTGCTCGAGTTTCTACTACAATTTATCTGGCTGACCTTGGGGTTAGCCATTCTTGTAAGCATATATATATATATATAGACTGAAGAATGGCCGCAGGACAAGGAGTTACCGCGCTACTGGTTTCCTTCAGTCGCGCCCACTAGACAAAAAACCTCCCTTCCCTGACTTTGTTCGGGAGGTCCAATCCACATGGGGTAACCCGGCTTCAGCACCAGCTTCGGTGGCTGAAGCAAGGAGTTTATCGGCTCTGCATGACGCAGCTAGCGCCGGATTGCCAGAGTTCCCCCCGGTGGACTCAGCAATTGCCACCCTCTTAAAGGTTCCAGGCATTGGTCCAGCTAAGGACTTGCTATGCCAAAATAAGCAGTGTAGGTCAACCGAGGTCAACCTCAGGAAGGCCTACACTGCCTGTGTCCAAGTGACCAGGCTGTCAAACTCTTCCAGCCTGCTTATGATATATCAGTTGACTCTTATTCAAGAGCTCATTGATACTATCACGCTCGTGCAGAAACTGGAGCTGCAGCATGTGTCCGAGGCACTCGCTAGGCTGGTACAGTTCACTGGGAGGGCAGAGGGCAGGTGCCTAGCGGCCCTAGTGGTTGCCAGACGACAGCTGTGGCTCTCCTGTTGAGAAATATCCTCTGTACGATACCGTACTTCTAAGATTGTTACAGAAACTGTATCAGGACATACAGTATGTCATTTCGAACCCAGATGCTGAGGCGCTGTTCCATGCATCCTGGTATGCATGTCATGACCGATCATGTCCGTCTGCCGCAGTGTCTCCCTCGCGACTGCTTTGGTACACTGTACCCATTAGTTGATGGCTATTTTCGAATTGAAAGACAACGTAAGGTTGTGGATGCAACCCCAGTTCTCTGAAAGAGAAAATAGCAATCAAGCAGCGAGGTCGCTTCGGCAAGCCTCTGCGGCCTGAAGCAAAAGAGACCGAACTGTAGTGACGCTGTCTGATACCAGTGCTCGCAGGGGGAGGAGCGCTGAGGTCAGCGCACTACAGTGGCCTGTTGGCAGCTTTTTTATACAAAGCGGATCTCCTGACGGCGATACTCATTAGTTGATGGCTATTTTGACTAGCTCTACCACCGCTACGCTCTACCACTAGCTCTACCACCGCTACGCTCCCCTGCCTCCAAAGCCCGCTCCTTCTCCACCCTTGCTCCGCAGTGGTGGAATGACCTTCCTACAGATGTCAGGACTGCCCAGTCCCTGACCACATTCCGGCGCCTCCTTAAGACTTACCTCTTCAAAGAGCACCTGTAGAACTCCTCTGTTTGTATCCTGGGACACTATCACCCTTCATGTAAATGTGCTTTATTTTGCTCTTATCAGCCCCTATTTTACTGCATTTAATCCTGTACTTCAGAATACTGTAATCTGCCAAGTTTTTAACCTGTAGTACTTTGTATTTAATCACATCCTGATGTAACTATCACTATTTAATCATATCCTGATGTAACTATCACTATTACCTGCTGTATTATTGAATTGTGGTTTGTCAAACTTGTACTTTACTTGAACAAAAGTTATTGTATTTCTTGCTCTTATTGTATTACTTGTATTGTAACGCTTGAAATGTTTTTGCTTACGATTGTAAGTCGTCCTGGATAAGGGCGTCTGCTAAGAAATAAATAATAATAATAATAATATTTTCTCTTTCAGAGAACCGGGGTTGCATCCATAACCTTACGTTTTGAGCTACATGGAAAACAACACGATATGACAAGGGAAAGGGAGAAAAGATTAGAACTGTTTTTGTGGAGAAACAGGAACGTCATCCTACTATGCTGTATGGTCCAGTGGTTAAAGAAATGGGTTTGTAACCAGCAGGTCCCTGGTTCAAATCCCACCTCAGCCACTGACTCATTGTGTGACTCTGAGCAAGTCACTTAACCTCCTTGTGCTCCGTCTTTCGGGTGAGACGTAGTTGTAAGTGACTCTGCAGCTGATGCATAGTTCACACACCCTAGTCTCTGTAAGTTGCCTTGGATAAAGGCGTCTGCTAAATAAACAAATAATAATAATAATATTAGCCTTCGTGGCTTACACAATGCTATTGATACAAAGATGATCTCGATGTGGATTTTATTTTATTTTATTTAATCTTTCAAGTTTAGAGAGATGTTATGTATTATTTATTCTCAAAGATGGAGATGGAAATGATTAAAAAAACATGTCAAATATCCAAAGAATAGTGTTGTGACTCTAGGGCAGCTTTCCTTTTGCTGTAGATGGATGAATTGTTTTTTTAATGTGGAGTGCTTTTTACTACTCCATTGTGGAATATGTTTGCAAATGGCCTTATTTTCAAAAGTCAGTAAAAAGTTTAGTCCTAATTAAGGAAAGGACACTTGAAAGTCACAGTCAAAGCTTGTAAAACCAATCAGTAACTTAAGTGAAACTACAATTACAATTTTGAGGGCATTTCATATAGATGTACTCTAAAATATAGCTCAATTTTAAAAGTTTTTCCTCAGACATTGTCTTACTCATGTTTGTAGAACATCCCCGACGATGAGGTTGAAAAGCATACAGCAGCAACAACAATAGGAACAGCACCACACAGTCTGATTCTCTGAAGAAGGGAGACTGAAGGAGGCAGTGGTATTATTATTATTATTATTATTATTATTATTATTATTATTATTATTATTATTATTATTATTATTATTATTATTTATTTCTTAGCAGACGCCCTTATCCAGGGCGACTTACAATCGTAAGCAAATACATTTCAAGTGTTACAATACAAGTAATACAATAAGAGCAAGAAAGAGCAAGGTAGTGGGGGACAGCGTTACCCTGTCCTGTCAGGCTGAGACCATACTAGATATTTTTTTGCGGTGGATGGCCTTGAAAACTAATAGATTGATTACAGTGATTCAGTCAAGATTGGACGGGGCCAGCACCTGAATACCCTATACTACAGGGCAGCAGTGTGGAGTAGTGGTTAGGGCTCTGGACTCTTGACCGGAGGGTCATGGGTTCAATCCCCGGTGGGCACACTGCTGCTGTACCCTTGAGCAAGGTACTTTACCTAGATTGCTCCAGTAAAAAAAACCCAACTGTATAAATGGGTAATTGTATGTAAAAATAATGTGATATCTTGTAAGTCGCCCTGGATAAGGGCGTCTGCTAAGAAATAGATTATTATTATATTATTATTAATACCTAAATCAAACCCCTGTATGTATTTGTAAAGTAGTTAAGATTATTATTTTTTTTTACATATAATGTATCTTTCTATCGGGGCCCATAGTAATGCTATGGCTGGTGGTATGTACGCCTCTGAGTTTTGCATTGAACTCTGACGTGTTTCCAGCATTCCAGGGGAAGTGCAGGGTTCATTTAAATAGACACAAAAATAGAAAAAGTGGGCGTGGTGTGCCCCCAGTAAACAAGCTTGCGCTTTCAACCCAGACAAGAAGCGCTCATTTAAAATAGGAGTGCAGCAGCATTGACACAGGTGGAGCGTATTATTTAGACGCGAGGTAACTTGCGTTCAAATACAAATCCAACCCTAAGTGTTACGAGAATAAACACAAAGACGTGTTTATTATCTGTTGCCTGTAGGTGTTTATTTTGATGTTTAGAGCTTAAACATTTTGATTGACAGTGTGTCTTCAGTGCTAGATTAAGAGTAAATCAAGTTTAACTAAGAGCAAGTACAATATATAAACAGTAACTGTCTTCAGTGCTACAAAATACTACACTGCAGATATCCAGTTCCAGTTCTGAGCAAGATCAGAAAGACTAGTGCTAGAAGTAACTTGAACAATATTTAACGTTAAAATAAATAATAAAAATAACACATTCGCTTACCTGCACTCGTGTCGTCACTGTCCCGTCCCGAACTTGATGTGTTTTCACTCTCTTACTTTCACTCGAATATTTGCCGTTGATGGAAAATGAAAACGTCCCTGGCAAGCCGATTGAAAACGACGCTTCCGAATTGATGGAACTCGCCACGACGCTCCGGTACTGCAGCCAGCTGTCTATCAGTTCCGAACTCTGTTCCACACGGCTGTGTTTCTGAGGTATCGTGAACACCTCGTCCGGTATGAGATAAGACCCGTCTTCGGTAGTCCGACACTGTGAATAGTTAAAGTTCATCACCCGACCCAAGTCTACGTTACGAAGATTGTCCCACCCGCCGCCAGGTAACACTTCCAAAGCCGGTATTTTTAAAACTCGCCGGCATTCCAGTAGAAAGCGGTTAGGGTTCGATGATCTCAAGAAGCTGTTGGGAAAAAAGCCGTCTGCCTGCTCGGATGCTGTGGAGCCCTCCGCCGGGCGGTGTAAGAACAGCGAGACGCTGAGTATAAACGGTAGAGAGAGAGGGCCCATGATGAGAGATAATGGGTCTGGACGCGGTTCTGCTCTCAACATATATATATGTACGGTATGCGTGTTTCTCTATACAACATAGATGTCACGTGTATAGGGGAGATCCACGTAAAGTCGTTGAATAAATAACCAAGACAATGTTTCAAAAATACAAAACCAGAAATACGACATATTTAACAAGAGTAGCTTTCATAACACAGCCATGTAACCAAGAGAAACACACCCAACATCAATGTGCCAAATGTGAAGGTACAATGATATTGTGCAATATAGATACCAAAAACATCCGCCCATCTTTTAAGTTTCTTTATGAGAAATAGAACCAAACTTACTGGTGCTCAAGGGTACAAAATAGTAATACAAATTCTCCCTGAAGACTGGCCATAGGAACATAACTCTAGTGATTGGTAACATGTTCAGTAACTGCATTAGCATTCCCACAATCTTTGCAGTCAAACTCATTATTTCACCAATGTTCGAAATAAAAACTAATAAACTCAGAATACAGTAGATCAAATTAATTAGTTAGGGCCCTTCTTCGTATTACTGGAACTAATGTTAAACAAACCACATTTCTCCAAATGCTATCAGCAATATTGATACAATAGAGTGAAATGTAATGGAAAATGTTATCTTACATGTAGAGTACACATATTTCACGTCCTATTCGTTTTCAGGTACTCCTTTCCAAACATCAAATACTCATCACTACATACCTCAACATCAATTACACATTTCTGAGTACATGGACATCTATTGTTGGTTAAGGCACAATTTGACAGCAAAGATTTTGGGAATGCTAATACTGAACATGTTACCAATCACAAGGACTATGATTTCCCAGTATTAAGAACATAAGAAAGTTTCCAAACGAGAGGAGGCCATTCGGCCCATCTTGCTCGTTTGGTTGTTAGTAGCTTATTGATCCCAGAATCTCATCAAGCAGCTTCTCGAAGGATCCCAGGGTGTCAGCTTCAACAACATTACTGGGGAGTTGGTTCCAGACCCTCACAATTCTGTGTAAAAAGGTGCCTCCTATTTTCTCTTTTGAATGCCCCTTTATCTAATCTCCATTTGTGACCCCTGGTCCTTTTTTCTTTTTTCAAGTCAAAGAAGTCCCCCGGGTTGACATTGTCTATACCTTTTAGGATTTTGAATGTTTGAATCAGATCATCGCGTAGTCTTCTTTGTTCAAGACTGAACAGATTCAATTCTTTTAGCCTGTCTGCATACGACATGCCTTTTAAACCCGGGATAATTCTGGTTGTTCTTCTTTGCACTCTTTCTAGAGCAGCAATATCCTTTTTGTAACGAGGTGACCAGAACTGAACACAATATTCTAGGTGAGGTCTTACTAATGCATTGTAAAGTTTTAACATTACTTCCCTTTATTTAAATTCAACACTTCTCACAATATTATATTATATTCATATGGTGAGAATTTGTCATGTGCTTGGTGATGTGAAGTGTGACAGGAAACACACACATACGGGGGCAGGGTTAAGGTTGCATGACTACCTTAACTTGCAATTTCCTAACTGTTTGGACATTTGCAAACAAACCTTAACGTTACTTTAACAGAGTTTTTGCCATTGAATTTCCATTGTTTTGCAAAAGGCATCTTGGAAAATAAAAAACCACTAACACAAGAGACACACACCAGAACTACCCGCTGCGAGTAGTATTTATTAATTATGTCTTGTCATGTCTTATACTTTCCAAAATATATATATATTATTATTGACCCATATCATTAACAAAAGTGAAATAACTTGTTTTATTTTACTCATGGATGTTCAAGCATTCTGATCCACTTAAAGTCGTTGAATAAATAACCAAGGCAATTATGTTTCAAAAATACAAAACCAGAAATACGACATATTTAACAAGAGTAGCTTTCATAACACAGCCATGTAACCAAGAGAAACACACCCAACATCAATGTGCCAAATGTGAAGGTACAATGATATTGTGTAATATAGATACCAAAAACATCCGCCCATCTTTTAAGTTTCGTTAAGAGAAATAGAACTAAACATTCTTGTGTTAGGTCTTATTGTGTATTCTGTTTTCAATATGTATAGATACCAAAAATAGATACCAGTGTAGCATAGTGGTTAGGGCTCTGGACTCTTGACCGGAGGGGTGTGGGTTCAATCCCAGGTGGGGGACACTGCTGCTGTACCCTTCAGCAAGGTACTTTACCTAGATTGCTCCAGTAAAAACCCAACTGTGTAAATGGGTAATTGTATTAAAATAATGTGATATCTGTATAATGTGAAATAATGTATAATGTGATATCTTGTAACAATTGTAAGTCGCCCTGGATAAGGGCGTCTGCTAAGAAATAAATAATAATAATAAGTTAGAAAAACGTAACAGCTGTTTTAAAGGGGTGATATCAAACACAATGGCGGGGTTTACCTGCACGTTGGAGTCATGCCAAATATTGTGCTTTAAGTGTTAAATATAAGGTGGTACTGCTGAATTACAATAGCTGCGTTACATAGACAAGCCCTTACCAATTTTGACCTGATGGGCTTGCTGTCCATTGTCAGGAACGTGTTGCTATCCACGTTCTACGATTGTATGGCAAAGTCCTCAAATAACAGCAATATAGAGCGACCTTCACGGCACGCCAGCGTAGAGCGACATTTAAAAATCGTTCTTTTATTTCCGCAGTCGCTCTATTGCTGGTATACGAGGAATTCGCATGACAACTGTAGAATGTGGATAGCAACACGGTCCTGACGATGGACAGCAAGCCCATCAGGTCAAAACTGGTAAGGACTTGTCTATGTAACACAGCTATTGTAATTTAGCAAAACCATCTTAAATTTAGCATTTAAAGCACGACATTTAGCAGGACTCCAACTTGCATGTAAAAAGGGCCATATAGATGTCACTTGTATAGGGGATATCCACAAAAAGTCATTAAATAAATAACCAAGGCAATTCATTCCACTTAACTCATGGTTATTTTTACCAGAGCAAAAAAAAACAAATCTACACATTGCATCTAAAAAAATAATAAAGCAAGGAATTGCAAATGTTTTCTTGACAAAGTGGGGCATAACTGGTAAAGACATACATGTGAAAAGAACTTGTTTTTTTTCACCCTCACTTTACCTGTAATGCCAATGGCACTTCCTAGGCAGCATAAAGAGGGTTGACTGCACAAAATTCCCTTAAGTTCTGGCTCATGATTTTACCAAAAGTTATAATGTTGCTTGTTTAACAATATTGATAATTGATATTGTATGTAATTAAAAAAAAAAAAAAAAAACCTTTGGTTACAGGTATCAACAAACAAAATGAAAGGCAGCTGGAGGCTGTGTCATGATGGAACAACACACTGAACACAAGTCTGTAGTCAAAGCAAAAACAGTCGGCAGAGGAATTGACATTTTGAGATTATTTCTCAAGGATCGTGGTACAAGGTGCTGCTTGGAACATAATTCACCCACTTATATTCACATACACTGTATACAGAGATTACTTGCTCATACACTATAATGACATGCATGTACTCTATACTAAGACTTATGCACTATATAAGGGCTCTTCACACTGCAAGTTTCAGCCCAGGTCCAAGGGTTGCAAATCCACATGGCAGCTAGCCACAAAATGAATGCTGTGAGAAGCAGGGTCAAGGAAGCAATTCACTGCAAAATCGTAATGGGAGTGTTGTAGTCAGATGAAGAGGTACAGAAATGAATTACCATCTGAGAAAATGACAGCATATTCAGCACGTTGCTGCAGTCTCCTTGTCTGCACGACTGTAAACGAGACCATCTTCACAACATAATTATATATTAATAAAATACAGATACAGTGGCTCTCAAAAGTATTCACCCCTTGGACTTTTCCACATTTTATTGTGTTACAACATGGAATCAAAATGGATTTAATTAGGAGTTTTAGCCACTGATCAACACAAAAAAGTCCATTATGTCAAAGTAAAAAATAAAATCTACAAATTGTTCTAAATTAATTACAAATATAAAACAGAAAATTAATTGATTGAATAAGTATTCACCCCCTTTGCTATGACACACCTAAATAAGCTCTGGTGCAACCAATTGTCTTTAGAAGTCACATAATTAGTTGAATGGAGTCCACCTGTGTGCAATTAAGGTGTTTCACATGATTTCAGGTTAAATACACCTGTCTCTGGGAGGTCCCACAGTTGATTAGTACATTTCCTAACAAAAACTACATCATGAAGACAAAGGAACATTCAAAGCAAATCTGGAATAAGGTTCTTCAAAAAGCACCAATCAGGGGTAGGATATAAGAACATTTCCAAGGCATTGAATATCCTCTCAGAGCACAGTAAAGTCCATTATTAAGAAATGGAGAGAATATTGCACAACTGTGACACTGTCTAGAACAGGCCATCCTCAAAAACTGAGTATCCGGGCGAGATGGGAACTAGTCAGGGAGGCCACCAAGAGGCCTATGGCAACTCTAAATGAGTTACAGTCTTCCATGGCTGAGCTGGGAGACACTGTGCATACGGCAACAATAGCCTGGGTGCTTCACAGAACTGGCCTTTATTGGAGAGTGGCAAAAAGAAAGCCATTGTTGAAAAAAACTCACATCAAATTTCGGCTAGAGTTTGCCAGAAGGCATGTGGGAGACTCTGAGACCAAGTGGAAGAATATTCTATGGTCTGATGAGACCAAAATAGAGCTTTTTGGCCTCAACACCATCCCTACCGTGAAGCATGGTGGTGCCAGCATCATGCTATGGGGATGCTTCTCTGCGTCAGGGCCTGGAAAGCTCGTGAAGATAGAGGGCAAAATGGATGCAGCAAAGTACAGAGAAATCCTGGAGAAAAACCTGCTGAAGTCTGCAAGAGACCTGGGACTTGGGAGAAGATTCATCTTCCAGCAGGACAATGACCCCAAACATACAGCCAAAGGCACACTGGAGTGGCTTAAAAACAAAAAGGTCAATGTCCTGGAGTGGCCCAGTCAAAGCCCAGACCTCAATCCAATTGAGAATATGTGGAAAGAGTTGAAAATTGCTGTTCACCAAAGGTCCCCATCCAACTTGACAGAGCTTGAGCAATTTTGCAAAGAATGGACAAAAATTGCAGTGTCCAGATGTGCAAAGCTGGTAGAAACTTATCCAAATAGACTCATGGCTGTAATTGCTGCCAAAGGTGCCTCTGCCAAATATTGACTCAAGGGGGTGAATACTTATGCAATCAATTATTTTCTGTTTTGTATTTGTAATTAATTTAGAACAATTTGTAGATTTTATTTTTCACTTTGACATTATGGACATTTTTTGTGGTGAAAAACAAGTTCACAGCTCCTGAAACCTGAGAGCTCCATTTAAACTGGTGTATTTTAATCAATCATTATATCACTTTGAGAGTAAAACTGATGAGAGGGTCCGGCTTGAGAACGTACACAACACTTAATAAAGGAAGCTCCAATATAAATCACACTTACAACACGTCTTTATTGTTACACAAACTATTTTACTGCTGTTGGGAAACTGATGCAGACCCAACCTGAGACCCTGTTTGCATTATGAAATACCCGGTCATTTATCAAACTGACTTTGCAGTTTACGGCAGGACAGCTGCAGGGCCTGTGTTAAGAAACCATTTAAAACAATACAGGGCACAGAAGAGGAGCCGATACCGTCATACTGGGACAAGTTCATATGGAGAGAAAAGTACGACAGGAATTGTCTAGATGCATTTATAAATACTGCATCAGATCACAATAAAGAAAAAATAAACGCTGAAAGTTGCAGATACCTTTTAAGAACTATTTCTTTTCAGAATATGATTTTCAAATTCTGTAGTTTAGGGAGAAGGAGCAGATTTGATTTGAACACTCATTTTGAATTGATTTAAATGCTTATTTTGAATTGATTTGAATACTCATTTTGTAGTGAATGATACCTGATGTTCCAGGGACAGCCTCTTGTGTCTCCACTTCAACACTATCACTATGAATAGCATCTTCCAGTGCTGTTAGCAGATTTGGTATCCTTGACTTTATTAGGCTGTAAATCTGGGGCAGAGGTTGTGCAGGCTCTCCAGATGAATGCTGCTGGCATTGCTTTGTAACAGCATTGCATGTCTCTGCTTTCAGCCTCTTCCACAGATAGTGGTGTAGCGCACAGCACTTATACAAATCTGTTAAAGAGAATGTAGTTCTGGGATTTTAAAATGGCATCAGAACTACATTTCCCAGTGCCTAGTGCTCCTAATGAAGCCAGCAATGAGAACCATCTGGGTCAACTGCAACAAACTTGTGGATTCAGTACAGAGCTGCATACTAAGCTGTGGAGAAGCTAATCATAATCTACTTCAAACAAAAGATGGAGGCATTGTTGCTAAAAGTCCCATTTCCAAGTATTGAAAATGCCTGCTCTGTCTTCCATTCCTGATTCTGCAGTTTATAAATCCCCCATCCCTGATTCTAACTTCCATGCAGGCGTGTGAGATTGCTGTTTAAAATCTCACAACCTTGCAATCTAAAACACTACAAATAATAACGACTTGAAACTACAGATCATAAAATATCTAACGAGAGTGCATTTCCCAAAATCATAAATAATAAAAAGTTATAACAAACTTGTAAGCGCGGGGAACATTTTACAGGAAAGCGTAGAACTGAAATGGGCTTCAAAGCAACATCAAGTTAAACATGTAAAAACTATTTGTATAAACCACAGAGCTACAGAATACTTAATGACAAAATATATGCCTGATTGCACATGGATCGCTTGTATGAGCAGACAGCAGTTTAAAAAGCTGCTCCAGTCATGGTATATATAAGAAATGCAGAAACAAGGACATCTACGGTATTTATTACTGGAGTTTTAAAATGAAATCCTTGATTGACAAGACACTGAACAACATTTAAAACAGCATTTAATACAGGCAGCAAAACATTTTTAATATAGATTTTATTTGGTTTAGCAGTCTCGATGTCAATCAACAAATTGATATTAAAAACACAGAACCTGCGTTTGTTAATAGAGTACCCGAGAGAGAGAGAGAGGGCAGTATTAAACACATCCTGAGCAGAAATCATCTCGTTAAGAAGCAATGCTATGCAGCCCATTACATTCCTAAAAGCTCTCTGGTGCCCCCTGCTGGAAACAGTACTGCTTTACACTGCAAGCTGCCCGCATGATAACTGCAGTACACTGTGCTGTGTCTTGAGGTACCGCAGATTCACCGTGGTATCGGGGAAGCTTCCACAGAACCCACTGCAAGAGGCTGAGCAACGCAAGAGAAAGGAAAGAGAAACGTGCATTCATAATAACAATCTATTTAATATATTACTAATGTGAGGTAACACAATCCGAATGCTCAACAAGACGATGAATACAAGATGTACTTGTTCATATTTGAGTCTGTGAGCTTTTGATCTGAACAGATTGTGATTAGGGTGACCCTGTTTATCAAGCAAGTTTATTATTTTGTTTTCAGTAAATATTTTTGTATTTAGTCAAATGTCCTCCTGTTGTTTAAGTGTCTCTAAGTCTCTGCAATTCTGAGAATGTTCAATTCCTGTAAGAGCCAGCAATTAAGTACAGGGATAGGATTACACACCTGTGTGAATTTTATGGTGTCTTTTAAGGTTTCCAAACAGGCTGAATCTCTTCCCACAAACATCACAGTGATGAGGTTTCTCTCCTGTGTGAATGGCTTTGTGTTTTTTAAGGTTTCCTATGTGGCTGAATGTCTTCCCACAAACATCACAGTGATAAGGTTTCTCTCTTGTGTGAATTTGATGGTGTCTTTTAACGTCTCCTAACCGGCTGAATCTCTTCCCACAAACATCACAGTGGTAAGGTTTCTCTCCTGTGTGAATTTGATGGTGTCTTTTAAGGACTCCAGACTGGCTGAATCTCTTACCACAAACAGCAGAGTGATAAGGTTTCTCTCCTGTGTGAATTTTATGGTGTCTTTTAAGGTCTCCTAACTGACTGAATCTCTTCCCACACTCAGTGCAGTGATGAGGTTTCTCTCCTGTGTGAATGCGCTGGTGTGAATGAAGATTTCCTAACTGTGTGAAACTCTTATCACTGGACTGTATGTGGGAAGGTTTCTCTCCTGTGTGAATGCGCTGGTGTCTTTTAAGCAGTGATATATGATTGAAACTCTTCCCACAATCAGCCCAGGAACACGTAGTCCCTCCTGTGGGATTTCCCTTGTGAGTTTCAGGAGCGTCTAATTGACAGGAACTCTTCCCACCTTTAATAGAATGAGGCAAGGTCTTCAAGTTGCCCTGGGTTTCTGAATTGTTAAAACATGCAGAATGTGTCGTCTCTGTACTCTCCACAGTAAGTGGGTGTCTGTCTTGTAAAGAAGAGATTTTAACTGAGTGAGTTCTCAATGTCTTCACATATTCTTCTTGGGGTGTTGTTTCTCTGTGCTTCTTGCACTGTGGTTTGCCTCTAGAAGAGTTTTTGCACAGGGGTGATGGAGTGGAGTCGTGTTCTCCTTCAGCTACTTTAGAAGCTAAAGAAAGAAAGAGAAGAGAGACAAAGGTTATTGTACAGCATTCTTCCACATGCACTGTTCTGCAGGGCTTCATGTCATAAACATGACAATAATAACACAGCAATGCTTACTGTGAGACACACAAGAGTGAAATGTGCCACTGAGAGCAAGCATTACAGTCCCTGGGATAGTTGTTGTGAGATAAGCTTTTAAAACATGATATTGTATTTGAATAAAGTGTAAGAAATAAAATAAGACTGATGGGTCATACAATACGGGTTCACTCTCATTGTGGCGATGCTGCTGCATACTCTCCACAGAAATGCTCTACTGAAATGTTTCTTCTGGGGACGCTAAGCAACCAGACTGGATGTGACATCACCCAGTGATGGGACATTTGATCCCTGCAGCTCTGTAAAGCTGTGGGAGCAGCACAACTGCAAACAGTCTATCAGAAATGTGGAAAGGCACAGATCTAACACAGGGGTGTCCAAAGCTGGCCCTTCCACTCATGCTCTTTGTTCCAACCCTGTTCTGAGTTGTTTAAATGAACCAATTAAAGCTCCATCCAGGCACAGGAGCAGCACTTTATAGAAGTGAACCTGTTCAATGAGGAGTGGAATGGCCTCCAGGAACGTGATTGGACAGCTCTGATATCACAGCATTCTAAAGAGGCGTGGCAGTGGCTGCACATCTAGCGTGATTGGACAGCGCTGATCTCACAGCATTCTAAAGAGGTGTGGCAGTGGCAGCACAGTTAGCAGGAGCCTCAGGAGCAAGCACAGTGATGTCCTTGTTGACATTGTGGTTGGGCAGCTCCCCTTGGTTAATATATTAATCTCAAGCACACTGCTGGTGTTCAGTACCAGGTTCTGCAGGATGAATAGGCAGCTCAATGCTGCTTGTTTTGTAGGATTACCTCCAAATCCCAGATCACATTCAGATGGAGAATCATCACACAGGTTGGATCCCAGCTTGGTGTTCTCCTCAAGTGTACAGACATTATTTTCAGTAGGAAGTTCCTCTGCGATGGGGACACATTCCTGTTCTATGAATTCCTCTTTAATAGGAACACATTCCTGTTCAGGGATGTCTTCCTCTTTAACACATGTCAGCCCTGTAACCTGTATTAGACTTGCACACCACTCCTGCTCAAAGGACTCCTCTTGTGTGTAAACTGCTTCTATCTTTGGCCCTTCCTGTGCTTCAGATTCAGGGATAGCGTGGCTCTCAATGGGATCTGTGGGAAACAAAATTGTATAAAATTACAACTCTTACTTACTAGCTAGGCTCCTCTACAAAGCCAGCCCCTTGTCAGAATGACTGAATAGATTCAATTCTTTTAGCCTGTCTGCATACGACATGCCTTTTAAACCTGGGATAATTCTGGTTGCTCTTCTTTGCACTCTTTCTAGATCAGCAATATCCTTTTTGTAACGAGGTGACTAGAACTGAACACAATATTCTAGATGTGGTCTTGCTAATGCATTATAAAGTGTTAACATTACTTCCCTTGATTTAAATTCAACACTTTTCACAATATATCCGAGCATCTTGTTGGCTTTTTTTATAGCTTCCCCACATTGTCTAGATGAAGACATTTCTGAGTCAACATAATGTCACCGGGTCTAAGAGGAGCTATCTCTCTTATTTTATTGATTTATTTTTAATTAATACAGTTACTTTACCCTTTTTTAACTCCCAAATTACAACACATTTTCCCTCACAGCAGGAAACCGCACAACAGCTGAGGACAACAGAGGCAAGTCTCAGCAAAGTGTCTGAGGAATGTCTTTCTGTGAACTCATACTGTATTGTGATCATGGTTTGGATGGAAACTGTCAACACAGAATACAAGTTTCAATGTGTCAAATACAACGAGCAGACAAGGGGCTGCAGCAGGAGAGCTGCTTATTCTCAAAGCAGCTTCATGGACACAAGTGATTTACACAATTCTGACTTTTCAAAGTGCAGCAACATGTTTTTTTGTACAAACTCCACCTGTGTAATAATCATTAGTAACAACATTGGAAGCTTACTTGTGCAACGTCATGTGAACTGTAGATATGCATCCAATCACATCCCTTCTAGTATTACAATACATTTGTAATGGTGTGGCTCTCCCTATTGCATGCATCCTCTGCTCTTAAATAATACCATGTATTAGTAAATGTCTGGGTTTTAAACAATATGAGCGATCGTTTCCTAATTCTGTTATACCCTGTATTAGTAAGTGTCTGGGTTTGAAACAATATGACCGATCATTTCCTAATTCTGTTTACCATCAGCTGAACAATGTACTTTATTTATTTATTTTATGGTTAGAATTTTTCTAACAAACTGCAGAATAATACACACTGTTATAGTATAATATATACTGCACCACTATCCATTCTTAATAATACACACTGTTATAGTATAATATATACTGCACCACTATCCATTCTTAATAATACACACTGTTATAGTATAATATATACTGCACCACTATCCATTCTTAATACACACTGTTATAGTATAATATATACTGTACCACTATCCATTCTTAATAATACACACTGTTATAGTATAATATATACTGCACCACTATCCATTCTTAATAATACACACTGTTATAGTATAATATATACTGCACCACTATCCATTCTTAATAATACACACTGTTATAGTATAATATATACTGCAAAGCTATCCATTCTTAATACACACTGTTATAGTATAATATATACTGCACCACTATCCATTCTTAATAATATACACTGTTATAGTATAATATATACTGCACCACTATCCATTCTTAATAATACACACTGTTATAGTATAATATATACTGCACCACTATCCATTCTTAATAATACACACTGTAATAGTATAATATATACTGCACCACTATCCATTCCTAATACACACTGTTATAGTATAATATATACTGCACCGCTATCCATTCTTAATAATACACACTGTTATAGTATAATATATACTGTACCACTATCCATTCTTAATAATACACACTGTTATAGTATAATATATACTGCACCACTATCCATTCTTAATAATACACACTGTTATAGTATAATATATACTGTACCACTATCCATTCTTAATAATACACACTGTTATAGTATAATATATACTGCACCACTATCCATTCTTAATACACACTGTTATAGTATAATATATACTGCACCACTATCCATTCTTAATAATACACACTGTTATAGTATAATATATACTGCACCACTATCCATTCTTAATAATACACACTGTTATAGTATAATATATACTGCACCACTATCCATTCTTAATACACACTGTTATAGTATAATATATACTGCACCACTATCCATTCTTAATACACACTGTTATAGTATAATATATACTGCACCGCTATCCATTCTTAATAATACACACTGTTATAGTATAATATATACTGCACCACTATCCATTCTTAATACACACTGTTATAGTATAATATATACTGCACCACTATCCATTCTTAATAATACACACTGTTATAGTATAATATATACTGTACCACTATCCATTCTTAATAATACACACTGTTATAGTATAATATATACTGCACCACTATCCATTCTTAATAATACACACTGTTATAGTATAATATATACTGTACCACTATCCATTCTTAATAATACACACTGTTATAGTATAATATATACTGCACCACTATCCATTCTTAATAATACACACTGTTATAGTATAATATATACTGCACCACTATCCATTCTTAATAATACACACTGTTATAGTATAATATATACTGCACCACTATCCATTCTTAATAATACACACTGTTATAGTATAATATATACTGCACCACTATCCATTCTTAATACACACTGTTATAGTATAATATATACTGCACCACTATCCATTCTTAATAATACACACTGTTATAGTATAATATATACTGCACCACTATCCATTCTTAATAATACACACTGTTATAGTATAATATATACTGCACCGCTATTCATTCTTAATAATACACACTGTTATAGTATAATATATACTGTACCACTATCCATTCTTAATAATACACACTGTTATAGTATAATATATACTGCACCACTATCCATTCTTAATAATACACACTGTTATAGTATAATATATACTGCACCACTATCCATTCTTAATAATACACACTGTTATAGTATAATATATACTGCACCACTATCCATTCTTAATACACACTGTTATAGTATAATATATACTGTACCACTATCCATTCTTAATAATACACACTGTTATAGTATAATATATACTGCACCACTATCCATTCTTAATAATACACACTGTTATAGTATAATATATACTGCACCACTATCCATTCTTAATAATACACACTGTTATAGTATAATATATACTGCAAAGCTATCCATTCTTAATACACACTGTTATAGTATAATATATACTGCACCACTATCCATTCTTAATAATATACACTGTTATAGTATAATATATACTGCACCACTATCCATTCTTAATAATACACACTGTTATAGTATAATATATACTGCACCACTATCCATTCTTAATAATACACACTGTAATAGTATAATATATACTGCACCACTATCCATTCCTAATACACACTGTTATAGTATAATATATACTGCACCGCTATCCATTCTTAATAATACACACTGTTATAGTATAATATATACTGTACCACTATCCATTCTTAATAATACACACTGTTATAGTATAATATATACTGCACCACTATCCATTCTTAATAATACACACTGTTATAGTATAATATATACTGTACCACTATCCATTCTTAATAATACACACTGTTATAGTATAATATATACTGCACCACTATCCATTCTTAATACACACTGTTATAGTATAATATATACTGCACCACTATCCATTCTTAATAATACACACTGTTATAGTATAATATATACTGCACCACTATCCATTCTTAATAATACACACTGTTATAGTATAATATATACTGCACCACTATCCATTCTTAATACACACTGTTATAGTATAATATATACTGCACCACTATCCATTCTTAATACACACTGTTATAGTATAATATATACTGCACCGCTATCCATTCTTAATAATACACACTGTTATAGTATAATATATACTGCACCACTATCCATTCTTAATACACACTGTTATAGTATAATATATACTGCACCACTATCCATTCTTAATAATACACACTGTTATAGTATAATATATACTGTACCACTATCCATTCTTAATAATACACACTGTTATAGTATAATATATACTGCACCACTATCCATTCTTAATAATACACACTGTTATAGTATAATATATACTGTACCACTATCCATTCTTAATAATACACACTGTTATAGTATAATATATACTGCACCACTATCCATTCTTAATAATACACACTGTTATAGTATAATATATACTGCACCACTATCCATTCTTAATAATACACACTGTTATAGTATAATATATACTGCACCACTATCCATTCTTAATAATACACACTGTTATAGTATAATATATACTGCACCACTATCCATTCTTAATACACACTGTTATAGTATAATATATACTGCACCACTATCCATTCTTAATAATACACACTGTTATAGTATAATATATACTGCACCACTATCCATTCTTAATAATACACACTGTTATAGTATAATATATACTGCACCGCTATTCATTCTTAATAATACACACTGTTATAGTATAATATATACTGCACCACTATCCATTCTTAATACACACTGTTATAGTATAATATATACTGCACCACTATCCATTCTTAATACACACTGTTATAGTATAATATGCACCGCTATCCATTCTTAATAATACACACTGTTATAGTATAATATATACTGCACCACTATCCATTCTTAATAATACACACTGTTATAGTATAATATATACTGCACCGCTACCCATTCTTAATAATACACACTGTTATAGTATAATATATACTGCACCACTATCCATTCTTAATAATCCACACTGTTATAGTATAATATATACTGCACCACTATCCATTCTTAATAATACACACTGTTATAGTATAATATATACTGCACCACTATCCATTCTTAATAATACACACTGTTATAGTATAATATATACTGCACCACTATCCATTCTTAATACACACTGTTATAGTATAATATATACTGCACCACTATCCATTCTTAATAATACACACTGTTATAGTATAATATATACTGCACCACTATCCATTCTTAATACACACTGTTATAGTATAATATATACTGCACCACTATCCATTCTTAACAGACACTGTTATAGTATAATATATACTGCACCACTATCCATTCTTAATAATACACACTGTTATAGTATAATATATACTGCACCACTATCCATTCTTAATAATACACACTGTTATAGTATAATATATACTGCACCACTATCCATTCTTAATAATACACACTGTTATAGTATAATATATACTGCACCACTATCCATTCCTAATACACACTGTTATAGTATAATATATACTGCACCACTATCCATTCTTAATAATACACACTGTTATAGTATAATATATACTGCACCACTATCCATTCTTAATAATACACACTGTTATAGTATAATATATACTGCACCACTATCCATTCTTAATAATACACACTGTTATAGTATAATATATACTGCACCACTATCCATTCCTAATACACACTGTTATAGTATAATATATACTGCACCACTATCCATTCTTAATAATACACACTGTTATAGTATAATATATACTGCACCACTATCCATTCTTAATAATACACACTGTTATAGTATAATATATACTGCACCACTATCCATTCTTAACAGACACTGTTATAGTATAATATATACTGCACCACTATCCATTCTTAATAATACACACTGTTATAGTATAATATATACTGCACCACTATCCATTCTTAATACACACTGTTATAGTATAATATATACTGCACCACTATCCATTCTTAATACACACTGTTATAGTATAATATATACTGCACCGCTATCCATTCTTAATAATACACACTGTTATAGTATAATATATACTGCACCACTATCCATTCTTAATAATACACACTGTTATAGTATAATATATACCGCACCGCTATCCATTCTTAATAATACACACTGTTATAGTATAATATATACTGTACCACTATCCATTCTTAATAATACACACTGTTATAGTATAATATATACTGCACCACTATCCATTCTTAATACACACTGTTATAGTATAATATATACTGCACCACTATCCATTCTTAATAATACACACTGTTATAGTATAATATATACTGCACCACTATCCATTCTTAATACACACTGTTATAGTATAATATATACTGCACCGCTATCCATTCTTAATAATACACACTGTTATAGTATAATATATACTGCACCACTATCCATTCTTAATAATACACACTGTTATAGTATAATATGTACTGCACCACTATCCATTCTTAATAATACACACTGTTATAGTATAATATATACTGCACCACTACCCATTCTTAATAATACACACTGTTATAGTATAATATATACTGCACCACTATCCATTCTTAATAATACACACTGTTATAGTATAATATATACTGCACCACTATCCATTCTTAATAATACACACTGTTATAGTATAATATATACTGCACCGCTATTCATTCTTAATAATACACACTGTTATAGTATAATATATACTGCACCACTATCCATTCTTAATACACACTGTTATAGTATAATATATACTGCACCACTATCCATTCTTAATACACACTGTTATAGTATAATATGCACCGCTATCCATTCTTAATAATACACACTGTTATAGTATAATATATACTGCACCACTATCCATTCTTAATACACACTGTTATAGTATAATATATACTGCACCGCTATCCATTCTTAATAATACACACTGTTATAGTATAATATATACTGCACCGCTATCCATTCTTAATAATACACACTGTTATAGTATAATATATACTGCACCACTATCCATTCTTAATAATACACACTGTTATAGTATAATATATACTGCACCACTATCCATTCTTAATAATACACACTGTTATAGTATAATATATACTGTACCACTATCCATTCTTAATAATACACACTGTTATAGTATAATATATACTGCACCACTATCCATTCTTAATAATACACACTGTTATAGTATAATATATACTGCACCACTATCCATTCTTAATACACACTGTTATAGTATAATATATACTGCACCACTATCCATTCTTAATAATACACACTGTTATAGTATAATATATACTGCACCACTATCCATTCTTAATACACACTGTTATAGTATAATATATACTGCACCACTATCCATTCTTAATAATACACACTGTTATAGTATAATATATACTGTACCACTATCCATTCTTAATAATACACACTGTTATAGTATAATATATACTGCACCACTATCCATTCTTAATAATACACACTGTTATAGTATAATATATACTGTACCACTATCCATTCTTAATAATACACACTGTTATAGTATAATATATACTGCACCACTATCCATTCTTAATAATACACACTGTTATAGTATAATATATACTGCACCACTATCCATTCTTAATAATACACACTGTTATAGTATAATATATACTGCACCACTATCCATTCTTAATAATACACACTGTTATAATATAATATATACTGCACCACTATCCATTCTTAATACACACTGTTATAGTATAATATATACTGCACCACTATCCATTCTTAATAATACACACTGTTATAGTATAATATATACTGCACCACTATCCATTCTTAATAATACACACTGTTATAGTATAATATATACTGCACCGCTATTCATTCTTAATAATACACACTGTTATAGTATAATATATACTGCACCACTATCCATTCTTAATAATACACACTGTTATAGTATAATATATACTGCACCACTATCCATTCTTAATACACACTGTTATAGTATAATATATACTGCACCACTATCCATTCTTAATACACACTGTTATAGTATAATATGCACCGCTATCCATTCTTAATAATACACACTGTTATAGTATAATATATACTGCACCACTATCCATTCTTAATAATACACACTGTTATAGTATAATATATACTGCACCGCTACCCATTCTTAATAATACACACTGTTATAGTATAATATATACTGCACCACTATCCATTCTTAATAATACACACTGTTATAGTATAATATATACTGCACCACTATCCATTCTTAATACACACTGTTATAGTATAATATATACTGCACCACTATCCATTCTTAATAATACACACTGTTATAGTATAATATATACTGCACCACTATCCATTCTTAATACACACTGTTATAGTATAATATATACTGCACCACTATCCATTCTTAATAATACACACTGTTATAGTATAATATATACTGCACCACTATCCATTCTTAATAATACACACTGTTATAGTATAATATATACTGCACCACTATCCATTCTTAACAGACACTGTTATAGTATAATATATACTGCACCACTATCCATTCTTAATAATACACACTGTTATAGTATAATATATACTGCACCACTATCCATTCTTAATAATACACACTGTTATAGTATAATATATACTGCACCACTATCCATTCCTAATACACACTGTTATAGTATAATATATACTGCACCACTATCCATTCTTAATAATACACACTGTTATAGTATAATACATACTGCACCACTATCCATTCTTAATAATACACACTGTTATAGTATAATATATACTGCACCACTATCCATTCTTAACAGACACTGTTATAGTATAATATATACTGCACCACTATCCATTCTTAATACACACTGTTATAGTATAATATATACTGCACCGCTATCCATTCTTAATAATACACACTGTTATAGTATAATATATACTGCACCACTATCCATTCTTAATAATACACACTGTTATAGTATAATATATACCGCACCGCTATCCATTCTTAATAATACACACTGTTATAGTATAATATATACTGCACCACTATCCATTCTTAATAATACACACTGTTATAGTATAATATATACTGCGCCACTATCCATTCTTAATAATACACACTGTTATAGTATAATATATACTGCACCACTATCCATTCTTAATACACACTGTTATAGTATAATATATACTGCACCACTATCCATTCTTAATAATACACACTGTTATAGTATAATATATACTGCACCACTATCCATTCTTAATAATACACACTGTTATAGTATAATATATACTGCACCACTATCCATTCTTAATAATACACACTGTTATAGTATAATATATACTGCACCACTATCCATTCTTAATAATACACACTGTTATAGTATAATATATACTGCACCACTATCCATTCTTAATAATACACACTGTTATAGTATAATATATACTGCACCGCTATCCATTCTTAATAATACACACTGTTATAGTATAATATATACTGCACCACTATCCATTCTTAATAATACACACTGTTATAGTATAATATATACTGCACCACTATCCATTCTTAATACACACTGTTATAGTATAATATATACTGTACCACTATCCATTCTTAATAATACACACTGTTATAGTATAATATATACTGCACCACTATCCATTCTTAATACACACTGTTATAGTATAATATATACTGTACCACTATCCATTCTTAATAATACACACTGTTATAGTATAATATATACTGCACCACTATCCATTCTTAATAATACACACTGTTATAGTATAATATATACTGCACCACTATCCATTCTTAATAATACACACTGTTATAGTATAATATATACTGCACCACTATCCATTCTTAATAATACACACTGTTATAGTATAATATATACTGCACCACTATCCATTCTTAATACACACTGTTATAGTATAATATATACTGCACCACTATCCATTCTTAATAATACACACTGTTATAGTATAATATATACTGCACCACTATCCATTCTTAATAATACACACTGTTATAGTATAATATATACTGCACCGCTATCCATTCTTAATAATACACACTGTTATAGTATAATATATACTGCACCACTATCCATTCTTAATAATACACACTGTTATAGTATAATATATACTGCACCACTATCCATTCTTAATAATACACACTGTTATAGTATAATATATACTGCACCGCTATCCATTCTTAATAATACACACTGTTATAGTATAATATATACTGCACCACTATCCATTCTTAATAATACACACTGTTATAGTATAATATATACTGCACCACTATCCATTCTTAATAATACACACTGTTATAGTATAATATATACTGCACCGCTATCCATTCTTAATAATACACACTGTTATAGTATAATATATACTGTACCACTATCCATTCTTAATACACACTGTTATAGTATAATATATACTGCACCACTATCCATTCTTAATAATACACACTGTTATAGTATAATATATACTGCACCACTATCCATTCTTAATAATACACACTGTTATAGTATAATATATACTGCACCACTATCCATTCTTAATAATACACACTGTTATAGCATAATATATACTGTACCACTATCCATTCTTAATAATACACACTGTTATAGTATAATATATACTGCACCACTATCCATTCTTAATAATACACACTGTTATAGTATAATATATACTGCACCGCTATCCATTCTTAATAATACACACTGTTATAGTATAATATATACTGCACCACTATCCATTCTTAATAATACACACTGTTATAGTATAATATATACTGCACCACTATCCATTCTTAATAATACACACTGTTATAGTATAATATATACTGCACCACTATCCATTCTTAATAATACACACTGTTATAGTATAATATATACTGCACCACTATCCATTCTTAATAATACACACTGTTATAGTATAATATATACTGCACCACTATCCATTCTTAATAATACACACTGTTATAGTATAATATATACTGCACCACTATCCATTCTTAATACACACTGTTATAGTATAATATATACTGCACCACTATCCATTCTTAATAATACACACTGTTATAGTATAATATATACTGCACCACTATCCATTCTTAATAATACACACTGTTATAGTATAATATATACTGCACCGCTATCCATTCTTAATAATACACACTGTTATAGTATAATATATACTGCACCACTATCCATTCTTAATAATACACACTGTTATAGTATAATATATACTGCACCACTATCCATTCTTAATAATACACACTGTTATAGTATAATATATACTGCACCACTATCCATTCTTAATAATACACACTGTTATAGTATAATATATACTGCACCACTATCCATTCTTAATAATACACACTGTTATAGTATAATATATACTGCACCACTATCCATTCTTAATAATACATGAAGGCAGGGTGCTGATGCCACCCCCTGTATTGACCCAGTAAGGTCTGGAAAGGTCGCTGTAAATGTGTGTGAGGAACAATAAGGAAACAGGACTACAGCAAAATAATGAGCCGCGACTGTACCAAAGAGAAACACAGCACTGTAGCTGAAGACAATGCAACCACTGATCTAAAAACAGATGTGCAGTCAAACACGAAAACACGATGCGCTGCTGTGTGTTGATATGAGGTCCCAAATCATTATTCTAAAGCTCTGCAATATGGTCTGTGACTCTCAGTGGGACTCTATACAAGACATCACTTTACCTGAAGGATAGACACTGTGTAAGACTCTCTAATTACAGACTGGTTAAGACTTACCAATATAGTAGTTTCTTAGTTTCTAGAATACCTATTTAAATATGAATTAGACTAGGTTAGATGCACTACGTTCTTATAATCTATAAAATAACACAATGCCTCAATTAGACTGCTTATAACCAATATTAGGACAGAGCTGTGCTATTAACCGCGCTTATAATAATCAAACACTTTAAAACGTGTCTGAAGAGAGATTCGAAACAAGATCTTTCCAGTAGAAGGTGGTTTGAGGTGTTGGATTGACCGAGCAATACCACACAATAAAACCAATCTTACCTTGAAATATGAAAGGCTGTTTAATGTCTGCATGTGCAGCGTTTATACACCCTCGCACGGCTTTCAGCTCGCTCTCTGATATTTCCAATCTCAGCTTCAGACTTTCATTCTCTCTCTTCACTGCAGACATTTCCTCTTGTAATTCAGTGAATTTGCTGCTCACAGCTTCAGTAATCGCGCACACGACGCTGTCTGCAGCCGCTTTCACTGCGAGCTCGACGGTGGAGGCGAGCTCGTCTTGAAACAACGACACGGAGACACTGACGCGTCCATCTTCACTGGTTTAGTTTGAGACTGCTCTAGCGGAATCCTCTTTGCATTCAGAAACACCGCCTTCGGTTTGTATTTAGTAAGATATATCTGTTTTTATCGTAGCCTTCCCATTCAAATATATTCATCACTTCTTCTGGTGTGATAAAGAAAGAACACAAACAACAGGCTTTGCAAGGAGTAACTTTCCTTTGGTCTTTCAGAATCGCGCAGAGCTCTGCTGGAGCTTCAACGCGTTTGTTTCTCAGTAAATCATCTCATTGAAAAGCTCGACTTGTCTGTAGCTGCGACTGACGCGCTCTGCTCTGTGTGTGAAATTCAACACAGAAAAGGGATGCTTTCCTTTTCACGGAACTCCGTGCAGGTAATAAACAAACACAAAAATCACTAATTATTAGAAAACATTTCATCCCAGCCTAAATCCTTTAAACAGCAGGAGACAGCGTGTTGTAAAATCATCACTGACTGCAGCCTCCTCTCCACACATGAACAAAACAAACCTCTCTATTTCCTGCACTGAAATGAAAGCGTCACTAGCAGAAGGCGGGCCTGGTTGGACCCATCGCGTATTATTGGCTGTAGAAACACTCTATCCCCAGCATGTGAGCCTGATTGGCTGTAGAAACACTCTATCCCCAGCATGTGAGCCTGATTGGCTGGCCTCCCTGTCGAGGCGGTTATGAAACTGGATCGCAGAGTTCGCCATGTTGGCTCTTTCAGCGCGGTGTTCTATACGATGCGGACACTGCGCGAGATCCGAAATGGCGCCAGTTTCGAACGTCTCTGCGTTCTCATGCGCGCGCTCAATTCCAAAGCCGCCGCTGCTGCTGCGCGCGTGGGGTTTGAAAGCTGCAGAGGATTTTACATCATCAGAAAGCAGCGGACAGCGCAGCGAGTTAACATTTCCAAAAGCATGCTTTTGACAGCACCGATTAACTTGTGTACTGGTTCAGTACCGGCCTCCGTACAACCACGGGATCATATGCGTTACACGACACGTCACTGCACACACAATATATATATATATATATATATATATATATATATATATATATATATATATATATATATATATATATATATATATATTAGCTCAGAGCCAGCTGCCCAGCGTTTCGATATGTTGTACATATCTTTCTCAAGGGAGCCTGTGTTTGAATCCAAACATTGGAGGTATTTATAGGTTTTTGACGGCATGACAACTACTTGTTATTGTTTACATTCAAATTCATGATTTATTCTTATTAGATGTAATGGTGTTCTATATATTGTGACATAAATTTTGTTTATTTATTTAAATGTTATATATTTATTGAAGTTAATTAGTTCATTCTTTTCTGTTGAGTCCCGCTGGCATCATCGTGTTCAGTCTATTTATCCATTTACTTTCTTTTATTCTTCTATATGTCGCATTGTCTAATTTGAGCTGTTCTAATACTACAAACTTTACATCATTCATGTCATGTCCCTGACTGGTGAAGTGCTGTACTATTGGTTCATTCATTTTTTTATTTCTAATTAATGAAAGGTGGTTCTGAATTCTTTTATATAAAGTAGTTCCAGTCTCTCCAACATATTTGATTTAATCACATTTTTCACAGGCTATTCCATAAACAACATTGCTATTTTTACAGCAGCTATAGACAAGTCGAGCTTTTCAATGAGATGATTTACTGAGAAACAAACGCGTTGAAGCTCCAGCAGAGCTCTGCGCGATTCTAAAACACGAAAGGAAAGTTTATTTTTTTTTGTATTAGTTTTAGAGTGCTCTTAAGTTTAAACTCTTTTTCAGCTGATGCAGTTTATTTGCCATTCGGAAGAAAAACTGAAAAAAAGTTTATCTTGGAAGCAAAACCAAAAAAAAATAGCGTATAGTTTTCTTTGTGTTGAATTTGTACAAACACAGCTATTTCTCTCTCTTCTCCCTTCTCTCAAACAATTCATCTTAGCCACAGCTGTGATTATGTAGCTTTGTTACACAGTATAAATAATTATTAATTGTAAAATATTAAAATCAGAGCTGCAGGTTAACAGATCCATCATAAACTTTGTGAAATCAAATCCATTCAAGAAGCAAACATTTTGATTTTGCACATTGCTAATGTTGAGTGAAAATTTTCCAGTTTTTTTCCTGTGGACCCCCTGGACTGTCTCTGAGGACCCCAGGTTAAGAACCACTGCTCTGGATTAAAGAGCATCATTTTATTACTCTCTCTCTCCCTCTTGTGGTCACAGAGTGTAGTGCAGTTAGTTTTGTTTGGTGTTTTGACGAAACACTGATGAGAGTCCCTGCAATGTGGGACCTGTATGGGTGGTTCCATGGTGTAATGGCTAGCACTCTGAATCCAGCGAGCTGAGTTCAATCTCGGTGCATTCCTTTTATATTTGTCTCACAATAACACTTTATACACTGGTTTTGGTTTAAATAACTATTGGTTTAAACTCTGGTTGAGTGTCTTTCATAGTAACTAATATTAGTATATACACTAGTGATACTGCAGATTCCACCCTCGCCCCACAGTGGTGGAATGACCTTCCTACGGATGTCAGGACTGCCCAGTCCCTGACTGCCTCCTCAAGACTCACCTCTTCAGACAGGACCTGTAAAACTCAACTCTTCCCTTCTAGACAATATAGCACTCTGCCTTTAATGCACTTGTCTGCTCCCTATTTTACTGTATTTAATCCTGCACTTAACTCAATCTGTAGTATTTTGTATTTCACCTGCATTCATATCTAACCCTGATGTAGCTATCAACACTGTTATCTGCTCTTGAACTGCCCCGATATCAAATCGTACTGTGTTTTGTATTTGCTCTTATTAGGACTGAAGTCATTTTATTTTGTATCTTGCTCTTAATTGTACTGTAATTCTTGATATGTAAGTCTCCCTGGGTCAGGGCGTCTGCTAATCAATCAATCAATCAATCAATCGATCAAATCTAAGTAAGGGTTCCTCAATAAGAAGGCTTCCTGCAGGGAGTGGACGCGGGCTTCACGTGGGTGTGCTGCTCTAGCACTGAACTGTTAAATAACATTGACATCCACAACAAAAAGAGCAAAGTGCACTGTGTTAACATTGCTTCACCAATGAGATACCACCAGCCCTATATTTAGGAAACAGTGACAGCCATGTGTTATTATTACAGCCTTCCCCTGAAGCTAGCCTTTCCTTGAACAAACACAATATCCTACAGTAATCTGGACTAACACATCATTGTCACATTTTGAACTCTGTGCACAGGGGTCTGGTTGCTTTTTTGTGTGTCTCCACTTCATGGGTTGCACTACAATGTATTTCTTTCCATTTGAAATTTATACAGCAGAGGATTCGGGTAAAAAAAAAAAAAACTATGGAAATTCATTAACAAAGACTTTGTTAAAATAACGTTAATGTTGCAGAGTCAGGAAATGAGATGTTAAGGCACGCAACCTTACTCACCCCTGTCATGCCCATGCATCGCATCAGATATGACGTCATACATGACATCAGCAATGACTAATGACATGACAAATGCTCCAGCGAGACTGCCCAGAAGGACATTACCTGGGTGTGTTTATTGGTTTGCCGTATATTGTGCCATATGTCTATATATATATATATATATATATATACTGCAGCATGCGATGCACCCATGAGGAAGAGGAAGAATCTGAGGGGGAGGAGTGGTGTTGTGCGGCAGGTGAGCTGGGGTTAGGGTGCCCTTCATTTTCCCACGCTGGGAGGAGGTAGTGGCTGCCCAGGCACGTCAGAGCAAGACACCCCACAAGCAAGACAGGAGCTGCCGCCGTTCAGTTAGAGAGCAGGAGGAGCAGAAACAGAAATGGTGGTGCCTAGATTGTGGAGAGGGCGACCACAAAAACGCCTCGCTGCCCATTTCGAGAGTCGGAGGGGGCAGTGCCGTTGCCTACACATGAGCCAGAAGAGGTGGAGCTGTTGCCAGCATGTAAGCCAGAAGAGGCGGAGCCAGTGCCAGCACATAAGCCAGAAGAGGCGGAGCTATCACCAGCAAGTGAGTCAGAAGGGGCGGAGCCATTACCATCCCAAGAGATAGAGGGGGTGGAGCCGTTGCCAGCCCAAGAGCCAGAGGGGGTGGAGTTGTTGCAAGCCCAAGGACCATTGCTGGAAGAGAAGGTATGGGAGGAGCTGAAGCCACACCCCCCAGAAATTTTTTGGGGGGAGCAGGGGTGTGATGTTGGGACTCCCCAGCAACCATTGCTCATGTTGCTGAGGGGGGCACGACGAAGAGAGAAAGTGCTGTCCCAGGAGAAATGGCCAACATCACCAGTGTTGCTGTCTGCTGCTCCACTTGAAGTTGCTGTGCTGTCTGCTGCTCCACCTGAAGTTGCTGTGCTGTCTGCTGCTCCACTTGAAGTTGCTGTGCTGTCTGCTGCTCCACCTGAAGTTGCTGTGCTGTCTGCTGCTCCACCTGAAGTTGCTGTGCTGTCTGCTGCTCCACTTGAAGTTGCTGTGCTGTCTGCTGCTCCACTTGAAGTTGCTGTGCTGTCTGCTGCTCCACCTGAAGTTGCTGTGCTGTCTGCTGCTCCACCTGAAGTTGCTGTGCTGTCTGCTGCTCCACTTGAAGTTGCTGTGCTGTCTGCTGCTCCACCTGAAGTTGCTGTGCTGTCTGCCTCTCCACTTGAAGTTGCTGTGCTGTCTGCTGCTCCACCTGAAGTTGCTGTGCTGTCTGCTGCTCCACCTGAAGTTGCTGTGCTGTCTGCTGCTCCACTTGAAGTTGCTGTGCTGTCTGCTGTTCCACTTGAAGTTGCTGTGCTGTCTGCTGCTCCACTTGAAGTTGCTGTGCTGTCTGCTGCTCCACCTGAAGTTGCTGTGCTGTCTGCTGCTCCACTTGAAGTTGCTGTGCTGTCTGCCTCTCCACTTGAAGTTGCTGTGCTGTCTGCTGCTCCACTTGAAGTTGCTGTGCTGTCTGCTGCTCCACCTGAAGTTGCTGTGCTGTCTGCTGCTCCACCTGAAGTTGCTGTGCTGTCTGCTGCTCCACTTGAAGTTGCTGTGCTGTCTGCTGCTCCACCTGAAGTTGCTGTGCTGTCTGCTGCTCCACCTGAAGTTGCTGTGCTGTCTGCTGCTCCACTTGAAGTTGCTGTGCTGTCTGCTGCTCCACTTGAAGTTGCTGTGCTGCCTGCCGTGCCGGAGGGTCCAGCGCCAGTGCCAGTGGTTCCGGAGGGTCCAGCACCAGTGGTTCCGGAGGGTCCAGCGCCAGTGCCAGTGGTTCCGGAGGGTCCAGCGCCAGTGCCAGTGGTTCCGGAGGGTCCAGCACCAGTGGTTCCGGAGGGTCCAGCGCCAGTGCCAGTGGTTCCGGAGGGTCCAGCGCCAGTGGTTCCGGAGGGTCCAGTGCCAGTGGTTCCGGAGGGTCCAGCGCCAGTGCCAGTGGTTCTGGAGGGTCCAGCGCCAGTGCCAGTGGTTCCGGAGGGTCCAGTGCCAGTGGTTCCGGAGGGTCCAGTGCCAGTGGTTCCGGAGGGTCCAGCGCCAGTGCCAGTGGTTCCGGAGGGCCCAGTGCCAGTGGTTCCGGAGGGTCCAGTGCCAGTGGTTCCGGAGGGTCCAGCGCCAGCAGTTCCAGTGCCAGCGGAGGCACCCAAGCTAGTGCCTATGCCGCTAGGGGCGGCCAACCTGCCTGTGCCAGCTGACGGGTATCCAGGAGGGACCCGAGAAGGGACAATAAGGACACTGGGTTTATGGGGTAGGCCGGGGGTTAAACGGGAGCCCCCTTATAGAAGCCCAGGGGTAGTCACAGGGGTTAAACGGGCGCCCCCTTACAAAAGCCTCATGGTGGTGAAGGAGTGCTGGGGAGTGTTGGGGCCAGCGGACTCCAGGCGGCAGGGTGCACAAGGTGGGAGGACTGGCCCTGCCCGTCTGGTGTTTGACAGGGGATGGCTGGTCCCCAACATTTCCTCCCACCGTCCCTCCCTCCCAAATCTTGTGGAATGGTGGGGGGGAGGTGGCCCGTTGAGGGCCTGTATGTGCAACGCACATAAGGGGGGAGGAATGTGACAGAATGAGGGTACTGCCCTATGTTTATAGTGTGTGTGTGTGTATATGTGTGTTTTGTAGTGGTGGTGGGTAATTAAAGGGTTAATTCACTGGCACTTTAAATACATGTGAGAATGTGGTGGAGGGTTTAATTGATTAAGTGGGTGTAAATTGTTGCACAGGTGTATGTAAGGGAGCGCTGAGAGCACAGGTTTGGTTGGTGTTGGGATTCTGGAGAGGGTAGACCTCTGATCCTGTGTGTAGTGGTTTTCTTTGTTAAGAGTGTGTGCGAGATCTGTTTTTGTTTAAACTGTTTATTTTGTTGTGTTTGTCTAATAAATAAGTGCCTCATAACAGCACTATGACATCACCACGAGGGACATCACAGCGACTGCACATAACAGCACTATGACATCACCATGAGGGAATTTACAGCGACTGCACATAACAGCACTATGACATCACCATGAGGGAATTTACAGCGACTGCACATAACATCACTATGACATCACCCCGAGGGACTAGACAGCGACTGCACATAACAGCACTACGACATCACCCCGAGGGACATTACAGCGACTGCACATAACAGCACTACGACATCACCGCGAGGGACATGACAGCGACTGCACATAACAGCACTACGACATCACCATGACAGACATTACAGCGACTGCGCATAACAGCACTACGACATCACCATGACAGACATTACAGCGACTGCACATAACAGCACTACGACATCACCACGAGGGACATTACAGCGACTGCACATAACAGCACTACGACATCACCATGACAGACATTACAGCGACTGCACATAACAGCACTACGACATCACCATGACAGACATTACAGCGACTGCACATAACAGCACTACGACATCACCATGACAGACATTACAGCGACTGCACATAACAGCACTACGACATCACCATGACAGACATTACAGCGACTGCACATAACAGCACTACGACATCACCATGACAGACATTACAGCGACTGCACATAACAGCACTACGACATCACCACGAGGGACATTACAGCGACTGCGCATAACAGCACTACGACATCACCACGAGGGACATTACAGCGACTGCGCATAACAGCACTACGACATCACCGCGAGGGACATGACAGCGACTGCACATAACAGCACTACGACATCACCACGAGGGACATGACAGCGACTGCACATAACAGCACTATGACATCACCGCGAGGGACATGACAGCGACTGCACATAACAGCACTACGACATCACCACGAGGGACATTACAGCGACTGCACATAACAGCACTACGACATCACCGCGAGGGACATTACAGCGACTGCACATAACAGCACTACGACATCACCACGAGGGACATGACAGCGACTGCACATAACAGCACTACGACATCACCATGACAGACATTACAGCGACTGCACATAACAGCACTACGACATCACCACGAGGGACATGACAGCGACTGCACATAACAGCACTATGACATCACCACGAGGGACATGACAGCGACTGCACATAACAGCACTACGACATCACCACGAGGGACATGACAGCGACTGCACATAACAGCACTACGACATCACCACGAGGGACATGACAGCGACTGCACATAACTGCACTATGACATCACCACGAGGGACATTACAGCGACTGCACATAACAGCACTATGACATCACCACGAGGGACATTACAGCGACTGCACATAACAGCACTACGACATCACCAGAGGGACATCACAGCGACTGCACATAACAGCACTATGACATCACCACGAGGGCCATCACAGCGACTGCACATAACAGCACTATGACATCACCACGAGGGAATTTACAGCGACTGCACATAACAGCACTATGACATCACCATGAGGGAATTTACAGCGACTGCACATAACATCACTATGACATCACCCCGAGGGACATTACAGCAACTGCACATAACAGCACTATGACATCACCACGAGGGCCATCACAGCGACTGCACATAACAGCACTATGACATCACCACGAGGGACATCACAGCGACTGCACATAACAGCACTATGACATCACCATGAGGGAATTTACAGCGACTGCACATAACATCACTATGACATCACCACGAGGGACATTACAGCGACTGCACATAACAGCACTATGACATCACCACGAGGGCCATCACAGCGACTGCACATAACAGCACTATGACATCACCACGAGGGACATCACAGCGACTGCACATAGCAGCACTATGACATCACCATGAGGGAATTTACAGCGACTGCACATAACAGCACTATGACATCACCATGAGGGAATTTACAGCGACTGCACATAACAGCACTATGACATCACCATGAGGGAATTTACAGCGACTGCACATAACATCACTATGACATCACCCCGAGGGACTAGACAGCGACTGCACATAACAGCACTATGACATCACCCCGAGGGACATTACAGCGACTGCACATAACAGCACTACGACATCACCGCGAGGGACATGACAGCGACTGCACATAACAGCACTACGACATCACCGCGAGGGACATGACAGCGACTGCACATAACAGCACTACGACATCACCATGACAGACATTACAGCGACTGCGCATAACAGCACTACGACATCACCATGACAGACATTACAGCGACTGCACATAACAGCACTACGACATCACCACGAGGGACATTACAGCGACTGCACATAACAGCACTACGACATCACCATGACAGACATTACAGCGACTGCACATAACAGCACTACGACATCACCATGACAGACATTACAGCGACTGCACATAACAGCACTACGACATCACCATGACAGACATTACAGCGACTGCACATAACAGCACTACGACATCACCATGACAGACATTACAGCGACTGCACATAACAGCACTACGACATCACCATGACAGACATTACAGCGACTGCACATAACAGCACTACGACATCACCATGAGGGACATTACAGCGACTGCGCATAACAGCACTACGACATCACCACGAGGGACATTACAGCGACTGCGCATAACAGCACTACGACATCACCGCGAGGGACATGACAGCGACTGCACATAACAGCACTACGACATCACCACGAGGGACATGACAGCGACTGCACATAACAGCACTATGACATCACCGCGAGGGACATGACAGCGACTGCACATAACAGCACTACGACATCACCACGAGGGACATTACAGCGACTGCACATAACAGCACTACGACATCACCGCGAGGGACATTACAGCGACTGCACATAACAGCACTACGACATCACCACGAGGGACATGACAGCGACTGCACATAACAGCACTACGACATCACCATGACAGACATTACAGCGACTGCACATAACAGCACTACGACATCACCACGAGGGACATGACAGCGACTGCACATAACAGCACTATGACATCACCACGAGGGACATGACAGCGACTGCACATAACAGCACTACGACATCACCACGAGGGACATGACAGCGACTGCACATAACAGCACTACGACATCACCACGAGGGACATGACAGCGACTGCACATAACTGCACTATGACATCACCACGAGGGACATTACAGCGACTGCACATAACAGCACTACGACATCACCACGAGGGACATTACAGCGATTGCACATAACAGCACTATGACATCACCATGAGGGACATTACAGCGACTGCACATAACAGCACTACGACATCACCACGAGGGACATGACAGCGACTGCACATAACAGCACTACGACATCACCACGAGGGACATGACAGCGACTGCACATAACAGCACTACGACATCACCACGAGGGACATGACAGCGACTGCACATAACAGCACTACGACATCACCACGAGGGACATGACAGCGACTGCACATAACAGCACTACGACATCACCGCGATGAACTGCAATTCCCAGAAGACTGTGAAGTTCACAAACACGTCACTTACCAGGAGCTGGGACACACGACGCAGTCAGAGCGGGCTTCACCACTTTTCTGATTGCAGACGACTAAAGTTTTTTTTTCACTGTTCCCATACAGCTCCATCATAACTAGACTGGTAAATACGAGAAGTACAACCTCCATGCAATAAAAGCGTGTTTCCACAAGCATTTTTTTATGTAGTTGGGCTGCATATTTTTTTCACTTGTTGCAGAATGATATTCAGCACGTGTTTTGATCATATATATATATATATATATATATATATATATATATATATATATATATATATATATATATATAATGTATATGATTACTCCACCAATGGACATCTGGGATTGGGCTAGGACTATATAAAGAAGGACAGGACAGTCAATCCCATGATGCAGTTCGGTACTCAATTACAGGCGCCATTTGTGGAGCCCACTCAGCACTGAATACATTGCGATGATGCTGTGGTGCAGCCCCAGGATATACCGGTATTATTTTTAATAACAATACAAAATATCGTTAATATAAAGTGTCTGGCTCTTATTTATGCTTGATTATGTCAAGAAACATTTTGCCAGGGCGAGCCTGAATAAGTTAAAAGCATTGTGAGCGCGATATTATTTCTAGTACTGCTGTTAATCAGGGTCTGTACACTGTGTCTAATAAAAGGCTCTATTAAAAGACCCTCACAAATACATCACAGAGATATTTACATTCTCAAGCTCTGCAGCATGGTCTGTGACTGTCTCAGCGGGACTCTATACACTTTACCAGAAGGACACCGTGTAAGTCTCTCTAATTACAGACTGGTTAAGACTTACCAATATAGTAGTTTCTTAGTTTCTAGAATACCTATTTAAATATGAATTAGACTAGGTTAGATGCACTACGTTCTTATAATCTATAAAATAACACAATGCCTCAATTAGACTCCTTATAACCAATATTAGGACAGAGCTGTGCTATTAACCGTGCTTATAATAATCAAACACTTTAAAACGTGTCTGAAGAGAGATTCGACCCAAGATCTTTCCAGTAGAAGGTGGTTTGAGGTGTTGGATTGACCGAGCAATACCACACAATAAAACCAATCTTACCTTGAAATATGAAAGGCTGTTTAATGTCTGCATGTGCAGCGTTTATACACCCTCGCACGGCTTTCAGCTCGCTCTCTGATATTTCCAATCTCAGCTTCAGACTTTCATTCTCTCTCTTCACTGCAGACATTTCCTCTTGTAATTCAGTGAATTTGCTGCCCACAGCTTCAGTAATCGCGCACACGACGCTGTCTGCAGCCGCTTTCACTGCGAGCTCGACGGTGGAGGCGAGCTCGTCTTGAAACAACGACACGGAGACACTGACGCGTCCATCTTCACTGGTTTAGTTTGAAACTGCTCTAGCGGAATCCTCTTTGCATTCAGAAACACCGCCTGCGGTTTGTATTTAGTAAGATATATCTGTTTTTATCGTAGCCTTCCCATTCAAATATATTCATCACTTCTTCTGGTGTGATAAAGAAAGAACACAAACAACAGGCTTTGCAAGGAGTAACTTTCCTTTCGCGTTTCAGAATCGCGCAGAGCTCTGCTGGAGCTTCAACGCGTTTGTTTCTCAGTAAATCATCTCATTGAAAAGCTCGACTTGTCTGTAGCTGCGACTGACGCGCTCCGCTCTGTGTGTGAAATTCAACACAGAAAAGGGATGCTTTCCTTTTCACGGAACTCCGTGCAGGTAATAAACAAACACAAAAATCACTAATTATTAGAAAACATTTCATCCCAGCCTAAATCCTTTAAACAGCAGGAGACAGCGTGTTGTAAAATCATCACTGACTGCAGCCTCCTCTCCACACATAAACAAAACAAACCTCTCTATTTCCTGCACTGAAATGAAAGCGTCACTAGCAGAAGGCGGGCCTGGTTGGACCCATCGCGTATTATTGGCTGTAGAAACACTCTATCCCCAGCATGTGAGCCTGATTGGCTGTAGAAACACTCTATCCCCAGCATGTGAGCCTGATTGGCTGTAGAAACACTCTATCCCCAGCATGTGAGCCTGATTGGCTGTAGAAACACTCTATCCCCAGCATGTGAGCCTGATTGGCTGGCCTCCCTGTCGAGGCGGTTATGAAACTGGATCGCAGAGTTCGCCATGTTGGCTCTTTCAGCGCGGTGTTCTATACGATGCGGACACTGCGCGAGATCCGAAATGGCGCCAGTTTCGAACGTCTCTGCGTTCTCATGCGCGCGCTCAATTCCAAAGCCGCCGCTGCTGCTGCGCGCGTGGGGTTTGAAAGCTGCAGAGGATTTTACATCATCAGAAAGCAGCGGACAGCGCAGCGAGTTAACATTTCCAAAAGCATGCTTTTGACAGCACCGATTAACTTGTGTACTGGTTCAGTACCGGCCTCCGTACAACCACGGGATCATATGCGTTACACGACACGTCACTGCACACACAATATATATATATATATATATATATATATATATATATATATATATATATATATATATATATATATATATTAGCTCAGAGCCAGCTGCCCAGCGTTTCGATATGTTGTACATATCTTTCTCAAGGGAGCCTGTGTTTGAATCAAAACATTGGAGGTATTTATAGGTTTTTGTCGGCATGACAACTACTTGTTATTGTTTACATTCAAATCCTTGATTTATTCTTATTAGATGTAATGGTGTTCTATATATTGTGACATAAATTTTGTTTATTTATTTAAATGTTATATATTTATTGAAGTTAATTAGTTCATTCTTTTCTGTTGAGTCCCGCTGGCATCATCGTGTTCAGTCTATTTATCCATTTACTTTCTTTTATTCTTCTATATGTCGCATTGTCTAATTTGAGCTGTTCTAATACTACAAACTTTACATCATTCATGTCATGTCCCTGACTGGTGAAGTGCTGTACTATTGGTTCATTCATTTTTTTATTTCTAATTAATGAAAGGTGGTTCTGAATTCTTTTATATAAAAGTAGTTCCAGTCTCTCCAACATATTTGATTTCATCACATTTTTCACAGGCTATTCCATAAACAACATTGCTATTTTTACAGCAGCTACAGACAAGTCGAGCTTTTCAATGAGATGATTTACTGAGAAACAAACGCGTTGAAGCTCCAGCAGAGCTCTGCGCGATTCTGAAACACGAAAGGAAAGTTTATTTTTTTTTATTAGTTTTAGAGTGCTCTTAAGTTTAAACTCTTTTTCAGCTGATGCAGTTTCTTTGCCATTCAGAAGAAAAACTGAAAAAAAAGTTTATCTTGGAAGCAAAACGAAAAAAAATAGCGTATAGTTTGGTTTGTGTTGAGTTTGTACAAACACAGCTATTTCTCTCTCTTCTCCCTTCTCTCAAACAATTCATCTTAGCCACAGCTGTGATTATGTAGCTTTGTTACACAGTATAAATAATTATTAATTGTAAAATATTAAAATCAGAGCTGCAGGTTAACAGATCCATCATAAACTTTGTGAAATCAAATCCATTCAAGAAGCAAACATTTTGATTTTGCACATTGCTAATGTTGAGTGAAAATTTTCCAGTTTTTTTCCTGTGGACCCCCTGGACTGTCTCTGAGGACCCCAGGTTAAGAACCACAGCTCTGGATTAAAGAACATCATTTTATTACTCTCTCTCTCTCCCTCTTGTGGTCACAGAGTGTAGTGCAGTTAGTTTTGTTTGGTGTTTTGACGAAACACTGATGAGAGTCCCTGCAATGTGGGACCTGTATGGGTGGTTCCATGGTGTAATGGCTAGCACTCTGAATCCAGCGAGCTGAGTTCAATCTCGGTGCATTCCTTTTATATTTGTCTCACAATAACACTTTATACACTGGTCTTGGTTTAAATAACTATTGGTTTAAACTCTGGTTGAGTGTCTTTCATAGTAACTAATATTAGTATATACACTAGTGATACTGCAGATTCCACCCTCGCCCCGCAGTGGAGGAATGACCTTCCTACGGATGTCAGGACTGCCCAGTCCCTGACTGCCTCCTCAAGACTCACCTCTTCAGACAGGACCTGTAAAACTCAACTCTTCCCTTCTAGACAATATAGCACTCTGCCTTTAATGCACTTGTCTGCTCCCTATTTTACTGTATTTAATCCTGCACTTAACCCAATCTGTAGTATTTTGTATTTCACCTGCACTCCTATCTAACCCTGATGTAACTATCAACACTGTTATCTGCTCTTGAACTGCCCCGATATCAAATCGTACTGTGTTTTGTATTTGCTCTTATTAGGACTGAAGTCATTGTATTTTGTATCTTGCTCTTAATTGTACTGTAATTCTTGATATGTAAGTCTCCCTGGGTCAGGGCGTCTGCTAATCAATCAATCAATCAATCAATCGATCAAATCTAAGTAAGGGTTCCTCAATAAGAAGGCTTCCTGCAGGGAGTGGACGCGGGCTTCACGTGGGTGTGCTGCTCTAGCACTGAACTGTTAAATAACATTGACATCCACAACAAAAAGAGCAAAGTGCACTGTGTTAACATTGCTTCACCAATGAGATACCACCAGCCCTATATTTAGGAAACAGTGACAGCCATGTGTTATTATTACAGCCTTCCTCTGAAGCTAGCCTTTCTTTGAACAAACACAATATCCTACAGTAATCTGGACTAACACATCATTGTCACATTTTGAACTCTGTGCACAGGGGTCTGGTTGCTTTTTTGTGTGTCTCCACTTCATGGGTTGCACTACAATGTATTTCTTTCCATTTGAAATTTATACAGCAGAGGATTCGGGTAAAAAAAAAAAACTATGGAAATTCATTAACAAAGACTTTGTTAAAATAACGTTAATGTTGCAGAGTCAGGAAATGAGATGTTAAGGCACGCAACCTTACTCACCCCTGTCATGCCCATGCATCACATCAGATATGACGTCATACATGACATCAGCAATGACTAATGACATGACAAATGCTCCAGCGAGACTGCCCAGAAGGACATTACCTGGGTGTGTTTATTGGTTTGCCGTATATTGTGCCATATGTCTATATATATATATATATATATACTGCAGCACGCGATGCCCCCATGAGGAAGAGGAAGAATCTGAGGGGGAGGAGTGGTGTTGTGCGGCAGGTGAGCTGGGGTTAGGGTGCCCTTCATTTTCCCACGCTGGGAGGAGGTAGTGGCTGCCCAGGCACGTCAGAGCAAGACACCCCACAAGCAAGACAGGAGCTGCCGCCGTTCAGTTAGAGAGCAGGAGGAGCAGAAACAGAAATGGTGGTGCCTAGATTGTGGAGAGGGCGACCACCCAACGCCTCGCTGCCCATTTCGAGAGTCGGAGGGGGCGGTGCCGTTGCCTACACATGAGCCAGAAGAGGCGGAGCTGTTGCCAGCATGTAAGCCAGAAGAGGCGGAGCCAGTGCCAGCATGTAAGCCAGAAGAGGCGGAGCTATCACCAGCAAGTGAGTCAGAAGGGGCGGAGCCATTACCATCCCAAGAGATAGAGGGGGTGGAGCCGTTGCCAGCCCAAGTGCCAGAGGGGGTGGAGTTGTTGCAAGCCCAAGGACCATTGCTGGAAGAGAAGGTATGGGAGGAGCTGAAGCCACACCCCCCAGAAATTTTTTGGGGGGAGCAGGGGTGTGATGTTGGGACTCCCCAGCAACCATTGCTCATGTTGCTGAGGGGGGCACGATGAAGAGAGAAAGTGCTGTCCCAGGAGAAATGGCCAACATCACCAGTGTTGCTGTCTGCTGCTCCACTTGAAGTTGCTGTGCTGTCTGCTGCTCCACCTGAGGTTCCTGTTTTCCTGCCTGCCGCGCCGGAGGGTCCAGCGCCAGTGCCAGTGGTTCCGGAGGGTCCAGCGCCAGTGGTTCCGGAGGGTCCAGCGCCAGTGCCAGTGGTTCCGGAGGGTCCAGTGCCAGTGGTTCCGGAGGGTCCAGCGCCAGTGCCAGTGGTTCCGGAGGGTCCAGCGCCAGTGCCAGTGGTTCCGGAGGGTCCAGCGCCAGCAGTTCCAGTGCCAGCGCAGGCACCCAAGCTAGTGCCTATGCCGCTAGGGGCGGCCAACCTGCCTGTGCCAGCTGACGGGTATCCAGGAGGGACCTGAGAAGGGACAATAAGGACACTGGGTTTATGGGGTAGGCCGGGGGTTAAACGGGAGCCCCCTTATAGAAGCCCAGGGGTAGTCACGGGGGTTAAACGGACGCCCCCTTACAAAAGCCTCATGGTGGTGAAGGAGTGCTGGGGAGTGTTGGGGCCAGCGGACTCCAGGCGGCAGGGTGCACAAGGTGGGAGGACTGGCCCTGCCCGTCTGGTGTTTGACAGGGGTTGGCTGGTCCCCAACATTTCCTCCCACCGTCCCTCCCTCCCAAATCTTGTGGAATGGTGGGGGGGGGGGGGGGGGAGGTGGCCCGTTGAGGGCCTGTATGTGCAACGCACATAAGGGGGGAGGAATGTGACAGAATGAGGGTACTGCCCTATGTTTATAGTGTGTGTGTGTATATGTGTGTTTTGTAGTGGTGGTGGGTAATTAAAGGGTTAATTCACTGGCACTTTAAATACATGTGAGAATGTGGTGGAGGGTTTAATTGATTAAGTGGGTGTAAATTGTTGCACAGGTGTATGTAAGGGAGCGCTGAGAGCACAGGTTTGGTTGGTGTTAGGATTCTGGAGAGGGTAGACCTCTGATCCTGTGTGTAGTGTTTGTCTTTGGGTAAGAGTGTGTGCGAGATCTGTTTTTGTTTAAACTGTTTATTTTGTTGTGTTTGTCTAATAAATAAGCGGCGTAGCACTTTCACCTGCCGTCTGTCTCCGAGTCTCTCTACATTGCTGCCCGACAGCCCTTCCACTCGGGTCATCCTGTGACAATCCCTCTCTGTGTTTGTATAGCCTGGAAACAGGCATCAGTGCCCTGCCAAGCTGCACACACTGCCATCATTCACAGCTTTGACAGGGGTAAAAATAGAAGCAAACAGTAAAAGTGGCCCAACCCTATGAAGCCCCACTGGTGCTCACGGCTCAGATCTCATCTAACTGCCTGGGACAGGATTTGTATAAAGGAAGGTGCTTTGCATACCTGTGCCTGCCTCACTGCTCTACACACCAGCTAGAATAACTGCACTGCTCCATTGCTCAGGGTTTTTAAAGCTGACAGTTCAGCCCTTTCACAGTCACTGAGACACACAGAGAACATGGCTTCACTGGGGCTCCTCCTCTGCACACTGGCACTCTGTGCTCATGGTAAGAAATCCTCATTATTATGAATTATTATTAATATCAGCGCTTCCTCAGCACGCAGTGGAATGCAGTTAATGGACGAGGCTGTTGACTCGGTGGGTTGATGTTCTGTGTTTTTATTTTCAGAATCCAGCGGTCAGATTGTCCTGACTCAGAGTCCCACAGTGGAGTCTGTCTCTATAGGAGGGAGTGTCACTCTGAACTGCAGATCCAGTAGCTCTGGTTTTACCAGCAGTCTAGCCTGGTATCTGCAGAAACCCGGAGGAGCTCCTAAACTCCTCTTCTCTTCACTGAATAGCCGAGTCTCTGGAGCTCCAGCTCCATTCACTGACAGCAGCTCAAGAACAAACTTCATGCTGACCATCAGTGGAGTCCAGGCTGAAGATGCAGGAGATTACTACTGTCAGCAGCACTATAGCTTCCATTCATTTGATCTTCAAGAGACACACTGCAGATATTAATACTGACCACAAGAGGGAGGCAGCGCACCACTGCTGTCCATGTAATAAAACTATAATAAGGCAATTGAACTAGGCAGCATTTACCTCCCCAGTCAGTCCAGTCCTCCCATTGTTAACACAAGGCTCCTCACACCCAGTCATCTAAACACTACAGTATGGTCTGTGTCTGGAGGAAGGAGCTGCTCACAGTGATGTCACAATGATGTCTCAACACTTATGGGCCAGTTTATTCTGAACAGGCAGATTTCTAATGTCCCTCCTAAAGAGCAGGAAAGCACTGAGAGGCTAAACATGAAACTACAGGAAGGATAATCTAACTGCACTGTGAGTCACCCAACCCTATCAAGTCCCACCTGTGTTCACAGCTTAGATCTCATGTCTGTGACACTTATTGAAACAGAAGTGCAGCGCTTAGAACACATATACAGATAGAACTAATCCACTCTTCTATTAAACTGTGAACTTAGTGTTTGATTGAATCCCTCTCTGTGTTTGTATAGCCTGGAAACAGGCATCAGAACCCTGCCAAGCTACACACACTGCCATCATTCACACTGACCACAAGAGGGAGCCAGAGCACCACTGCTGTCCATAATGTGATAGCACAGTAATAAGACAATTGAAATAGGCAGCAGTTACAACCCCAGTCAGCCCAGTTCTCCCATTGTTAACACAAGGCTCCTCACACCCAGTCACCTAAAAACTACCGTGTGGTCTGTGTCTGGAGGAAGGAGCTGCTCACAGTGATGCATGCTGGGAAACACTGACTCTAATATCTCAACATCTGCAGCTTCCACCCCTGACACTTCTAGTATATTTGTTGTCTTACATTTGATTTCTATAAGAATCCAGACTGACACAGATAGTCAAAGTAAACAGCTTTTATTTCCCTAATCAAATACAGCTCATTGCTTAGCTTGTGCCCTGCTTGTTGTGTTATTTGGTTTTACACTTTGAATTTGCACTGGAAAGGGCTAGTAGCAACACACAATCTTAAAGCACACTCACATTTACTCTATTACAGCTGCCTTGTGCCATTCTATGCAAAATAATTAACAATAGCAGTTTGTTTTCTCCTTCAAAGGGTTTACCAGGAGAACTGCTCTATGATACAGCAGTAGCTCATTGCAATAGATGAAGCTCAATTCAGCTTTCCTGGACTTCCAATAAGAGCATTTACAGTGTCCTAAATTTGCATTGCGCATTTTACTGTACAGTTTGGACATATCATTTAATAGCTCTATATATATATATATAAAAACACGAGCACTCAAGATTCTGATCCAGTCAGAAATGATCTCGTTTCTATTACAATAAGAAAGTAAGCACTACCTGCTAGCGCGTGATCAAGTGTATCAATTGTCAACACAAATGATCAACATGGCTCTAATATCGTAAGACTGATTGTAGATTGTATGTTCTATAAATAATTGCATACATTAATATATCCATCCATTATCATTAACCACTTAATCCTACATATATATACACATATACATACATATATATATATATATATATATTACACACACACATATATATATATATATGTTATTTATTATTTTGAAAATGAATACAAATTATATTTAAAAAAACACCTCACTGTAAGCAATCTATTTCTAAAACATGGATATTAGTATTTGTAAAATTTAAGAATTTTCTGGGAGCATGTCTGACTGTCTCCTCAGCTTGGGCACCCACATTATTCAGCAGCGCACTGCAGTGCTGAAATGTCAGGAAGCAAAATGGATAAAAGTTATTTTTATGCAGGAACATTATTTACATTTTCATTTTTTTCTCTCCTGTGTGAATTTGCTGGTGTGTAACAAGGGATCTTGACTGACTGAAACTCTTCCCACAATCAGAGCAATGATAGGGTTTCTCTCCTGTGTGAACCCGCTGATGTTTTCCAAGTTGTCCTGACTGACTGAAACTACTACCACAGTCGGAGCAGTGATATGGCTTTACTCCTGTGTGAATTCTCTGGTGTTTTACAAGGTCTGCTGAATCCCTGAAACACTTCCCACAGTCAGAGCAGTAATATGGTTTCTCTCCTGTGTGAATTCGCTGGTGTGTTACAAGTTGTCCTGACCGACTGAAACTCTTCCCACAGTCAGAGCAGTGATACGGTTTCTCTCCAGTGTGTATTCGCCGATGTATTAATAGGTGTTCTGACCGACTGAAACTCTTCCCACAGTCAGAACAGTGATATGGTTTCTCTCCTTTGTGAGTTCGCTTATGTGATTCAAAATTTCCTGAATGTCTGAAACTCTTCCCACAGTGAGAACAGCGATAAGGTTTATCTCCTGTGTGAATTCGCTGGTGTTTTGAAAGGTTTCCTGAGTTCCTGAAACGTTTCCCACAGTCAGAGCAGCAATGCGGTTTCTCTCCTGTGTGAATTCGCTGGTGTGTTGTACGGTGTCCTGATGATTTGAAACACTTTCCACAGTCAGAGCAGCGATAGGGTTTCTTTCCCGTGTGAATTCGCTGGTGTATCACAAGGTCTCCTGACTGACTAAAACTCTTTCCACAGTCAGAGCAGCAATGCGGTTTCTCTCCTGTGTGAATTCGCTGGTGTGTTGTACGGTGTCCTGATGACTTGAAACTCTTTCCACAGTTAGAGCAGCGATACGGCCGCTCTCCTGTGTGAACTCTCTGGTGTATTACAAGATTTGCTGACTGAGTGAAACTCTTACTACAGTCAGAGCAGTGATACGGTTTCTCTCCTCTGGTATTTTTAAATTTCTCTCCTTTCAGTATTTTTAAATTCCTTAACTGGGTGGCACCCGTCCTTGCTTTAACTGCTGGACTGGAACCTGGAAAAGACAAACAGGAGAGAAAATCAGAGACTGTTTGATGTAAGAAATGCAGCAATTGTGCCTTCCTCATTTTGTCGTTTCATAAAAAACAGAGAAGTTTTTTTTTCTTGTGTTGTGTTTTTGCTGGTGTTATTGATTATTGCTTATCATTTGTCAAAAAGGGTTGCAATGGGTACCTGCCTGTCAATCCTAGCCTGATCAGATAGATTAGGATAGGGAGATTGTAGGGGCAGATGGAGATATGGTGTAAAGTAGTCGGATGGAGATTGGGTGTTTGAAATACTATACAGAGTATAATGGTCCTGATCCCACGCTGTTTGCGAAGACCAGGGAGTCAAGTTGTTTATTGCTGATTTCCTGAGAGGGACTGTGCATACAGTTAAGCTTGCCTATGTTGCTGAGAGCTCCTGAGAGTGAACATGCAAATGGGAAAGGCTCACCTAGGTTGCAAGAGAACCCAGAGAGTCATTTGTTAGCCTGGGTTGCAGGAGACACCTGAGAGCAGTTGCATGCACAATTAGCTCATCAAGGTTACAGGAGTAATTGCGTATATGATAACCTTGTTTGTTGATTGTAAATGAGCGGCAGTAATTGGAAATAAACTCATTGATTATACGTACAGCACAAATTTTCTGATTAGAAACAAATGTGTAAGAGTAATTGGATATAAACTGATTGAAATATGTTGCATCACAAATCTGCTGTATAAAAATAGAACAAATGAATGAGTGATTGAATATTAACTGTAGTATCGGGGGGGAGGGGGGGCAAACCTGCCGATTAGGAATAAAGTCATTTTCCCCAATAGATGTCAAATTAACCCTATAGACCGCAGAATAAATACATATAGAACCCTCCTGTAGATTCCTGAGAATTTTGACCAACAGTGGAGATTTCACGTAAGTTTTATTCAAATAAACATAACTAGCAAAACAAGTAAAATGTATAATTACAAGTTTTATTTATTCTAAACAAGACAAATTATTATAAGTTTATATATCATACTATACATTTTATTTTCTTCAAGTTTTTAGCATATGATTCAATTACAGTGCATAATACCTGTATCTCATCCAAATCGATGTTTGAGGCAGACCAGGTCAATTTGGTTTCGACAAACAAACCTACAATAAGACTGATTGAAGTACTGTTTTCAATTCATTATACCGTCATAACTGGTTATGGTTTGGTTACGACAAACAAACCTACAATAAATGGAACTGTGTTTGGGGTCTCAAGCTGTGTGAGAATGGAGAGAAAGAGATGACCAGCTGCATTCTGGGACTACAGGCTCTCACCACACACACACACATGCACGCACGCACACACACACACAGACACACACACACTGACACACACACACACACTGACACACACACACACTCATGCACGCACGCACACACACAGACACACACACACTGACACACACGCACTCATTTGAATGCCCACTTTTTAAATAATATACTTTGAATAGTGATTAGGAAGAAAATAACATGAATTTGGTGATTGATTTTGCATAGAATTAATTAACACATAAAGCATTTTGTTGATGTAAGAATCATTTAAATTGTTTATTTCTTACTTTTGATAAACACTGAAAGACCTTGGCTATCCAGGATGGGGGCTGTTAACTCAATCTGGTAGTTATGGACACGTTCAGTAAATTACATTGAAGTTTTGCCCCAATTAGCCAAATTTTATAAATTACTGTGGATGGTCTTTAGGAGCAGGTCCATTACGATGTTTATCTACCAGTACCATTGAGAAAGATCCATGAGAATAAATGCAATTCATATTACAAAAATTAAAAGTAATCTGAACATTTTAAATGTAAGACACATTGACATTGTAATAAGAAAACAAGTTTTGCTTTAACCATTAACTAATTAATGGCTTGTAGACTGAGATTATGGAAAAGCTAATGATTAAAAACTTTTTACAAAAGGAGCCTTGGGCAGCAAATTGGACAAGACCACGTGAAACTACAGACACATGGAAGCAGTGACAACAAACCAAGAGAACTCCACAGTGCTGTTAATAGAGGGGAAGCGAGAACCTGCAATTGATTGATCCAGGGTGCCGTTTCCCAAAAACAACTCGAACATCGTAGAGCAACATGTCAAATCTGACGCGTTTCCCAAACACCGTCGATAGTCAAGTAGCTCATGAATAGCATTGTGGGTTCACGAGTGGTCTGGGGTAATTGCGAGGAGACTTCGCGAACACACACAAGGGCTGCGGAGCACCACTTGAAGTATGTGTGTTGAGGGCATCAAACATATACATTCTGGTTTAAGTTTAATCATTCTTGCTTTGAACAGTATATTGCGTTGCTTTGTATTGAATTTATTGCATTTATAACAAATAAAAAGGGTAATTTTATCAAGAATAAAAAAGACCAGTATTTAATTGTATCGTTTTGAAGCCAGGTTACCTTCAATTGCAATGCGTAAAATAAAAACGCATTATATGAGGGCTGAAGTACAACGTTTAGTAATACAAAGTGTACATAAGATCATGATTTAAATGAAAATTGAAATAATATCTGGAAGATGCTGTTATCACAATACATAATGGTTACTCCCCGTGACCCTGTAAAGGATGAAGCGGTTATGAAATGGATGGATGGATAATGCTTACTTGGATATACTGAAAGGTGACATCACGACCAGGGGCCGTTAAGAAAAAAAAACTATTATTATTATTGTGCTGTAAGCCTAACCTACCTGCATGCTATATCTGGGTTTGATTTAACTTATTATTACCAGTATTAGGCCTATTATTATTTCATTACTTATCTTTATTATTAATAGACAACATTTATCTATATGTATAAACAAAACTGCTAGTAGTTTATATCTTTAATTTACTTATTTGTATAACTAGAGCTTGTTTTTACTGTACCGTCAGTTCACGAGAGTCCAGTTGGCTGTTTTGTATCCTTTTCACTGTAATAAACCCTCCATGCTTGATTCAAGTGGCCTGTTCACATTTATATAAACCATGCCTGGTTGGCTAATCTTTTTAAACCCTTACAATATTACAGTACATTAACAATACAAATTTGTAATTCTGCTTGTTCATTTTCCAAAGTTTCCTCATCTAAATAATCGCTGGGTCTCAAGTAATTGGCGGTCTCCAATAGGCGCTGGTCTGCTCGTGAGTTTTGTAAATAAATGCCGGACCGTTTAATAGAAGTTTCACGGTATGTGTTAATGTCCATTTAACTGCTGTTAAATACTTTTGTACATGTCCGGCTACAGAGATTAGCACTGTCTCTCAGAGCCGGCCTTAGGGCAAGGCAAGCAAGGTGACCGCCTAGGAGGACCCCACCCCCAAATTGTGTATATGACGTCTTGAAATGAATCCAGATTCAGACTCTTCACAATAATCACATCCAAAACATATTGATTTCTGCTGAGCAATTTACTGTATGCACAGACTGACAAAGTGTTTCCTCATGTGTGTACTTGTTCTGCCATAACGGCCCTTTTATTGAAGGATGGGTCCTGATCATGGCACGCTTTTTTTAATTAGTAAAAGCAAAAAAGTACAAAAAGGACCCTTCAGTACGGCATTCACACAGCGATATTACAGGCTCAGCTGCAATTTGGCAGCATACCTCCATTTACATAGAAGGCAGATCATGCAGTGTTAAAACATGCTGCCGGTGTGTCACACTTCAAAAGAATACACTGTATGCTGCACACATTAAATCGGGAATCGTTTTTTTAAAAACGTATTCTGTTCTTCAAATCTGCATAAAACATAAAGTCTACCGGTAACTCACATTTCAGTATGTTGCTTAGACAAGTTAAACTGACAGTTTGTTTCAAACTTTTTGTACCATGTAATGATACAAAACAGTAGGCTACGGTATTTTAATTAAAGAATAAACCATTTTAGCCAGAAATCACTAACTTATTCTAATAAATTAAACTGTGTTTTATAATATACAGCTGAAATGCTCTTAACATATAGTATTTTTAACAGTATTTGTGTTTTTATCATTTATATTCTGAGGTGAAATTAAATATTTAAGCTATTTATTACCCAACCTGTGACATAAAATATACAATATAGTAGCCTACGCTGGTCAGACAGTTGGTTTCGAACTTCAGCCCCCTGTCAGCAGCTGCAGATGTGGGCAGGACCAGATTTCAGAACACGAAAAAATAAGGGGAGTTTTAGGACTGTACCAATAACATCTATTACATACATTATAGGGTGTTACATACTGTCCTATATAAAATGTGGTGTCTGTTCACAGCGAGGAAAATCTGCTTCACACCGGCACTGTGCCTCCACTGAACCACCTTGAGAGTGTCGCTGCATTTACCAGCATTTCCATTGACACTGAAAGTGATCCCGCATCAGTGCCGCCACAGACACAGTGATTTGCTTCAGTGTAGACAAGTATGCGCAATGAACCTGGATGCTAATGTGGAGCCCTGCTATCTGTTCTCAGCCTCTCAGTCACATTGTGGCCATCACTCAGTGTAGAATGACAATGTCACAGCTAGTCAGTCACTCACCTGCTAGACTGCATTCTGAATGTGAGTGCCTGTCTCCCTGTCCACCTCCTTGCATGCTGTTGAGAGAGCCTTCCTCTCCAGAGCCTTGCTTTCTCACACAGATTCTCTCCAGCACCACGCTACACTCCCGCAGGTGTACCGGACCCAGCTCAGTGGGGGCTGCTTTCAAATCTTCAGATTCTTCCTTCCCTGGTTTCAACAGTACCTCCTCTTTCAGGGGCTCCAGTTTAATACGCACCATTTCCAGCACCTCTTCTTTCATAGGAACTGGTTCTTCTGTCTGGGAGATCTCCAGTTCGTTGCGCTCAGCTTTAATTCCAGACACCACTGGCTTGATGCTGTCACAGGGCGTCTCACAGAGCTCCTGTTTAATGGGGAGGGAAGCCAGTCCAGTGAACTCCAGTCTAATAGGGACCAGTTCAAGTTTAGGGAGCTCCTCTTTAATCGGGACAGATTCCATCTTCACATTGTCCAAGGCATCAAACGTGGTTCTGCTTGGTAGCTGTCAGAAAAAAAAAGAAAAAAAGATTAAGGGCTGGTTTCATATCACAGACCCTGATTAGCACTGATGCTGAGGCATGTCTACACTGAAGCAAATCACTGTGTCTGTGGCAGCACTGATGCGGAATCACTTTCAGGAAATGCTGGTAAAATGCAGAGACACACGTCTCTCGAGGTGGTTCAATGGCGGCACAGTACCGGTTCTGAAGCAGATGTTTCTCAGTGTAAACTGCAATGCCACAACAGACACTGCATTTTACAACGAACAGTATTTAACACCCTACTAATTCCCTAGATGTAGTAGTAGTTGTAGTAGTAGTACAGCGATCTATGCGTAGACCTTAGAAACAATGGAACCTCCCTTTTAAATTCTAGACCACAATCCACTTCCCCCCCCCCCGGTCTACTTTTTCCCCAGGACACCGGTGCTGAAGCACAAGAAACACTGCATTTTACATAGAACAGTATGTAACACCCTATTATATTTGTAATGGACGTTAATGGTACAGTCCTATAAAACCCATTTTTTTGTGTTTTGAAATAGGTTCCAACCCATATGCAGCAGGAAGCTGAAGTTCAAAACAAACAAACTGCAGTGTACAAAAATGAGGGTCGATAGAATAAAAGAAGTCATTGTTAAATTACTAAATGAGGCTTTAATCATGTCAAACTTTGTGTAGATCAACGTATTTAAAAAAGGGATTGATTTGATCGAATGCTCAAAGTAGGTGTTAATCCTAGAAATCTGTTTATAACAGAATACTGTGGAAAAATGCAGAATTTACATTTTGGCAGAGAATTTGTATTTTTTACATTTTGTGAAAAATGCAAAGAACATCTATGAACCCCACCAACTGAACGAGTTGTAAATGTTTTAAAGTAAGCACCAGTGACACTTCTGCAATGTGCACATCATCACCCTGTTGTGTTTGATCAACCGCTACACCTACACTCTACAAGAAGCCTGGGAAAGTACTGGATGTACTTCATTCATCCTGTGGGGATAAAATAAAATAAGGGTTTTGGAGGTTGCCTGTGCTTTGAAGTTTTGGTTAGGATTGTTAGGATTATGGTGAATTATAAAAAAAAAAAAATTCATGTGACGAACGAATAGCAACTGCCCACCAGCGTCGAGTATGTGGGGGCCGTAAGACCTCAGCCCCCCTCGGGCAAAGTCAGCATTTTAAAAGGGGGCTCAACCCCCCCTGTGTTTTGAGACATGTTGTGAGGGCATCCCTGCTGATCACAAATGAAAAGAAAAATGGTTTCACATTAGTAGCGTGAAATACATTGAAAGCACTTAGAACAAAACACCTATACAGCTTGTATACACAGCAATGCAGTCGAATACGTTTGCCTAGAGATTTATTGGTATAGAACTTCTGACAGATCTATCTTATAGTCAGTCTGACACACATAACCAACCCATAAATAATTATTTAAAAAAAAAATCTAATAACTGCTGGGACTACATTTTCACCATTCATGGGTTCTTTGTTAAAGATCACTTAACTGTTATTTTACGGTCAAAACTACAGATATATATCTATAGATAGATCTAGAGCTACAATCAGCTGAGTTCAAGTGAGATTTCGGTCCATCATCTTGGGTGATGATAAGAACACGAGAGAGTACACATAGTTCTACATATGTCTCTGGAGGGGTTCCAGTTTAGTAATACACACCATTTCCAGCACCTCTTCATTCACAGGAAGGGGTTCTTCTGTCTGGGAGATCTCCAATTCATTGCGCTCAGCTTTAATCCCAGACACCACTGGCTTGATGCTGTCAGATGGCATCTCACAGAGCTTCTGTTTAATGGGGAGGGAAGACAGTCCAGAGAACTCCAGTCTAATGGGGACCAGTTCAAGTTTAGGGAGCTCCTCTTTAATCGGGACTGATTCCATCTTTACACTGTCCACGGTATCAAATGGGGTTCTGCTCGGTAGCTGCCAAAAATAAAAAAAGAAAGATTATAAGTCCTGTCAAAGAGGTTTAAGTGGGGGCTCCTGACAGGCACACCCAGTAAAAGCGCTCGCCCGAGTGCAGTGGATTTGTATTTCAGACACCATAATTTAAGGTGGACTTAAAAATACCAGAATTATTCTGATCTGACTCTTAAGGTGGATTTCACTTTTAAATCGCCACAAAACATGAAGATGTTTAATTTAAATTACTGATTGCGCGTGCGTCTATTCAAAAACACTCCTGCAAATTCGGCGAGTTTTCGGTTTAACCCTGAAGCAGAAATCGTGTTAACCATTGACATACACATTATATATATATATATATATATATATATATATATATATATATATATATATATATATATATAATGAAAAAAGTCTTTACGGTATAAAGTTTTGGTTTTTTTTAACATGGATTACATTGTCAACGTGTAGTTTATACTAACGTGATAATGTTTCAGAAAATGCGGAAACATTTGACTACATGATGTATTCACACACAAAACAGGAAACAGGCTGCTCTCGTACAAATAATGTTATAGATTGGGGGGTTTCCACAAACGGTTAGACTCACACTGTGTATTACTTCTAAATGAACACACTTTATTGAAAATCACACATCTGGAACCACGAACTCAGCTCTTCCCAGAATCCCGCTCTCCAACATCTCCCTGTAACAAATGTTCCCACCGAGTAAGTGTAACCGACTATCACAATGAGTCACATTGAGAATTAAGTTCACGGAAAATATATGTGAATTCTGGAGATCTCTCTCTAATGCTGCGTATACCCTTCTTAAGAAAACGTACTTTACGTTATACAGATGCCTTAATATATTTATACCAGGTTACTTTATTATAAAGAATCACTCAGCAACAACAAATATACTTTATGAAAAAAATGTTTATAAAAGTAATATATATGTAGCAATTAAAGTTGTTACAATATTGTTCACAGTAAAAAAAAAAAAAAAAACATTGGAAATAAAAATATAGAATAAAACAAAATGTTTCTATCAGTTGTGCACAACGACTAAAGTACCTCCGGAGGCCTTAAATATATAAAAAAACAAGTCCTTCTGCTGAACTGTACAGTCCCGCTGCAATATTACAAGCCGTCTCGGTAGATGCAATGGATCGAGTCCTCCACTCTTCGTAATCTCCGGTCTCCACGAACTATTAATAAAATATAATAGCAATGCAGGACAGTGAAGATACAGCATATAGAAATTTCAGATGTATTCCTAGGACGGTAGCTCTGGCACTCGTTTGCACATTGGAAATTTACATGCAGGCAACTGACTGTGTAAAACACAATACACACGTGGTGCATTAATTAAAAGGAAACTTATTTAAAGTGCTTTTTTTTTTAATTCTTTTTTTTTAGTAACCATACAATACAAATGTACTATATAAATGACAAATACATATTTGGAACATCTTAAACACATATTATAAACCGTTCAAGTTTTGAACTATATTTAACTGCAGTTCAGTCAAAATGGCGGACGAATGTATAAACAATATTCTCTTTTTTTTCTATTTACCGAGTAAAATGGGAAATACAACTGCCTCTGTAAATAACAGAAATCACTCAAATAAAAAAAAAATATTATTCTTTTATAAGTATTAGAATATAGCCGCTTCAAATATGTATTTATTTGCAAAGCTGTATTGAACAGAATCATCCACATGGCGGCCACACTATTTATTATTATTATTATTATTTATTTCTTAGCAGACGCCCTTATCCAGGGCGACTTACAATTGTTACAACATATCACATTATACATTATTTCACATTATACAGATATCACATTATTTTACATACAATTACCCATTTATACAGTTGGGTTTTTACTGGAGCAATCTAGGTAAAGTACCTTGCTCAAGGGTACAGCAGCAGTGTCCCCCACCTGGGATTGAACCCACACCCCTCCGGTCAAGAGTCCAGAGCCCTAACCACTACTCCACACTGCTAAAAAAATAAAGTTTTACTTAAAGCTTTATTACAGCAAATCCTGCTATTTTTAATCAATAAAATCAAAGTAAGGAGAAATCGCTTACCTATTAATAAAATATAATAGCAATGCAGGACAGTGAAGATACAGCATATAGAAATTTCAGATGTATTCCTAGGACGGTAGCTCTGGCACTCGTTTGCACATTGGAAATAAACATGCAGGCAACTGACTGTGCACGTGTTTACTGCGGGCACAGAAGGGGGGGTCGTGTTAAAGAAACAGACTCACTGATACCCATATTTGGAAACAGGAAGCATAAGCGCTACAATTCATTGAATCACCAGACTGTTACATTTGCTTAGTTGCAGGTTAGTAATACTACGAAAGCACACAACTACTTTAATTGCTTGTTCTTATATATCTGACCAATATAAATCTAGGATTTTATGAAATGGTTAACAACTCACCCGCTACTAATCTTCAAAACTCAAACCCGCCGCAATATTTGCGCTTTAAAATGATGCGTCCGGTTCAGTTGAGTTTTTGGAAACCAAGCTTGTTCTGGGGGCAGAACGAATGCTTTACATCTGATTGGTTACTTGCGAGTCTAAAATGTTTAATGGAACATTTGATTGGCCAGATTATTTGACAAAAAATATGGTGGGGAAAGACCGGGAAGAATTCAGGTGTGTCTGACTTGCGGTTAGAACTACCCACTGAAATGCATAGAATTATATAAAATATTGTACAGAAGAAAAGAGGCTGTATCGAACTACCGATATTTAATATTTTTTTTAATTTTGCAAGATTCACATATAAAATATTTTAATACTAGTGTTTCCAAAGATGGTTTAGTCAAGTTTTTCATGCCAATGAAGTGTTGGCGATACAGAATTGAGTGTAAAATATGTCTGCCCTGAGCAAGTGCAGGTCTGTGTCCCTCCTGGCCGAATCATCTGTCGAGCATAAACAAATAAGGACTAAACCTACTGCTGCTCCTCGTCAGCGGAGTCCAATGACATCTCTAACCCTTTATCATTCATTACACAATACAACTGAGATCGGCTGTTTTAATAACGGTGTGTGGATTTGTGGGGGGTCGTCAGAAGGCAGGGTCACGACACAAGGAATGATTCAGATTTATTTGAATTTGATCTCATTTCTGTTTCTTTACGTGTTTATTTTCACTTCAGTATAAAGTTTGCTTTGGAGGGTGCGTGTGTGCGTGCGTGCGTGCGTGTGTGCGTGTGTGTGTTTGTCTGTGTGTGCCTGCGTGCGTGCGTGTGTGTGTGTGTGTCGTTTTATGGCCCTGCACATGCGTTTTTCTTTTTTATTTGTTCTTACCCCGTGGTCAGTTTTGGTGTCGTTTAAATTTGGTATTTAGGCTACTGAAAGAACAATACAGACGAGAATCTTGTATGAAGTTTGTCCGACCACCCGCAATTATCGAAATAAATAAAGTAATATGTAAATATTGGAATGAATAAATTAATACGTATGGGAATAAATACATTTATGTCGATATTTATGTATTCATTCATTCATTTTAAGCAATGTTTTTGTTTTTTTTCCTCGTGTAGCAGTATTCCGGTATTAGTTACTATGAAACATACTAAAGCACTAGAGCTTTTCGCTTACGGCCATACCACCTTGAGAACGCCCGATCTCGTCTGATCTCGGAAGCTAAGCAAGGTCGGGCCTGGTTAGTACTTGGATGGGAGACCGCCTGGGAATACCAGGTGCTGTAAGCTTTTCTACCTACAGCTCGAAAGGGGGCGCTGTTTCCCACATATTTCGAATAATATTCTCACACTTGCTCCAACTAGAAATATTTTTTACATTTTATTTTAACATTTAACATGAAACTTTTAACATAAGTAAATGATATGAACTCAATCCATCCTGCCCTTTCCCCATGTGTGTGTGTTCGAGTTTGTTAAAACATTAAAAAATACATTATTTTTCGGTTTAATAAATAGACACTGTTGTGGAATTACTTGATTTCAAAGACATTGAGATTCAATGTATTATCAGTATATCAGCCTATATATGTACAGAAAATGGTACATGCATATTTAAATATACTTTTCTATTTTCTAGCTGCCATGAAAACTTACTGGTGCTCCTTAAAAAGAAAAGGCAACAAATCCAACATTTGGAACAGACGGCAGCTTGAGGAGAGAAGAAGAAAGTAATAAAGAAATGTATGTGGTTTTACTATACGGTTGCAATTAAGGAAAAATATTTTAACACATTGAAATGGTCTTTGTTTTTGTTAACTCAAATTTTGAAAGATAAAAGTCAAACCATGAGGTAAAATATTACGAATTAACAAATTGTCTTAAGAATTGTATAATTGTTGATGTAGACCTGACTTGGAACCTTAAAAGTTTTGTTGAATGTATCGGACACTACTTCAAATAGTCCACTTTGTATTGGACAGGATTAAACAATATGAAAATGTCAGACGCATGGAGAGGTGTCATTCAATAGCTGAAATGCTTTGTAAAAGAAAATGTCAAAATGAAATTTGTTTATTGCTAATTTTTCCAGAAACTACAATGTCGTCTTCAAGTCCTGCCAACAGCTGAGAACAGTAGTTAGGCCCAGGCGAATTGACTTACAATCCAGGGCGAGAAGCCCAGAGGCAAAACCCCCCAAAAATGGGGTCATACTTAATTAGAGAGCATCCTGAACTTGAATCAGCCTGGATCACTTGGGAGAACTGAGCAGTATTCAATCAAATATGTCATGATAACAAAAAACTCCAAGTCCCATAAGCAAGTTGTGCTACGTTTACACCTGCACACCTGAGCCGAGCCGGCCTGGTGTGTCTCCGCTCGTTCGGCTCGCATTTACACGAGAGAGGGGAGAACCGAGCGAATGACGTCACGAATAATGAACGTGCTGAGCAGCAAGTTTTCAAAGACGACAAACGACAGTGAGAATGGCGGTTGCTGTGGCGGATCAGGATGTTTTCGTTGTGTTTTTTTGCATCTTTGTGTTTTACCTGCTGAATAACACGGCTGAAATGCATCGAAGGATTGAATATAAAAAGAAAAGAATGCTTCTGGAAGAGAGTCGCAGTCTGAGTCTTTTGAAGATGAATATGGCCATCAGACTTAAGGCAAAAAAGGTACGGTTTATTTTCTTTTTTTTATTAAAAAAATAAACTTGAAAACACAGTCGTTTGTATTATCAGCTTTGTTGGAAACTAGCGTCATTTCTTTGTTATTACCTGATGTCCGCGTTTGACTAAAAAAACGTTTAAGCTATTTTGTTTTTTTACTTTTACAAGGACTCGTGTCAAAGCAGTTACAAGCACTCACATCAAACCTTTTAAAAGATTAGCATAACAACAAGAAATACATACCACTGTTTATAAATGTAAAAAGAAGCAAAAAAAAAAACAAACAGAATGACACAAATCCCCGCCCACAGCCTGCTTCGGCCCCGAGCCAGACTCAGATATGTTGCAGGGCTGGAGTTTCACGGCTTGGTTCCGGCTCGACTCGGTTATTTGCTAGTGTAAACACTCCCGTACCGGTACGGGTGTGCTAGTGTGAACGGGGCATTGATAACCCCTCAGCTCCAAGCTGGTGCCACTGGAAGCAAACCCTGTCACTTGTTTCTCTAGATCTAACTCCAGGCAATGCAAAATTGAAAAAACATGGCAGTTTGATTACAACATAATTTCTCATTTTTTGTTGACCCTTCCAAGGTCATAGGTCGAAGGAGAAATTAAAAAAAAAAAATAACAACCATAGTTTCTGCACTCAGCATGTCAGAAACCCCCCAGGTGATTTTTTCTAGTAAAATCTGCACTGGTTGAGTTGGTATGGAATGCCCCATATATTAACATGGTGTGCACCTCAAATAGATGGAAGATTGGGTGCTTTAGTCTTCTTTTTCTAACTTGGATTATAACTTATAATAATAAAAATGATGTTATCTCAATTTCAGACACATTTTTAAATGAGGAACTCAGAAGTCCCTGAATGAATTTTTATTTTTTATTCAGGATCAGCACATCAGCGTTATTAAAGTCAGTTTATTCTTCATTGTCTTGTCATCCTTGTTACCCACCTGGTCTCCTTCATTCCTTATGTGTGCAGCATCTCCCTGGCACACATGTCTCAACACTTATGGGCCAGTTCATTGTGAACAGGCAGATTTCTAATGCCCCTCCTAGAGAGCAGGAAAGCACTGAGAGGCTAAACATAAAACTTCAGGAAGGATAATCTAACTGTACTGTGAGTCACCCAACCCTATCAAGTCCCACCTGTGTTCACAGCTCAGATCTCATAGAACTGTCTGTGACACTTATTGAAACAGAAGTGCAGCGCTTAGAACACTGATACAAATAGAATTAATCCACTCTTCTATTAAACTGTGAACTTAGTGTTTGATTGAATCCCTCTCTGTGTTTGTATAGCCTGGAAACAGGCATCAGTGCCCTGCCAAGCTGCACACACTGCCATCATTCACACTGACCACAAGAGGGAGCCAGAGCACCACTGCTGTCCATAATGTGATAGCACAGTAATAAGACAATTGAAATAGGCAGCAGTTACCTCCCCAGTCAGCCCAGTTCTCCCATTGTTAACACAAGGCTCCTCACACCCAGTCACCTAAAAACTACCGTGTGGTCTGTGTCTGGAGGAAGGAGCTGCTCACAGTGATGCATGCTGGGAAACACTGACTCTAATATCTCAACATCTGCAACTTCCACCCCTGCCAGTGAATATTAAAGAATGTTAAAATGTCCCTTTAGCATCCAGCATTTCAAACACAATGATTCTCCCCTTGCTCTCCTCTGTGAGAGTTGCTGTAAGCTGTCTGTTCCATACCCCAGATATTCCTGCAGACTGACATCAGTGTGTGTCAGCATAGAGGTTACAGCATGTCATTCCACCAGCATAGGAAGGGATTTCTATTGCAATTCCACAGCCCAGCAGCACAGACTGCACTACACTCTGTGACCACAAGAGGGAGATAGAGAGAGTAATAAAGTGGCTCTGACGCTAATATCTCCACACCTGGGATTCATTTCCCCTTGATTCCACCCCTGGCAGTGAGGGATAGAAACAGATCCTCAACATGAAACTCCTTTAGGCTTCAACTTCATTTTAAACAAAGTAAAACAAACCATCAGACACAATCCTACCTGAAACACAACACAGACTGCAAATATTTTCACTGACCAAAAGAGAAAGCCAGAACAGCCCTCCTTTTTATAATGTAATAACACAGTAATAAGACAGGATATTACAGCAGAACAGCCCTCCTTTTTATAATGTAATAACACAGTAATAAGACAGGGTACTACACCAGAAATGCGTAGGCCTGCTGAAGGCTTTTCTCAAGTTAAAGTGAGTACTAATCATGGGTTATGAAATAGAGCTTTTGTTAAACAAAGCAAGGAGCACACCAGCTAGTGTTGAATAGTTATCCACAACATAGAAATGTTTGTTAATAAGTACACTCGTAAATGCAGCATGGTGGAAAATAAAGCTGCCTCTATTTGGCGAGCTCATTTCAAACAAGAAATCATGACATTGTTTCCAGTTCATTCGTATGCACACATTTACACAGACACAGCACAAGCACAAACATGAGGCTTCCAAATTAAAACGAAATACCAACAGTGCTCTGCTTTTGACAACAAACCTGCTCCCATCAAATGTTTGTACCATCAATACAGAATTAATAAGGTATGACATTTTACAGCTCTGAGATTCTGACAGACTTCCAACATGTGATGTTTATCGGTACCAAATGTTGAAATGTTGACGGTTGTGTGCAATGAGACATGGTTAAGACTGGGCGCTCGAAGGGTCATCAGTAGGGACTTTGATACCTTGGAGTAGGGGCAGTGATAGACCCATCACCATCGGTTCCATGGTGTACTGGTTAGCACTCTGAACTCTGAATCCAGCGACCTGAGTTCAGATCTCAGTGGGACCTGAGGTTTTAGGTCCTGTGAATTTGCTAGTAATGTTTCTGAACTGAAGCGTGTGATTGAACAAGTAAAATGAATGCAGATTTCCATGTCTGAGGTGGGAAATGCATGTGAAGCAAGGTACCACGTTACATCCTTTTGTGTCGGCCACTTCCAGCCTCTTTGCATGGATGCAAAACACTGAGGAGCTCCTCTGGCAGGGCCGGTATGGTTTCTTCAGCTATGCCAGGGGAACACTTGCCTTCATACATAACAATGCAGTACTCATTTACTGCCAGTTCAATGGTTTTGAATGGATACTTTGTCATAGCTGTTGCTTGATCCACAATGCCAAACACACTGACCACTTTCCAGTCAGGCTGAATTTCTTCCACAAATGGACCTACTGCGCTGACCTCAAGTTCAGTGTTGCTAAGTGTTCTAGCATAGTGAATGCTGTGTGTGTTTGGGGTTTTCTTTGGACAGTTCTGTTCCCACCTGTTTGCCCATTCATCTTGTGCCTTCTTTACCACATGCTTTGTAATATAAATGATGCTCACATTTGAGCATGCTTCTTTTGCCACCTTAGCAAATTCTTCTGCTGTGTTGACAACAGCATGCTTTTGCAGAGTGCACCTCCAAACTGCACGCTTTACTTTACCTGCAACCCCATCAACTGGCCCTTTGCCGTGTGCTGTGGCAAGAAAGCTCCAAACAGCTCAATGCAGACTACAGTGTACATTGCTCAGCATGGTAAAGGTGGACAAGATGAATCTGTTTTTAAACTGGCTAGCAGCACCATCAGAAAAGATGTGCAAGTTAGAGATGTTGGCTGAAGTTGAGGCTTCATCAAGAATAGCCCGATTGTAGCAAACAACTGCAAATGTGTCATGTTGCCGTTCATCACTGAGCACAGCATAAGAAGCACTAACAGACTGAGCTGTGAGAACTGCTGGAAACAGAGTCCCTCCTTCTGTTATCCACTGAGCTGACATTATTTCAGCTTGCTGCTTTATAGTGAAGTTGCACCTTGGCAATAAAACTGTGGCTCTGCAGAATGGTCCGCTGGGTTTGAGCTCCTCCTTGGCATCGTGTAATGTTGACTCAAGCAGTTCCTTTTTATTGTTAGCCATCTATTGGTAGTAGTGTACAATTGTATCTTCATTATCATTGCCTTGTATTACCTGATTGATAGAACTAGCAAGGTCTTGGCATGTGTCACACTGGCCAAGGCAGCATTTCCTCTGCCAGTTGCAAAGTGACCCAATGACCAGGAGATTTCCATTGGGAATATTTTGACAAACCTTTTTCAAACCATCTAGTAGCATCTCTGTGTTGTCATGGTAACGACAGACAGACAGGTTGAACGTGCACAGGGCGCAATGCTGCAAACTTTTTTTGATGTTCTGATTTTTCCATCAGGATATTCATTCTTGAAGAGGCGGTGAGCTTCAAGAACCGTCATCAGGAGCACTTTTTTGTGCATTCTTTATCTTGTGCATCCTCCCTTCTGATAGTGATGCAGTCTTTTCATCCAGGCAGCTGACGAGACACACAATCAATCTCATAGAATGCACAAACCTGACATTCTGTTTCACCAACTTCAGCTCTTTGTGTGGAAGCGTGCTTATCTACCAGAGCCAAACCAGATTGAGTTGCCAGTTTCTTTCCCATGACACTTTTCTTCCTGGGGCTCTTTGGAAGTGCCCGGTTTACTCCACTTACTGCCTTCCCTAGTGACTGAGCTGAAAAGAGAACTTTTGACGGTGAGTTTGTCAAATGATTCTCATTAAGTTGTGGTTCTGGTTCATGTCATTTTGAAAGATTTCTCCTATACTTTCTCATTGTTTCTTTGCTCTTTTCTGCTTCCCTTTTCTTCCTCCCTATACTCCACTTGCATGCTTTCTGCTGCTCTCTGTTCCTCTGTTTCATCCCTACTCTTTTCTCTTCTCACATCCTTGCATGAGATGCCCGCAGTCTTTCTGCTGCAGGTACTGGAAGCATTTTCCAACTTTAATCTAGATAAAAGAAAAAAGGAGGGTTGATTCAGTCATTTAAAACACTGAGTTCAATACATCTTTTAGAGGAATTTCTCATGTTCTTTACTTTTATAAATATTCACAGTAAATTCAGACAGCTGAGCCTCTTATGGTAAGAGAATCTTTAGCAGCACAGACTGCACTACACTCTGTGACCACAAGAGAGAGTAATAAAATTATGCTCTTTACTGCAAGGTTATTAGAGGCTTCTATACCTGTCCTGTTCTGTGAAAAACAGGGTGTGTTCCACACTATGGAGCCTACTGGAAAAGGAGTGCATGCATGTGAAAGTGATGGCTTTGCAGGGGTGACGTCAGACCAGAAACAGAAACCAAAACAATGAATGCGGGTGAAGCTGAGGCGCAGCGGCGCTCAGTGCTTTATTAAACAATAGAAAATAAAAGATTTAAACAAACACAAGACTACACAAACAAAAAGGTGTGTTAGCCAAAATAAACTGACAACAATCAAGTATTGTGCTGGTTTTGAGCCAACACGTATAGCAATTGTTTCTTTCAAATTATTGTTTTTGATTTACCTCCTCACTCCAGTTCTAGACACTCTCCATGAGCGCAGAAAGATGCAGTCTTTTATACAGATGACCATCTCCCTATTAGCAACAATTAATCAATGAATTAACTTGGGAGATTGTCACCTTCTGCACGAGGCTTTTATGAATGGGGATTCATGTGACTGTATTATAAAACCGGCTTACCGGTTTTATTATGATAAAATATTTTATTATAATATTTTATTATAAAACTGCGAGACTTCAATGGATAGTGAAAAACACCCGGTATCAGCAATGACAGTCGGGTGTGGGTTTTTAATTATTCTTTTCAACAGCCCGGAGGCAGCACAGTCCAGAAAGGATTAGAAGAGGGACTTGTTTCATTCTCGTCACAAACAGCCATGTGTTTCTTAGTGAGCTGGGATTGCCATGGCAATGGAGCCCTTTCACACACATCAATCAATCAATAAAGAAATGAATACATGAGTGTGGCAATGTGCCCCGCCCCTGTGTGCATATCATGTGTTGTATGTTGCGTGCGTGTGTTAATGTTGGTGTATAGTCATTGGTACACGGGGATATAAACGGGTCTGTGTTTCACGTGTATTTAAAAAGTGTAGATTTGTATTTAGGCACGAGGAGAGCACAAATCACTTCACGTGCTGGTTAAATGTAATATGTGAGCACGGGGTTGCACAGAATTAATTCACGTGCTGGGATTCAAGTGAATAATTAATTAATAATTGAATCCCAGCACAACAGTATATATAGAGACACGTAGCATTCACTCGGGGTTGGGTGTTCGAGAGTGGAGAACGGGTGAGAGAGAAGGAGAACGTAAAGTAAAATAATAATCAGCCCCCTTATTCCCAGCACATCTCCACTCTGGCACGCACTTGCAGATTCTTCCTGAGCAACATCCGAAGAATCCGACCCTTCCTCACCAACTATGCTACCCAGCTCCTGGTCCAGGCCCTGGTACTCTCCCGCCTAGACTACTGCAACTCCCTCCTGGCTGGCCTCCCTGCGTCCGCCACCCGTCCGCTCCAGCTCATCCAGAACTCTGCTGCTCGCCTGGTGTTCTCTCTACCTCGCTTCGCCCACGCTACTCCACTACTCCGCTCGCTCCACTGGCTCCCGATCACCGCTCGCATCCAGTTCAAGACTCTTGTACTAGCCTACAGATGCCTTGATCAGACTGCACCCAGCTACCTCCAGACCCTCATCTCTCCCTACACCCCCACTCGACCTCTCCGCTCCGCCTGCACTAGAAGACTGGCTCTACCTCCGCTACGCTCCCCTGCCTCCCGAGCCCGCTCCTTCTCCACCCTTGCTCCGCAGTGGTGGAACGACCTTCCTACAGTTGTCAGGACTGCCCAGTCCCTGACCACATTCCGGCGCCTCCTTAAGACTCACCTCTTCAAACAGCACCTGTAGAACTCCTCTGTTTGTATCCTGGGACACTATCACCCTTCATTTAAATATGCTTTATTTTGCTCTTATCTGCCCCCTATTTTACTGCATTTAATCCTGTACCTCAGAATATTGTAATCTACCAAGTGTTTAATCTGTAGTATTTTGTACTTAATCATATCCTGAACTATCATACTACTGTATGACTTATATTGTAACACTTGAATGTATTTGTATTTGCTTGTGATTGTAAGTCGCCCTGGATAAGGGCGTCTGCTAAGAAATAAATAATAATAATAATAATAATAAGTGTTTGTACTCACCGTGTTTGTTTGTCTCTCCGTGCACCGTTTGTTAAGTGTTTAGTACGTTTTGTTTGTCTATTTATTTTGGCGCAAGTGCCGTGTCCCGTGTTTGTCTGTTCAAACCTTTTATTTTCTGTTCTGTTTATTAAATGCTGAGCGAAAGCAAGCAAACGTGATGTCCTGCGTGGGATCTACAGCGCCTCCAGGACTCAGACCAGAGCAGGAACCGCATTTTTGGATTAAAAAAAAAAAGAAGAAAAAAAAAATGGCAGAAGACGCCATCAAAGTGCGGGACTGGATCCTGGAGAATGCTGGGCTGGAGGCCCAGTCTATACCAGTAGCCGTCCGGTTCCTGTGGTTGATGGACAGAGAGCGATGGGAGGCGTATTCAAGGGAACACACCCTAAGCACCTGGGAGGAAGGTGTGGGGTTGGTCCTCAGCTACCTGGAGGCCGTTATAAGTGGAACAGCAGCCCAGGTAGCAGGTCCACCAGCAGAGGAAGAATGCCTGCTGTCCCCGTCGCCACCAGCAGAGGAAGAATGCCTGCTGGTTTTGCCTCCACAGCCCAAGTGGGAGGAGCCTGAGCGTCCACAGCAAAAGCGGGAGGAGCCTGAGCGTCCACAGCCCAAGCGGGAGGAGTCGGTGTGTCCACAGCCCAAAAGGGAGGAGTCGGTGCGTCCACAGCCCGAAGAGAGGAAAGTCGGGGCTTCCACAGCCCTAGGACCCATGCTGCCAGCAGAGGGAGAATACCTGCTGGTTCCACCTCCACCAGCAGAAGAACAATGCCTGTTGTCCCCATCTACACCAGCAGAGGAAGCATGCCTGTTGGTTCACCTGCTGCTGCCATCCCGAGAGCTAAAGGGGGAGGAGCCATCGCTGCCGTCCCAAGAGCCAGAAGGGGAGGAATTACAGGCTCAACCCCCTGAATTTTTCTGGGGGGAGAAGGGCAGGATGCTGATGTCCCCAGCAGCCTCTATTTATGCTGCTGAAGGGAGCACGGCGCACACCCGCCACAGCAGAGGGAGCCAGCACCGCCACAGCCTCCCTCTAAGTGGCCAGCATCAGCCCCATGGCCTCTGCTTCCACCGCAAAGAGCAGAGCAGCAGGAGCTGCCTCTGCCTCCACCACCTCCACCGCTTCCTCCTCTAGGAGCAGAGCAGCAGGAGCTGCCTCTGTCTCCACCATCTTCACCGGCAGGAGCAGAGCAGCAGGAGCTGCCTCTGCCTCTGCCACCACCACCGCCAGGAGCAGAGGAGCAGGAGCTGCCTCTGCCACTTCCAGGAGCAGAGGAGCAGGAGCTGCCTCTGCCACTTCCAGGAGCAGAGGAGCAGGAGCTGCCTCTGCCTCCGCCACTTCCAGGAGCAGAGGAGCAGGAGCTGCCTCTGCTTCCCGTACCTCCACCACAGGGAGTACGGTGGCCGGAGCCCCAGAAAGGGGAGCTGTCGGCCACGAAGAAGGGGGAGGAGGTCTGGAGACCACCAACCCCAGCAGCAGTTTCGCTGCCGGAGATCGTGGGGGAGGTCCGGAGACCTGCTCCCACTGCAGCAGTTTTGCTGCCGGAGACCGGGGGAGAGGTCAGGAGACCAGCATTCCCCGCAGCAATTTTGCTGCAGGCGTGGACCAGCATGCTGTCAGCCGTGCCACTATCGGCAGGGGTGCTGACAGCATGGCCAGCCATGGGCCCACTGAAGCCTCCCTTCCCAGCCCGAGACTTTTAAGGGGGGAGGTGGCCATTGAGGCCATGTGTGCTTTGCACAGGGGGGGGGGGGGGGGGTATATGTGGCAATGTGCCCCGCCCCTGTGTGTATATTATGTGTTGTATGTTGCGTGCGTGTGTTAATGTTGGTGTATAGATTGGTACACGGGATATAAACGGGTCTGTGTTTCACGTGTGATTTAAAAAGGTAGATTTGTATTTAGGCACGAGGAGAGCACAAATCACTTCACGTGCTGGTTAAATGTAATATGTGAGCACGGGATTGCACAGAATTAATTCACGTGCTGGGATTTAAGTAAATAATTAATGAGTAATTGAATCCCAGCACAACAGTATATATAGATGCACGTTTCATTCAGTCAGGGTTGGGTGTTTGAGAGTGGAGAACGGGTGAGAGAAGGGGAAATAAAAGTTTAAATATCAATTGCTATTACGTGCTGGTAGGACCAGCACGATACTTGTTTATTTCAAACTCACCGTGTTTGTTTGTGTGTCTGTCCGTCTGTTTACTGTATAGTCCGTTTTGTTTGTCTCTTTATTTTTGGCGTGAAGTGACGTGTCCCGTGTTTTTGTGTTAAAACCTTTTATTTTCTGTTCGGTTTATTAAATGCTGAGTGAAAGCATTCGCTCAGCTTCACCAAACCCCAAATCTCTGTCTGTTTATTTCCTGCTTCTGGTCTGACGCCACCCACTCCGGCCGTCTTTGTGACACTCCCATATTTATAATGCACATTGGGATCAGTATTGGGTCCTCTGCTATTCCTAATCTACATTAATGATTTAGATTCTGGTATAGTAAGAAAACTTGTTAAATTTGTAGACGACACAAAAATAGGAGGAGTGGCAAACACTGTTGCAGCAGCAAAGGTCATTCAAAATGTTCTCGACAGCATTCAGAACTGGGCAGACACATGGCAAATGAAATTTAATAGAGGAAAGTGGAAGGTGCTGCACGCAGGCAATACATTTCTCCCCCCTTCTTTCTATATTGGTTAATTGTGGGCTCTAGTTTTTTATTTAACATCGCTGAGTCCCTTGTCCCTGTGGATTGCAACCACAATGTAGAAACATCTAGAGAATGGATGGGAATGGGCAATAAACATCACTGCTGTTTCTCTTAAAGCGTGTTTATTTATTTCTAATACTGGACCCTGTCTTAATACTGTATCACATTCTGAATATGAATATAGCTGAGTTATTAACTGTAGATAATACTTAGAATACCAGATACACATTTACCATTAAAAAGCAATCCATGTGATTTCTTTACCAGTCGTTCATTATTTTGTGTATCAGCCTCCACACAAGCCGAGCGCAGTGCGGTATACTGTAATGATGCTGCAGTCAGTCTGCCCGGACTGCACCTGAACCATCTTAAAAACACGAAGCCTCCAATAAGCTCATTTGTAAAAGTTAGTAAAGAATGGCGCTATATAATCTAAGGAAGCTGAATGTGAACTCCTAGCTGGAGCAACGAGAGAGGGAGAGAGGGGGCGGGGCAGAGAAGGAGGCGGAGACGCTGCTAGGCAACCGGCTCCTGAACATTCCACTCCGCTGACTGTGTGTGTGTGTGTCAGTATCTGTTTGTCTCAGTGTGTGTGTGTGTGTGTTTGTCTCAGTGTGCGTCTCAGTGTGTGTGTGTCTCAGTGTGCGAGTGTGTGTGAGTGTGTCTATCTCAGTGTGTGTATGTCTCTCAGTGTGTGTGTTTGTCTGTCACAGTCTCAGTGTGTGTGTTTGTTTCTCAGTCACTTCAAGTCATAGAAAGAGCATTTCAAGTGGAGCGATAAAGTGGAGCGAAAGTTCCGAGCGGCTTCAGGCGCTTCGTTTAATTAACACTCTTACATTTTAGCTTCTTGAAGTTACCACAGCGTGTCTATGTATGAATTACTGAAGAGTAATATTTGTGAGAGAGAAACACAGACACACACAGACACACACTCACACAGACACACACACACACACACAGGCAGACACTGAGACACACACAGAGACAGGCAGTCACACATACACACACACACACACACTGACACACACACACACACATGCAGACACAGACACACACACACACAGACAGACACTGAGACACAAACACACACAGAGACAGGCAGACACTGAGACACACACAGAGACAGGCAGACACACACACAGAGACACACATGCACACTGAGACAAACACACACACTGACACACACACACACACACAAACAGACAGACACAGAGACACACACACAGACACACACACACACACTGACCCACA